>NC_083322.1:62507825-63132814 GCF_963455315.2 Globicephala melas
ACTCTGTACCAGTATTTTCCTTAAAGCCAAGTTCAGTTAAAAATTCCAACTTTTGTTGGCACTTTCAAGGCATTTTGACTTTCTTTCTTTTCTTTTTTCTACCAGAAGTAATGAGCCACATGCTCCCTTGGCTTTCCTATAGACCAGTGGTTCTCAGTGAAGAATGGGAGATGTCTTGTTACATTCACAATTTGGGGGGAAAGGTTGCTACTGGCATCTAGTGGGCCAAGGCCAGATATGCTTTTATATGTTCTACACTGCAAAAGACAGCCCCCAAAACAATTATCAAGATAGTGCAGGTTGAGAAAAACTGCTATAGATAACTGCTTTCCACAAACACTTTTCATAAATATTTAAAGTGGTATTGTGGTAAAAATCTGGAAATGCCCAGATTAAACTAAATACCATAAAATATGTGAATATGGATTTCTTCCCTTTCAGGTAAAATAACCATTGACTGGGGAAAGGCAACTTTCTCAAACCCCAAAAGTTCAAGGCTAATTATAAACTCTTAAATAGTCTAAAAAAACACTAACTGAACTTGATAGGTAAATTAACGCCATGGGCCAGTCTCTTGCAACAATCATGCTTTGACGCTTTTCTTAACATTTTCCCTCCTTTCTAATACTTAGACTGAAAGAGGATTTCTAATTCTTATTCCACTCATTACTTAACGGGAACACCGAGGTCACCGCAAATAAAGCAGTATAAGTTAATGAGAACAGCTTTAGCCAAAGAGGAGGTATTTCTCCAAGTACATCAAGTGCTTCACATATATTAAGAAATCCCAGCTGAATAGATTTAATAATGTTGGGATTTGCACAATTATTACAGAACCTTCATTATTCACCCAGTCTGCACATACCACAGCACAAATGAACATCTCAGTCTGGTGGTATTAACATTGCCATTTTCTCACCCATTCCCAGACCATCTGCTCCATACTGATCATTCACTTCTTTAACATTTAACAGTTACCCAACTGCAACTTGGCAGATTTGTGTACTTTTGAAAACAGCTGGTTTAATAACTGCTTCGAAGCTTTTGGATAAAGAAATTATTTTGTAGTGCTTTATAATAGTCTTTTTTTTATCGGTGCCTCTGAGGAAATAGTATTACATTTGCTCCATTTATGCATCTGCAGTCACACATAATATTTCTTGTCACATTTGGAAACATATTTTCAGTATTTATAGCACAATAATGTAAGAAGTCTTTATTACCCTCCTTGTTTTTGCTGTTTGTTTTTTTTTCAAATGTCTCTGAGGGCCAGAGTGAACCTTTTCCATGGAATAATTTAGCATGGCACAAGGGTATAAATCTGAGTTGTCTCAGTTTCCATTCATTCACAGTGTCTTATGAATTTATTTCTACTTCAGTGACGCTTCTCTTTTTCCTCTTTGTTAAAGACAACGCAAGAAAGAAAATAACTACTTGTCTCAATCTTCCTCCCCTCCAAGTAGATATATTCCCTCTGGGGAGTTTATTAGGTAACTTTTTGAACTGGCTGCCCTGTTAATGACTGGCAGTAGCCTAAGGGCTGCTTCTACGGACTGGCACTGTTGTGACTTCTTGATCTGGGTAGGGATTACATATGCATTTTGACTTTGTGAAAATTTATTGAGGTATACATTTTGCATAACCTTTTGTATGTATTATATTTCAATTAAATGTTCAACAATTAAACATACCAACAGAAGAAACAATTTCACTGGATTCTCCTCCTGTGTGTAGGCTAAAATCCTAAATTCTTCATCATGGCACAGAAGGTCTTTGGTCCTGACGAATCTATGACATCAGTATAATATTCTACCGTTCCTTACTTTATGCATTGTATTCAACAATATAGAGCTGTTGGCAGTTTCTAATACAACTTGCTGTTTCACTACCTAAGGATTTGCCACTGATTCTATTCACTGGTAGTGGTAAGGGAGGAGGGTGGCTTTCACTTCAGTGCATCCTCTTGATTCTTGTAAATTCAGTGTCAAAAATTAAACACTAATATTTGTCTATGGACATATTAGATCTAATCAAATTTTTAAAAAATCATGTTTTCATGGAGATTTACTTTTCTCCTTCCTCCCTAGTCTAAGGCATTTTGTACAAATGTGTTTTTTTTAATATAGCATTTTTGCTTATTTTGTACTTACTTAAGTTTCCTAACTCACCTCCCACTGTTTTCAAAAGCTTAAAGGTTTTGCTATATGATTCTTTTCTTTCAGAATGAAGCTAAATCAAAACCTACATTTTATGGGAGTTCCCTGGTGGCCTAGTGGTTAGGATTCCAGGCTTTCATTGCCATGGCCTGGGTTCAGTCCCTGGCCAGAGAATAGTGATCCCTCAAGCTGCATGGCATGACCAAAAAAAAAAAAACAAAAACAAAAAACCTACATTTCAGGTACATTAAAATACAAGAGAAGAGACCTCTGCTTTTAATCAAGATGAAATAAGAGGAACTGGATTTATCTTCTCATCTGAAACAAACACACAACAATAAACAGATGAAATGTAAAATGATAGTATTCAAGGCACTAGACATCAGACAGTAAAGGAAAGGAATCCCTAAGAGACAGAAGAGGAAGGATCAAGGTGGCTAAAATTTCTAGGAAAAAGTAGCTGTGAAAAGAACTACTTAGAAAGAGGATCCCAAAGATCTGCAGAGTCCAAATGTAGCATTCAGCATAGTAGTGATCAAAGCATGCGTACAAGAAAACTGAATCTGTGGAAAGAATCATCTGAAAGTATAATGAGAAAGAACTCTCAGCACTCACATAGGAACTGGAATAATACCTGTTTCGACCAGCCAGACTAGGACATGTCAAAACTCACAGAGAATTGGCTAGAGTACAAAGAAGCCTTTTGCTTCAGTAGTAAGAGGTAATTACACCTAAATTAAATGATGCTCTAGTCCTGCCTAACAAATCAATTTACTTTTTTTTTTACAAGTAAATTAAGTGCATCCCTGAGCAAAAGTAATATTCATATAGCTAATCTAAGCATATAATACTGTGTGTGTGTGTATGTATGTATGTATATATATATATATATCAGGAATACACAAATATCCAGCTCCCAACAAGGTTCAGTTTACAATACCTGATATCCATAGAAGAGCAGCATCCAAAGAAACAGAAAAATATAACATAATAAGAAGAAATGATTCATTGAAACCCACCTAGGACTAACACAGATGTTATAATTAGCAGAAAAGAACATTAAATAGTTAATATAACTGTATTTCATATTGTCCAAGAGATAAGTATACACATTGAAGATTAGGAAGAAAAAGACTCAAATTAAACTTTTAGAAAGAAAAACTAAAATCTTGGAGCTGAAAAATACATTGGATGGGATTATTCACAGATTTGATATTACAAGAGAAAATGATAGTGAAATTGACCACATAGCAAAGCAAACTAACTATGTGTATACGTATAACTGAATCACTTTGCTGAACACCTGAAACTAATACAACATTGTAAATCAACTATACTCCAATTTAAAGTAAAAAATTTAAATTAAATCAATTAAATATCTAGAAAAAAACTGAACAGGTAACCTAATGTGTGTCCAGTTGGAAGCCTGAAAGAATATAGAGAAAGGAGGCAGAAAAAACATTTGAAGAAATAATGGCAAAAACATTTCTAAGTGTAATGAAAACCATAAACCCAACAAAACTCAGGATAAGATACATAAGAAAGTTTCAATGAGACCCATCATAACCTAAGTGCCGAAAAACAGGAGTGAAGAGAAAATCTTAAGCCAGAGACAAAATAAGATTTGTTAAGAGAAACAATGCAAGTGAAAAAGCAGATGACCAAAATCTTTAAAATAATGAAAGAAACAATACTGTCAACTTAGAATTTCATATTCAGCAAAAATGTCTTTCCAAAACAAAGATAAAGACACACAAGACTTTGAGACACACAAAAGTTGAAATAATTACTCACTAGCATATGCATATTACAAGAAAGAACAATGAGTTTGTCAGGCAGAAGAAAAATTATATGGTAATTTGGATCTATACCCCCAAAAATGAAGAACACAGTAAATGGTAATAATGTGGGTAAATAAATTAGGTATTTTTCATATTATTTCAGTATCTTTAAATGATAATCAACTGTTTAAACAAAAGTAACAATTTAGTGTGCAACTTGTAATATATGTAAAAGCAAATTGTTTGGAAACTGCAGCACCAAACAGAAGGAATGAAAGGAAAGTATGCTAGTGTAAAGTTTGCATACTACATAGACTGTGGCATAATATCACTTGAAAGTAGATTCTGATAAAGATGTCTGCAATAAACCCTAAAAGAGGCACTAAAATAGCACAACAAGTTATAGCTTATGAATCAATAAAGAAGGTAAAATTAAATTATGAAAAATAATTAATCTGAAGAAAGTAAAAAGAGAAAAAAGGGAACAAAGAACAGATAGGGCAAATAGAAAACAAATGGCCAGTAAATGAAAAAAGCAATAGACTGGAAGAACATATTTGCAAATCAAATATGATAAAGTAGTTGTATGCAGAATGGTAAAGGACTTCTAAAACTCAACGGCTTTAAAAAAAAATATTTGAACAGATACTTTTCATTAGGTAAAATAAATAAATGGCAAATAAACATATGAAAAGATGCATAACATCATAGTCATTAAGGAAATGCATACTACAAACACAATAAGACTCTACTCACACCTGGTAGAAAAGCTAAAATTAAAATTGACCATGCCAAGTGTTGATGAGGATGTGGAAGAATGGGAATTCTGTTACACTGCTGATGGGAATGTAAAATGGAACTCTTTGGAAAAAAGTTTTTTTTTTTTTTTAAGTTGTACTTGTCATGTAATCCATTCACATTACTCCTACTTACCCAAAACAATAAAAGCATAAGTCCATATAAAAACTAGTGCACAGACACTTCCCTGGTGGTCCAGCGGTAAAGAATCTGCCTTAACAATGCAGCGGAAGCGGGTTCGATCCCTGGTCAGGGAACTAGGATCCCACAAACCGCGGGACAACTAAGCCCGCATGCTGCAACTACTGAGCTTGAGCGCCTCAACTAGAGCCCATGTGCCGCAAACTACAGAACCCACAGGCTCTGTAACCTGCGTGCTACAACTACAGAGCCCATGTGCCCTGGAGTGTGTGTGCCACAACTGGAGAAGAGAAGACCCACCACCACAACTAGAGAGAAGCCCTCACACCACAACGAAGATCCCACATGCCGCAAGTAAGACCTAAAGCAGCAAAAGAATAAATAAATAAATAAATAAATAATGAGTAAATCTTAAAAAAAAAAAAAAAAGACTTGTGCACAGATGTTAATAGAAGTTTTATCTGAAATGGCATACCATACAGTGAATATCCATATAATGGAATGCTGTTCAATAATAGAATAGACAAATTATGGCATATCCATACAATGGAATGCAATTAAATAATAAAACATAATGAAATATTGTTATATGCAACAACTATGCAACAATATACATTTCAAAATAATTATGCTGAGTGAAAGAAGCCAGACAAAAAGGAATACGTACTCTACAATTACACTTATATAAAATTCTAGATAATCTCATAAATCACATCAGTGTTTGCCCGAGATCTAGTGGGACTAGGGAGCAGAGAAAGGGAGGGATTGAAATGGGATATGAGGAAATTTCTTTTAAGGTGATTAACATGTTCTTTATCTTGATGTTTAGAATAATTCCTGAGGTATATACACATGTCAAAACTCTTCTATTTGTGTACTTTAAATATGTTCAGCTTATTGTATGCCAATTATACTTCATAAAGAGCTTTTAATATTAATTAATGTTAGATGTTCCTGTTTCTTTGCTTTTCTAAAGATTGTATAAAAATCTTATTCTGGTTTTTTATTTTTTGTTGTTTTTGTTTTGTTTTGTTTTTTGCAGTATGCGGGCCTCTTACTGTTGTGGCTTCTCCCGTTGCGGAGCACAGGCTCCGGACGCACAGGCTCAGTGGCCACGGCTCACGGGCCCAGCCGCTCTGCGGCATGTGGGATCTTCCCGGACCGGGGCATGAACCCATGTCCCCTGCATCAGCAGGTGGACTCTCAACCACTGCGCCACCAGGGAAGCCCTATTCTGTTTTTTTAGAAAAAAATACTGTCTTACAATTATAGGTTTATAATTAGAATATACTACAAATTTGTAAAATAAATTACTTTGACAATTAGGTTAAAACAACTCATAAAAAGCTGCATAGATAATATGTTAGTAAAGTGGAAATTCATATTTCTTGAACATGATAAGATTCAAGTGTTTGTTTTTAGTAATATTTTTTGTCCTGTGTAATATTTCTCTGTCCTGTGTAGTCCAGCTTTAAAATGTGTGGTAATTGTAATGCACACAGAAACATTAGTATTCTGCATTGTTCAGTAGAATTCAATTAGTTAAATAGACAAAACCTTGTATTTATGTGCCCACAGAGTGACGATTCATGGTGGTTTTTAAAGACTTCTCTCACACAGCCATCAATCAAAGTGACAGCATTCTTTAGATTAACTTTGGATTCCCCAGCACAAATTAATTAATCTGTCCACTACTTCCTATCTCAGTGTTTCAATCAGCCAACAAATAAAGCCAATCAAGATTTCAATTCTTTGCTGATTAGCCAATAAACCGTGACAGTGGACTTGTGGCAGGACTTCTGGGACTCTCATAGAAGCTTATTTATAGATGTAGCAGTGCTGTGATCAGTCTCTAAGGCACAAATAAGAACATTGTGTTTTCTTCCCAGTTACTTTCATCAAGGCAAAAAACCTTTTCAGATAGAAATAAAACTGTTAAAACAACCCGTTGTAAAGATTCTCTCCTTGAGGCTATATTAAGGACATTTTGGTGATGCTATTGCTTTACTAGCATCAAATTGTGTAAATGCCATGGAATTTTAGAATTTAAAGAATTGCTTTTGTTTGAATGAAAGAATGCATGCTAAAGCTCTCACTATTTCCTCATTGTCAAGAATCCTTATAGATAAGAATCCTAAGTATTCTTTATACCAAAAGAGAATTACTTCCTGCTTTTTAAACATTTATGAAATAATAAACTTTACTGTATGTCCTAAAATTAATCTAGTACATATACTGTACCTGGAAAATCCTTCTTAGAGGAGAATAAACCTGCCTAGAGGAAAGGTTATGAACTGGGAGTCAGAAACCTAGGATTAGTCCAGACTTGGCCAGTAACACGTTGTGTGAGCTTGAGAAAGTCACTTAATTTATACACTCTTTGGTTTTCTCTTGTGTGAATTTAAGGGTATAGGCTAAACCTCTAAAATCTGATGGCCCAACAAAACAGCCTAGTAACTTTTTTCTTTTAAAGGCTAAACTGAGACAGTTTTTTCTCTCTTTATTTTCACCACCATCACTTTTGGAAGTTTGTCCAAATATCATTGACCTCATGAACTTGACACTGAGCAGTAAGCAAATATAAGATGAGGTTGGTGACCTTCTGGTTCCGCACTCAACTTTGCATTCAATTTCTTCACCTCTTTCATGGGAAGTGAGAGGGGAAGGAAATAAAAGAAATCAGTCCTGTTCCTCAAAGTATATGGGTGCCATCTGTCCCTCCTGACAGTCCATGACCTTTACCATTCTAATCTTCTAACGATTCTACTTCATTTCTTAAAGATTTTGGCTCCTGTATAACAATCTTTATTTTAATGCCTACTTCTATCATCTTGGAAGGTGACCGCTCAGTTCCCTGACGTTTTTACTCATTGGTGCATTTATTTCTAATGATATTTTTGACCATACCACCTCAGTCAGCCATTTCCAGTTTTACACCAGAAAGTGAGTCTTTTCTAAAATCACTATTTTGAATATTTCACCCTTTGTACCAACCATCTCCTATCCTTTCACATGACTTGTTCCAGTACATATACAACTAAAATTCTTTGACTTCATAAAAATATTAATTGTAATCTATTGTTCATCATTTTAGTCCCACCCTTGAAAAGTCCTGGCCTCTCTCACCTCCCATTTATACTGCCTTGCAACATCTCCATTTTATATGTTACTTGTGTTCAGAGTTTTTATGTGATTCGTATAACACTTCCTGAAAAACAGACTATTCTCTGCTCTTAAATTTGATCCCTCACTTTCTGTGATGGCACTTCTTCATCATAATCCAAGGAATGCTCAATTTCTAACACAGAATTCATAATATATTCCAAATAAATGTTTATTAAATTCATGAATGATGAGAAAGCCAATAAACATTTCAATGTTTTATATATTTCTCTTTCAAAAATTAATCTTTAATTTGTCCAAAATTCTAATATCTGCTGTAGGCATGATAGAATAATCCAAACTGAGATACAACTTAGTCATTCTGACATTACCTTCTTTAGTTTTTAGTCTTTTGGTTTTAGTTTAAGTATTTTATTTATTTTAAAAACTTACTTCCGTTTTATTTAATAATAGAATTTTAAATGTTTTCAAGTTCTATGGCTAGCTTATATGGAAGATACCAAAGAACAACAAATGTGTAAAAATCAATTATACGGTTTTCTTAGTCCACTAACTTAATATGGTCTCCTCTCATCACACACACAGAGAATGAGTTTGCCTCTATGACATAGCTCTATAAACATAGAAAACCTGATTCTGAAAATATCACTACTACTGAGAAACAGTAGGGAGCAATCAGAGATGTGTATGTGTGTGTATAGACTAGCAGTGCTTCCTCTAATTGATTGTGTTACTAATATTATTACTGTACACCACTCTTCCAGGTTTTTGGAATGCTTGAATAGTTGCACAGAAAAAAAAAAAAGCTCTGCATATAAATAGAGAAATGACAACACACAGAGACTAAATTCCCAACTGAAAGAAATAAAAGAAAATCAAACTAATCCTTTAAAGCTAAAACGATAAACATAAAAATGAACCGTTAAATATCAGAATTATTAGATAAATATTTCAAAATAACTGTTTAATATAGTTAAATGAAAGGGGGAATAAAATTCATGAGGAAGGAAAAACAATCTGTCAGAAACAAGCTTATTATTTCAGCTTTCCTTAGATTAATGGTAGCCAACTAATCCAAATGTCTATATCCATCCTTAAAATTTGATGAACCACCCCTACCCATATATATATATGCCTATGTACGTATAATTAGGAGACTGAGAATATTACAACTTCACATTAAATGTAAGCACTCAAAAAAAATACCCAAAGTCAGCTCTGGGGTCCACATTAGAGCATAGAGTGAAGAGGTATGTGAAAGAAAAAAGGGGACAGAGAAGTGGGGACCTAAGGGTGAAAAAACATAGATCACCCTCAGAGAAGAAAATCCCACTGTCTGAATTGTGTGTCCCCCAAGTTCATTATGTTACAGTCCTACCCTCAGTACCTCAGAATATGACTGTATTTGAAGATACGACCTTTAAAGAGGTAATTAATTTAAAATTAGGTTAGAGTGGACCCTAATCCAATATAACTGGTGTCCTTATAAGAAAAGATTAGGATACAGACATACACAGAGAGAAGACCATGTGAAAATGTAAGAGGAAGACAGCCATCTATAAGCCAAGAAGAGAGGCTTTAGAAGGAACCAACCCTGCTGATGCCTTGATGTTGGACTTCTAGACTCCAGAATTGTGAGAAAATTAATTTCTGTTGTTTAAACCATTCATTCTGTGGCACTTTGTTACAGTAGCCCTAGAAAAGCAATATACCTACTTAGTTAAGAAATACACTGAATATTTCTGAAGTGAATAGATCAGAGTACTAGCTACCATGGCAGGGGTTGCCAACCTTTTATGTAAAGGTCCAAATAGTATTTTATAGGCTTTTCAGCCCATAATGGTCTCTGTGGTACTACTCAATTCTGTCACTGTAGCATGAACACAGTCTTAGATGATATATAAAAAATAGGCATGGTTATTTCCCAAAATATATGATTTACAAATATAGGCAGAGGGCTAGACTTAGCTCCTGGGTTATAGTTTGCTGACTCCTGTATGGGAGAATAAAATAGGCTTTAAGACTGAATGAGATCAGAGGTGGCAGTCTTGATAAAGCAGTGCCCCTGGGGAAGAGATAACTCATTTAGAAGGCAGAGATGTCCCTATGATTCTCGGTGGTGAAGAAAAAGAAGGAAATAAGAATTGAATGACATAACACCTATTCTCTCAGTACAATAACCCATCACTTAAAGAAACTGAATGTATTAAATCAATACAATAAATACAAGCAGTAGAAGAGGGTGCTCTTGATTTAAGAATTTATAAGCCACCTAAATTTCTCACCTCTCCTCTGCATACAACTATTATTTCTAGACAAGGGGAAAAGATATTTTAAACAAAACAAAAAATGGAAGAAAACATCCAAGCATAACTTCTATAAAAAGAATTTGTAATATGAGACTAAGAGTGCTGTAATTTTGGGGCTTGGCAAATTTAGAAAATGCAGTCTTAAAAAATAAGATTTGTGCTTCATTGTACAAGGTGATGAGTGTACTGGTAAAGACTGAATTAAATATTCCCTTCCCAGCAGAGCCTATTGTTTAAGAAGACTTTGCGGCATGGGCCAGTAAATGATGAGAGATGGATAGAAAAAGCACTGAAGCTAGCAAGTAAAGATCTGAGACGTTAAGCTTAAATATTACTGCCTGATAAAACTTGTAGTTATTCAAACACATATTGACAAAAAAAATACAGACCCTGAGTTTACCGGTTTTTTGAGGAAACCGTATTATAAAAGAAACTCTAATTCTACCTACAGAAGCTTGTCTTGGTGCCCTGCACCAAGAGAAGATGAGCTGCTAAAGTTATAATCCACACTCCAGTTTTGATATGGCAACTGGGGATAATGTGCCAGGAATAGCATTCTGGAGTGCAAAGCTGGGGGCTAACCAAATAACGTATGCTTAGTGCAGCCTAAATATCAATATTGTTGGCCAGGAACCAGGGACTGCTAAATATTACCTATTTACCCCTCATATAGAAAGGAGTTTTAATGAGCTGTGTTGTTCCTTGTCCATCAATGTGAAATGAGTGATTTTGAAACAGATGAGTTATCATTCAGTTTATAGCTTAGTAGACCAGGAGAAGACACATATGAACCTGATCTGGGAAGCCGAACTAGTCCAGATGTAGATCTAGTAACTTAAAGAGAATCTGGGGTTATGAGAAGTAAAGCTTGTCTATGTATAGAAATAAGGATGATGCAAATGAGGCAAGGCAAACGGGAATACTGTGGCTGACTCATAATTTTATACACCAAATCAAATTTCTCATATTTGTTTTGTAAAAGAGCCCGTTTTTCACTGGGACACATTTCCTAGACTGTATTTCCCAACCTCCTTTGCAGCTAGATGTGACAGTGCGACTTAGTTCTGGCCAAGCACTTGTAAACAGAAATGCCATGTGGAACTCCTAGGAAGCCTGATTAAAAAAACTCACCCAGGGCTTCCCTGGTGGCGCAGTGGTTGAGAGTCCACCTGCCGATGCAGGGGACGCGGGTTCTGTGCCCCAGTCCAGGAAGGTCCCACATGCCGCGGAGTGGCTGGTCCCGTGAGCCATGGCCGCTGAGCCTGCGCGTCCGGAGCCTGTGCTTCGCAACGGGAGAGGCCACAACAGTGAGAGGCCTGCGTACCGCAAAAAAACAAAAACAAACAAAAAAAACTCACCCAGCTGTTTAGGACACCTATATTGTTCTTCCTCTCTTTTCTTTGCCTGGAAGAACGAACATGATGGCTGTGCTGTTTGTATATACTGGTCTGTGCTCTGACCTTGAGTATAGAAGTCAGCTTAGCAGAGAGAAGTCAAATGACTTTACAGAGCTTTCATATTGCCTTAGGAAGTCCTGCTTTTTGTTGTTGATGCTGTTTTTTTGTTGATACCTTTGGTAATGTTTGTTTTGTTTTCATTTTAATGAGATAGAATAAATTCTAGTGTGTTTAATTCAAATTATTATTATTATTATATGCGCTTGAACCAATCCTCATTGATATGTGTCCATATATTTTCCCCCCAAGGGGAATTCCCAAGAGAAATTTATTCTATGAGGACAAAGTCTATTTTTTTAAATTTAATTATATTTATTTCTCTATACATCAGGTGACAAAGTCTACTTTTATACACACTGACAACACACTAAGCAAGGAATTAATGCTCAGAATTCCATGCTCATTTTTAAATTTTTTTTTAACATCTTTATTGGAGTATAACTGCTTTACAATGCTGTGATAGTTTCTGCTGTATAACGAAGTGAATTGGCAATACATATACATATATCCCAATATCTCCTCAATCTTGCATCTCCATCCCACCCTCCCTATCCCACCCCTCTAGGTGGTCACAAAGCACCGAGCTGATCTCCTAAGGCTATGCGGCTGCTTCCCACTAGCTATCTATTTTACATTTGGTATTATACATAAGTGCATGCCACTCTCTCACTTCGTCCCAGCTTACCCTTCCCCCTCCCTGTGTCCTCAAGTCCATTCTCTACGTCTGCGTCTTTATTCCTGTCCTGCCCCTAGGTTCAT
Source organism: Globicephala melas (assembly GCF_963455315.2). Taxonomy (NCBI): domain Eukaryota; kingdom Metazoa; phylum Chordata; class Mammalia; order Artiodactyla; family Delphinidae; genus Globicephala; species Globicephala melas. Next base: position 62,520,350 of record NC_083322.1, read on the forward strand.
CAGAACCAGTTTTTTTTTTTTTTTTTTTTTTACATTTCATATATATGTGTTAGCATACGGTATTTGTTTTTCTCTTTCTGACTTACTTCACTCTGTATGACAGACTCTAGGTCCATCCACCTCACTACAAATAACTCAATATCATTTCTTTTGATGGCTGAGTATTATTCCATTGAATACATGTGCCACATCTTCTTTATGCATTCATCTATCAATGGACACGTAGGTTGCTTCCATGTCCTGCCTATTGTAAATAGAGCTGCAATGAACATTTTGGTACATGACTCTTTTTGAATTATGGTTTTCTCAGGTTATATGCCCAGTAGTGGGATTTCTGGGTCATATGTTAGTTCTATTTGTAGTTTTTTAAGGAACCTCCATACTGTTCTCCATAGTGGCTGCATCAATTTACATTCCCACCGACAGCTTTGGTCCACACCATCTCCAGCATTTATTCTTTTTTTTTTTTTTTTGCGGTACACGGGACTCTCACTGTTGTGGCCTCTCCTGTTGCACAGCACAGGCTCTGGATGCGCAGGCTCAGCGGCCATGGCTCACGGGCCCAGCCACTTCGCGGCATGTGGGATCTTCCCGGACCGGGGCACGATTCCGTGTCCCCTGCATCGGCAGGCAGACTCTCAACCACTGCGCCACCACGGAGGCCCTCCAGCGTTTATTCTTAGTATATTTTTTGGTGATGGCCATTCTGACTGATGTGACGTGATACCTCATTGTAGTTTTGATTTGTATTTCTCTAATGATTAGTGATGTTGAGCATTCTTTCATGTGTTTGTTGGCAATCTGTATATCTTCTTTGGAGAGATGTCTATTTAGGTCTTCTGCCCATTTTTGGATTGGGTTGTTTGTTTTTTTTTTATTTTGAGCTGCATGAGCTGCTTGTAAATTTTGGAGATTAATCCTTTGTCGGTTGCTTCACTTGCAAATATTTTCTCCCATTTTGGGTTTTATTTTCATCTTGTTTATGCTTTCCTTTGCTACGCAAAATCTTTTAAGTTTCACGAGGTCCCATTTGTTTATTTTTGTTTTTATTTCCGTTTCTCTAGAGGTGGGTCAAAAAGGATGTTGCTGTGATCCATGTCATAGAGTGTTCTGCCTATGTTTTCCTCTAAGAGTTTGATAGTGTCTGGCCTTACATTTAGGTCTTTAATCGATTTTGAGTTTATTTTTGTGTATGGTGTTAGGGAGTGTTCTAATTTCATTCGTTTACATATAGCTCTCCAGTTTCCCCAGGACCATTATTGAAGAAGCTGTCTTTTCTCCATTGTATATTCTTGCCTCCTTTATCACACATAAGGTGACCATATGTGCATGGGTTTATCTCTGCGCTTTCTATCCTGTTCCATTGTCTGTATTTCTGTTTTTATGCCAGTACCATACTGTCTTGATTACTGTAGCTTTGTAGTATAGTCTGAAGTCCAGGAGCCTGATTCCTCCAGCTCCGTTTTTCTTTCTCAAGATTGTTTTGGCTATTCAGGGTCTTTTGAGTTTCCATGCAAATTGTGCAATTTTTAAATCTACTTCTGTGAAAAATGCCCTTGGTAGTTTGATAGGGATTACATTGAACCTGTAGATTGCTTTGGGTAGTATAGTCATTTTCACAATGTTGATTCTTCCAATCCAAGAACACAGTATATCTCTCCATCTGTTTGTATCATCTTTAATTTCTTTCATCAGTGTCTTATAGTTTCTGCATACAAGGCTTTTATATCTTTAGGTCAGTTTATTCCTGGGTATTTTATTCTTTTTGTTGCAATGGTAACTGGAAGTGTTTCCTTAATTTCTCTTTCAGATATTTCATCATTAGTGTATAGGAATGCAAGAGATTTCTGTGCATTAATTTTGTATCCTGCTACTTTACCAAAGTCATTGATTAGCTCCAGTAGTTTTCTGGTAGCATCTTTAGGATTCTTTATGTATAGTATCATGTCATCTGCAAATAGTGAGAGCTTTACTTCTTCTTTTCTGATTCAGATTCCTTTTATTTCTTTTTCTCCTCTGATTGCTCTGGCTAAAACTTCCAAAACTATGTTGAATAATAGTGGTGAGAGTGGGCAACCTTGTCTTGTTTCTGATCTTAGTGGAAATGGTTTCAGTTTTTCACAATTGAGAATGATGTCGGCTGTGGGTTTGTCATATATGGCCTTTATTATGTTGAGGTAAGTTCCCTCTATGCCTATTATGGATGGTTTTTATCATAAATTGGTGTTGAGTTTTGTTGAAACCTTTTTCTGCATCTATTGAGATGATCATATGGTTTTTATCCTTCAGATTGTTAATATGGCCAATCACATTGATTGATTTGCATATATTGAAGAATCCTTACATTCCTGGGTTGAACCCACCTTGATCATGGTGTATGATCCTTTTAATGTGCTGTTGGATTCTGTTTGCTAGTATTTTGTTGAGGATTTTTGCATCTATGTTCATCAGTGATATTGGCCTGTAGTTTTCTTTCTTTGTGACATCTTTGTCTGGTTTTGGTATCAGGGTGATGGTGGCCTCATAGAATGAGTTTGGGAGTGTTCCTCCCTCTGCTATATTTTGGAAGAATTTGGGAGAGATAGGTGTTAGCTCTTCTGTACGTGTTTGCTAGGATTCGCCTGTGAAGCCTTCTGGTCCTGGGCTTTTGTTTGTTGGAAGATTTTTAATCACAGTCTCAATTTCAGTGCTTGTGATTGGTCTGTTTATATTTTCTATTTGTTCCTGGTTCAGTGTTGGAAGGTTGTGCTTTTCTAAGAATTTGTCCATTTCTTCCAGGTTGTCCATTTTATTGGCATATAGTTGCTTGTTGTAATCTCTCATGATCCTGTGTTTTTCTGTAGTGTCAGTTTTTACTTCTCCTTTTTCATTTCTAATTCTGTTGCTTTGAGTCTTCTCCCTTTTTCTATTGATGATTCTGACTAATGATTTATCAATTTTGTTTATCTTCTTAAAGAACCAGCTTTAATTTTATTGATCTCTGCTATTGTTTCCTTCATTTCTTTTTCATTTATTTCTGATCCGATCATTATGATTGTTTCCTTCTGCTAACTTTGGGTTTTTTTTTATTCTTTCTCTAATTGCTTTAGGTGTAAGTTTAGGTTGTTTATTTGAGATATTTCTTGTTTCTTGAGGTAGGATTGCATTGCTATGATCTCCCCTCTTAGAACTGCTTTTGCTGCATCCCATAGGTTTTGGGTCATTGTGTTTTCATTGTCATCTGTTTTTAGGTATTTTTTGATTTCCTCCTTGATTCTCCATTGAACTCTTGGTTATTAAGTAGTGTATTGTTTAGCCTCCATGTGTTTGTATTTTTTACAGATTTTTTCCTGTAATTGATATCTAGTCTCATAGCATTGTGGATGGAAAAAATACTTGATACGATCTCAGTTTTCTTAAATTTATGAAGGCTTGATTTGTGACCCAAGATACAATCTTTCCTGGAGAATGTTCCCTGAGCACTTAAGAAGAAAGTGTATTCTGTTGTTTTTAGATGGAATGTCCTATAAATATCAATTAAGTCCATCTTGTTTAATGTATCATTTAAAGCCTCTGTTTCCTTATTTAGTTTCATTTTGGATGGTCTGTCCTTTGGTGAAAGTGGGGCGTTAAAGTCCCCTACTATGATTGTGTTACTGTCGATTTCCCCTTTTATGGCTATTAGCATTTACCTTATGTAATGAGGTGCTCCTCTGTTGGGTGCATAAATATTTACAATTGTTATATCTTCTCCTTGGTTTGATCCCTTGATCATTATGTAGTGTCCTTCTTTGTCTCTTGTAACAGTCTTTATTTTAACGTCTATTTTGTCTGATATGAGAATTGATACTCCAGCTTTGTTTTGTTTTCCATTTGCATAGAATATCTTTTTCCTTGCTCTCACTTTCAATCTGTATGTGTCCCTAGGTCTGAAGTGGGTCTCTTGCAGACACCATATATACATGTCTTGTTTTTTGATCCATTCATCCAGTCTATGTCTTTTGGTGGGAGCTTTTAATCCATTTACCTTTAAGGTAGTTATCAATATGTGTGTTTCTATTACCATTTTCTCAATTGTTTTGGGTTTGATATTGAGGGCCTTTTCCTTCTCTTGTGTTTCCTGCCTAGAGAAATCCCTTTAGCGTTTGTTGTAAAGCCAGTTTGGTGGTGCTGAATTGTCTTAGCTTTTGCTTGTCTGGAAAGATTTTAATTTCTCATTGAATCTGAATGAGATCCTTGCTGGGTAGACTAATTTGGTGGTAGGTTTTTTCCTTTCATCACTTTAAATATGTCTTGCCACTCACTTCTGGCTTGCAGAGTTATGCTGAAAGATCAGCTGTTAACCTTATGGGGATTCCCTTGTATGTTACTTGTTGTTTTTCCCTTGCTGCTTTTAATATTTTTTTATTTGTATTTAATTTTTGATAGTTTGTTTAATATGTGTCTTGGTGTGTTTCTCCTTCTATTTATCCTGTATAGAACTCTCTGTGCTTCCTGGACTTGATTGACTATTTCCTTTCCTATATTAGGGGAGTTTTCAACTATGATCTCTTCAAATATTTTCTCAGTCCCTTACTTTTTCTCTTATTCTTCTGGGACCCCTATAATTCGAATGTTGGTGCGTTTAATGTAGTCCCAGCGGTCTCTGAGACTCTCCTCAGCTCTTTTCATTCTTTTTTCTTTATTCTGCTCTTCAGTAGTTATTTCCACTATTTTATCTTCCAGGTCACTTATCCATTCTTCTGTCTCAGTTATTGTGCTATTGATTCCTTCCAGAGAATTTTTAATTTCATTTAGTGTTGTTCATCGTTGTTTCTTTGCTCTTTAGTTCTTCCAGGTCCTGTTAAACATTTCTTGTATTTTCTCCATTCTATTTCCAGGATCTTGGATCATCTTTACTATCATTACCCTGAATTCTTTTTCAGGTAGACTGCCCATTTCCTCTTCATTTGTTTGGTCTGGTGTGTTTTTACCTTGCTCCTTCATCTGCTGTGTGTTTCTCTGTCTTCTCATTTTGCCTAACTTTCTGTGGTTGGGGTCTCCTTTTTTCAGACTGCAGGCTCATAGTTCCTGTTGTTTTTGGTGTCTGCCCCCAGTGGGTGAGGTTGGTTCAGTGGGTTGTGTCGGCTTCCTGGTGGAGGGGACTAGTGCCTGTGTTCTGACGGATGAGGCTGGATCTTTTCTTTCTGGTGGGCAGGACTGCATCAGTGGTGTGTTTTGGGGTTTCTGTGACCTTATTATGATTTTAGGCAGCTTCTCTGCTAATGGGTGGGGTTGTGTTCCTGTCTTTCTAGTTGTTTGGCATAGGGCATACATCACTGTAGCTTGCTGGTCGTTGATTGGAGCTGGGTCTTAGCATTGAGATGGAGATTTCTGGGAGAGCTTCTACTGTTTGATATTACCTTGAGCCGGTTGGTCTCTGGTGGACCAGTGTCCTGAACTCGTTTCTCCCACCTCAGAGGCACAGGCCTGACACCAAGCCAGAGCAACTGTGACCCAGACCCTGTCAGCCACATGGCTCAGAAGTAAAGGGAGAAAGAAAGAAGAAAGAAAAAATAAAATAAAGTTATTAAAATAAAAAATAATTATTAAAAATAAAAGAGTAATAAAAAAAAAAGAAGCAAAAAGGAAAGAAAGAAAGGAGAGAGCAACCAAACCAAAAAACAAATCCACCAATGATAACAAGCGCTAAAAACTGTAATAAAAAAAAAAAAGAAAAAACAAACAAAAAAAGACTGGACAGACAGAACCCTAGGACAAATGGCAAAAGCAAAGCTATACAGAGAAAATCACCCAAAGAAGTATACACATACACACTCACAAAAAGAGAAAAAGGAAAAAAAAAATATATATATATAGTTTCTCCCAAAGTCCACCATTTCAATTTTGGGATGATTCATTGTCTATTCAGGTATTTCACAGGTGCAGGGTACATCAAGGTGATTGTGGAGATTTAATCCACTGCTCCTGAGGCTGCTGGGAGAGATTTCCCTTTCTCTTCTTTGTTCGGACAGCTCCTGGCGTTCAGCTTTGGATTTGGCCCCGCCTCTGCGTGTAGGTCTCCTGTGGGCATCTGTTCTTTGCCCAGACAGCAGGGGGTTAAAGTAGCAGCTGATTAAGTGGCTCTGGCTCACTCAGGCCAGGGGGAGGGAGGGGTTCGGAATGCAGGCGAGCCTGCGACAGCAGAGGCTGGCGTGAGGTTGTAACAGCCTGAAGCGTGTCGTGTGTTCTCCCGGGGAAGTTGTCCCTGGATCACGGGACCCTGGCAGTGGCGGTCGGCACAGGCTCCTGGGAGGGGAGGTGTGGAGAGTGACCTGTGCTTGCACACAGGCTTCTTGGTGGCTGCAGCAGCAGCCTTAGCATCTCATGTCCATCTCTGGGGTCCGTGCTGATAGCCACAGCTCGCACCCATCTCTGGAGCTCATTTAGGTGGTTCTCTGAATCCCCTCTCCTTGCACACCTCGCAACAATGGTCTTTTGCCTCTTAGGCAGGTCCAGATATTTCCTGGACTCCCTCCTGGCTAGCTGTGGTGCACTAGCCCCCCTTCAGGCTGTGTTCACGCCACCAAGCCCAGTCCTCTCCCTGGGATCTGATCTCTGAAGCCTGAGCCTCAGCTCCCAGCCCCCACCCATCCCAGCAGGCGGGTGAGCAGACAAGCTTCTTGGGCTGATGAGTGCTGGTCTGCATCTCTGTGTGGGAATCTCTCAGCTTTGCCTTCTGCACCCCTGTTGCTGCGCTCTCCCCCGCGGCTCCAAAGCTCCCCACCTCCACCACCCGCGGTCTCTGCCCGCGCAGGGGCTCCTAGTGTGTGGAAACCTTTCCTCTTTCACAGCTCCTTCTCACTGGTGCAGGTCCCGTCCCTATTCTTTTGTCTTTGTTTATTCTTTTTTCTTTTGCCCTACCCAGGTATGTGGGGAGTTTCTTGCCTTTTGGGAGGTCTGAGGTCTTCTGCCAGCTTTCAGTAGGTGTTCTGTAGGAGTTGTTCCACTTGTAGTTGTATCTCAGATGTATCTGTGGGGCAGAAGGTTATCTCCACGTCTTATTCTTCTGCCATCTTAAAGGTTTCCCTGTGCTCCTGTCCATATATTTTTATGAATGCTCAGAATTATTTTCTTGATGGGGCTTCAGCATACGTAAAACTAGGAACATCACAAAAATATTTCTTCCTGATTTTTCCAAGACTGTTAGTTATGATAAGGAGTAATTGTAAGCCTTTAGAACATTTCTCTGAAAGGATTGCACATGGGTATCATAGGAATATGCTATCTTTTCTTCAGCATTTTGCTAAATATCTAAATTTACAGAAATTATATGAAATGTCCATCTAGATGTGCACCTAATTCACATTTAAGACGTCAATATCCACTGTGAGGTGGATTCTTAGATGGATGCTGTAATCTTGAAATGCCCTCATTTAAAAATAAAATCATTCCTAATAGTTAAAAAAAACAAGTCAACTCCAGATACTTTATGTATGTTATATCAAATTATTTGTCCTAGTAGTTTCTCAAATTTATTGGCACAATGAACTTAAAATATATGTGGCCAGTGTTCACTGTTTTTTTAAAATATCTCACTGAACTGCTATAAAACTTTGATTTACTACAATTATCTAGGGTTTCCCAAGTTTTAGACATAGAAGAGGGTGGTGGAGAAGCAAAACACCAAACACTTGGGTCAAAATATAATAAGAAATTATTTTCCTTCTCTTTATCATAGAAACCAGGAATAATTATGAAATCTTTCTCATTGTGATTAGAATAACGTATATATTGAATCTTTAAGATATAACTTTAGAGTTTGGTTAGAATCTCCATATATTTGCTTCTGTACTTTGTAGGGTATCTAACAGGCATCTGGGTGAAAACTTGATATATCTGCTAGCATACCTACATTTTATTATTTTATTAGTTAAATACATCATCATTTCAATATTTATCAAAATTTTCCTTCGTATATTTTATAGGAAGAATAACAAATTTTGAACCACATTTTGGACTGTTAATAAGGGCATCTTGGTTTGAAAGATCAAAGCCTATTTTGAAATTGTCCAAGGTAATTTTGAAGCTCTTTCTAATACCTAATGGATATTCTCAGATATCAAATAATAGTTATATTTAACTATAAAAGATGAAAGTGATGGATAACTTGTTTCTTCCAGAAAGCTTCCCATTTAATATTACACATAATGAAATAGTTGAGCAACAACAACAACAAAATTCTGCTCCTGAGTAGGAGATAGTATTGATAGCAGGTCAATGTTCCTGCTGAGAACAACTAAAAAGCTATACAATCGTAAAATGATATATTCAAAGACATCAGAAACCTGGCAATCTTAATGACTTTGTGCCAAGCAATTATTTTAAGTACAATTAAAAATAGAACTGATTATAAAAGAAAACATTGATAAATTATACTTCAGGGAATCCTTTTCAGAAGAAGAATAATAAACATATATAATAAAGAGTTACATTTAGCAGACATAAAATACTGCCAAAACTCAGCTATAAGAACAAAAACAATCTCATAACAAGATGGATCAAAGACTTAAATAGCGATGTCAGCAAACAATATATACAAATGGCAAATAAACACATGGGAATATACTCAACGTCATTATTTATTAAAGAAATAACAATTAAAACCACACTAAGATACTACCTCATGTCCATAAGAATCTCTAAATTAATAAGACTTATATTGTAACATTTTTGTGAAGATTTGGAGCAACTGGAATTCTCATATGTTTCTACTAGGAGCACAAATGACATGATCACCTTGGAAGACAGTTTGGCAGATTTTTTTTTTTTTTGGCAGATTTTTATATAGTTAAACACTGACCTAGTAATTCCACTTCTAGGTATTTATCCAAGAGAAGTTTTAAAAAAATGAAAATTGACCGAAGAAACAGTAGAAAATCCTGAGCGAAATATTAGCAAAACAAATTCAGTGTGTGTAAAAGGACAAGTTAATTCCAGAAATTTCACCACCAAATGTGAATGGTAAAACAATAGAGCTTTGGAAGAAAATATAGAAGTATTTTTCTACTTCATGGCCTTGAAGTAGAAAAATTATTTTTGACACAATACAAAAAGAACTAAAGGAAAACATATTTTAAATTGGAAACTTTTCAAAGTTGGATTATTTCAAGGTAATGACACATTAATAGCGTAGAGAGAACACTGTATGGGGGGGATGGATATTCTCAATTTGTATATCTTACTAAGAACCCTTATTCAGAGTAACTCCTACAAATATTCTATAAATCAATAAGAAAGGTAGACAACCTAACAACAGTTTAGAAAAAATAACAAACAACTGTTATACCAAAAAAGATATATGCAAAACACCAGTGAATATATAAAAAATATTGTTATTAGTCATCAGGGAACTAAAACAATGCAGTGTGATACCACTATCACTCACAAGAATGCTGAAGTAAAAAAGTATGAAAATAATCAAGTTGGCAGGGATATAGATAGAATTGGAACCCTTACGTGTTATTAATGATAGTGTTAGAATATATATGCATTATGTTTTGATGTATGTAGAAGTATATATCTATAGATACCCAATAGAAAAGTACATATCTATCAAACAAAAGATATTACAGAAATGTTCATAGCAACATTATTTGTAATATCCCAAACCTGGAAAGTATGCACATTCACAACAAGGGTAGAATGGATAGATAAATAGTTGCATATTCAAAAATGGAATTGGAAACTATAGCAATGAGAATGAACACAACTATAAGCAACACTATGGATAAATCTCATAAATATAATTGGGTGAAAAGATCCAGACACAGAATAATGCATAGTGTAAATTTTTGTATTCATAAAGTTCAAAAACAGGCAGTGCTAATCTGTGGTTTTAGACGTGAGGGTAGTAGGTACTTTGGGGATGACAGGAGAAGGGCATAAGGGAGGTTTCTGAGATGCTTCTAAGTTCTCTTTTTCATCTGAGTGTTAAGACAGGTGCTCTGTACTTTGTGAAAATTTATGTACTTATGTTTTTTGTGTCTTTCTAGATGTATGTATACTTCAATGAAATTTTTAAAAATGAAATAAGTGCTATAATTAATTGGACAAAATTAAATATGTAAAAATCTATGAAGCCATAATAATAAAAGAGAAGGCTTCTTACAACCAAACAGACACATGTTTTTACTATCTGATGTAGCTATTTTATCACATTTTTACCCATAAAAATTGTTAATTAAAATAAATAAAATATTATTTCTAGAAGATATTATATTACACATTAAACAAATAGCTTTACTTTATCGGGAAAGCTCTTCTTTACAGAAGAGAGCAGTCCAATAAACGTGAAGGTAAGAAAGCTTTAGAAAATCACCATTTTATAGCTATTGGATGAAAAGTTGGTGGGCAAATTTTTCTCAGGGTACAAAAATATTACACCATCCAGGATTTCTAGTCTCAGGGAAGAAAAAAAATGTACGTTTTCAAGGGATGAATAAAGCTATCTCCACCCTCACTTGGTGAATAACTTAGGCATCACTGTGAATGGAAGGACAAAACACTATGTACCTACTACCCATGTGCTGCAGTATTTACTACAAATACACACTACCCATGAGGTATTCTCGCCAAAAATGTTTCACTTGAGTTAAATAGAGACTTCAAAAATTTTAGTGTATAGGAAATAAAGGTGTTGAGACTGGATCTTTGTTTCACCCCTAAATTCATATGTTGAAGCACTAACCCTTATGTGATGGTATTAGGATGTGGGGTTTAGTGCCCTGATGAGGAGACACCAGAGACGTCTCTCATTCCTTCTGGCATGTGAGGGCACAGCAAGAAGACAGCTGGCTGTTTATGAACCACGAAGTGGGTCCTAACCCTCACCAGACACCAAATCTGCCAGTGCCTTGATCTTGGACTTTCCAGCTTCCACAACTATAAGAAATAAATTTCTGTTTTTTTTAATAAGCCACTCAGTCCATGGTATTTTGTTGTAGCAGCCTGAACTGACTAAGGCAACAGGGGTAAAGAAACAATAATATGGCAATTTGGGAATTTGAATATGAGATGTGTATCAGGTTATTTTAATGAATAATTGCTTTAATGTTGCAATAATTATTTTTTTAGATGTAATAGGATATTACTTTTAAGTACTAAAATGTCCTGATTTATTTAGAAAAGCATAATAAAATATTTCATAGTGAAGATTCATAATGTTAATTAATTAAATATTTTAGCAAAAATACAAGATATAAATATGGAAAAAATTTATTATCTACTCGAGGTAATGGGCATGTGGGTGTACATTACATGATTTCTCTATATTTATGCATAATATCCTAATATATATGTAGAATATATGGTCTAAGGATTTAAGCAAATTTCTAAAAGCCAGTTAATTATTGTATATTATCATATATACATAATCTAGCAAATTATAGATTTTTATATCTTTTCTAATGTTTTGGAGCTGTTGTAGAGTTCATCTTGATTTTTTTTAACAACGAGGTGTGCATACTAAAATTGCTTTCAACATTTCATTATTTATATTTTGGATTTACAAATCTGAAGGGATTTTGATACTAGATGGCATTATTAATTACAATTCAGATATACTGTCCATAGTAAAAAAAAAGTCATCTTCATCAATAGTATGTTATTTTTAATTTATGAATCTACTGAGTTTTATTGTAAATATGTTTGCTTGATATTTCACAAAGCAGCTAAACTTGTGGAAACTAACATTATTTTCTGTTGGATTTCTCATTTGATTCCATAGCTGTGTGAAAGGGCAATCCTATCATCAATTAGTGACTTGAATAATTTATTGATGAAATCAATGTATTGGTACAGATAAACTGAAATGTTGCCTAATTGGAGACTGCTTTACTGTTTTTGTTTTAATATATTGGTGGGAGAGTGAAACTGCTTATAGATCTTTTCATTTATTATCATCAAGACTGATGGATAATACCTTAATCCATAATAGTGTCATGCCAAAATGAATTTTGCAAGGTAATAGTACATTTTATTTTATGTTAAACATTAAGAGAATGATTACATGCTTTAATATTGTGGTTAAGGATAATTTCATTAGAAAATATCTTCTTCCTCTCTTGATCTCTGGTGAGCCATTGTCTGTGACTTCTCAAGAGTCTCTAATGTGTTTAATTCAGGGAGTTGGATACCATAACTCCAGGTAAAAGGAGAAGGTAGCATGCTTCTGAGGCAGTCTGAAATAAAAACTCAGAGAGAAAAGAAAACTACTTACAGTTATGTTTGCTAAGATTGGAAATTTTCCCAGACTGTAGGTTTCTTATTCTAGTATTAAACTCTAGCTAAATTCATAGTCCTAGTCATACCTTGGACTTATTTCTAAATTTGGTGTCTGGGAGAAATACTGTGCAAAATGTATTTTGTGTTTTGCATCATTTACTGCATATTTAGTGTGAGAATGTAAAGTATTTTCCTTTATATATGTGTGTATGTTTGTGTTTTCATCTTCTGTTACTCATTATCTTTTACTGTTTTAGAAGCAAAATAACTAAAAGAAAAAAAAAAAAAAAAAACTTGATCTGCTACATTAACTTACATTGATTCCGTGGTAGCTACAGCCAAGGCTGTTAAAGTGAATAGGTAATTACCCCATTGTGAGTCTTTCCAAAACAAATGCCTGCACACACAAAATAGGCTGATTGGCCCATAAGGCTGATGCTCTGGTTTTCAAAGATCTTAGAAATGCTGAGTTCTCTGATTCCTCACTCAATGTAGAAGATTTTTAGTGTTTAACTTGGATAAATAATATCATTTGGTTTTCTATTCTATATTATCCAATACCTTCTGTATTAAGGGAGTTTTAGTATTACAAAGAAAAACTAGTGGTTGACTACCGAGGCAAAGCACAAGGTAAGATAGACATAGCTAGCATCTATTGAGCACCTACTGTATAGGCAAGTGATGCACTGTTTAAAGAAGTTAGCAATACAACAATACTCTGAAATGAAAAATCAGTATCTGCATGTAGCAAGTGAGGTGCCAGAGACCAAAACATTTAAATAAATTGACCTTACATCATTCAGCCAGGACACTCATGCCATGTCATTTTTACTCCAATCCTCTTGCATTCACAGATACTAAATATTAGTATTCAAATAATTTAAACATTATAAGTAAAGGGCCATATACTATCTTTTAGTTCAGATCGGCATCTATCAAATACCATAATTTTGTCAGTCATTTTGTATCCTAGTTACACAAGAAGAAATACACATTCCTTGCCTAGAGGTGGCTTAGACAGCAGTACAGAGAAAAATAAGTTAACAAATAATTATAGCAGTACTCATACCATAGAAGTAAGGTGAATGACTAGAAGGAGAAGCATCTAAGTGAATTTGTCTAGAGTCGGAAAATTATGCAGTGATCTCTAAAGTGAGACTGTTAGTGATGGAAAAGTGTCTGCCAGTTAGAAGAAGATGTGAAGGGGGTTCCAGACACTTCCAAGCCATAGCACAGAGCATGAAATCACCTGATGCAGGCATAGAGCAACTAGGAATTCAGTTCTTTTGTAACCCAACTGATGAGAACATGTGGTAAGATATTTTATTGAAATGGCAGGCAGGGTCCCGAAAACTGGGGCTTATCCACAGTATTAAGGAGGTCAGACTGCAATCTGCAAGTTAAGAGAACTATTGAAAAATGTCATCATGGTATTGATATATGAAGATTTTCATTTCAGAAACTTAACTCTAACCATGATAAGGATGAGGGGAAGAGATATCACTAATGGAAGTTAGATCACTGGGGAGACTATAAAAGATCAAGTCATTTTTGATTTTCTTTATGTGTCAACATCATTCGTTGTCCTCTGCATGGCATTTAACACTGTTGTCAAAAGCCTTTCTTTTCAAAACAGTTCTTCTCCTTTTTGTTCCTATGATATTAGCTAAGGATCTTTTAAGATGCTAGCTGGAGAGGGAGAGTTGGGAGGTGAGTAAAAGAAGCTAGCACATACAGGATATTTTCAAGGGGCTTGAATAAAGAAGAAGAAAAGTTTCAGGGAAAGTTTACAAAGGTTGGGAGAGAGGATAGACATGTTCATACTCTGAGAACTCTTAAGAAAAGGGAATTGTGGAGAGAGAAGGAAAGCACCTCAAAGTAAACTAGGGAATAAGGATAGAAATCACAAAAAAGTTTACAAATTATTTTGTAAATGATCAAATTTTAAAACTATCTTCCATAATGACTTAGCCTAAATCAGTCATTTTGCTTTTCCAGATTCAGGAAGTGGATACATGTTAAAATGAGACCGTGGAAGGAAGCCTGGTGCTCCTCTGAACACTGCTGAGAGCCCTGGAATAACAGGTTTGTGTCTAGCTTTTTGTGAAGAATGAAAACAAAGTCTATAAGCAATGCTTATATAAAAAGAGAAAGGGCTACTTCAGTACTCAATGTTTGTAAAAAAAATACTTTGTAATCTCTGGCATACAAATCCTATGCATTCAAGTAGTACGCCAGAGAAATTAATAGCATACATGCCACATACCTACTTGCAGAATTTGTGAAGTTAATAGGGCATATTGTAAGCTTACTATTCAGTTCAAATATTTTGAAATTTTTTTTTTATTGTTAACTGATGGGATCTAGGAGAGATAACCTAGCAAAGTTTGGTGTAATTATAAATGTACGAGCTAGTATTTCTTGCAAAGATTTTGAGAGGGTCTTTCTTACAGATATTATCTTTTCAAGGTTTTAGAATAAACAATTTAGGAAAATATTTCTTAGACTTCCTTTCCAAAGGAATTTCTAAAATCTATGTTTTATTACTTCTTTTGGTTGATGCTATCTATTTTTTTGTTGTTTTAAATGTGTATTGAATTGTTCCAATGTGTCAGATACAAGCTAGGTGATTTGGATGAATCATTTACTTAATCCTCACATCAACATTATGTGAGGTATTATGCAAGTAGGTCAAGTTATTGATTAGGATCTTGCAGTTAATAGGTGATGTATCTTAGAAGATTACTTTTTTTGATAATTCTTGCTTTATGAGTGACTTGTCTTTTTCAATACAGTGAGATTAGACTTAATAATTTCATTGTTTTACGTATTCAGTCAACATATTTTTACTGAGTGCCTACTATGTGCCAAGCAGCATGCTAAATTCTGGTATTTAGTGGTGAGATGTGCACATATGGTTACTCTGTGAAACAGCAATAATTATGCCACACTTATACTGACTCATGTGTAACATAAGCCAAATACAAATTCCAGGACTGATGTAGCAATTGTTATCACAGATGTAGATGTGTTCATGGGGGTGAAAGAGTAAAGGTGCAGTGGACATTTTTGTCTTTAGGAATGAGAGTGTTCATTATACCTGTAGAATGGAACTCCCTGGGTTATTTATGAAAATATGTCCATTTATAGTAATTATCACTTTCCCCCCAAGGCACTTTTAGCAATAGGTGACACTCGGGAGCTGAGCATGTTGGTAAAATTGGGGGCAGGGCTCAAATATATGTATACATTACTGAGCTCTCTGGGAATAATAAATTCCAGAGAGCCAGCTGCTGGTTTTCTTTCTGACTACGTGCTTGCGTCTGTTGTAAACAGTAGCATGTAGAAAGAAGAGGGGGCAAAAACTTCAGGATAGCCATAAACCCACTGGAAATTTTATAAGACCATGTGTTGTGTGTGTGTGTGTGTGTGTGTGTGTGTGTGTATGTGTATGAGAAGAGAAAATGTCATAAAGGAGCCTAACTTCAAGAGTGAAAAGTAATTAAGTGCTTCTGTACAGCATATGAGAAGGCATTCTGAGTAAAAATCAGAGGGCAGGGATGCGTGTGTGAATTCTACAACTTACTGGCAGTAGACCTCGAACTTCACTTAAATCATTTAAACATTCCTTAGGGACAACACAACCTACCCTCCAAATTAAGAGTATGAGGGAAGGGACTTCCCTGGTGGTTCAATTGGGTAAGGCTCCATGTTCCGAATACAGGAGGCCCAGGTTCAATCCCTGGTCGGGAAACTAGATCCCGCATGCATGCTGCAACTAAGAGTTTGCATGCCACAACTAAAAGATCCCACAGGCCACAATGAAGATCCTGTGGGTCACAACTAAGATCCAGCACAGCCTAAATAAATAAATAAATTTTTTTGAAAGTTTATTAAAAAAAGAAGTATGAGGGAAACCTAAGCGAAACAAACTGTGAAATTTGTGTATTAGAGTTCTTTACATAGACCATAAAGAAGTTATACTAGAGACAGTGGTGGTTCCCAAATAGTCCATCTACTCCTCCACACTTGCCAACATTTTGCAGGTAAAGGTGATTAGCTCTAGTCATTTGGCTTTGGGTAGAAGTGATATGTGTCATTCAGAGGCAGTAATGTGAAGAGACCGTTCATAACCATCCAGTTATCTGTCTCCTTTTCAGAGCTCCTGATGGATTTTTGTTTTGAGTATGAGATATGAGAGAAAAGGGATGATTACAAGGTGCATGCCCTGACAAATTACAAGAATGGATTTTCTAACAATTAAGATGAAGAACTGTGCATGGCACAGATTTAGAGGCAGTTTTGGGGAATTAAAGTTTGAGATGGCAATTCATATCCAACTGAAAATGTCATGAAGTCCATTGGATTTATCAGTATTATCTTGCAGAGAATTCTGGACAGGAGGTATAAACATGGGAGTTGGCATATAGTTAGTATCTAAGTCTATGAGACTGAGATTACCTAAGGATAAAATATAAATATGGAAGAGGAATAGGGACAGAGCACTAGGTCACTCCAACGTTACAAGGTTGGATAGAAGAGGAAGAATTAGCAAAGGGGACTGAGAAAACAACTATAAAGATAAAAGAAATCCCAGAAATGTGTGATGTGCTAAAGGTCAAGGAAGAAAGTATGCCAAATAAATAGGGAGTCACCAGCTCTGTCAAATGGTGCTGATTGATAGCTCAATGAAAATAAAGAGTAAGAAAATTGACCGTTAAGTTAGCAAGATGAGGTTCCCAGTATGTATTGTGGTATAGCAACCCATCCTAAAATTCAGGGCTTAAAACATGAATTTATTATTATGTCTTCTGATTCTATGTGTTGACTTGTGTTGGTTGGGTGATTCCCACTTGGGGTCCCTCAAGCAGTTGCAATTAGATATCCGTGCAGCTCTAGTCATCTGAAAGCCCTAATGGTCTGAATGTCCCTGATGGATCACTCACATGGCTAGTGGTTGATGCTGACAGCTTGATGCTCAGGTTGAGCTGTGTGGTAGGCAGGAAAGTAACCTCCCAAAGATGTACGAGTTCTAATCCCATAACCTGGGAATTAACTATAATATATGACAAAGGAAAATCAAGGCAGCCGATGGAATTAAGGTTGCTAATCACCTGATCTTAAGATAGGGAAAATTTCCTGGATTATCCCACTGAAATCAATGTAATCACAAGGGTCCTTAAGTAATCACAAGGGTCCTTAAATACAGAAGAGGAAGGCAGAAGACCCAGTGTGAAGTGAAGCGATGTGTGGAAGACTCAACACTCATTACTAGCTTTGCAGGTTGAAGGAAGGGGTCCACCAGGCAAAGAATGCAAGTGACCTCTAGAAACTCGCAAAGGCAAGAAAATGGATTCTCTCCTTGAGTCTCCAGAAGAAAATGTAGCCCTGCCAACACTTTGATTTTAGCTCAGGCTGATAACTTTCAGGCAGACCTGAAAGATAATTATTTTGTCTGAAGATTCTAAGTTTGTGGTAATTTATTACGACAGTAATAGGAAACTAATACTGGCTGCCAAGAGGAACACATATCTGTCACCTCCCCATCTGGCTTAGGTGCCTTTGATCATGAAGGCTGTTTCGAGAGGCAGCATCCTAAGAAAAAGTTATCCAAGAGATTCAGGCAGAAGCTGCAAACCTTCTTACAATACAATCTCAGATGTCTCCAAATGTCACTTTTGCAACACACTGTTGATGAACTAGTTAACTAAGATGAGCCCAGATTCAGGGGTAGTTGAGGTAGACTACACCTGTTACTGTGAGGGGAAGCACGCTTATACAGGAAAAAAGGAATTGATGGCAGACATCTTGAAGAATACCTATCAGAGTGGATGAAAAATGAGAACAATAGCATTGTTCTCATTGGGGGAATGAAAGCCTGTTGGGAGTGAGTTTAAGAGAGAATCAGAGGAAATAAATGGGACAAGTTTAGATTACTTTGAGAAAGCTTGTGCAAAGAAGAGCAAAAAGTAAGTCCACAATGGGAAGAGAAACAGCATCAAAGAAAACAAATGGATTAGAGAAAAAAATCATGTTTCTATGCTGATTATAATAATTTGGTAAAGAGCCAAATTTTATTATAATTTTAATTTATATGTATATGCATGTCACAATATTACAAAATTATTACCAGTACACACCATGTAAGAGTGCTCAAATATATTTGGAGGGAATCCAGTCATAGTTTTGGTTCCAAGGAAGCAGATCTTGAGGCAAATGTTTTTGTGTTAATATTTAAGATATGTACTAGGGACTGACTTGTGTCCAGCCAGAGTTCATATGCTGAAGCTTAAACCCCCGTGTGACTATATTGGAAATAGGGTCTTTAAGGAGGTGACTAAAGTTAAGTGAAGTCATAAGGGTGGAGTCCTGATCTGATGGGACTGGTATCCTTATCAGAAGAGGAAGAGACACCAGAACTCTCTCTCCACCATGTAAGGACACAATGTGAAGGCAGCTGTTTATAAGCCAGAAAGAAAGCTCTCACTAGAATCTGACCATGCTGGCCCCTGATCTTTGACTTCCAGGTTCCAAAACTGAGAGAAAATAAATTTCTATTGCTTGGGTGACCCAGTCTATATTATTTTATTATAGCAGCCTAAGCTGACTAATACAGTATGCAAACCCAGAGATGCAGGAGTAAAGGGAAGGGAAAATGAGTTAGGGAGAGAGAGAAAAAAGAAATAAGAAGAACCATTACTAAGCTGGCCACTGAATATTTTTAAGCATAACTGATTGACTATATCTTAAAAAAATTTGTGAAATATTTTTTTTAATTCCTACAGGTACACAGTAAAATAGAAAACTCAGAACTTACTATAATTCACTTAGACAATCTGGATAACTAAGGCAAATGCATAATTACATTTTCTTTTTAACGTGTGTAATGCCCCAATCTATCTAATTTTTTGGAGTATATGAAAATGGACCTTAAGACTGAACTTCTCCCAATGTATAAACTCCCTAACTAATAAAAATAAATTATATTTATATTTAATGTATTACATTTTTCAAAGTAACAAAATGTGCCCCTCTTCCAGCCACCAGAGATCTTTTCCACCTCCCCATGTGTATTTTTGGTTGTTTTTAAGATACTCCTTGAATGATGGCCTTCCCATAAATTTGGGTAGGTAAACAGATTTAAACAGCACCTTCAGCAATGATAAAAATAACTTATATGTACACATTTTCTTTCTTTATTTAAGTCCAAAATTTAATAAGCATAAACATAACCTGTTCTGTTGAACACTCTTGCTACTCAGGTTAATAGCAGTACTTATAATATTAAACATACTTGTAGCTGTCCTCTTTTTACTTCTCTAGGGAAAAAAAATAAGAATGGATTATTCAAATGATTTAAATCCCTCTGAGACCTGGGTCTTACAGCAATACCATAAATTGTGTTTTCCCTCCAAGGTTACTTGTGATGTTGGCCTTGATTTAAAAACCAAGATCCTGTGGGAAATGGCAATGATATTGAGTTCTGACAAATTGAACTGGTCTCAAGGTATTGCAGGATGACTAATAAATCTGCAACCTGATCCAGAAAATATTCTGTACAAGATATTTTTTCTTCTTGAAACATACGTGTCACCTTTAAGTGTTAATACCACTAGCTGTTTGGTTTAGTTAAACTGTGTGTTTGGGAGTGATTTCATTCTTGTAATGATCAACACCCACCTGTCTATGACAATTGCTTTGGATAAAGACACTAAGGGGTATTATTATTATTTTTTTTACATGCAGTGTAGCATTTTATGTCTAATGTCATTTACTTTAACTCTTGCGTCTCCTAGCAAGACCTGGCAAGGTACTGTTTCGTACTGTATTTTCTGTAGTTGGTCATGTCATGAAAGGGGTTTTGCATAAGACCATTCCAGTAATATGACTTAAAATTTGTCATTTTACTAGTGTACATCAAAATACATAAACACTTTTACTGATACGAGAAAGAATGAGGCGACGTGTCTAAAACAAAATATGCATTTTTAGAAATTCAATGAAGAGAGTCAAAGATGGAATTATGGTTTGAATATAAATCTCTTAACCCAGTATTTGACAAGGCTTTTTAGAGGTCTATTTTTAAATATCATTATCTGTCAGGACATTTGCATCAATTATTTCTTCTCAAAAACATTCTAAACTCATCTCAGAAATTTTACCACTTTTGTTTATTAATATATTGTTATATTTGTAGATATTGGAGATGTAAATAGCTGATTCACCAGGTCTGAAAAAGACCTTGATATCCAGCTCAGATGCCTTCCTTCTCACAAACGCCACCCTATTGCTTCATCCCACGTGAATCTCTCTTTTAGAGATTTCACCCTTTAACGACACAATTACACTTTTATTTTATTCAGTCCTAATTTCATTTTGCATCATATAAATCATTTTAAGAGTAGACAGTAAGTTCCATATATCATGTCTAATGTTTCTTTAACATCATGTTCTATCTTCTTGGGGAAGTTTTTCTTGACCACATTAATTTATATTATTTGTTTACTTCCTCAAAATCATTTAGCGTTTGATATTAGTATGATCCTTTACATGTCCCATATTATTAATATTGTAAATTTATTTTTCAGATGTGCATATTTTAGTCATACACTTCTTTTGAAAGTCAGATGAGGATAGGCTTACATGTTGAATAGAAAGAACATGTGGCTCAAAGGCTATTGAGATGACTCTACTGAATAGGTTATATTTGCTATGTGTATACTTTGATTAAAAATCGTATTGTGGGGCTTCCCTGGTGGCGCAGTGGTTGAGAGTCCGCTTGCCGATGCAGGGGACACGGGTTCATGCCCCGGTCTGGGAGGATCCCACATGCCACGGAGCGGCTGGGCCCGTGAGCCATGGCTGCTGAGCCTGCGCGTGCGGAGCCTGTGCTCCGCAACAGGAGAGGCCACAACAGTGAGGGGCCCGCGTACCGCAAAAAAAAAAAAAAAATCGTATTGTGATATAAATTATAACTATGCTACTGCTTCAAAACATTTTATCTTCTACTAAAATATTTTTCTATTAAGCTGTTGAATTCATACAATAAATTAGTCTCAAATTATAAAATTTTATGTCATGAATAATTATGATAAAATAAGAAAATATAACCCACAACTGAATCAAAGATTTTAAAATAAATCATTTTAAATTTACAAGGAAAAAAGACAAAAATAACAAATATCTAACACTAGGTGATTGGTTAAATTGGGTGTGTAGTGTGTGCTTGTGATGGGAGTACTATGAAATTACTACAAACTAAGAACATGCAATGAATTTGGAAGATTTTTATCCAAGAGCTATTAAACTAAAAAAGTAGATATTTTAAAGTAAAGAAAGGAAGAAGTAGGGGGGTAACAGTTCTCTTTTGCCTAAAACAAAGGAGTGTTCCAGGATAGGGAACTACTAGTGCTAAAACCAGGAAAGTTCCAGGCAAACTAGAATCGGTGAATCACCTTATAAGAGATCTACTTTAAATCTATGTTTGTGAATGTGATTTACTCTCACATATGTACAAACACACACAGTATTTTTATATAACCCATACATACCCTTAATATACATGTATTATATACACACAGTTACTGAGAAAGATTTAAAAAATGGATGTCTGGAAGAAAATATGCCAGAATGTATGTATATATCTGTACATACATACATGCACACATACATATACCCGAATGTAAAATCTCCATTGAAAGGTAGGTATACATGTCAACATTGCTGTGTAACAGCAGTCTCAGAATCTCAAAGGTTTATAATAAGAGAAGACATTTATTTCAGGCTCAAAAAGAGTCCAGCTGGAACTTGGCTAGATCTGGCTTGGGTTGTATGAGCATTTGTACAGGTCTGTTTTGCATGTCTCTCAGTCTAGAAACCGGGCTGAAGGAGCAGGGCCTGCATGAGGTATGACCAAGCCATGGTGGACATCAGGAATACAAGAGGGTAAACTTCTGAAAGTGTTTTCTCTGGACTGACAATTCTGCCCACATTCCAGAGGTGAAGGGAAATTCACGACCAAGCCCAAACTCAGTGGGACAGGAGGTATACTCTACTCTAAGAAGAAATGGAGTAAAAATTTTCTGAGAAGTAGTCTAATATGCCAGTGTGGGATTTTGAATAATATTTATTTTTTCAATTATATATTTTTCCAATTTTCTTAACTAAAGATGTATTACTTTAATACTCAGAAAAATACATAATTTAAAACTAACAAAAAAACCCTGAAGTCTCATTAAAAATTTCCTACTCAGCATAGTAGACAAATAGTACCTATTCTTGTCTGTACAGAAAAATGTTTTTCTATTATACTTTTATGCAAATAAAAGAGATGACTCTATATAACTTAAGGTGTGGAAAACTGATAATAAAAATTAAATGGTCCCAGAAACAGCATCTCAATTTGGAAGGAAGCTGTAATAATTTATACAGAGATGGGCAGATATATGTCCCAAGGATGTGGCTGTTTGTTGGTTTTAAGGTCCTTATTTAAGGTAAGAGACAGAGAACAGCATGGGAAGATTTTCATTCATAGCAGAGAGGAAATCTTTATTTCTTTGTCTTATGATTCTCTGGAGAAAGTATCCAGACTAACTCTGATGATTTAAACCTCTTTAGTAGCAGCAAGTATCACTGGTTTAAAGATTCATCCCTGCTTAAAAAGATGGGGTATCCTAATCCATTCCCAAGCAACTCAGCCACTATAAAGAATAATATATTTGGGGGGGACGGACGGTCATAAAAGAATTCTTATGGCACCCAAAGTGCCACTTCTACCCACCCACTCATTTGTAATTTTTAGGCAGACAATAATAAAGAATTTGGTCCTGACAGAACATTTTAGCAATTAAACATCTAATGTGTCAGGCTGCCAGCTGTAGAAATGGGCTTCTTGGCTTCCATTTTTTTAGTTACTTATAACAATTTGTTTGATTACTGAACCATAAAACAGACAAAACTAATTAAGAGATGGGATGCTAGGCCAGTAGTGCTGGTGCATATTTGTCATGACCACCACCTGTGGTGGTCTCTCCAGCTCACTTTAGCAAAGGCACTGGGATTGCCACAGCAACAGAGAGTCTAAACAGGGTGCCTGTGTGCAAGACAGAAACCTCTGCATCCACCCAGCAGACCCCCTTCTGCCTGTTTTGTGAGGTAATGCATAGAATACATGCACGGTTTATCCTTCAGGAAATCCTAAAAGGTGTTGTTCCTATTTACTTTCCAAGAATACGGAAAGAGATATTAAAAGGATAAATATCATATACAGTGAGTCTACTTTGACATATTTTTACCTATAAAAACAAAAACATTCAAGTTTGTTTTCTGGTACATGCATTCATTAATTCATCAAAAAAAGGACCAACTACAAGTCACATATTAATTTCTGTGTAAGGAATGCATTTAAAAAACTTTTTTAAACCAACAAAAGCAAAATTTACATATAACAGTGTGCCGAGTAAATTTTATGTGCATTGGCCTGAGTCTAACTGAATCACTGTGAGATAGGTCAAAAAAAAAAAAAAAAGCGGGTGTTAGTACTAAAGTTATTGCATCAGTGAAGACACAAAAGCAGTTTTTAAATGAGACAAAAGAGAAAATAAATTCAAGAGCTGGTTTTTGAAAAGATCTGTAAAATTGTTAAACTCTAGCAAGACTGATAAGGAAAAATAATACAGATGAAGCAAAATATCCATAACAATTATGAGAAGGATACTTGATTTACAGATGTTAAAGTTATAATAATATTTTGATTTACTTCACGGCATAAACATGGCAATTTTAATGAAATAGCAAAATCCTTAAACGATACAAACTGATCAGTTTTACTCAAGAAGAATTAAAATGCTAAAATAGTCAATATTTATTGAGAAAGTTGAATTTGTATTTAAAACCTTTCACCAAACAAAAACAAACAAAAAAGCACCTCAGGCTCAAATGGCTTCACAGGTAACTTCTTCCAAACATTTTAAGAAGAAAACATACCACAATCCATAAGTCCTTCCAAAAAATGGAAGGGAAAAAACAATTCCAAACTCATTGTATGAGGTCAGTAAAAACCTATGATCAAAGCACATCTAAAGAAAAGTAAAGATCAATCCTTTATTGTGTATAGCATTTTTTTTTTTTTTTTTTTTTTGGTACACAGGCCTCTCACTGTTGTGGCCTCTCCCGTTGCGGAGCACAGGCTCCGGATGCGCAGGCTCAGCGGCCATGGCTCACGGGCCCAGCCACTCCACGGCATGTGGTATCCTCCCAGACCGGGGCATGAACCCGTGTCCCCTGCATCGGCAGGTGGACTCTCAACCGCTGCGCCACCAGGGAAGCCCTAGCATATTTTTAAATTGAACGTTAGATATCATGTGAATAGTAGATACTGAGATAATTTGTGGTTATTCCTGGAAATGAGCCTGGTTCTTCTTTTGTCAGAATGTTGGTTTAAAGCAGTGGTCCCCAACCTTTTTGGCACCAGGGACTGGTTTCATGCAAGACAATTTTTCCATGGACAGTGTCGGGGGGGTGCGGGGAATGGTTCAGGTGTTAATGCGAATGTGAGTGATCGCGGGGATGGTAATGTGAACGATGGTTCAGGTGGTAAAGCGAGCTATGGGGAGAGGCAGATGAAGCTTCACTCACTGGCCAGCCGCTCACCTCCTGCTGTGCGGCCTGGTTCCTAATAGGCCGTGGACGGCTACCAGTTCGTGGCCCAGGGGCTGGGGACCCCTGGTTTAAAGCGTTGACTCATCTGGTCAGGAGTTGAGCTGAGCATGGGTTTCATGGTTGCTATTTTTATCCTTAGTGCACAACCGAATTCAACTTGCTCAAATGATTCCTTGTGTTTAGAGTGGGAGCTAAGGGACCAGAGGGTTTTTTTCAATGTTCCTGCTCCAACCTCAGTTTTCAGCCATCTTTGCCCAACTGTAACACAGACGGTCTCTCTTTAGAGGGGACTCTTGCTTCTTCTCCAGGGAACAATATTATTGCTTGTTACTGCTTACTGGGCTGCTAGACAGACAACAGGAGCTGTTCTCTTTTGCCGTGGTCCAGTATGAGTCTTAGTTTGACCCTGTACACCTGGGCTTTATGGCTTTCTCACCATTTCTACACCTCCTCCCCATGATAGCAAATCTCTATATTTTACCTGTAGTGGGTCTCTTGCGGGAGAGATTTTCCTTGTACAGTGCTGAGACTCTAATGCTATTGACATAGGATTCTGTGTAGAACTCTTCCTGCCATTTCCCCAGGGGAACAGGTTTTTTTCTACTTCCCTTCCCACAGCAATAATGGGTATCTACCTGTGCCTTGAGAGTGACAGAACTTGCTCTCCTTCCACAAACATTTTAAGGTTTTAATTTTGTATGAGAGCAGAGTCCAGGGAGGACCCTTCATGGCTTTCCTATTGTGATAGATGATTCCTTCCTGTGTGCCTGTACCATCCATGGGAGGCTTTCCCCAGTCTCCTGGACTTGCACAAGCTTTCTTGTGAGCATTCAGTGGAGGTCCATGGAAAACAGCCACCAAGTGAGTGAAAATTTCCTTGTGCCTGAGGTACCCAAGGATTCTAGGCTGTTGAACTAGCCTGCAAGCATCTTGTAACAATGATAAAATTCTAATTTCCTCTTACCTGCTGGAGCTACACTTTCTTCCCATGTATTCTGGCTCTCCTGCTCAGACTTCTCTGGCCTGGGAATTTAAACTCAGCTCTTCAATGGAAAAAAACATAATAATTTTGTATTTTATATAGTTTATTTTTCTGTTATTAGAGTAGGAGTGATGCACTCTTCCAGCTTTATATATCGTAGGTGAGAGTGGAACCCCATCATATTAGTCATATATCCTTTATTTCTCTAAACATATGAAACAAACATTTTTAATTCTAGTATATGCCATCTTTGTGGGTCTTTTTCTACAGGTAGTTCCCACCACCACACCCCGCCCCAGGATAATTTTTATTCATGGTGGTTTCATTTCTTTAGCACTTTGTTTTTTTAATTGTAAACAAGTTATTTGGAACTTAGTCTATGGGACTATTTAAATGTTTGTGTTTTGTGTTTCAGTTGCATTCCTTCTAATATAATTTGCATTACTTCTAACAGGTAACTTTTTTATTAATAAGTTATTGTTTAAGGAAATATGAACTAATTATTTTTCTTATTAACAAATCACAACCTAAAATTCAGCCAGGATTAATATCTGAACTGTGAGTTGAATTTTTTTCTTGATGTGAGAAAAAAACCATCCAAACCTGAACCAAACTGTCATCTTGTGCTTTAGCTTATATCTACAAATATCAAGCTTGAGGACTTTAAAAAAAAAATCATAGGAATGCTGTGTTTAGTGAGTGAGTCTCCTTGAGCAAGATATAAAAATATTCTTTAAACTTAAGTTGTTCTATAGCAAAAACGATTGACAACTTAGATACCCAGACCTAAAAACAAGACATTTAAGAAACTCTGATAAGATTAGTGAATATAGCCAAGGGGGAAACCATTAAATGACAGAATGTTACCTTTGGATGATTCATTTGTTAGTATGGTGGTGGATATCTGTCAAGTAAGACTGTCCATTATTCCTCGGAGCTTTGCTTTTTCTTTTCCCAAACTCTCAATTTATAACTAATGAAGAACTCTGTATTTCCCTTAGTCATGCATTCATTGGCTGAAATTAGGTGTGACTACTTTTTTTTAGGGGGGGGGCGTTGATAATGGCACATTTATTTATTTTAACATCTTTATTGGAGTATAATCACCTTACAATGTTGTGTTAGCCTCTGCTGTACAACAAAGTGAATCAGCTATATGTATACATATATCCCCATATCCCCTCCCTCTTGCATCTGCCTCCCGCCCTCCCTATCCCACACCTCTAGGAGGTCACAAAGCACTGAGCTGATCTCCCTGTGCTATGCAGCTGCTTCCCACTAGCTACCTGTTTTACATTTGGTAGTGTATATATGTCAATACTACTCTCTCACTTTGTCCCAGCTTACCCTTCCCCCTTCCTGTGTCCTCAAGTCCATTCTTTACGTCTGCGTCTTTATTCCTGTCCTGCCCCTAGGTTCATCAGAACCAGTTTTTTTTCTTTTTTTTAGATTCCATATATATGTGTTAGCATACGGTATTTGTTTTTCTCTTTCTGACTTAAGTTCACTCTGTATGACAGACTCTAGGTCCATCCACCTCACTACAAATAACTCAATTTTGTTTCTTTTTATGCTACCATATGACCCAGCAATCCCACTATTGGACATATACCCTGAGAAAACCATAACTCAAAAAGACACATGTACCACAATGTTCATTGCAGCACTATTTACAATAGCCAAGACATAGAAGCAGCCTAAGTGTCCATCGACAGATGAATGGATAAAGAAGATGTGGCACATATATACAATGGAATATTACTTGGCCATAAAAATAAACGAAATTGAGTTATTTGTAGTGAGGTGGATGGACCTAGAGTCTGTCATACAGAGTGAAGTAAGTCAGAAAGAGAAAAACAAATACCATATGCCAACACATATATATGGAATCTAAAAAGCAAAAAAAAATGGTTCTGATGAACCTAGGGGCAGGACAGGAATAAAGACGCAGACATAGAGAATGGACTTGAGGACACAGGGAGGGGGAAGTGTAAACTGTGACGAAGTGAGAGAGTAGCATTGACATATATACACTACCAAAGGTTTGACTACTTTTAATGCATAGATATATACAGATGCATTTGGTTCTTAGTCTCCGACTTTTGCAATTTTATTTAGATGCTGGACTGTTCCAGTAATTATTTCAAACTGGAAAAAAAACCCCTTCTGCTTTCTTGTTAATGATGTTCTTAGTAAACTGAAAAATGAACTAGTATTATGAGTGTTTATATGGATATTTCACATCTCTTTTACTGCAATGCTTGGTTTATTTTTAGATGAATACTACCATTTGGAATAACTTCAAAACATAATTAAGAACTGTGATAATGCTTGATCTGGTGTTCTAAACTATTCCTGACTGTCTCCTTTTCTGAGTTAGAATATACTAATGGAAGAATAGAACGTATATATACTGAATGACAGCACTTGAAAATAAGCACAAAACAGAAAAAGAAAAATAACTGACCTCTATCCAGTGAAAATAGCTTGAATTAAAATGCCAAATAATTGTGCAATAACAAGACTTGGAAATATGATTATGCAGACTGGCCTATGCCCTTAATGTTACAGAATTTTGAATGAGCAACGTGATAGACAGACTCTGTATTTAAAAATATGACAGGGGATTTAATGTCATCATCAGGCAAACAAAGAAACCGGTTAATGTAATATCTAAAGGAGGAGGTTTTCTTTAAAAATGACTCTGATTTTTAAAAAGCCCCTGAAAGGCAGAAGTAAGAAAGGCAAGTTAAGGTACTGGTGTTAATGGATAGCATGGTGTCATCTTCTTAAAGTAATTTACCCTACATAATTCAGATATATTCCTGCATACTTCATATTTTTAATATTCGCTTTGTCAGCTCTTTAGACCAAAGGAATTAAATCAGAAACACTAAACCTGTAGCAGTGTTTGGGCAGTCTCGGTACTCTCTTGTACCTGGATGTAGCCCAGAAACCATTTGTCAGATCACATTTCTTGATTTGGGATTTGGGAAATACAATCATCATAACCACATAAGTTATTTGCCTTTTCTATTTTTAAATAATATAATAAGAAGCAGTTAACACCAAATAATTTTGACACCATTTTAGTAATACAAAAAATCTTTTGAGGTTACAATGTCATTCTGAGGAAAACAGCTATTACAGTGTACATGTGCCATAGGACTGGCCAGTCGATGAAGAATTATAATTGACAGAATATAAAGTAAACAAGATGAAACTTTTTTTAGTGTTTTTAGCTATTATCTGATAGACTTAATTGTTAGAGAATTAAACAGAGCACCTCAAAACCTAATTCATGTTTATTCAGGAAATCGAAATTTGTTTTTTCAGCACAAACCAATAAAAGAGGATTAGCAGTTTTAGAAGAGAGAAGAAGCAATTTATGGAAATTATGCCAATGGATTCAATGTATTTATTGAACTTAGTGGAGTGAGAACAAAAAGTAATTTTGTTTGTTTTCACATTTGTTCTCTTTGAACACATTCTGAGGTCTTGTCCTTTCCTACTTCTGAATAAAATCTTGGTCAGATCCCATAGCATTCTCTATGATTTACAGGTATTGAAGAGTACTCTAATTTTCTAAGGTATCAAATAGTCCAGTCTAATCTAAGATATACTTATCCATGTCATTCAAAACTTCTCCACTCTCTTCACCCCTCTCTCCTCCCAACCCTACAGCATCCACAGTCAGAATCCGCCTGGGGCCTAAAGCTCAGAGTTGGGAAGGAGAGGAGGAGGTCACTTCACTCCTTTTTCCCAGCCACATGCATCCTTCACCTGATGCTACTGCAATTCTCCAGTCTGGGATTGTGTCTGAGGAGAAGGGCAGGGGAGAGTCAGATGAGAAAAATCAAGCCTTACAAGGTTCATGCAGCTGTAAACCAGTGTTGGCATCCTCTTTGGTAGGTTTCCAAACACTGTTTTTATTCATTCACAAAGTGTTCTTCCACCTCTCCCCCTTTTTTTCCCTCCCTCTTTCATTTATTCTTTTTTAAGAGACCCTTATATAATGGAATATTTCACCTCAGGTCCCTAGTTTCAGGTGAAGCCTCATCCAGGTGATGGTTTAGCACTACCTGTCAGCTCCTTATACCTAGGGATATAGTTTTATTTAAGGCTATTTTATTCAGATGATGCTCCACTATCCCTCAATACATTATTTTGTAAATTAGCAAGAAGGGTCTCTTGAGTGATTATAAGAGCTTCCAGAAATGTCACTGGGCAAGACTGTGGGTGAGTCCTGGGAAATACCACCTTCACCACAGTTAGTTGTGGGGTGTAAATGAAGTTCTGGCCAACTGGCAGGTATATGATTGGGGGAATGAGCTGCTCCATGCTTTCTGCTTTGAATTTCAGCATGGCCTGTGTCCAGCTCTCAGGATGATCAAAGCAGAACACTTCTGTGGGGTTAAATATGTGTCTTCAGCTGATCCAAGCCCAGGGCATGGAGGGGAGAGCGGGAGCTTCGTCAGCACAAGCTCCAGACATCCAAGTTCAGGGAAGAACCTGGGCCAGACTCATGGCAAGTGAAATAGACATTAGACAGGTAGAAGACACAGAGCAAGTGGTGTAAGGTGAAGGCCAGCAAAGCTGAGGTATCTCGCACAGCTGCAGACCCGGCTTTCAGTTTCTTTAATGTGTCAAGCTCAGTACCACCAAAGACCATTGTCCTTGCTGTTCTCTCTGCCGTGGAATGTTCTCTCTTCCCTTGATGGTTCCTGTGACTGGCTTGTGATCATCCTTTAAATTGCACGTCAGATGTCACCTCCTGCAAGACAACTTATCTAAAGTAGCTCCCCCCTCCACTTCTGTCACATCATCCTGTTTATTTCCTCTATAGCAGTTATAACGCCAGAAATTGTCTTATTTGTTTGGTGTTCTCTCCTTCTCTATTAGAATGCAGAGGCGTGAGGACAAAGACTGTTTCATGCATTGCTGTGTGAACAGTGCCTGGCATATAGTTGGTGCCCAATAAGTATTGATTGATTGACTGATTGATTGATTGGTTGAAATGCTTGGGGGCAATTAAACAAAATAAATAATTAAATAGCCACTATCTTGATTTTCCTGAGGCTTAAAAAATAAAAGTACAAGTTTTCTAGGCTGACAGGACCCTACTGCCATAATGGGCACGGGCTGGATTTTAACCCTAGCTTGAACCTCTATGCAGGGCACCAACTGCAGCACCAAAAACCATGACCCTTATTCTGCCTATAAACAAGGGTGTTTTGGACCCCCTTTTGAGTCCAAATCTGAATCACAGGCAACTTGTACCTTTGTCCAAACATGCTCTGAAAGAGAAACTTCCTCACTGTGCTTTATCTTTTTGTTCTCAGGCAGATCACGCAAGCCAGACTCTCCCAGGCCTCAAGATTTTTAAAACAAGTCAGATAACATTCCTTTTATTCTCTCAACTCAAGAAGATGAATGCCAATCTCTCCCCCCAAAAGGGGGCTTTTGGGTGTCTGTCTCACTTATGACATGGCTTAAAGTGAGAGAGAAACACACTACCCACCTAATGTCTAAGGATCAGTCAGGGAGGAGACAAGCAGTAGAATGCTGAATAGTCGCTCTCTCTCTTTTTTTTTTTTTTTTTTTTTTTT
Organism: Globicephala melas; assembly: GCF_963455315.2. Lineage (NCBI taxonomy): Eukaryota > Metazoa > Chordata > Mammalia > Artiodactyla > Delphinidae > Globicephala > Globicephala melas. Next base: position 62,551,844 of record NC_083322.1, read on the forward strand.
TTGCAGTACGCGGGCCTCTCACTGTTGTGGCCTCTCCCGTTGCGGAGCACAGGCTCCGGACGCGCAGGCTCAGCGGCCATGGCTCACGGACCCAGCCGCTCTGCATCATGTGGGATCTTCCCGGCCCGGGGTACGAACCCGCGTCCCCTGCATCGGCAGGTGGACTCTCAACCACTGTGCCACCAGGGAAGCCCTGAATACTCTCTTTTAAGAAATTCTTACTTCTAGCCGCTTCAACCTCCTCTTATATTGAGACCAGAAGAGCTGAGGTTGGTGAAGTAGGGTTGCTAGTTTCAAAGCATCATGACAAGTCCTGCTTAAAACTGGCTCCCACTCTTCATGGCTTTGGCTGAGGCTGCTATAAAACGAGAAATTACCTAAATTTGATTCCTAATTGAACCCCATCCTATTCTTAAGGTGTTTGTAATATACAGAGATTGCTGCCTTACTAAAAGTATTTGAGAGAGGACAGAAATGGGACAGGGCTGGCCAGGAAAATGATAACCCAATAAACGTTAATCAGCCAATAGGCCATATGTACAGAGGTCAGCCAATGCAAGTAAAAGCAAGTGAGAAGGATTATGGTCTGGAAGGTAGATAGAATGATTTGTACCAGTAAATAGTGTTAGGGCATCAGATTTATGTCCACTGAGTTGAGGATAGAATGCTCTCTCTAAGTCTTATAATGCTCTATTTACTGTATATACAAAAGGGTATTGTTCATAACCAAAAATGGAATCATAGTTAGAGTAAGGACTTTCATGTTAGGATCATCTCAAGTGACAAACTTAAAATTAAATAGAGACTAAATATTAAAATCACAAAAATTGTTTTACTGCTCTTGGTATTTTAGCATTCTAAAGGCATGATGTATCATTTTCCAGCCAGTCAAGAGCCACTTATTGAATGCCAGCTCTAGGCATCATGCAAAACTAGGCACTGGACGAAGAGTGTGCTAGTTTGGCCAAGGTCACATAACAGAGAGGGGAAACGTCACTGAAACATACATTGTGTGCTGAAATCACAAAAAGAAAAATATTTGAAAGCTTTATTAGCATCACTGAATTTAATATGCCTAAATGAGGAAATCATCTTGAAAATCAAAGGTAATGTATATTTTCCTGTTTTCCTAATAATTTTACAGAGTTTTAACATGCAGAGTTCCAACTAAATGTGCATTAAGTGTCATATACTTTAAATATTTCAGTATGCATTCACAAAAGCATATGTTTGAAGATGCCAGTACATATGAAAGCTCATTCAGTAGAAACTAATGGTGTCCAGCAGAGAATAAAGTAACTAATTGAATTTTGTAATGTAGCCAGTAACATGATTTTCAGAGTATGGGGTATTTGCAAATAAAGTGCCTTATTATCTATAATGTCAAGAGAGATCAGTTCAAAGAGGTCTTAAATCTTCTTTCATCAAAGTGCTTTCATTATAACTGTTAATGGAGAATAGATGTGCTCTAATGCTTTTGATGTAAACATTTTGAGTGACATTTTTCTTCTAGCTTTCTCTTTGTACCTAGCATGTAAGTTATTATCGAATTACAGTGATCATAGTGAGAAAGGAGAATATCTTGCATTATTGGTAAATTTGTAGATACTTTATGATATTGGAGGAATCTGGAGACCAAAACTCTACCCAGATTCTTTATTCCTCATATAACATTAGGCAAGTCTCTTATCTTACCCATAACAGTTTTACTTTTTATTTAACGAAAGTATCTATATCTGCATTACACTATCTGAAAAACAAACAATCAAACTAAACAAAAACTAAACAAAAAAAAGAAATCAGTTAGTACCTACTGCCTTAAATGTAGATCTTTGTGAGGATAAATTAATAGATCTTTGTGAGGATAAATTATGTAAATACATAAATTATATATATATAATATATATATATACACACACACATATATCTATATATATAAATGGCTATAGAAATTAATCACCTCCATGTCAAGAGTCTGAAATGTTTATCCTACTTGCACGCTAACAAGTTAGCCTGCCTCAGTTTCATAGATGCTGTCAGAAGACACAGGATTCATGGATTGAAAACAAAGAATAGTTTATTACTCCCAGAAGCAGCATGATCCAGAGTAGAAGCTTTTTTTTTTAACAACTCCAGCTTTCTGTGCTTCAATTCCCACTGGGAATCCTATAATTGTTACTTAATATTTGGCCTTCCAGTTCATTACAAAGATATAGTCATCTGCTTAGGAGGCTACATCATGCTTTATTTAATAGAAGGTTAGCTTGATTCATAACTTTTAAATATTTAGTCATATGGTATTGGTGCCTTTATTTGTACTCTTGCCCTGGGTGCCTCAAATCTTAGGGGAGGTTCTGCCCAAGGAATTTCGAATCTATAGGTGAACACATCTATAAACAACCAACAACAATACAAGGAAGAAGGAAATAATTCCCATAGTAGATCAATGAATCGATCAATCAACTGAAATTCTTTGGAAGCAAGAGGATAGTTCAGTTATATTACATATACACACATATATATACTCTTTATAGGTCATATACTTACATCTCTCTCTACATATATAATAGAATACATTTATATATACTGTAGATCAATCTACAATATATATTAAATTAGACACAATGTTATTGAAAGTGGGGTCTTCCTGCTCACCACTCTAAAGCCAATACTCTAAGAGGCAAGGTTGGTGGAAAGGAAAATTTGCTTTATTCTGGAAGCTGGTAACCTGGGGGCAGGGGAGGAACTTGTGCCAAAGGTCGACTCCTCCCCCACCCTCCGACAATAAGGGGGCAAGAGCTTTTAAAGGGGAGTTTCAGGGGTGTATAGATGGAAGGAGGGGGCTACATGCAGAAACAGCACAGTCAGCTCTGACAGTCATCTTGAAGTTGGTCATGAGGTAGTTTGATCAGTGTCATCTTGATTGTTTTAAGTACAGTTAGTCTTTAGTTCCAGGGTCAGTTCTTTTCCATTTCTTTGAGGCCACTTCTCAGAATTGTGGCAGCTTATGTCATGGCTACAGTCTGGTCATCACGAAGTTAACTTCTTCCACCTGGTAGGGGTTTCAGCGTCCACAAAACAGCTCAAAGGATGTGGCTCAGAATATTATCTATAGCCCTTGAGGAGGAACTAAAAGTCCTTGACTTTGTTTAACGACTAAACTATTATTATTTTGTCCTGTTTGACTGTTTTCCTTTGCTTCTGCATTTTCTTACCTCTCTGGTTAAATTTATTCTTTTACTAAAGTTTTTCTACAGACAAAAGGCAAGCAGAGGACATGGTGTGGGAAGGACCATAGGTTCCTGGTCCGTTTCAACAACACATACAAATCTTTCATTAAACGTTTATAAAAGGTATCACAATATTTCTAAAGGGTATAAGATAAAGAAACTTTTAGCTCCTTTGGTGATATACTGTTCCTTTCATGATTATTACATTCCTGATATTGAGCTAGAATAGAGTACTCTCAGGAGGTCATAAAATCAGAAGAAAGTTAAAAGTCTTGTTGTCACTACTGAATGGAAATCAGTCAGGTATATTGATAATGCATCTGAAATTATATTTAATTGATATAACATCTGATATAATTTAAACAAAAATATACCCAATGATATTTATATAAAAGTGAGGAATTCATTTCTGTGTGTTTATGTATATACACCCCTATATACAAGTTTGAGTGCTTATTACTGTCTGTGTATTTTATAAATTATTTATATTCATTTTTTTATTATTGCAAATACTGTATGAGAGGCATACTATATTTACTCCCATTTTATGGAAGAGGAAACTCAGATACAAAAGATTATATAGATTTACATGATCACGTAACTAGGAAGTAGCAGAGAAGGAGACAACTCCAGGTAACTAAGCTTATGTTGAATTGCTTCCTAACCACTGTGTGTCTTGTTTTATGCCTGCCATGCATATTCTACATTATATGCTATATTGTTATGTTTCCTTTTCTAGAAGAGATACCAGAAGGATGATATTTTGCTCTTTACTGTATATTCATTATACTCTATCAACAAACATTTTTAAATGGCTGTTGTATGCCAGTCTCTATGCTTAATCATGAGACATTTATAACCTAACAGGGAGTTTTCTATGCAAATATCATAATGCAGTGGAATGAGGTGACTGTTATAATAGGAACTGAATAACATGCAGTGGCAAAAAAAAATTGCATTCATTAGTCAGGATGGGCTAAATTATACTTCAATAATAAATAAATTCAGGCTCTGTGTCTTTAGCACAACAAAGTGTTGTTTTCACTAACATCAATGTCCAATCCCAGTTGGCAATAAGACATCTACTCAGTTTTTTTACCAAAGGTCCCAAAATATTTACATAATTATTGTGGCAAGAGAAAGCTCTTGTAATTTGTGTACAAAAATAACACACCACTTACATTTGCATTTCATTGGCCAAAGTAAGGATTATAAAGGGACATAAGCAATGGATATAGAACCATAATAAGGGTTAATAGCCCAAATAACTATCACATGGATTTAAAAGAAGAAATTGACTGTGCCTTTGAGGTCAGGGGCATACTAATAATCAACTAAAAAAAAATTGAAAATTAAATTAAGTAGACTACTTATCTATCTTATATATACTTTCCCTCTGTAGTTTTTAGGTATTCATTGGAAGAGAATGCATTTCTGTCTAGTCATTTTCTGTGATATACCAACATATATATATGTATATGTTTATGTATGTGTGTTCATATGTGTGCCATGCATGTATATATAGTTTATTTCAAGAAGATACTTAATATTCCCTGTTAAATTAGATTTATGACAAAAATATAATTTGCTCTAAAAAAGATATGTAGTTAGTGAAGTAACAAGGCAGAGACTGAATGATATTTGTTAAGGATAAGACAGAATACAATTTGAAAAAAAAAAATTTATCTTACTCTATGATAAAAAAGTGCTTGATTTATGTCCTATCCAACCACACTTGAAATCACATGCTTTGTTATTTTTATAAGGTGGGGATTGGGAGAGATTAGATAAAAGCATATACTGGTTCCTGAATGCCATGGTTTAAGTAAACCACGAACTGGATTGGATGAAAAAAACTATTCTTTATGGAGGCAAGGAAATGAGGAAGTAAATTTATGACATTGCACATATATGGTACATTCAATTGCAAAATATGTATATAGGTGTAATATTATTAAGAAATAGCTATGTTGAACTATTTTTTATTGTTGTTGTTTGAAGTAACAGAAACCAAAAACTCGAACAATGCAAATTAGGTTAAGCTACACAGACACTTCAAATGATGTTATTTTCTTTTTCTCTCTCTCTCTCTTTCAATCTCCATTATCACTAGGTTCCGTCATTCTCTCTGTTGGCTTTATGTGTCCCTTATTTTGGGGTAATGAGGGCACCGAGAAATCTAAGCTTACCTGCACCTCAGACTCAATGACCCCAGAAGGAAACATGACGCTTTCTCACCCAACGTACATATTAATCCAAGGGCCTTACAGGGCTTTTGTGTCCACAGCTGTGGCTAGAGAATCAGCATCCCCATAAACACACGTAATTGGAGAGTGTTTTTTCTCTTATAAAGGGAGGTCTTCTTATCAGAAAAAATGGAAAAGAAAGTTGGGCAAACACTAAAAGAAAACAAACATAAGCAGCAATAGCAAAAACACACAAAAAATTAGCCTCTACAAAACAGTTTCCCTCCATACACTTCTTTAAGGTCTGAAAAAAATTACCAAATATATATATATAATACATGCAAATAAATACATTACATACACACATGCATACATACATACATGCATATATAAGTCAAAACGTAAAGACATAAAGGGAAATTACATGCATTTGTATTTACTTTTGCTTTTTTTTTCATAGACTATTCATTCTACAAATGGTTCAAAAATAAGCGCTAGTAACCTAAATGCCACAGAGGCAGGAACAAATAAGTCTCTGAGATTCTGAAAAGAGAGTCAGAAAAGATTAAGCAGTTGTAGTATCAATTGGACCACAAAAATTCTCATAGAATATCAGAAGACTGGTCCAAATGAAATGGTAAATGGATCAAGTCTGCTATTCAAACTTGTATATTTATGTTTTTTTAAATATAGTTTTAAACAAGATTATGTTCTCTGATCTTGTCCCCCTGAAAATGGTTGCTATATATTCCTTTTAGCATAAGAATTCAAAAATGACTGTATTAAAAGTTTTACTATCACTCAAATTACATAAAATAAGGGAATGTGCCTGAAAGTTTCATACTGAATACTTACATTTATTACTTATCTTCACATTGTATACAACACAGCACATTTAGAAGCACTTACAGGAGAACTGGAAAATTAAAAGTTTAACTTTTCTTGTCAGAAACAAGGCTACTTAGTTATTGCTCACATTTTATCTTTTCATGTGACAAAGGACAGAGTTGGAGAGTTTTTAATGGAAATTAAACTAATTGCAAAATAGACATGAAATGTGTAAAGCTTGGAATAATTTCCCTAAAGGGAAACAACTTTTTAGCATCCACTCAAATCAAGAACTGTAGTGTTAGCTACATTAAATTTATCTTATAGTCTAGTTTTCAAGAAAATGTGTGCTTAGGAATGTATTTCATAATAATATAGCTTCTAACCTGAAATGACATTGAAAGACAAAATTTTTGATATTAGATCTTAGACCATGTCCAACTTTTGCAGAGCTTACCTAGTATAAAAAAACCAATATATTTTGATTGAATTTGTTTTACAGTCAGCTTATCTACCCTACTTTTATTTATTTATTTATTTATTTATTTATTTATTTGCGGTACGCAGGCCTCTCACTGTTGTGGCCTCTCCCGTTGCGGAGCACAGGCTCCGGACGCGCAGGCTCAGCAGCCATGGCTCACGGGCCCAGCCGCTCCCCAGCATGTGGGATCTTCCCAGACCGGGGCACGAACCCGTGTCCCCTGCATCGGCAGGTGGACTCTGAACCACTGTGCCACCAGGGAAGCCCTACCCTACTTTTATTAACAAATGTTGTCAATTTTCAAATGTTTCCTACTTATTATATCTAACAAAATCATAACACATGAGCTGTGACATCAAATCTCGTTCTACGCATAGAAAAGTAGACTGTGAGCAGCTCCTCTGTCTATGCTATATAGTTACCAGATCAGTTAATCTTACCTTTCCAAATTGGAATTATATTTGAAATACAATCTCAATAAGCCATTGCCATCAACTTCTTGAACTTTCAAATTCTCTTCTGAAAGAATAACTAGTATCTTCCCTCTTCCTTTTGATTTAATGCACAACTATACCTTCATTAACCAGTTTCAAAAAGTGAAGATTAATGGGTATTTATCCAATTAAAGTATATAAGTATTTATTTTGAATGCAGATTTAATAATGTAATAATTTCTTATAGTGACTACCATCAAGTTACTTTCATTGAATAATCTATGGTCTCGACCTAAGTTGTTATTGCCTTTCTTGTTTTTGTTGTTGTTGATGATGATGCTTTTTAAAATGAACCTTTCAGCAAATTGTGGGTATTTGAATACTGCAATGGTTTCTTTCTTATGTGTGCATACTCAGCATCTATTACAATGCCTGCTATTTAAAGGGAGTTCAGTACTTGCTCAAAAGATTTTTATCAGTGCCTTTGAAAAATATTTCATATAGGTAGCTGCATGTAGATGCTGTATATTTATATCATCAGATTTTGTAGTATATTAATTCCACAGACTGCATTTGGAAGCTAATTTCAATTATTATATTTATTTCCTAAATGATATCCTAAAGTGTAAAGTTATGAAAACTACATATTTCCAGAAATAGGAGTTTCCTTGCTTTATCTACTGGAAGATAGAAATCTGTTTTCTGATTTATTGGTGTTGTTGAGAATGGATAAGATATTTGCTTCTAACTTCTTAAGAAAAATGGCATCAAGATTTAACTGTAATTAAACCTAATTCCATTTATGACCTCCTCATAAGATACATTACAATGAAACACACAATAATTTAATAATTATATATTTAAATTTTAAAATATCAGATATATGTGTTAATCCTTGAAAAAAAGGAATTCAAATTTATTTCTATGTTCTAGTACCTTCTTATATATTATCTCATAGCAGACTTATACTTAAAAATATTAATTCAATTTTACAGTTTAGACAGTATACTTACCTTGCTTCCACTTGTTTGAAATCTGGATTTGAATTGTCATCTTTTCAGTTGTAAAATATACTTTTTCTTCACCACATAATACTGTTTCCATTTCACTATCACCTGAACAGGGGTAGGGGTGAGGAAAGTTAAAATTCATAGTGTTAAAATAATGTAAATGTTGATTTATTAGAAATGTAAAGCTAATAATAGGTCATAAAAGTTAGCATAATAATTATTGCTGAACAAATTAGAGGGGATTTACCTCTTTCTCTCACTTACTTTTTCTTTCACCTACAGAGATATTTTAATTAAGAATACTCCACGTAGGATTTATACTGCATTTGAAAAACAAAAAAAAAGTCAGGCAGGTATCTACTTCTTAAACAAGTTGCTGAATTATTTTTTTCTTTACATGTATTTTCCCAGACTTTTCTTTTACATTTCTATCAATAGTATACCAGGCATGTTTTCCTGTAGCGAATAATTTTTTGATACTTCCTCCTCTATAGAACAAAATTATTTTTAGTTATAATCATACAATGAAATGAACAATAATGGGCAGAAAAGAACCAGTGAAACTTCTTATATTTTACTTTAGATATAATTATGGCAATAAAAATAAAATAAATATTACTGTACAAAAAGGAGAAATGAATAGATTAATATTTTAATACCATAAAGCTTTTTTTTTAAAAAAAGAAAATTATACCTAAATATTGGTCTCCCACAGTAATGAGTAGCTACATTCAAGTTCCTGTTTAAGAGCCTAATTTCTGTCAGTTCCTCAAGGACTTTGTCACAACGGATAACTTTTGCATATTCCTTTCAATAAATATTTTAATCAGATTGCTTAGTCTTAGTTCATACTTTATTGAAGAATTAATTTCAAAAGTTTCTTTCACATGATGCAACAGATATACAAATAGTTAGAAATGTCATAAATATAAGTATACTTTAAAAAAAAGAATTTCTCAACAAATTCCAAGAAATTTAACACAAACATTTCAAATGGTCCATATAATAATAGAATTAAATCAATTCAAGTTCTATTTCTACACAACCGTCAGGCTATCATTGTTTATTAGAAATCTAATGTTTATATGTAAGAATACACGGTATGATCAGGCTTGAAAACACAAAATCTTCCCCAAAAACGTTCACAAGTTTTTGAAACATTACAAACTTTGAAGACAAATGTATGTAGCCAAGTCTCTATGTGTGATAGTCAACTAAATCACTAGGATTTCTTCAAATTAACTTCCTCATAGAATATAATGTTTATGAAATACAAGTAATAAAATATGCTAAAGCTTAAAATATGAAGCTTAAAAAGGTATTATTAAAACTCAACTGTAACTCAGCACATATTTAGAGGTTATACAAACAAGAGACTATTTCAAGGAGGAATAATGTATCTTTGATTGTTTAGAATCACGGTGATAGTAAAAAGCAAATTGACTTTTAGTCAGTTTTATTTTTTTTTAAGATCTCAAGAGACCACTTATCATGGCCCAGCCTTGTTTCAGGTACATCACTGGATCTTAGTGAATTCATAGTGTGATGGTGTTTGATATCACTCTAATACTTAGGAAGGAACTTAAAACAATTAATTACAAAAATTAGAATGCCAAAAGAATTTCAAGGAGCATGATAAAAAAAATTCAAACAAGTGTTTTTTTACCTTTTCTACTTTATTAGAGATAGTAATGATTTTCAAAATGTATAAGAAATTTTTAAATACATGAAAATACTTGGTGGCATAAAAATAAACATAGTGGTACAACTTATTTTTTATCATTTCTTTTCTCAATCTCAAGGCGATTTAGATGGTTAATGATAAAATTGACTCTATATTTAAGATTTAAGTTTACTTTGAGTGATAATGGACATTAATAGCTGCCATTTTTTGTAAAAAAACTAAGATCCAAGACAACTAATGTTGTTGGAATCCTTTGTCACAATATAATCTGGACTATTTAAACTTGGTTTTGAAAATGTGAGGGATGTGAAACATCCACTGATTTCAAAGGTTAGTGCTAAATTAATTACAAATACTTTCCATAAATGAAATACATTAGAGAAATGTACCTGAGAAGCAGATGATAAAGTCTCTTAGTTTATTTCATTCTGAGGAACATGGCCTTTATAAGGACTATTATCAATGAATTTGAAATGACTCCATAGTTCAAACATCAGCGAAGCATCACATCGTATGTTCAAATCCGATGACCGTTTGGCTAGGCAAAAGCCATTTATATTTCAGGAGACATCATGTTATAATCAAAAATGAATTAGCAGACATGGAAACTTCAAGCACCGTTTGTCATCTGGAACTCATGTGCATTAATATGCCTCATATCTGTGACTGAGAAAAGCTAAGTCAACTCCAAAATTACCATAACACTGAAAACTAAACAGTAATACATTTTAAAGTGAATGTATCGAAAATTGAATGCCAACTGAAAATAAATGATGGTACTACTTAAAATTAAATTACAAAAGGCTTTTTCCTTGTCCTTTACCCCATTGTCATCCTCAGTTAGCATAGCTGTCAGATTTCTACCACTTATATTCTATAACAAAAATCCTTTAGAATATAAAATGAGATAAAAGACACACCTAATTCTACTGAAGTGAACGCCTGATAAATATACTTGGTTTCTTATGAAAGAAAGATCCAATATTATTCTACTAATTGACTTGAATCTTCTACACAGGACTCCTTTACTAACCTATCTGGATTTTATTATTTTTACTTCCAATGTACAATATTCCCTAAATGTATTTGCACTTCTGTAAGAAGAGGCAGAAGAAAACTAACAATTAATATGTTAAAATGTTTAAGATATCAAGAGGTAACATATACTTTATGGTAAAAATGAAGTTATGGAGTACTTATTTTTTGTCCTTCTTAATAAGCCATAAAACTGAATTATGTTTTAAGCCTGAAAGCAAATACAAATCAAACAAAAGAGAGCTGAAGATGTGTTTTGCCAATAGATTATTCTTTGTATATAGATGTGTGTAGTGCTAAACAGAAACGCTGCCAGAATACATGAATCGTTCTAATTATGCTAAAAGGAACACTGCAAAAACAAAAGATAAAATCCTAACCATCAAGGACTATTAACTAAAGCTATTTACAGAATTCCACAATTTTTTATGAAATACAGAGGTAATACTCAAGCTTCCAAAAGTAGTAATTTTTTCCTATCTCAAAACAGTATTATAACACTTCAGTGATAGTACAGTATTATACTTATATATAACTTATATATAAATATATATATAATTATTACATATAATTATACTATATCCATTATGTATATAATGGATATAATGTAATTGTATTGTGTTCTTTGCAGGCAATACTTATATCTTATTTCATTTTATTTCCCCTGTAAGGGTAAACATACTGCTTGAAATAGTAAAGATACTCAAAATCTGCTTATTGCATTACTGAAATTTTTCAAATGAATTAATCCCAGGCTGTAAGAAAAGACATGGCTCTTAAATCATAAAGAGCTACCATTTAGAAAACAGTGCCTAGTCAGGCACCATACTAGGGATGGTACATATAGGCTTTTCCATTCTCAAACAACCTGTCAGCAGAGTATTATTATGCCTTGTTTATTAACAAGAGCTACAAGTATATGTTGAAGATTGTGCTAGAATTTTATATCTCTAATTTAATCCTCATAATAACTCTATGAGTTTAACAGTGTCATGCACGCTTTTAGGGATGACAAAACAACACGCAGGTGTTTAGTAGCTCTCTCAGGTGTTTTGAGCTCTAACAAAATGCCAGTTTAGTTTGAAATTGTGATTAAAATCTATGTTCATTCTATTATATGTTGCTGTATCTCTTGTGATTATATCATTAGTACACAAGGCACAGTAAGGTGCCCTGTATGCATATACATATATACGTATGTATATATTTACATACGTATATATGTATCTACATACACAATAAATGAGACCACCTCTTAAAGTGAAGTAAGAGATTATCAGTTAATGAGCAACTAAGGATTATGGCAATATCCAAGTCTACTCAAAACGTCCAGCTCATAGCCTTAGTATACAGGTAACTAAAATGGAAACCTAACAAAGTGTATAGCACTGAAACGGATCAGGACCCTATTATGGTCGTTGCCCCCATGTACTCAGCCTGCCTTTTGTCTGTAGAAAAACTTTAGCCAGAGAATAAGTTTAATCAGAGAAGTGAGAAACGCAGAAACAAAGGAAAACAGTAAAACAAGACCAAACAATAATAGTTTAGTCATTAAGCAAAGTCAAGGACCTTTAGTTCCTCCTCCAGGGCTATACATAATATTCTGAGCCATATCCCTTGATCTGTTTTATAGATATTGAAAGACCCACCAGGTGGAAAAAGTTAACTACATAATGACCAGACTATAGCCATGACATAAGCTGCCACAATTCTGAGAACGGGCCTCAAAGAAATGGGAACAAACTGACCCTGGAACTAAAGACTAACTGTACTTAAAGTGATCAATATGACGCTGATCAGACCACTGCATGACTAATTTCAAGATGACTGTCAGAGCTGACTGTGCTGTTTCTGCATGTAGCCCCCTCCCTCCACCTATAAAAGCTCTTGCGCACTGATTGTCAGTGGGAGGGGTCAGCCTTTGGACAGGATTCCGCCCCGCCTCGGTTGCTGGCCTCCGAAATAAAGCAAACTTTCCTTCCTATCCACCTTGCCTCTTTATTGCCTTTTGAGCAGCGAGCAGCTGAATCGCATTTATTTGGCGCCCAAGGTGAGGCTGTCCTCTCGCGATATCTGAATCTCCAGGGTTTTCCCCGAGTAGAACCTCGGGCCATTACTACACGCCAAGATGGCTGCAAGGAGTAAGCTGCTTGTTGGGAGCTGACGCTGAGGGAGGGTTTTTTGAGGCACGTTCCCAGCAGCTGCCAAAACCATTGGTGTCAGGGATCCTCCCTGTTTCTCCCCTGCTCGGTGCTGGCTGTCAGCTTACACTTTTCCTTGGTGGAATGGAAACATGCCTCTGGATGAGCTGACCAGCTGTGAAACCAGGTAAGTCCACCGGTGTGCACCCGGGTAAACTTCTCTTTTGAGCATGAAATGCTGTTTGGGCATTTTGCCGATTGGTTCAGATGTCTGTCTGCCATTGAGGACCATTTGTGAGCATAGAGTGCTATTTGGGCATTTTGCCAATTGGTTCTGCCATGTGTCTGACGTTGAGGACCGTTTGTGAGCACTGACTGTCATTTGGGCATTTTTCCAGTTGGTTCTGGTGTGTGTCTGACGTCGAGGACCTTTTGTGTTGGAGAAGTGTTTGTTTGGGACTACATATGGGTTGGCCTATTGAAGGGTTTGTGACGGTTCTGTCTTCTGGTGCGTGCGTCTATATTCCATTTGTGTGATTTGTATCTTTGTTGTCTTTTGTAAAATGGGAAATTCAGGTTCCATTTAGTAGAGAAAAAGCTTGTAAAATACTGTTTTCAGAACTGTGACCCCGAGAGACCAAAAATACGCCTAAGAGAAAGCTTGAAGTTCACTCTTATCGTGTCCTTGAAATACAAAAACAGCCCACTTTGCCTGAAACTTCAGCCTTGGGTTAATTAGTAGAAATTCAAAGGATGTTTGGGTTCATTAAACATGTGTCTTGTACGACATTAAAGAGAAATTGTGCTATTAGAAAAATGTATATTTTCAGAGGTTAAGGAATATGTTCTGAAGTTTGCCAATCAGAAAATGCTGGTGTAACAGTCCAATTACTTGTTTCTTGGTTTTATTAAAGCCTTTCATGGGTTAAAAATTCAATATGTAATTAAAGCTACTAAAATGATAAGGGGAATATTTCAGTGTGTAAAGCAAGTAGCATATGTGTTGTAGGCAAGAGAATGTGTAAAGACTAGAGATACTTTGTTAAGCCAAAACAGGAGAATAATTGAGCTGGCTGCTTATGTATGGGGAAAATAAGGGATATTAATATGGATCCGGAAAGTGATAAAAGGTTTGTGAAAAAGGAATTTTGAGAAAAGAATTTTTTAAGTTGTCGGGATTAAGATTAGATTGAATTTAATTAGATAAATGAATGTTGTTATTAATAGTAAGCTGGTACAGGACTGGAATTTGGTTTTCTCTTTCTGTTATGAGAACAAGGTTTTCCTGGAATATTGAATTGCTTTTGATAACAGCCTGTAAGTTTCTTCTCTAGCTATTTTTTTTTTTTTTTGCCGTACACGGGCCTCTCACTGATGTGGCCTCTCCCGTTGCGGAGCACAGGCTCCGGACGCGCAGGCTCAGCAGCCATGGCTCACGGGCCCAGCCGCTCTGCGGCATGTGGGATCTTCCCGGACCGGGGCACGAACCCGTGTCCCCTGCATCGGCAGGCAGACTTTCAACCACTGCGCCACCAGGGAAGCCCCTCTAGCTAACTTTGAGTATTCTAGAAGGCCCCTGAGGCATCTCAGAAGAAATAGTAAAGTAACTAGGATTATTTGGTACATTAAATTACACGGAAAACACTGTCAAATAATAATGATAAACATTCTTAGGTTATACTGTATGGGTAACCTCATTTAGTGTTGTAGAAATTATATGAAGTTTCTAAAGTTTGAATATGTTCTGGTATTATGTTGTCAGTCATACTTCTAGTTATACATTTTCTAGTGAAGTTGTCACAGAGTATATAACTACTTATGATGTATATCATTGCTGGTTTTAAGTCTACTGCTTGAAGCACACATACAGTGTGTTACAATTGGGTATAATTGACAAACGTATAGCCTATAAAATGTTTCCCCAACAGCATACCTCTGTACTTCTTTGTTATATTTGATTAGTTTTCCCCCAATGTGGGTGACTAGGCCAATATATAAACAAAAGAGTAGGCCTAGCATCGAGGGACATGAACAGACCCAGAGCAGGCAACTGAGCCACTCTGGCAACATTGGAAAAATGTGTAAGTCTTGAACTTCTTATCACTAACATGCAGGAAGTAATACATGCCTAAAATGGTTGTCCTGAAGATTAAATGTGATTGTTCAAAACACATAAGCTTACAGTGTTCTGGGATAGGGGAATAATTGAAACATGCTTCTCCTCAACTTCCCACTGGAAAGACAGCTACCAAATCCACAAGAACAAAAGCTTTTGACTCTCACAAGTTGTTGACATTATTATTGTGAAATTATTGTGTAATAGCATTAAAATAGCAAAAATTTCATCAAGGTAGAAAACAAAATAACTTTCTCAAATGAGCTGTGGTGATTATTTTTGTTTAATCTCAGTGAGCCTCTATATGGGTATGAGATGTTGGAAATTTAGCTAGAGCTATGGTGGTACTCATTTTGCAATATATAGGTGTATCAAATTCAACACATATGCATCTTAAACTTACTCAATGTTACATGTCAATTAGATCTCAATAAATCTGGGAAAAAATTTTTTTTTCTAAAGTTTTAATGTGGTAGATGCAAACTTTCCAGAATATATATTGATTACTATCAGTATATCATTTGTGAATATAATGGCATCATAAATTTGGTAAAGAACTAATTTCAAAGGTTATATTATGTGGGTAAGAATAAAAATTTAATGAATGTGTTTTTTATTAAGTTCATGTTATCATTTGACAAAAATGTGGTTGAGATGTCACATTAAAATATTTTTATTCTAGCAATTTGCACAAAATTACTAATTTTTTAAATAGTTGTATCTGTTGTAAACATTAATCATGTATTTATTGATTTAGTCAATACGTATGGCATGCATACTGTACTTATATATTCTCAGATACTTATGACCATAATGAATATCAAATATCATAATATATATTCATATACTTGTACAAATTTCAACTAGGCTTTTTTTGAGTTTAATATTAGTGCAGTTTGATTTTTCAGTAAGTTACTGTGATCCATATCTCAGACAACAAGGATGTTTGGAGTCTACTACAAGTTTTGGATAAAGCAACAGATACTGTCTTAGTATCATGTCATTTGCCTCCACTTGTACTTTAGTATTTTAGGAGTAAAATTATGTGCTTACAACCGCAGTGAGAAAATTTAAGATGAGTTCATTTTTTTCAATAAGTGATGCCACTTACACATAGCAACAGTATTTGTTTTCAGGTTTTTTTTTCTTCACACAATTAGTGACATTATTATTTATGATCAGGCATTTTACACTTCGGAGTGCATGACATATCTGAGAGTAATAGGGTTCCTGCTTTGAGGGGATTCTAATTCATCATCCCTTAATTGCCTGCTTGGAGCAAAGTCAAACCAATTCCCTTCTTGCCTGACCAAAGCAGCATTCCTTTTGGCCTTGAACACCTGACTCTCACTTCTCTTTATAACAAAACTCTTGTCAATTTGAAAAATATTCACCATAAAGAGAGAGTGAGGAAATAAAATATATTGAAATGATTCTTATTAATGTCATTGTTACCACCATTTTTAGGGTTGTAAGGCATTACAAAATAAGACCTCATTGGATCCTCATACATCCTGCAGAACTCAAATTAGGATTGATTCAGGCCTGGAATCACATTAAGTAATGAAAAGTAGAATGTAGCACTTAGAAAAAGAATTTTTCTATGACAAAATTCCGCAGGTTCCAAGGCTGTCACCATTTTTGGCATAGATCCAGTATTTTTGTGCATCAAAAGAAGATAAAAGTTTTTAAAAATATGTTTTTTTGCTTGTGGCATGTCTGAAAGGGAATTTTGGTGATTTTGGAATATTTTGCTTTTAACCAAAAATTTCTAGTCGAGGAAAATTAGGGGAATAAAATTAATTTAAAATATTATTTTCTAGAAAAGTATGAACGAAGTTCAACAAATCGTTTGCACGTCCATCTTCACCAAAGTTGATTTTCTTGTGACATTTGACTTCTGTTTTCTCTCTGCTCAGTTCCTTCCCCTCCTGTGACTGTGTCCCTGCTGAAGTAACATGGCCTTCAACTCTCCAGGGCTCTCAGAAACCCCCAAACATGTAATATGTCAATTAGGTCAGCATTTCTAAGATTACAAGGATCTCTCCAGTGCTCCAAATATTCTTTTATAAAACATATCCACTTTTTACCCCATTGCCGAAGACTCTTTTCTCTGCTTTTTGCCTCATTGGAAGGCATTTATTAAGCTTATTCAGGTTAGATTATTTTCACTGCCATGTCTGGATTTTTACATTTCATAGAGTAAGCCATACATAAAAGTAATTCACTCATTAATGATTGATAGACTGTTATATATTTCTAATATTATTTTTTGCAGAATGGCCACCTCATGTCCCTCAAATCATACAACGTAGCTGATCACTTGGCACATCTATACAGAAATGGGCACTTATTTTGAGGCTCAGTCCACGAGCTCTGTTATATTGTTTTTCTAATATTGCAAGACAATATTACAACTAATGCAGAAAATTGAGCATTCAGAAGACCAGGGAGTCTGTACTGGTACACCTGACTGACTGCTTATAATTTTATTGATACATTTTGCAAGTATATATTTTACTGTAAATGTAGGTTATCCTTAGTGACAGAATGTCAGGATAATTTTGGTAGTGGCCCTGTGAAAGAGGTACAAATTGGAGATACCCAAAACTCAGTGTGATTGACAAAGTGATGTTTAAATAAAATTCAAATATTAATTAGGAAGTATCACTTTAATGCAATAGCCCAGCAGTTACCCTAAATTAAAAATGTTACCCATGTAAAGATAAAATAATATTTCTGACTCATAGATAATAGAGCATATATCATGTTGTTAGGTTAGTTTATAATCCACCAAATCTTGGAAGGATGGTATAGGAAATGCATCTATAACACAGATGATGAGGTTTGCTGGTCCACAGAAGAGACCCAAGATCACTGAACTCATTATTTGGGCCTTTTTAGCAGCATCCTCCCATGCCTATTGATATCAATGTTACTAATTATTGAGTGACAACTGTGTTCCAAGAGAATACTTCTTCACATATCTCAATATTGTTCGTCATTAGAACAACTCTATAATGTAAGCATTCTTGAAAGAGATTATGTAAATCAAGAATCAACATAGTTTTTTTCTGTAAAATTGATAGCATTTTCTGCTTTTCCTGTCAGACAACCTGAGTGGCTATTACTCAACTCCATTGTTATGTAAACTAATGGGTGTTGCTGAGTTCAAATAAAACTATTTACAAAGTCAGGCAGCAGGGTAATGTGGCCCCAGGGTAATAGGGCCAAACTCCAATATGGTTCATAGAGCTAGATCTGATTAATTCCAAAGTTTCCATAACTGTAGATACACAGAAACCACTTAAGTTTGATACACGATTTTCTTAGCTATTAAATGAAAGCACATTACCTCTATAAATCCCTCACATACACATGCAATTTTTAATTCATGAAATTAAATTCACTCCATCTGTTCCTCACTTCAACAGAACAGACTGGTATCATTGGTCTGGGAATCTGAGGGAAAAGAAAACATATAAACATTCTGCGCAGCAGTTAGAACCAAATAATGCTAAACATTTTAAAAAGTTTTTTTCTTTATGGAAAAGGGGTAATTCTACATTCATTGTTGACATGGAAAGGGAAAAGGCCAAAGAGATTTATGGAAATAAAAGATGACGTGAAAGCAGGTGCTGTGTGAAGGGAAAGTCAATCCAGCAATACTGTTGATAAAGGTTAACCACAAAAGAAACCCCACATCAGTGTTCAATATAAGGGCAATTAGAAGACAAACCACAATGTCTCTTACCCTAAGGATATGATTAGATTTAATTGATAGCATGTGCTTTAAATAGGAAAACTCTAACCATAATGACTTTTTTGTGGTAGCATGTCTTATTACATGGACTAGTAGTCTGAATAGGCAGCAAGGACCCAAACACAAAACTTAGCCTAAACCCTGAAATGAATATTGAGAACTGCAGGTTATCTGCTCTCTATCTGTCGTGACTTCCTGACAAACACTGTTTCCTAAAGAAAGCAACAATGCAATTAGATACTTTGTCATTCCTTACATCTCTTTTTTTGGAAGATGTGGAGACAACCATAAGGATACACTTTAGTCAACTTATTTTGTTTTGTTTTTCCCCAGCAAATATTTGCAATTTATGTTAAAAATTCATTTGATAGTATAAAATGAAATGGTCCCAAGTGATCCTCTTCTTTATTCTAATTTGATTATTTCACTGTATTTAGCAATTAACCTCTCTGAAACTCCACCCTCACCCTTATATTTGTACTTTGTGTGTTTACAGGAAGCAGTATAACAAGGTGACTAAAAACACCATTGGTACCAACTCCATAATTTTTTAGCTCTGTGCCTCGATTGACCCTTAATTCCTCATATGAACAGTGGGAATAATTGGCTCCCTACTTTAGAGAGAAAATGATGCTGACTATTGAATTAAATATATAATTACTGAAGAACTTTGTATTCTGTCTCTGTCATCTCTTGTCTGGCAATAGGGCTTGTCATCTAACTGATCTTGATTCCACTTTTGCTTCCCATTCAGTTTACTCTCTGAGCAGTAAAGAAACTGATTTTTTACATGTGGACTAAATTATAGCATTCCTTTGCTCTATACCTTCAAATGGCTTGAGATCACATTTAGAATAAAAGTCAGAAGTTCTCACTGTTACAGGTCTCTTTTTCAAATTTCCCACCACTGAAACCCTTGCTCATTCCATTAAAGCCACAGTGGTGTTCTCATTTTCCTAAAATACAACAAGCTTCTGTCTGTGTTACGACCTTTGTTCTTCCATTGGCCATTCACCTGACCCTCTCTACTTCCAGTTCTCTGCTCAAATGTCACTTTATCATGGAAGCCTAGCCTAAGTATCTTGTCCAAAATTGCTCAACCCCTGTGCATATTTTAGTTCCTCATCTCTCTAGGCTTCTCTCATTTCTCTCCCCTTGGTCTTCCCTCCTACCCCCTTTAGCCACATTGATGTTCTTTTAGGTATCTTCAGTTATCTTTATACTTGCTTCCAATTACAGGTGACAAGAGGTCATCCTCAATTTTAGTGAGTGATGTGAGGTAGGGAGCTAGGTTAAAATATGGAAAACATTCAACAATTATTTTTGAAAAGAAATTACTGTCCTCACTAAATTACATCAAAGCCTCTGTCAAAGGTAACTTGACTATGCATGTATGGCTGGATTTTAAGACATTTACTCTGTTCCTTGATGTGTTTGCCTATCCTTTGCCAGTACCGCACTATCTTGATTCCTTTTTCTTTATATCAAGAGTTGGCAATTTTCTTTCATAAAGGACCAGATATTAAATATTTTATGTTTTAGGGGCCACATTGTATATTCTTCTTTGTTTATTTTTACAACTCTTTGAAATATAAGAACTATTCTTAGCTCTTAGGCCATACAAAAGCAGGTCACAGTAGGGATTGGCCCACAATTTAACAAGTTAAATTACTATGCTAATTAAATTATTATATTAATAATTAAAATCAATAACATAAGTTCTCTAATTTTGTTCTCTTTAAAAATTTGTTCAGCAAGTCTAAATACTCTAACTTTGTACATACAATTTAATATCAGGTTATCAATATCTACAGAAAAGATACTTGGGAGTTTGATTGTAATTGCATTGGATTGCATTGATTTTATAGATTAATTGGGGAATAATTGATATTTTTATTGTTTCAAAATAATATACTTGAATGCCTATACCAATTAACTTTATCACTGAAAATGATAAAATAATTTAGTATTCAGACTGCTGAGACAGCTAGCTCCCTGAGATAATTTGTTCACTTGATAATGCCACAGTCTTGTTGTATGTGTGTTTGATGTGGAGGTTAAGGTATGATTACATAACACTGTGAGGTGAAGCTCTGGGCTCCTCTCAATTCCTGTCACCAATTAGAAGTGGCGAAGTCTTACTCAGATTATTTTTACCTGTAAATTGAAAGAAAGCATGGGGAATCTGTGGTTATGATCCATAGCTTTTCAAACTAGAAGCCACCAATCTTCCGTTAACAACAAATTCAGGAAATTGGTGGTTAATTGTAAACCACAAAAATAATTGGCTGACAGCATAGTCAAATGCTTCATTTTATTTGTCTTAGTGGTAAAATATGAATGGCTGTAAACTCAATCTGGACACTGAGATTTATATCAGTCATGGAGACTATATTTTAATCCGGGGACTCCTGAATGAAAAGACCCCTAAGTCCATGACATGAAGAGCTGCTTTAAAAAAAAGTTACCCGAAAGTTTTTTGTGACTGTGTAGCTGACCTTTCTGTAGGTGTCTTGGTATGCTTTCACACTTTCATTTTGTGCTTTGTACATTTCTGTATCTTGTCTTCTTCCCAAAGTACAAGTTTGGGTTAGTTTAGCATAATTCTGAACCATTAAAAGAGGGGTTGTTTTAAATTTTTTCCACAGCTCATTAGTCTTAGCATTAAGCTTCCCAGTACTACATTTGTCATCTATTAGCCTTATTATTGACTACATTGTTCCTAATTATTTACTGATCCTCTTAATTTAGAGTCACAAGGAATCACAGTTTCAGGAACATTTTCTGATTCAGTTATGGCAAAGATTTGAGAATAACACAGTAGCTAATTGGAAGTTCTCTTTTACTTTGATACCGAACCTTTCCACTATTGTATTTTTATCCTTAAGAAAATACCTAATAATTATTTTATTTATTTCAGAAGTTTTAAGATAGCTATCACAAAGCCATCCATGACTGCAATTAGATTCTGAGCTTAATTCAATTATTAAGGGAAAAGTCTCCCACTTCTTTTTTGAAAGCATCTTGGCTGGGAATTCAAGTATCAAATACAGAATATGATTTTTGCACTAAAATTCTGACAGCAAGGTTTGAAAAGTAATGTGTTTAGCTACCACAGTGATAGGTTGCATCAGATAATTAGACACACAGCTTTATCACATTAGTTGTTTGTAATCAAAGATAATAAAGGGAAAGTATTCATAGGATCAGGAAGTCTCAAATATTGGATGCAACTCCTGCATCTAACCTTGACTCTTAGTAGAGACTTCCTCTTGGCTTTTGGATGCTACTTACCTTTGGCTCTGCTGTTTACATTGCAGATATATCTGTAAGTGTTTATATGTATGTAAGGCTTTAAATTGCAGCTAACCACTGCAGGTTGAGCTTGTCCTCTTTTATGGTTTCAATATGATCTTGTAGTCCATCATCCATTTTTCATCCATAAATAATTTCTACAGCCATGTTTCCCATCACCCTTGACTACTGTTAATAATGTTTTTTTTCTGGGCTTCCCTGGTGGCGCAGTGGTTGAGAGTCCGCCTGCCGATGCAGGGGATGCGGGTTCGTGCCCCAGTCCAGGAGGATCCCACGTGCTGCGCCCGTGAGCCATGGCCGCTGGGCCTGTGCGTCCGGAGCCTGTGCTCTGCAATGGAAGAGGCCACAACAGTGAGAGGCCCGCGTACCGCAAAAAAAAAAAAAAAATGTTTTTTTCTTTTCTAAAGGTTCTTTTTTTCTTTCAAATCATCTATATCATATGTTATGGCCAATTATTTTTCAATCTCATCCCTGAAGTTTGAGTCAAAAATTCTGAGAAGATTTAGAAAACACTGGTCCAGAGGTCCTTAACATATTTTATTTTCATTTAGTGCTACATTTTAGGGAAAAAAAAATTATGACCCTTTAGTTCTGAAGAATGGTTTCTAGTTGATGTTACCATGAAAAAGAAACTACATATTTTGTGTAAAGCTTGTTCAAATATTTTTGGCTTTTGGCTATTAACTGCTCTGTAGACCATTGGATTATACACTGTTAAACTGGATGGCTCCTTAATAATCAATGTACCCCTGTAATTTAAAAGGTGAAGACATTGACCTCAAAGAGGTTAAATGCCCTTCAGAGCATTAGTTATCTCATCTCTGATCAGAGCTCATTATAAGTTTTTTATAACAATTTTTGTACCCTTTATTTATTTATTTTTGGTTGCATTGGGTCTCTGTCTTTGCATGTGGGCTTTCTCTAGTTGCAGTGAGTGAGGGCTACTCTTTGTTGCAGTGCGCAGGCTTCTCACTGTGGTGGCTTCTCTTGTTGCAGAGCACAGGCTCTAGGAATGCAGGCTTCAGTAGCTGTGGCACGTGGGCTCAGTAGTTGTGGCTCGCTGGCTCTAAAGCACAGCCTCAGTAGTTGTGGCACACGGGCTTAGTTGCTCCACGGCATATGGGATCTTCCTGGAACAGCGCTTGAACCTGTGTCCCCTGCATTGGCAGGTAGACTCTTAACCACTGCGCCACCAGGGAAGTCCCAATTTTTGTACCTTTATGCAAAAGTCTATCTTCTGTAAAAAATGCATATATCTTAAGATTGACCTTATATTTATCATCTAGTCTGAGACATGAAAACAATATATGGTGATAAAATTCTAAGAATATTATAATAATTTAAAAATATTTATTTAGTGACCTAAATGTTGGTTTCATCATATTGGTGTTCACATAAAAATGCTTATTCAAAAAAATTTTTTTAAATAAAATAATTTCTTAAAAATACCATTTATCTGTGTAAATTAAAGCAATGTTCAAATATATTACATTGAATATCTGATCATTTACAAGAGCTTAAACAGAAAATACTTATTTACAAATTTTAATCAGTTTTGTATAGCCATATGTTTTTCTTTATTTAATTAAATTTTTATTTTTTATTATTTGGCTGTGTCAGGTGTTAATTGTGGCATGTGGGATCTTTGTTCAAGCATGTGGGATCTTTTGTTGCAGCACGTGGGCTCTCTAGTTGTGGTGGCGGGTTTTCTCTTCTCTAGTTGTGGCATGTGGGTTCCAGGGCACGTGGGCTTTGTAGTTGTGGTGTGCGGGTTCCAGAGCATGTGGGCTCTCTAGTTTGCAGCACACAGGCTCACTAGTTGAGGCACATGAGCTCAGTAGTTGTGGCATGTGGGCTTAGTTGCCCCACGGCTAACCATATATTTTTCAATGTAATATTTTTTTCAACTAAGCCTTTTAAAGAATTGCTTACAAATATTTCTTAAGGTAGCCGTTTTTGTTAATACATTTTAAAATGTTCACTCTTTCACCTCTCTTTTCTGTATATCCTAATAGTTTTACTTGAGGAAATAATCACTCTACAGGTGCTAAGGGACCTGGCAAACTCAGGACAAATCCACTGAACAGATGCGATTCACAGTAGTAGTTTTTAAACTGTTGAAATATATAAATATTTACCACAACTAGTCCATAAATACTCTATTGTTACTAACATTTTATGAGACAAAATTAATTGTGTAAGTTTTCTCTATTCCAGTCTGTCATTCTTATCTACAGGTTCACTGAAACTTGGCTGGTAACTAATGATCAATACTAGCATCACTAATATTGAGCCAAATTGACATCATATGCCTTCTGATAAATTGTTAAACATTGTTATAATCATGAGGAAATACTAGAGAAAAGCCAAATAGAGAGACATTATGTAAAACAAACAAACGAAACAAAACCTGGCCTGTACTCTTCAAAAAATATCAAGGCCAAGAAACACAAAGAAAGGGAGAGAAACTATTCTAGGATAAAGAATAAAGAGAAATGACAACTAAAGGTAATCATATTGTGGACTAGAAATGAAAAACACTATAAAGGACATTATTGGGAAAATTGACAAAATTTGAATATGTACTGTGGATTTTTATCCAGAAAATTTTTAATTTTCTGACTTTGATCATTCTCCTGTGATTATTTAAGACAATGTTCATATTCTTAAGAAATGTCCATGAAACTTGTAAGGTAAATGTCTCCACTTACTCTAAAATTGTTCAAGAAAATGTATGTGTTGATAGATCAATGGATTGATAGCGTAGAGAGCAGATGATGAAGCAAATGAGGCAAAACAAAACATGCTTAATCTGAGAAAAGACGATATGGAAGCTCTTTGTACTATTCTTACAAATTTTCTATAAATTTGAAAATATATAAATGTTTAAAATTATTAAAATGAAAGTTGTGGCCATTTTTTCCTTACTCCTGTAATATTTCCTGACAGCTTTAGTTCTCTTTCCATAATGCCTCCCAAGGGAAAAAAAGAGGTCATCGTTCTCTTCTCACGTAAAAAGGCTCATATGTCTTTGGAATTTAGTTCATTTAGACTTTTTTTCATCTACAGCTCTGAATAGTTTAAAAGCGTTTGCTGGGTATTTTCTCATTGTTTGAGTAGAAGTGATGGTCTCATGCGATGTCCTTTGCCTTAACTTGAAATGATTAGGTTTCTATACACCATCATCTTAAAATAAGTATTAACTTAGAATAGATGCTAATGCTTTTCCAATTGATTTGTGTCTTTGGGTCTTTAATGTAGAAGTTCAGATATATGGCCAGTCTAATTATTAAAAATGATAACTTTCTATTTGGCTGACTTTTAAAATGTGCTCTTTTTTATCATAGTAGAAAATTTTTACTACTGCTTCACAATGATTTCAAGATCGATGGTCCAGCATTTTATTCCTTACATAGCTATGCACTTCTAATTAATTTATAGTTAGTAAATGACTAAGGAAAGATTTATAATAATTTTCATCTAAGAGTAAAATTATAGTCAAATTATAAGTCCTAGGTATCTTTTGTATAAACTACACAAAAAACTCTGAAGCTCTTCTGTGATGCTCTTTAGATGTTACTTGCTATATTTTGGCTTCCTAGGTAACCAAGTTTTTTTAAATTTCCCAGAGTCACAGCATTCCTATGAATTTCAAACAAAAATATTTTAAAGGACAAAAGCTTTACTTTTCTTTTATAAAATTAGTATACCATAGGAGAATATTTACAAAAGACAAATAAACTTTCATTCAGTCATTAATTTATTGAGGAAATACTATGTACCAGGTACTGCTAGGCAAGGTAAATAATATCACTGAACAAAATACGTCTTTTTCCTGGGCTTACATGCTACCAGAGTGGAAAAAAAAAAAGATAAATAACAAATTAAAAAGTAAATTGTATGGTAAAATAAAGTGTACTAAGTGTAAATAAGGGAAAATAAGAAAGTAGAGCAGATTAAAGGAGATCAGAAATATTGACTGTGTATGCAATTTAAAATAGACTTGTTTGGGAAGGCCTCCCTGAGAAGGTGACATTTCAGAAAGAGTTGAATATAAATATTTGCAGGGGGAACAAAGTCATCTCTAAAAGATAATTCCTATTAAATTTTTTTAGTATGTACTTTTAGTCTTTTTTGTACAGATATTTGTATGTTTATGTCTTTTGTAACTTGTTTTTTGTTACTTAGCCACATGTTTTAAACAGATTTGAATCTGTTAAATAATTTTCTGTAACAGGGATTCTCCAAAAGAGTTACAGGGTCCCCCTAGGTTCCACAGAAGTACTTCATGGGATACTATTTATGGTAGAGAAAAACTAAGTAGCATTCTTGGGTGCCTTGTTCCACAATTAGAGAATTGAGCACTACATACAATATCATTTGGGGGAAAAAATACAAGTGACAAAGAAGTTCAGAAAAACTTCTCCATATTTTAAAGCTAGTTTGTTGTGTAATTTTATGACTTTCTGAATCAGTCCAGCATGGTCGTGGTTTTAGATTGTTTGCAATTTTCCTTCACTATATATATATGATGTCCTCAATGGACATCTCTGCAGTTCAATTGTCATATAATATATATCCACATTATTTTACTACAGTGTATTACTATAACTGGAACCATGTATGTAAATAGCACATAAAAATCTAACATGATTTATTAAATTACCCTACAGCATTACTACTATTTATATTTCCACAATCATTGCTTAAGTGTAGCCATTTACCTGAATGCTTCTTTATACAGTATTTTATTTTTATTTGGGAGGAAATGGTATCTTACTGATATTTTCTGTACTTTTAAAATTTCTTGGCTATTTTTTTAAGAGTGTTGATAGCCCCATTGTGTAATTGGATGACAAAAAAAAAAAAACAAAAAACAAAAACAACAACAAAAAGAACTGTTGAAGGTTTTGAAAAGTATTTTTCCATTCCAATTTCAGAGATATGTAGAAGATACTCTTGCATGTTAGCTAGTTACTGGAACCCTGGACTTAAAACTTGCTTGCTGTGGTTTACCTGCTCCTTCTTCTAGTGCATCCTTGTCAACTAGTTAAGGTTATCTGTCAGAGAGATATGTGAGTGTCTTAGGTTCTAGGGTGGATGCTGAGGTTTGCCTTTGTGAATATTCCAGTAGATCATTTGTAAAATAAAGATAAATCTTTTCCTATAAGAACTTCAATGCTTATGCATGTGCTGTGTAGGCAAGAGTAAGAAGTAGGAGGAAAAAAAATGTGTAGCAAAAATATAATATACTACACTTGGAAAATGCTTGTTTTGCCTTATAAACAAAGATAAATCTATGAAAAAAATCATTTGGCTGATTTGGTTGGCTGGGGAATTAATTTGTTCCCCGAGAAGTTACATTAGGATTCCATCCAGTTTCTCATAATGTATCCAGATGCAAGAAATTTAATTTATGTTTTAAATATAGTAAATGTTCTAGATTAAGGACCGTGCGCCTGCCTGATTTTACCCTCAGCTGTTTTATTTTTTTTGCCTGAGATACAAAACAAAATGCCTTGAACTGTATAAAACTAAGTTATTCGCTTCTTAATTTTTTTTATTTGCTGATTTGTATAAAATTTGGAGAGACCTTACCAGGCTGAGTGCCTATATACCTGAGGGATTTTTTTTTTTTAATCAATTTTTATGGAATTGAAACTTAACATACTGCCATTTGCATCTAACTTTGCTTTGCAAAATGTCTTGGAGAAGTGCTTGTTCTTTAATTTGCTGATAGTTTTGAATGTTAATAATGATAAGTTTAATATAGGAAAAAAATCAAGATATTTGACAAATTTTTGAGACAACTTAAGTGATATTGTTTTCTGTTACCTTACACAATGATTAGTCTTTTTAAATAAATCAAATAGAATACGGTTGTTTCTCATAAAGTAAACTTTTTGTGTCATAGCTGTTTCCCACCATCCTCTTTTTCTTGATTCAACTTGTTCCTTTAATGTATTTATAGAAATATAGGTTTCAAGGCCTTAGGTTTCAATGATAACTTGACTGCCCTTTTGCCAGGTAGATGGAATGAAATTAGACAAGAGTGAAATTTTTCAGTGTTCCCTAATTCATTAGGGTAAGATATAAAATCTCTTTATTAACATTTAGGAAATACATAGTGCTTCCTTTAGGCCTTTCAAAGCTCCTCAAACTAATGAGAAACAACTGGAGACGAAGAAATACAAATAACTACAAAGAAGACTGTTATACCAAGGTGGGGGGCGGGGTCTCTTCACTGCAAGTTGAAGAGGAAAATAGGAAACAATCATTAAAATAATTCCAGAAAATTAAAAGAAAATACATTGATCAAAATGACTTGACAAACAGAGCTGGTTAAATTAACCAGATAATGACAATGTGAAGTCCTAGTGAAACAAAAAATAACATTTTGATTTTTCTATGTTCTCGATTTTAGTAACAGACTGAAAATAGTAATTAGATTGAAGTTTTCATAGGTGATAATGTAAAGATAAATTCACATTTAGACTCAGTTGTATACCAGATTAAACAAACCTATTATTTCATGTATTGGAGCTGATAGTATTTCCAGTCATCTCTACTGAAGAAAGCAAATCTTAGGTATTAATGTATCACTTTATGGTTGTTTCCTTTCATTACATTTATTAGATGGAGCACACAGTGCAGTTGCTGACTCTTTAGCTTGTAGGTAATACTCATTTCTTCTTTTGCAGAAATTCATGTGAGAATATTCTGTCTAGAATGACTCAAGAGGGCAGGGCTACTCTAGTGATGAAAAACCATTGCATCTGAATGATGGCTCTACATATAAGATCTCTTAGACAAACGACCACAGCAAATTTTAACTTTTTAAATATTCCACATTCCTCTGTTTTTCAGAGTTATGTATTCTGCCTAGTAGAAAGAGGTTGGAAAGCTTAGCTAACTATCTATGTACTATTTTAAATATTTGCTCTGCCTGTTTACTCTTGATTAATATGTATAGATTTCGAGTTAGGATGAGAGTTAAGATTACAGCAGAACAAAACATTTATGAACTCAATAAATTATATGCATCTCTCCTTTCTCGTTATAAATGTTTTAGACTTATAAAACTGAAAAAGATCTTCCCCATACTTTCCTTGTTACAGGTTTTACTTTTTACAAATTTTATCTATTAAGAAAAATCCCCAAAATTATAGGAAGATAGAGAAAATAAGCATTTATCATATTGAAATAAAATGCATGAAATCTTCTGAAATCAAGTCAGTAAGTAAACTTAGAGGAGGATAATTTAGATACTAACTACTATTCTCCTTTCATTCTCTTTCTGTGAGCAGCAACCTTATGTTCTTTTCATGTCAGTGACAGAGATATAAGAAATTATAAGCACATGAGGCATTTTTATATGATTAGGCTTGCAGTTGGCATACTGGCACTTCCATCCACATGCCATTGGCCAAAGAAGCCATATGGTATCATAGGTTGAATTGTGTCCCCCACAAAAGATGTCAATGCTGTAACTCCAGTACCTATAAATATGATCTTAATGGGAAATAGAGTGTGTTGCATATGATCAAGCTAAGATGAGGTCATTAAGATGAGCCCTAATCCAACACAAAGCACTTAATTCTTATATACATCGAGAAAACCTGAAGCTACCAGAAGCTAGGAGAGAGGCATGGAACTAATTCTCCCTCACAGCCCTCAGAAGGAATCAACCCTCCCCACTCCTTGATTTCAGAATCCTAGACTTGAGAATCATGAGACAATCATGTTTCTTTTGGATATAGTAGAACATTTTTGTGTACACTTTCACGTACAAGCAAGTTATTGCAATTTTCCTGCCTTTCACTTTCATTCATAGTTTTGTATTCTGAATGAGAAACCTCCAGTGAAATTCTTTACTTCTAAGAAAGACCAGCATTATAACCTCTGACTTCTTATATGTTTTTATTCAATTTCATAAATGACAATGTTTAGAATATGGTAAACCGTTTTTCTAAAGAATAGAGACCATTTTCTTCAACTATACTTAGCTTTAGATGAGATGGAAAAAAAAAAAAAAAGACTGAATCCCCCAATCAAACAAGAGGTTTTCCAATTTATTTTTTAAAATGGAGCTGGTGTTATTCAGAAAGTTGCAAAAACAATTCTGAATATAGTTCTCTAAATAAATAGCATGTACACTGGGCAAATGGAACCAGTG
This sequence comes from Globicephala melas, assembly GCF_963455315.2. NCBI lineage: Eukaryota > Metazoa > Chordata > Mammalia > Artiodactyla > Delphinidae > Globicephala > Globicephala melas. The sequence goes on from NC_083322.1 coordinate 62,582,243, forward strand.
AGTTCAATAAAAGCAGAAAATCTATTAAAAACCTGCTACAAACCACAGCTTGTTATAGGTATTACAGAAACTTCTTTAGAAAATTTCCTTCCAGTTACTTTTTCCATTTAGTTACTCTGTCAATATTTATTGCATACTCATTGGATATAAACTGCCTAATACCTAGTGTGGATACTTAAAGAAAATGCACATTTCATACTTTATGCACATGGGAAGTTATATTCTTGAGTATACATATAATAAATTCCTATAACTAAATAATTATTTTTCTTGTATTTTCCATGTATAATAAAAGTATTTAAACAAATCAGCAGTAAAGTTTTTATCACAAACTACAAAGAGCAAACCTAATAGTTAGAGAACATTATAAACACTTTCTCTATTCAGGCATAGGTGGATTTACTATGAAAATATAAATCTTAAATTCCAGGACCCCTCATTTACATGAACCCTTCTGAAGGCTCTAGGAGGACCCTGTCAATGTGATTACATGATTAAATACGTTTATAAGATTTCAAAAGTTTCAAAAAAAAAATAAAAAAATTAGCCAAAATCATGAAAAACTACTCTCCCTTTGCACTTTGAATTTCTTGCTCTCACTGTAGCCTGTTAAAGCATAGCACTAGAGTGATCGTGCACATCTTTAGAATATTGCTAAAAGAACATTCATTTGGGACATGTTTCTTTTGTGTTTAGTAAACATTTTTGTGTGTACACTTCCACATACAGCTAAGTTATTGCTATTTTCTTGCCATTCGCTTCCATCCATAATTTTGTATTCTAAATAATTTATTGTATAAGTTTCAATATCGAGTTGAGTTTCCAACATTCTTTCCTAATTTGCTTACAAAAAACATAGTTTCTCTGACAAAATATTGTTGCTAATCAAGAGGGCAGAGAAGCCTGTTATTTCCTCTCTTCCTTTTACTGAAACTGATGATATAATCCTTTGATCTGCTGGAGAAAGTTCGTCCATTTTCCTGTCACATTGCTGGGACAATTATAGTAGCCAACTGAAAGCTGGGTATGGCACGAAATTGATTAACCTGTTTCCCTTCCAGTTAGACCATCCATATGATAATTATTTTAACATATGCCATTATAAGCATGATATCTGTGAGTGGAAGGAAACTTTAGTCCATACCTTAGGGGTACTCAGCATTTGAAAAAAACTTTGGAATCCACAATGTAAACACTTGTTATAGAAATATTTGAAATATTGTTCTTGAAATGTGTATCAGAGATTTTGCAGGGCAGAGTGTTCGTTTTTGTTTTTAGGTAGTATACAGATGTTAGAAATGCTTTTCTTTAGCAAAATAAGTGGCACTTAAGAGCTATGTATACTCAGAGAATTACTGTACAAGTGCTACCACCTTTACATCATCTGATGGCCAGGAGCAGCAGAGCAGGACTTAAATTCTGTTTGATTCTGTGCATTCCTACTTGGTCCCCTCCAGTTTCATTTTGTGGAGAACTGTTTTGTGACCCATATTGGCTGATCCTGCCCTCAGAAGGTCACAGCACCAATCTCGAGGTACACCTCCCTGAGTGTCTGTGGAAAGAGACTGGGTAAATCCCTGAGATTACAAAAATTAGTTATTGAATAGGTACATGTGGCTAATAAATGTGTATATGTTTGTTACTTTGTAAAGTACCACCCAGTAGTGAAGTTGTTGCAAGGAGATACAAATCCTCCATTCACCTTTAGCTCTCTGAGGCTACTGATGGTTACTTAAAAAAAAAATTCCTTGGTTCAGTTTACACATGACCCACTCAACAACTGCTTGAGAGACAGTCAAGATGTGTGTGTGTGTGTATGTGTGAGTGTGTGTGTGTGTGAGAGAGAGAGAGAGAGAGAGACAAGACACACAGAGAGGTAAACTTAATTTGTTTGAAATTTTACAAAGCGGTGGAGGCAAAGGAGGGAATTATATTATTTCAATCCTGCCTTCTCAATTGCAATTCCCATTCTCAACAACTCTAGTTAAGTCAAAGCAGCGGTTTCTCCTTTATATTCTTTCTGTGTGATGGGGATACTTTCATATTCATTTTGTATCTCTAGGGCCTAAAACAATGCCTGGCACATAACAGTACTCAATAACTGTCTGGTACATTAAAAAATGAATGAATAAATCATATTTTCCAGTTTTCTAAAAATTACAATAGCATATCTTATTTCTCCAATTACCTCTCATCTAAGTAATTCTCTATTTTAACAAAAACAATAAGTAATATGATTGTTGTATTATTTTAATATTTTTAGACAACTATGCCCAATCTCTGTGCCTCGTTTTTTTCATCTTTAAAACAGAGCTAATAGTAGTACATAGCTCACAGGTGTGTTGTGCACAGATTAAATGCGTGTGAATCACATTGAGCTGTGCCTGCCACATACTAAGCACTCAAATCTCAGTGATTACTATAATCCCATTTTGTCAATATGGAGTAGTAGTGTTCAAATTTAATGGTGAGAGTACAGTTATTAAAGCTGATTTGTTTTATGTTGCTTTCAATCTTTTAATCTCTTTAAATGCACTGCCAGATTTTCTGGCATGTAAAACTGCCACAAACACACAAATATTTAAGCCTAATTTAGAAGATCAGAATAACATAATAAATATTATTGATTTAATAATCATACACTCAAGTTTGTAGTGTGTAAGCTGAGGATATTCTTTATTCCTCAGTGCCTGTGGAATATTTACAAAATTGTCTTATTTTGCAGGCTACAAAAAATGCTCAACAGATTTTCCAAGTAGAAATTGCAGAGGTTATACTCTATGACCATCAAAATATAAAACTAGAATTTAATAACATTTTAAAATTTAAAAACTTAGAAAATAAAGAACATTTCCTTAAATCTTAGGTTAAAAAGGAAATTAAAAGTGTGATTATAGTCTATTTAGAAAATAATTACAGCACAAATATTATATTTTATGGTGTTTAGCTGATACCGTACTTGGCAGAAAATGTGGTGCGCCTTAAGTGTTCCCACGGTTTTGGAAGTAAAAGAAAAATAATAACCTGAGTAGTTAGCTCAAGAAATTAAGACACATAGTGCCGAAGAAAACAAAAAAAGCAAAAGGTAGAAATTAACACTCTAAATAGCAGAAACTAATCAATTAGGGAACAGGGAAGCTGAAATACTTACTGGTTAAGATTTTTAAGATTTTCTTTGAAGAGACTAATATCATCCATATATAGCTAGTAAGTGTAATCAAGACAAAAAAGAAAATTTTAAAGAGATAATATTGAAATAAGGTTTTTTAAGAGAAAAACAATTGAAAAGGAGATAAACAGATATTTGAAAGATGGTTAAAATATAATAGTCTTTAGGCCTATATGCTAATATATTTAAAAATCTAGAAAAAAATAAATGATGTCTGTATGAAATATAAATGAACCAAACTAGCTTGTGAATTAGAACACCTGAAGGCTTGAATACAGATCTTGAAAATTACATCAAAGAACTACTTCCTTGAAGAATGCCAGTTTTCCTTCAAAAGTTAAAGAGCTGACTCACTTATATTTTAAATGTTCAAAACCATAGAAAAATATGGATTTTTAAAAATTTGTTTTAAGCCAGCAAAATGTAACAAAATTAGCACAGAATAGTAGAAAGTAAAAATCATGGCCAATCTCACTTAAAGATAAACATGCAATAATCATTTCACTATGTATGTATATCAAACCATCATGTTGTATACCTTATATATATATATATATATATAATTTTTATTAAAATAAAATAAATTTTTTTAAAGAGATATTTCAAAATTTGAGATACATAGAATACACTTGATGCATTGAGGAGGAATACTGTGTTATCTGATGATGCAAACTATGTAAATTATCTCCCAGTTATGCAATAAATAGATTTCAATTTCAATTATAATCCGATTTTGATAAGTTGAGGGGATGTATATTAACATTACAAATTCCTATAAGAAATTAAATGTTCTAACATAGTGATAAGAATTTTGGGGAGAAAAAAGGTTGTTCTGGCTATAAACATTCAATGAATAAAGCAGAGTGAAAATATCATTTAATAGATTTATGAGCAGAAAAGTTTGATGAGCTACATGAGGGAGAGCTTATATCCATTTTGTTCAAGTTTGTATATTTAGGAGTATCAGTGCTAAATAAAAAGGTGCTGAATGAATGAATGAGTGAAGTTGGGATTTGAGATGACTGTATCTCTGGCTGGCACCTTGATTGCAGCTGTATGAGAGACTCAGAGCCAGAGAATCAAGCTAAGCTGTGCCTCAATTCCTCACCCACAGAAAAGATGAGATGATAAATGTTTGCTGCTCTCAGTTGCTAAGGTTTGATGTAAATGATGCTCCTGAAAATATGCAAGCATGTTGCAGATGAAAATATATGTGTACATTTGTCTTAACTTTCCCTATGAGAGGATTTTCTAAATATAATGTTAAAAAAAGAAAATATAGAGACTGAAAATTTGACTACAAAAACACTTCTAAAATTAAGTTTGTTAAAAAAAATGCAAATATATAGCAACAATTTGGGAAATAATTTATGATATGTATAAAAGGAAGAGAGTCGGTATTCTTATTTTATAAGGAGCTTTTCAATTAATAATAGATAATGAAATCCCACAATTAAAAAATGGGCCAGAGACATGAAAAAGTACTTTACAAAAGAAGAAAAATGAAAAGCCAATTAAAGTATGGATTAAACCTCACTAGTAATTAAGTATCTACATTTTAAATATCAGCAGAGACAACAGAAAAACACCTGTCTATCACCTCTTTTCTTGTTGCTGAAAGACTTTTCTTGTGCTGGCACTGAAATTCCCCTTCATTTACAGTAAGTCCTGTACATACAAATGAGTTCCGTTCTGAGAGCATGTTCATAAGTCCAATTTATTCATAAGTCTAACGAAGTTAGCCTGGGTACCCAATAGATTTATGATACTTTTCATATAAATAATACATAAACAAACAAAAAAAATAAAACATTTTTAATCTTACAGTACAGTACCTTGAAAAGTACAGTAGTACAGTACAACAGCTGGCATACAGGGGCTGGCATCGAGTGAACAGGCAAGGAGAGCTACTGACTGGAGGAGGGAGAGGAGGTGGGAGATGGTAGAGCTGAGGGCTTGTGAGCAATAGGAGATGGAGAGCAAGCTGCAATTTCATTCATGCCTGACGATGATGGCACAGGTTCTGGTTCCTTGCTGGGTTCAATTCTATTGGGCTTGTCAAAAAGGTCATTCGGGTTTTTCCATGTTATGAAAAACCCGAACGAACTTTTTGGCCAACCCCAGTATCTACCCTCTTGAAAAAACAATCCAGTGATGTATGGGTAGTAGCTATTTTTTTTCTTGTCATAGATGACATGGTAGCACTGGATTGCCATCTGAACAGCTGCTGCAACCTTCGTGTACCATTCTACGTTCGGGTCCTGTGCCTCAAAAACTAACATTGCCTCCTCCAATAAAGGAAATCCACTTGCCATTTCCTGCGTTGTGAATATCTTCACTTCTTCAGTTACTTCTTCTTCTTGTCTCTCTTCATCCTTTCTCTGGGCCTCCAGTTCCATCACGTCTTCATAAGTAAGCTCCTCATGTTGCACAGCAAGGAGTTCAATGAAGTCGATCTCTCGCAGATCTAGCTTGAAATAAAGACCCTGTACTACTGTACTATATATAGTACTGTACAGTAAAGTACACAAAAGCACGATTACTTGTAGAGGATGCACACACATGACAGTGTACGCCAGACACGTGAACTAACTTACATGATTTGACATGCAAAAGCACATTCACATCTTTGAAGGTTTGCAACTTGGGGGTTCGTATGTATGGGACTTACTGTGCACAGAATTTCATCAGGGTTATGGAAACTTTTATAAGTTTATTTTCTTTTATCTTGACTTTATGGTGGGTCAAACTCTTTGTGTGTGCCTTTGCATTTGTACTCCTAGTATTCACCTCTGTTTTATTTCTCATAGTTTTTTTTTTTTTTTTTTGCGATACGCGGGCCTCTCACTATTGTGGCCTCTCCCGTTGCGGAGCACAGGCTAGGTATGAGCAGGCTCAGTGGCCATGGGTCACGGGCCCAGCCGCTCCGCTGCATGTGGGATCCTCCCGGACTGGGGCACGAACCCGTGTCCACTGTATCAGCAGGCGGACTCTCAACCACTGCGCCACCAGGGAAGCCCTCTCATAGTTTTTATTTTAACTGTTCAATCAAAACATCATCTTTTAACTTGCTTTTAAGCTTGATAATAATAATACACTAAGGTGCTATCACATACACATCATATTGGAATATACATAAATATTCGAAACAAGACAAAGTCTCATGCTCTGCTGGTGGTATGGAGATAGATATAACTGTTTTTTAGAACAATGTGGTAATATCTGAAAACTTTTACATATGTGGCAAGATGGCGTTTACAGGAATGTATGTTGCAACACTCTTAAGTATCAAAAACGAATGAGATTATGTCTATCTACAAGAGAATGAAAAATTAAATTATAATATTTTCATAGAATATTATATAGCAGATAAAATAAATGAGAGAGAACTATAAAGAATACCATAGATAAATATTCAAGATATATATATATTTTTAATAATGATAAATTATTTAAGGTTTCTTTTTCTTTTACATCTTTATTGGAGTATAATTGCTTTACAATGGTGTGTTAGTTTCTGCTTTATAACAAAGTGAATCAGTTATACATATACATATGTTCCCATATCTCTTCCCTCTTGCGTCTCCCTTCCTTCCACCCTCCCTATCCCACCCATCCAGGTGGTCACAAAGCACCGAGCTGATCTCCCTGTGCTATGCGGCTTCTTCCCACTAGCTATCTGCCTTACGTTTGGTAGTGTATATATGTCCATGCCTCTCTCTCGCTTTGTCACAGCTTACTCTTCCCCCTCCCCATATCCTCAAGTCCATTCTCTAGTAGGTCTGTGTCTTTATTCCTGTCTTACCCCTTGGTTCTTCGTGACATTTTTTTTTTTCTTAAATTCCATATATATGTGTTAGCCTACAGTATTTGTCTTTCTCTTTCTGACTTACTTCACTCTGTATGACAGACTCTAGGTCTATCCACCTCATTACAAATAGCTCAATTTCGTTTCTTTTTATGGCTGAGTAATATTCCATTGTATATATGTGCCACATCTTCTTTATCCATTCATCCAATGATGGACACATAGGTTGTTTCCATCTCTGGGCTATTGTAAATAGAGCTGCAATGAACATTTTGGTACATGACTCCTTTTGAATTATGGTTTTCTCAGGGTATATGCCCAGTGGTGGGATTGCTGGGTCATATGGTAGTTCTATTTGTAGTTTTTTAAGGAACCTCCATACTGTTCTCCATAGTGGCTGTACCAATTCACATTCCCACTAGCAGTGCAAGAGTGTTCCCTTTTCTCCACACCCTCTCCAGCATTTATTGTTTCTAGATTTTTTGATGACGGCCATTCTGACTGGTGTGAGATGATATCTCATTGTAGTTTTGATTTGCATTTCTCTAATGATTAATGATGTTGAGCATTCTTTCATGTGTTTGTTAGCAGTCTGTATATCTTCTTTGGAGAAATGTCTATTTAGGTCTTCTGCCCATTTTTGGATTGGGTTGTTTGTTTTTTTTTTGATATTGAGCTGCATGAGCTGCTTATAAATTTTGGAGATTAATCCTTTATCAGTTGCTTCATTTACAAATATTTTCTCCCATTCTGAGGGTTGTCTTTTGGTCTTGTTTATGGTTTCCTTCGCTGTGCAAATGCTTTGAAGTTTCATTAGGTCCCATTTGTTTATTTTTGTTTTTATTTCCATTTCTCTAGGAGGTGGGTCAAAAAGGATCTTGCTGTGATTTATGTCATAGAGTGTTCTGCCTATGTTTTCCTCTAAGAGTTTGATAGTGTCTGGCCTTACATTTAGGTCTTTAATCCATTTTGAGCTTATTTTTGTGTATGGTGTTAGGGAGTGATCTAATCTCATACATTTACATGAACCTGTCCAGTTTTCCCAGCACCACTTATTGAAGAGGCTGTCCTTTCTCCACTGTACATTCCTGCCTCCTTTATCAAAGATAAGGTAACCATATGTGCATGGGTTTATCTCTGGGCTTTCTATCCTGTTCCATTGATCTATCTTTCTGTTTTTGTGCCAGTACCATACTGTCTTGATTACTGTAGCTTTGTAGTATAGTCTGAAGTCAGGGAGCCTGATTCCTCCAGCTCCGTTTTTCATTCTCATGATTGCTTTATTCAGCGTCTTTTGTGTTTCCATACAAATTGTGAAATTGTGAAATTTTTTGTTCTAGTTCTGTGAAAAATGCCACTGGTAGTTTGAAGGGATTGCATTGAATCTGTAGATTGCTTTGGGTAGTAGAGTCATTTTCACAATGTTGATTCTTCCAATCCAAGAACATGGTATATCTCTCCATCTATTTGTATCATCTTTAATTTCTCTCATCAGTGGCTTATAATTTTCTGCATACAGGTCTTTTGTCTCCTTAGGTAGGTTTATTCCGAGATATTTTATTCTTTTGTTGCAATGGTAAATGGGAGTGTTTTCTTCATTTCATTTCAGATTTTTCATCATTAGTGTATAGGAATGCCAGAGATTTCTGTGCATTAATTCTGTATCCTGCTACTTTACCAAATTCATTGATTAGCTCTTGTAGTTTTCTGGTAGCATCTTTAGGATTCTCTATGTATAGGATCATGTCATCTGCAAACAGAGACAGCTTTACTTCTTTTCTGATTTGGATTTCTTTTATTTTCTTTTCTTCTCTGATTGCTGATTGCTTCCAAAACTATGTCAAATAAGAGTGGTGAGAGTGGGCAACCTTGTCTTGTTCCTGATCTTAGTGGAAATGGTTTGGTTTTCACCATTGAGGATGATGTTTGCTGTGGGTTTGTCATATATGGCCTTTATTATGTTGAGGAAAGTTCCCTCTAGGCCACTTTCTGCAGAGTTTTTATCATAAATGGGTGTTGAATTTTGTCGAAAGCTTTTTCTGCATCTATTGAGATGATCTCATGGTTTTTCTCCTTCAATTTGTTAATATGGTGTATCACATTGATTGATTTGCATATATTGAAGAATCCTTGCATTCCTGGAATAAACCTCACTTGATCATGGTGTATGATCCTTTTAATGTGCTGTGGGGTTCTAGTTGCTAGTATTTTGTTGAGGATTTTTGCATCTATGTTCATCAGTGATATTGGCCTGTAGTTTTCTTTCTTTGTGACATCCTTGTCTGGTTTTGGTATCAGGGTGATGGTGGCCTTGTAGAATGAATTTGGGAATGTTCCTCCCTCTGCTATATTTTGGAAGAGTTTGAGAAGGATAGGTGTTAGCTCTTCTCTAAATGTTTGATAGAATTAGCCTGGGAAGCCATCTGGTCCCAGACTTTTGTTTGTTGGAAGATTTTTAATCACAGTTTCAATTTCAGTTCTTGTGATTGGTCTGTTCATATAATCTATTTCTTCCTGATTCAGTCTTGGCAGGTTGTGCATTTCTAAGAATTTTTCCATTTCTTCCAGGTTGTCCATTTTATTGGCATAGAATTGCTTGTAGTAATCTCTCATAATCTTTTATATTTCTGCAGTGTCAGTTGTTACTTCTCCTTTTTCATTTCTAATTCTATTGATTTGAGTCTTCTCCCTTTTTTTCTTGATGAGTCTGGCTAATGGTTTATCAATTTTGTTTATCTTCTCAAAGAACCAGCTTTTAGTTTTATTGATCTTTGCTGTTGTTTCCTTCATTTCTTTTTCATTTATTTCTGATCTGATTTTTATGATTTCTTTCTTTCTGCTAACTTTGAGGTTTTTTTGTTCTTCTTTCTCTAATTGCTTTAGGTGCAAGTTTTGGTTGTTTATTCGAGATGTTTCTGTTTCTGAAGGTAGGATTGTATTGCTATAAACTTCCCTCTTAGAACTGCTTTTGCTGCATCCCGTAGGTTTTGGGTCATCGTGTCTCCATTGTCATTTGTTTCCAGGTATTTTTTTATTTCCTCTTTGATTTCTTCAGTGATCACTTCGTTATTAAGTAGTGTATTGTTTAGCCTCCATGTGTTTGTATTTTTTACAGATTTTTTCCTGTAATTGATATCTAGTCTCATAGCATTGTGGTCGGAAAAGATACTTGATACAATTTCCATTTTCTTAAATTTACCAAGGCTTGATTTGTGACCCAAGATATGATCTATCCTGGAGAATGTTCCTTGAGCACTTGAGAAAAATGTGTATTCTGTTATTTTTGGATGGAATGTCCTATAAATATCAATCAAGTCCATCTTGTTTAATGTATCATTTAAAGCTTGTGTTTCCTTATTTATTTTCATTTTGGATGATCTGTCCATTGGTGAAAGTGGGATGTTAAAGTCCCCTACTATGAATGTGTTACTGTCAATTTCCCCTTTTATGGCTGTTAGTATTTGCCTTATGTATTGAGATGCTCCTATGTAGGGTGCATTAATATTTACAATTGTTATATCTTCCTCTTGGATTGATCCCGTGATTATTATGTAGTGTCCTTCTTTGTCTCTTCTAATAGTCTTTATTTTAAAGTCTATTTTGTCTGATATGAGAATTGCTACTCCAGCTTTCTTTTGGTTTCCATTTGCATGGAATATCTTTTTCCATCCCCTTACTTTCAGTCTGTATGTGTCTCTAGGTCTGAAGTGGGTCTCTTGTAGACAGCATATATATGGGTCTTGTTTTTGTATCCATTCGGCCAATCTGTGTCTTTTGGTGGGAGCATTTAGTCCATTTACATTTAAGGTAATTATCGATAGGTATGTTACTATTCCCATGTTCTTAATTATTTTGGGTTCGTTATTGTAGGTCTTTTCCTTCTCTTGTGTGTCTTGCCTAGAGAAGTTCCTTTAGCATTTGTTGTAAAGCTGGTTTGGTGGTGCTGAACTGTCTCAGCTTTTGCTTGTCTGTAAAGTTTTTAATTTTTCCATCAAATATGAATGAGATCCTTGCTGGGTAGAGTAATCTTGGTTGCAGGTTTTTCTCCTTCATCACTTTAAATATGTCCTGCCAGTTCCTTCTGGCTTGCAGAGTTTCTGCTGAAAGATCAGCTGTTAACCTTATGGGGATTCCCTTTTGTGTTATTTGTTGTTTTTCCCTTGCTGCTTTTAATATGTTTTCTTTGTATTTAATTTTTGACAGTCTGATTAATATGTGTCTTGGCGTGTTTCTCCTTAGATTTATCTTGTATGGGACTCTCTGTGCTTCTTGGACTTGATTAACTATTTCCTTTCCCATATTACGGAAGTTTTCAACTCTAATCTCTTCAATTGTTTTCTCAGTCCCTTTCTTTTTCTCTTCTTCTTCTGGAACCCCTATAGTTCGAATGTTGGTGCATTTAATGTTGTCCCAGAGGTCTCTGAGACTGTCCTCAGTTCTTTTCATTCTTTTTTCTTTATTCTGCTCTGCGGTAGTTATTTCCACTATTTTATCTTCCAGGTCACTTATCCGTTCTTCTGCCTCAGTTATTCTGCTATTGACCCCTCTAGACTATTTTTAATTTCATTTATTGTGTTGCTCATCGTTGCTTGTTTCATCTTTAGTTCTTCTACGTCCATGTTAAATGTTTCTTGCATTTTGTCTATTCTATTTCCAAGATTTTGGATCATCTTTACTATCATTATTCTGAATTCTTTTTCAGGTAGACTGCCTATTTCCTCTTCATATGTTAGGTGTGGTGGGTTTTTATCTTGCTCCTTCATCTGCTGTGTGTTTTTCTGTCTTCTTATTTTGCTTATCTTACTGTGTTTGGCGTCTCCTTTTTGCAGGCTGCAGGTTCGTAGTTCCCGTTGTTTTTGGTGTCTGTCCCCAGTGGCTAAGGTTGGTTCAGTGGGTTGTGTAGGCTTCCTGGTGAGGGGACTAGTGCCTGTGTTCTGATGGATGAGGCTGAATCTTGTTTTTCTGGTGGGCAGGTCCACATCTGGTGGTGTGTTTTGGGGTGTCTGTGGACTTATGATGTTAGGCAGCCTCTCTGCTAATGGGTGGGGTTGTGTTCCTATCTTGCTAGTTGTTTGGCATAGGGTGTCCAGCCATGTAGCTTGCTGGTCGTTGAGTGAAGCTGGGTGCTGGTGTTGAGATGGAGATCTCTGGGAGATTTTTGCTGTTTGATATTATGTGGAGCTGGGAGGTCTCTTGTGGACCAGTGTCCTGAAGTTGGTTCTCCCACCTCAGAGGCACAGCACTGACTCCTGGCTGCAGCACCAAGGGCCTTTCATCCACACGGCTCAGAATAAAAGGGAGAAAAAGTAGAAAGAAAGAAAGGAGGAAAGAAAGGAAGAAAGAAAGAAAGGAAGGAAGAAAGAAAGGAGGGAGGGAGGAGGGAAGGAAGGAGGGAAGGAAGGAAAAAAAGAAAGAATATACAGTAAAATAAAATAAAGTAAGATAAAATATAATAAAGTTATTAAAATAAAAAATAATTATTAAGAAAAACAATTTAAAAAACGGATGGATAGAACCCTTGGACAAATGGTGGACGCAAAGCTATACAGACAAAATCTCACACAGAAGCATACACATACACACTCACAAAAAGAGGAAAAGGGGAAAAAATAATACATCTTGCTCTCAAAGTCCACCTCCTTAATTTGGGATGATTTGTTGTCTATTCATGTATTCCACAGATGCAGGGTACATCAAGTTGATTGTGGAGCTTTAATCCACTGCTTTTGAGGCTGCTGGGAGAGATTTCACTTTCTCTTCTTTGTTCTCACAGCTCCGGGGGCTCAGCTTTGGGTTTGGCACCGCCTCTGCGTGTAGGTCGCCGGAGGGTATGTGTTCTTGGCTCAGACAGGACGGGGTTAAAGGAGCCGCTGATTCGGGGGCTCTGGCTCACTCAGGCCGGGGGGAGGGAGGGGTATGGATGCAGGGCAGGCCTGCGGTGGCAGAGGCCGGCATGACGTTGCACCAGCCTGAGGCGCGCCGTGCGTTCTCCCGGGGAAGTTGTCCCTGGATCCCGGGACCCTGGCAGTGGCGGGCTGCACAGGCTCCCCGGAAGGGAGGTGTGGAGAGTGACCTGTGCTCGCACACAGGCTTCTTGGTGGCGGCAGCAGCAGCCTTAGCGTCTCATGCCCGTCTCTGGGGTCCAGGCTTTTAGCCGCGGCTCGCGCCCATCTCTGGAGGTCCTTTAACCAACGCTCTTAATCCCCTCTCCTCACGTGCCAGAAAGCAAAGAGGGAAGAAAAAGTCTCTTGCCTCTTTGGCAGGTCCAGACTTTGCCCCGGACTCCCTCCCCACTAGCCGTGGTACACTAGCCCATTCAGGCTGTGTTCACGCCGACAACCCGAGTCCTTTCCGTGCGCTCCGACCGAAGCACGATCCTCAGCGCTCAGCCCCGCCTGCCCCGGCGGGTGAGCAGACAAGCCTCTCGGGCTGGTGAGAGCTGGTCGGCGCCGATCCTCTGTGCGGGAATCTCTCCGCTTTGCCCCCCGCACCCCTCTTGCTGTGCTCTCCTCCGCCGCTCCGAAGCTCCCCCCTCCGCCACTCGCAGTCTCCGCCCTCGAAGGGGCTTCTAGTGTGTGGAAACCTTTCCTCCTTCACAGCTCCCTCCCACTGGTGCAGGTCCCGTCCATATTCTTTTGTCTCTGTTTATTCTTTTTCCTTTTGCCCTACCCAGGTACGTGGGGAGTTTCTTGCCTTTTGGGAGGTCTGAGATCTTCTGCTAGCTTTCAGTAGGTGTTCTGTAGGAGTTGTTCCACGTGTAGATATATTTCTGGTGTATCTGTGGGGAGGAAGGTGATCTCAGCATCTTACTCTTCCGCCATCTTCCCCTCATCCCAAGATATATTTTTAAGTAAAAGAAAAAAAAAAACCTGCAAGTTGCCAAAGGGTACATAGAGTATAATATAGTTTATATAGAACTTTAAAACATACATATTACTATCGTGTGTTATGGATGCATAAATAAATATCTAATAATTTAAAAGAGTGTATTAAACTAGTTTTTATTCAGTTGGGAATGGAGGGAAATGGAATAAGGAAAGACTACATTGTTGGATGTTCATAATTATACTGTTCTATTTCCTTAACATAAAAAAATCTGATGAAATATATATTTTCCTTTTAGTTAAAGTGAGTGATGAGTATATTGTATAAGGTTTACTTTCATCATTCTATGTTCTTGTTTTTCACATTTTTTATAATATGATATTTTGAAGAAAAAATGTTATCTGTTGTGTTGGGAATAGATTCTAAAGCAGGAAACAAGAGGCTAACATAATGAGTGGTCCAGGTGTGAGATGATAATGACTTGGACTCTAATAGTAGTCACCAAGTGACAAATGATTTGAGGACATTCTTTAACTTTATCGTTGACAAAACTTTCTGATAAAAAATGCTGAGGCATAAAAAATATGACCTCTGTTTCTGGCTTGGGCAACACAGTTGATGGGGAAATGTTGAGGAAGAATCATATTTTGCGTAGGAGTTAAACTGAGAGTTAACATTTTGGATATTTAAATTTAGGTATCTGTTAAGTCTCCAAGAAAATATTTCCAGAAGGCAACTGGGTATATAAGTTAGAGGTTAAGAGAATGGTCAGGTCTGGAAATATAAATTGGGAAGTTAGCATATAATGATATTTAAAGTTATGAGACTCAAATATATCACTTAAGGAGAGAATGAAAATGGAGGAAAGGGGAGACTTAAGAACTGTTTCCTGGGGCTCTTCATAATTACAGTACCTGAAAGAGGTCTGAAAAGAATAGGAGGCAGCTTAGTATATAAGAAGGCATGACCATTGCATCAAGAAAAATGTTAGGAGAGTGTGAAGTCTAAAAATTAAATTTCATGAAGTGAAACAGATGATACAAATGCTATAGATAGTTGATTAATATGAGACCTGTGGATTGAATTAAAGTGATAAAAAATTAGGCAAAACAGATGAGAATTATTTTTAAGTTGGGAATTCTTACAGCATATTTATATTGTAATGGGAATTAGTAGAGAAGAATATATTGATGATGGATATAAAGAATAGCATATATGTCAGAGCAAAAGCCTTGTATGAAGGAAATGCAAATGGATCAAGTACACAGTGGAGGAGCCATCCATTGGCATAGTCTCATCCAGTGTAACGGGAGGAAGGAAAAACATGTAGGTACATATGCGAATAGTAATTGGATTTGAACATGGAAAAATGATTCCATTCTCACCTGATTGATTGTATGTTCTTGATGAAATAGGAAGAAAGATTACCACCTGAGAGTGGGAAAGGAGAAGGGGGTAATAATAAAGGTCTGAGAAGAGAAGGACTGAGATAGTGATCTCAGAGAGGGAAATAGTGAATTCGGGAGGGAAATTTACATATGGGTCATACTCACTCAGTAAATAATGGTGGGGTAAATGGATTCTGGGAAAGCAAAGGAAACAGTTCAGAGAAGAGTTTGAGAACAGAGTGGAGGGTGAGGGCAAATGGAGGTGATAGAGTGAAATAGTCTAGATGTTCAGAGGTACGTACATGGGATTAAAATTCTGAGTGAAGTGGGTGACTTGAAATGCTTGGAATTCTGCTCAACACTGAGGAAATGAGCATGTAAATCGTGAACATGTAAATAGCATGTAAATAAGTACTAATGGTCACTTAGTGGAAGGTGGGTATTAGTTTGAATTATGAATTGCTTATTGTGAGTGGGCTCTTTGGCAGGAAGTTCCATACAGTGGTGGGCATGTGGGAGAGGAATAGCAGCTTTACCCAGTTGATATGGAATTTTAGGGCCTCTCTTAAATCCTGTAGTGGGATTAGGGTTCTATATTCAAACTGATATCGATACAGTTCTTGATCTCTCAGTGAGTATAGTCTCAATCATAGTTCAGAACACAGTGTTTATTTAACTTAGAAATAAACATTTTAAAAAATAGTAACTTTGACAAATACAATTTAGTATGCATTAATTTGCTATAGGATAGGGGAGGGTGATATTCACACCTGGTGGGCTCCTTCATCCTTAGCCCATTTTTTTCTTAATGGTCCACTGCAAACAGGCATTTTCTGTTGGAGATTTATCATCCCTTAAGGCAATTCACTTGTGTATGATTTAAAATGGAAATTAAGATAGAAAAAAATACAACTTGTTTTCTAATACCTAACAATAGTTAAATAGTTAACAATAATTAATAGTATCAAATCTCTCCAACTAGAAATTTATACAAGTGTATTATTCTAGCTCCTAGTAGAAATGTTTCCAGAAATATGATCACATACTGCACTTTACTATAATCAAGGACACATAAGAAATGGACAGCAAAATGATTTCTGCTTGTTTATCAGTCTAGAAACAGACCACTCTACTTTTCAGTGCCTCCTTATATTCTTACAAGATACAGAAATACAATATTTCAATTCTACTTTATATTTCTAGGTGCATCTTGGCATTCAGTACTCATCTCTGTTCTCTATTTACTGACCAGTGAAGTCATCTTTCCGTGGTTAGCCTGGGTACTAGGAAACTCAAGCTAATTTGAATGTCCCAATGCAAGTCTCTCACGAGGTACCCTAGTCTTTGTTTATGAGTGTAACCATGGTTTAACCAGCTTCAGTCCTTGCTCTTTTTTTTTTTTTTTTTTTTATAGGCGGGTAGTTGTTTTACATTGTTGTGTTAGTTTCTGCTGTACAGCAGAGTGAATCAGTTATACATATACATGTATCCCCTCCTTTTTAGATTTCCTTCCCAGTTAGGTCACCACAGATCACTGAGTAGAGTTCTCTGTGCTGTACACTAGGTTCTCATTAGTTATCTATTTTATATACCTAGTAGTGTATATATGTCAAGTCCTTGCTCTTGTTCTTTTGGCCTTATTTCAGTGGGTCGCTTGTACTAATACTATTTGTTATAAGCTTCCTCTGGTCCTTTTGGATTTAGTCATGAGAAAATATTAGGTATTTATTTTTATTTTCACACTGTTTAGAGGTCACCTTTCCTACTATAACGGCCCTACTTCATCTTTTGCTTTGTCTAGAAAATACCAACCTTAAAAATATCCACTTATATAAGTCTGGCTTAGGCTCACTTCCCCAAACTCAACTCTCCCAACTTGAGTGTCCACTCATTAAAAGCTAAATTCAGTTCCCCTTTGTTAGGTCCTTGAATTCACCAAGGCTTTCTTGGGCCTTTACACGTGTTCATTCCTTTGTTTCCAACATTATCCCCACTTCCTCCTCCTCCTCCTCTACTCTTTAATTACTACTCCTCCTTCAGGTGTCTCTTTAGAGGTCATTTGTTTCTTGACCTGGTGGCCAGTTGCTTCTCCGTACTTCTATTCTCCTAGTAGGTCTGATTAAGTGATCCTTTCTATGCTCCCAAAGTCCTCCCCTATCACCGTCCTGGTGAAGCTGTACTTTGTTTATATAACTCTACTCCTCATTATACCATCAGCTCCATGAGAATAAAGACTTTATACATTTTGCTCACTGCCACATCCTCCTGAACTATATATGCTCAATTAAGATCTCTTAAATCAATATATGTGTACTTCTTCTGACCCAAAATATTAAGAAATATTTAAATTCAGAATCTTAAAACATATACTTTTATATTTTTATTTGAATCTGAATCTCAAATAGTGATCACAAATAGCATCCAAAATAGCATGGATAGTTGTGAAATTACTTATTGAACATTTTCTTTTTCTGTGTTATGCAGATAATTTCCTAACTTTCTGCTATGTTTCAGTTGCATGAATTTGAAGGCCAGCAATATATGGGAAGTGTTACCGGTCAGATTGCTATGCTGGATTTATTCAGTTTTGTTTTATTTAACTGTAGTGTAAAGAGTTTCAATTAGCACACTGGCAGCGATAAAATCCTTTGTCAATACATTATAGTAATATTCTAAGCATGAATGCACTTTAGTAAGGACACAAATCATTAGTAATGAAGTGGTCCTTTGACAGATTAAAAAAAAAAAAAAACTAAGCAGAATGAGCTAACATGCATTTTGCTTATCAGGTAGAGACTGGAAACAAGTTGCACCATGAAGCAAGCTACAGATTACAAAAGTTAGTAGTTGCCCCAAACTTTCCTGAATATGAAAGTTTGAAATTATGTGATGAAATTATTCTTCTTTCCTAGTTTATGAGTTAAAACATCAATGCTTTCACTTTTAAGAAGTGACAAATTAACAACATTATAGAAATTTAAAATATATATTTCTAGTTTGATGCTGCTGGTTATTAGAGGAGATGAAAAAGCTGAAAATTTAATTGATAAAATGATTTACCAAAGGAGCCATAGCTCATAAATGACACAAATGCACCTAGTAGCCAAATGTTCTGATTTATATCTAAATAGAAGTCCCTATCTGGATTATTGGTTCCAGAAATGTATGTTTCAGATAACCAAGTGGAAGTTTACAAAATTATCCTCCTGCCTCTTGCCTGCATCATCCCTTCCTGCAGAAAACCTGTACCCAGACTTCCTTTCCTGATATATACATCAGTTGACGCCATCTAGGCATCAATAACAGACTATGCTGTGCTGCACTGAAACAGAATTGATAATCGAATAAAATCTTCATAACATGAGGACTGTTCTCTTGCAGAAAGATGAGTTATTGCATGTTAATCTCATTGTAGAATATAAGACACTTGTAATTAAAATTTTCTGAGTCAATATAAACCTTGGATTACATATTTCCAAGGAGACAGTGTTGTTTGTGTCACTATTACATACGTGGAGGGATTTAAACAAATGCAGACTGAAGTACAGAGAAGTAGAGGTTCTGACATAGCAGCTAACATGACCAGAAAATTAGCACAGTATTATTTCAATTTAAAACATGATATTGGACCACTTGAAAAAATAGTCTTTAAGTTGAGCATCATGAGATGCTACAAGCTTATTTAAAAAGTTAATTTGCTTAGCAATTCTTATAATTTAAAAATAACAGTAAGCTTTAATAGAACCTGTATGCAAATCATTATAAAATCTGGATTATTTTGAATTAATGAAATTTAAAGTCCTTGTCTTTTATTGTTATATTTACTTAGCTTAATCCTTTCTAATTTTCCACTCACTCACCTAAGAAGCAAATTTATACTATAATTTTTCCAACCTTGTAAACATCAGATTTGTGTTAGAAATTTCCTCTCTAAACTCTAGAGGTTGAAATATAAGTGAAGACTCACTCATTTCTGACTCCATTAGCTATTCTCATTAACAGTGAGTTGCACTGGGTTGCACAGGGTTGATGTGGAGATGGATAGTTTGATTTTGCTGTATCTATCTCTTAGTCCTCCAAAAGTCTTCTTTGCATTAATTAAAGTCACTTTAATTAATTTTATTTTGAGATTTGAGAATGTCTGTCTAACCAAAGGCAATTTTTGATATAGTTCCTTGAATCATAAAGAAGACAATCTATACTATAACACTGTAAAGGTCCAAATCACAGTTTGGCAATCAGCTGGCAGGGAGATTTCCACTCAATCATCACATTACCTTACATTTCTATGGATGTGAAATTGGTATAATGATGCTATTAGAATTTTTAAGGATTAAATGAGATAATTCAGATAAAGCAGTTAATACAATGACTGGCACACAATAAGCACCGAACAAACCTAGCTATTAATAATTTTTTCCACTGTTACTTAATTTTTGAGAATCACTGGCTGAGATAATATTGCTTTTTGAAAATTAATTAGGGTACAAAAATGTATCAAATGAAAAAAGCCTGCTTTGAGTGAAGATGATATTTTTAATCCACTCCCATCCCCCTGAGCCTCATTTAATACAACAAAATCAGAATAAAACAAAAAGAATCAAACTCTACATTCAAAGAGAAAGAAATGATCAAAATCTAATCTCCTGATCATGAAGAATATCTACCCAACAGGGAAATAGGGATAAAACATGAAGCTTATACAGAGTTCCTCAAAAGCAGGAAGGATATATAGACTCAGCTAAAAGAAATGTTCAGCCTTGAAATGCTCTAATAAAGACATTTGATTAGAGCCATAACATCTTGGTTGGGCAAGTCATTCCCTGATTGGGAAGTGCCCCGGGTCCTCATTCAACCTCGCAGAACAGCAGGAGAGGTGGAGCTAAGAGATGAGGAAGAGCACTCACCAGCGATGCCTTTAGTTCCCACCATAAAGGCTGCAAACTGAAGGAGATGTGGAAGAATGAAACAGGGAGAGGAAAGAGGGAGCACAGCACCGAGATCCTAAGATTAAAAAGGTTTTACTGTCAATCTATGATGGCTTCTTGCTGAGGGAGTTTATGAGACTAACAGCTGAATGGGACAGTAGAACCATTCACCCTGCCTTCTCAGCACAATGTGGCAGCAACACTGCAACAAATAGCTGGCTCACTCTCAACTGTAGGTTATAACTAGAAAGGAAGAGGCTTGGGACTTGGGCATACATATGCATAGGTAAGGGGAAAAACACAGTAAGCAAAAAGCAAATATATATCTGATATAAAGTGGCAAAGCACAGAGAGAAAATCTTAATACTAACAAGTAAATAAACAGTACATGTTTCCAATGAAAAGGACATTTTGTATGTCAGCATATAATTTCACCCTCATCCTTAAATGATAGTTTAGCTGTATATAAAATTATACACTGAAAATATTTGAAGTAGATTTTTAGTTTACTAATTGCTTCCTTGGACTAGTGGATGTTGTGTTTTCTAGCTCATTGAACAAGCTAGGTAGCCCTTCGTGGATGCCAATTTTAGGCAGAAAGCTAAGTTCCAGCTTGTGACTTGCAAAGGCCAGACATATCACCCTACACAGACATTTCAGTGCTAGCATCCAGTTTTGTGTTTGTTTATTGAAGGATAATTGATTTACAATGCTGTGCCAATCTCTGCTGTACAGCAGAGTGACTCAGTTATACACATACAGACATTCTTTTTTTAAATATTCTTTTCCATTATGGTTTATCCCAGGAGATTGGATATAGTTCCCTGTGCTATACAGTAGGACCTTGGTGTTTATCCATTCTAAATGTAATAGTTTGCATCTACCAACCCCAAACTCCCAGTCCACCCCTCTCCCTCCCCTCTCCCCCTTGGCAACCACAAGTCTGATCTCCATGCCTGTGAGTCTGTTTCTGTTTTGTTGATAGGTTCATTTGTGCCATATTTTTAGATTCCACATCTAAGTGATATCATATGGTATTTGTCTTTCTTTTTCTGACTTACTTCACTTAGTATGATAGTCCCTAGTTGCATTAGCATCCAGTTTTAAGACCATCAGATTGGGTATACTGTGAGCCATTTTTTAATAAATACTGCTCACTGCTTGGTCTTTGTGTTGCCTCTGGCACTTGGGAATTTCAGTTTGTTACTCTTTTTTTGTCTGTTTTTTACGTTTATCCAGGATCTCTATTCATTTGGAAAAGCACCAGCCCCCCACATTGCATAGAAGTTTTTCACTCTGCTTTTTAAAATTCTCTCCCTTTGCCTTCACAAAGAGCAAAATTTCATAGTTTTTCCTATACCTTACTAGCTGCTTCTCAGTCTCTTTTGTAATTAATTATTAAATGTTGACATTATTCTAAATTGGCCCTAATTCTTTGGTCTGGGTTATTCTGTTGTTATGGCTATATTTTTTTCTATGTGGACAACTGGAAAGGTTATTATAATTATTTTGAAAGTTCTCTTCTCTTGAAGGCTATGACTGTTCTCAGAGCCTACTTGCTACCTAGGTTGTGTCTCCAAGAGAGAAGGCATGGAGCCTGGATGCTGCATGTTTGGTGATCATCCAACCTCTCTCTTTTGCTCAGTCACATCTCCCTGGAGACATTATAACTTCTACTTAAAGTGTTTCAACAATTTTACTTTTTCCTTCATATTTTAGTATATGTAGCACTATTGTAAGAAGCAATATATTTTCATTGTAAAAAAAGATTACAAAAAATACAAAAAAGTATTTAAAAATAAAATACATAAAAGTAAATACATAAAAAATAACGTATATTTCTACCACTAGGATATGATTGTTACTGACATTTTTTTGACTATCATTTCAACAGTCTCTCCATGCTCATATTGAAAGGAATAAATGGATGCAATTTTGTAAGTATTTTCTTTACATGCTTTAAGACTGTCACATGTCACATGATTTAATTGAGTTTAAATTTCAAAGAAGAAAAACAAAATGAAGGGTAACTAATAGTCAATCAAAACCATCTTTAAAGGGGTCTTTCCCAATGTAATTAATTACACTTCAAGGTCATGACTATCAATATCTTCCCTATACCTACTGAGTAATCTACTCATAGACAGATTTACTGAATTGTATTTTACCAATATTCAGAAAAGAGAGTAGCTGTAATGTCCTCTTATTGAAAGGACTGTAAGCATCTCAAAGTTAAATCTCCAATGTGAAACTCCTGGTCTCCACCTCCAAGCCTCCTCTTCCTGCAGTCTGCCTATCTCTGAAATAGTAACTTTATTCTGTCAATTGTTCAGGCCAAAAACTTTTAGGCATCTCTGTCTCTTTACTTTCCCTTATACTCCAAATCCAATCTCTCATTAAATTCTGTCAGTTGTGTTTTCTGGATATCCTTATAACCCAATCACTTTTCACTCAGCGTAGTTATAATCCTAATCAACATAACTTGCATCATTCATATGAACTACTGAAATAGTATATTTTACTGCTGTAGCATATTTTAATACCAAGGTCCCTTTGCTTTGCCCACAGAGTTAGGTGCAGTGCGCAATCCCATAGCTGGGGGAAGTCAGATAGCAGTGGCCAACTGTACCTGCTACGAGTAGAAATATCTAAGAAGTTTTCATGGCAATATAGAAGATAAATATAACTCGAGGAGTGTAGATAATTAATTTTCAGTGTGTGATAATTTTCTCTAATATATCATGGGCCAAAGTAAGAAATAAATAAATGTCACAGATTCTAAAATTTAAAAAGAAGCAAACAACAGAAGAGAGGGCTGCAGAGCAAAAGATAGGCAATTGTGAAGATCTGTAAACACCCATCAGTAAATCTCATGACAATGACTCCAGTAGAAATGAACCTCATAAACTTAATGGAACACAGTCCAGTGATATTTTGTCCCTTGAAAAAGAATCTGATGAAATATGGAGTCAGAGACTCACCTGTGGGCAGCGCTGGGATGAGCTGAGAAGCAGGAGATGCCGTGGGCCCTTGAACCCCGGCCTCAGCCATCTAGAGCCACGAGATACAGTGTGTGCAGGCCTACAACCATGACATGTGGACAGGTAAGATGGGTGGGAGCCCTCCTGCCTGCAGTATGGACTGCAGCCCACCATGGACCCTCTAATCCTGCCGTGGACACCACCATCCAGTTATGGCCCCCCACTCCTGCTGCAGACACCCTCATCCCTTAGCCCACAAGAGGTGTTCTGGGATGGGTTAGAACTCCACCTAGAAGAAGAGACAGGGCGTGCCCTAACCACAGCAGGTGTAGATGGGATTCTGGATGCAGATGGTTGGTCCACGTGAGTTCCACATAGAGAGAGAGAAAGAGAGAGGGAGGGAGGGAGGGAGGAAGAAAGAAAGAAAGAAAAAGAAAGACGGAGTCAGAAACATAAACAGCTGATTAAATATGTAGAGAGTAGCGATAGCTTATGGGAAATTTTAGAGGGAGAATCAGACAACTTAGAATGAGAAGATCGGGAAAATGAAGAAAATAACCATAGGGTACCAGAATAAAGAACATAACTGAAAATGTTTCTTACGATGGTGGTCCAGGAAATGAAAACAGACTCATCATAGAAACACAGTAAACCACACACTTTATGTGACCTTCAACAAAGTCCTTCACTGTGTGCACAGTGTACAAGCAGTGAGACTGGCCATATTTGAAAAATGTAGCATCTCATGCATATGTGTGCAGTCTGAGTTCCTAGACCCTATTGATTCAGAATATACTTTCAAGAACATAGATACTTTTATACCAGTTTTTCATTTCTGTCTGGAAATTTAGTTTACATTTCTGAGCACACATTTCAATTCAGAATTGTAGGGGCAAAAAAGCTTTCTTGTATCTCCTCATTTTGTTGAAATGTTTGCCCTCAACATGTAAGAGTATTCTATTCACACAATGGCCAGACCCAGCTTCCTTTCTGGAACAATTGTACCCAGAAAGCATTCTTCACAGTATAAATCTGTTCCTGTGAAATTCTTTTTCTACATGATCCATGGAGGTGAAGACAGAGAGCAAGAGATATATCATTACATACTCTGGATTTTTTCCTTCTTGATCTATTTACACAGCTCTGCCCAAGCAGAGTCTGAATTTTGCTGTTTCACACTGGTTAAGAAGATTCACTCTGGCTATGAAGCGCCTCAAATAGTAGTGGATAAAACAATGTTTAACACAACACACACCCCAGGAGGTGTTTTTCTTGAGTAAATAAAAGAGTGATGTCTTTACTGGATGACCTCCCTCAGGATCTGGACAAAATATCATTCATGTATTTGCACCCAAAGATAGTTCCCTGATTGTTGCAATACAACCAAGAAGTATTGATGTTTTTAGGGCAGCCTCCTTTTGAACACTCATCCATAGATTTTGAATTCAAATGGAGATTGTATCATACTAAGTTCCAGTTGATCCAACTTTGCAAACTCACGGAGCCAGAAGAGTTCTTTCGTTATGGGTTCACACAAAGTCTATAAAGTCCATTGAAGGAGGATATTCTGTTATCATCACAAAAATATGAACAATAATAACAAAGGTAACAGAATTACCAGGAGAAATTTCCAGCTTCTCTTAGAGGTGGTTCGCATGAGTGCTTCCTATGGCTATGGAAGCCTAGAAACGAGTAGTTCATAAGACATTTAAACTTCTAGTGAGTTCAGTGGAAAATGTGTAAACACAAAAAGAATCAAAGATATTGTAAATGTCTCTGTCACTGCGAACAAAATTAAGAATCTGGGTCAATATCTCTTCATATAACCAATGCCCAAACCACCAATCAAGTAAGTGATAGGCACATGAGACCTTCAGATAATGAGCGAAGAAAGGGCTTTTCTTTCTCCCAGACATTGAAAAATAATAGCATACAAGCTGAATCTAAGTAAGCATAGACCATCCTATCAGGAAATAAACTATATTGATGGTATTATCAGAAGAACTACATTCCAGCTTTAAAAGAAAAGTTTATATTCTGTACAGATACAACTTCTTCGTCTTCAGAAGAAGATAACCAACAAGACAGACAATACACAAGTAGTGGAAGTTGTTCCTCCAATCCTGGTCATAGCTAATTCAGAAATGACAGCAGAGGGACAGTCCACAGATGCTGAAGAAAGAGTTCCATGGACCCTGTCCACTGAGGCACCGAGTGTGGTGTCAGCCAGGGTGGTTATAGCAGCACAACTGTTGATGTCCCACCACCACAGTCAGAACTGAGTGCAGAACAGGATGCTCCTTGGGTTGTGAGGCCTGGAAACATGACAAACAGAAAGTTTCTCTCACCTCAGAATTATTTACACCAGGACATTGAAACTGGATAAATAAATACAGTATGAAAAAAAATGTTTATAGTGTCATTTTATTCATTAACATAGGAGAAAAATACTGAAAAACAATAGCTGAATAATCTGTAACATTTACAAAAATATGTCATTCATTTTTTTCTGGTATTTTTGTTTTTTTATTTTTATTTTGGCATATAGTTAGTTAACAATGTTGTGTTAGTTTCAGGTGTACAGCAAAGTGATTCAGTTATACACATACATGTATCTATTCTTTTTCAAATTCTTTTCACTTTTGCGTTACTATAGAGTATTGAGCAGAGTTCCCTATGCTATACAGTAGGTCCTTGTTGGTTATCTATTTTAAATATAGCAGTCTGTACATGTCAGTCCCATACTCCCAATCTATCCGTGCCCACCACCCTTTCCCCCAGTAACCATAAATGAGTCATTGAGTCCGTTTCTGTTTTGTAACTAAGTTCATTTGTATCTTTTTTTTTTAAGATTTGGCATATAAGCTATAGCACATGATATTTGTCTTTCTCTGTCTGACTTCACATAGTATGATAATCTCTAGGTCCATCCATGTTTCTGCAAATGGCATTATTTCGTTCTTTTTTATGGCTGAGTGATATTCCATTGTGTTTATATATATACCACATCTTCTTTATCCATTCCTCAGTCAGTGGACATTTAGGTTGCTTCCATGTCTTGACTATTATAAACTATTATAAACAGCACTGTGATGAACATTGGGGTACACATATCCTTTCAAACTATGTTTTTCTCCAGATATATGCCCGGGAGTGGGAATGCTGGATCATAGCTCTGTTTATAGTTTCTTAAGGAATCTCCATACTGTTCTCCATAGTGGCTGTACCAATTTACATTCCCACCAACAGCGTAGGAGGGTTCCCTTTTCTCCACACCCTCTCCAGCATTTACTATTTGTAGACATTTTGATGATGGCCTTTCTGACTGGTGTGAGGTGATATCTCATTGCAGTTTTTATTTGCATTTCTCTAATAATCAGTGATGTTGAGCATATTTTCATGTGTCTCTTGGCCATCTGTATGTCTTCTTTGGAGAAATGTCTGTTTAGGTCTTCTGCCCGTTTTTTGATTGGGCTGTTTGTTGTTTTGATAGTGAGCCACATGGGCTGTTGGTAAATTTTGGAGACTCCTTGCTGGTTGCATCATTTGAAAATATTTTCTCCCATTCTGTGGGTTATATTTTCATTTTGTTTATGGTTTCTTTTGCTGTGCAAACGCTTTTGAGTTTCATTAGGTCCCATTTGTTTATTTTTGTTTTTATTTCCATTACTCTAGGAGACTGCTCGGAAAAGATATTGCTGTCATTTATGTCAAAGAGTGTTCTGCCTATGTTTTCCTCTAAGAGTTTTATAGTATCTAGTCTTACATTTAGGTCTTTAATCCATCTGGAATTTATTTTTGTATATGGTGTTAGGGAGTGTTCTAATTTCATTCTTTTACATGTAGCTGTCCAGTTTTCCCAGCATCAATTATTAAAGAGACTGTCTTTTCTCTGTTGTATATTCTTGCCTCCTTTCACATAGATTAATTGACCATAGGTGCATAGGCTTATCTCTAGGCTTTCTATTCTGTTCCATTGATCTATATTTCTGTTTTTGTGCCACTACCATGCTGTTTTGATAACTGTAGCTTTTTAGTGTAGTCTGAAGTCAAGGAACCTGATTCCTCCAGCTCCATTTTTCTTTCTCAAGATTGCTTTGGCTATTTGGGGTCTTTTTTGTCTCCATACAAATTTTAAGAATTTTTTTGTTCTATTTCTGTGAAAGATGCCATTGGTAATTTGATAGGGATTGCACTGAATCTCTAGATTGCCTTGGGTAGTATAGCCATTTTGACAATATTGATTCTTTCAGTCCAAGAATATGGTATTTCTTTCCATCTGTTTGTGTCATCTTCAGTTTCTTTCATCAGCATCTTACAGTTTCCAGAGTACAGGTGTTTTGCTTCATTAGGTAGGTTTATTCCCAGGTATTTTATTTTTGATGTGATGGTAAATGGGGTTGTTTCTTTAAATTCTCTTTCTGATCCTTCATTGTTAGTGTATAGGAATGTAGGAGATTTCTGTGTATCAACTTTGTATCCTACAACTTCACCGAATTCACTGATGAGCTCTAGTAGTTTTCTGGTGGCATCTTTAGGATTTTCTATGTATAGTATCATGTCATTTGGAAACAGTGACAGTTTTACTTCTTCTTTTCCAATTTGGATTCCTTTTATTTCTTTTTCTTCCCTGATTGCTGTGGCTAGGACTGCCAAAACTATGTTGAATAAAAGTGGCAAGAGTGGACATCCTTGTTTTATTCCTGATGTTAGAGGAAATGCTTTTAGCTAGCTTTTCACAGTTGAGTATGATGTTAGCTGTGGGTTTGTCATATATGGCCTTTATCGTGTTGAGGTAGGTTCCCCCTATGCCCACTTACTGGAGAGTTTTTATCATAAATTGGTGTTGAATTTTGTCAAAAGCTTTTTCTACATCTATTGAGATGATCATATGGTTTTTATTCTTCAATTTGTTAATATGGTGTATCACATTGATTGATTTGCATATATTGAAGAATCCTTGCATCCCTGGGATAAATCTGACTTGCTCATGGTGTATGATCCTTTTAATGTTTTGTTGGATTCGGTTGGCTAGTATTTTGTTGAGGATTTTTGCATCTATATTCATCAGTGACATTGACCTGTAATTTTCTTTTTTTGTGGTATCTTTGTCTGGTTTTGGTATCAGGGTGATGGTGGCCTCATAGAATGAGTTTTGGAGTATTATTTCCTCTGCAGTTTTTTGGAAGAGTTTGAGAAGGATAGGTGTTAACTCTTGTGTAAATGTTAGAATTTGCCTGTGAAGCCATCTGGTCCTAGACTTTTGTTTGCTGGGAGTTGTTTAATCACATTTTCAATTTCAGTACTTGTAATTGGTTTGTTCATATTTTCTATTTCTTCCTGGTTCAGCCTTGGGAGATTGCACCTTTCTAAGAATTTGTCCATTTCTTCTAGGTTGTCCATTTTATTGGCATAGAGTTGCTTGTAGTCTCTTATGATCCTTTGTATTTCTGTGGTATCCATTGTAACTTCTCCTTTTACATTTCTTATTTTATTGATTTGAGCCCTCGTTTTTTGTTCTTTTGTTTTTTTTAGATGAGTCTGGCTAAAGGTTTATCAATTTTATCTTTTCAAAGAACCAACTTTTAGTTTCATTTATCTTTCTATTGTTTTCTTCATCTTTATTTCATTTATTTCTGCTCTTTTCTTTATGATTTCTTTCCTTCTACTAACTGGATTTTGTTTGTTCTTCTTTCTCTAGTTGCTTTAGGTGTAAGGTTGGGTTGTTTATTTGAGATTATTCTTGTTTTTTGAGGTAAGATTGTATAGCTATAAACTTCCCTCTTAGAACTGCTTTTTCTGCATCCCATAAGTTTTGGATCATCATGCTTTTGTTTTCATTTGTCTCTGGGTATTTTTTTATTTCCTTTTTGATTTCTTCAGTGATCCATTGGTTTTTTAGTAGCATATTAGAAGTCAACTACAAGAAAAAATTGTAAAAATCATTTATTGTTCTTCTGGCTGTGATGGGCTAATTATAGCATACTGATACATCTACCCAAAACACAATAAAACCATATGAATTACTAAAAAAGCGTCTGGCTGAAGAAAGCAGAGAGCTGAGAGGCAGCCAGGTATTAAGGGGCCAGGGTCCATGTGTCAGAAAGGCAGAACATGGAAGTGACCCTTATGCTGAATTTTTAATAGTCCTATGTTGCTAGAGGCAGAAAAAGTCAAACTTTGACTTGCCAAGTAGAAAGGGCCTTAAAGCACATTTAAAACTCTTAGGTGAAGTGGAGGTGAACGAGAGTGTGACCTAATCTAACAAAAGCCTTAAAAGGCTTGATAATTTAATAAATGAAAAATAAAATCGTTTACCTGTTTTTATTTCCATGAGATTGAATATATTTTCAATTACTCATTAGACAGTTGTCTTCCTTTATGGATTGGTTGTTCATGAACCCTTGATAATACTGACTCTTTATTTGCCATTTCTGTTGTAAAAGTTTTCATCCTATTTTAATGCTATTGGCAAATATAACTGTCTTCTTCTTGATACTGGGTTTCTCAGTATACATAACTACATTAAATTCATGGCATTATTATGTGACTTTTATAACTTCTTTAATATTTACTAATTTTTATAGTCTCCATCAATATAATAAATGAGTAACAAGATTCAATAATACTTCATTCTATTTTATTCACTTTTCTCTTTTGTGCCTTTTTATGGACTCATGGCACCTTATAGGCTTTATATATTTAATCAACAACTGTTACTATTCTGCTTTGAGTATTCAGATTATCACAGATGTCTGCCTAAGGAGACCCTTTTGTGCTTACGTTTCATAGATCTTGGAAAATGTTCTTATTTTCCATCAATCAGATAGTTCAAATGCTCCAAGTTCAGCCATGCCCTAGACATGATTCCTTTTAGCAAAAAAGTGGGAAAATGTTTGTTTTAAATCATTTGATTGTCAAGGTTGCATATTATGGTGACATTGTTTCTAGGCCATTTTAGTAGACAAAATGAGGAAGAATATTTTTTTAAAGGAATATAGGATTGATATATAGTACAATTTAGATGAATTTTTAAAAATTCATTTATTTTATTCTTGGCTGTGTCGGGTCTTAGTTGCAGCACATGGGATCTTCATTGCGGCGTGCGGGATCTTTCGCTGTGGCGCGCAGGTTTCTCTCTAGTTGTGGCATGCGGGTTTTCTCTTTCTGGTTGTAGTGCATGGGCTCCAGAGCACGTGGGCTCTGTAGTTTGCAGCACACAGGCTCTCTAGTTGAGGCACACGGGCTCAGTAGTTGTGGCACGCGGACTTAGGTTGCCCTGTGGCAAGTGGGATCTTTGTTCTCTTACCAGGGATCAAACCCACATCCCTAGCATTGGAAGGCGATTCTTTACCACTGGACCACCAGGGAAGTCCCAGGAAGAATATTTTTTAAATGAGTTGATATTCACTTTGTTAATTTGAATTAGCATTATTAGCTCTATAAATGTATACCTTTCTCTTATTGAAGACCTGGGTTATCAACAAAGCACTAATTTACTTTATCTAACAGTATAAGATGAATTCAACTAATTTTTATCTTATATAGTTCATAATAACCGAGCTATAGTTTTCTCCAACCCCAAGAAACAAAACCAGGAACACTTGCTAGTCACCTACTTCGGCAAATCAAGGGAGAAATCTAGGCAACTGGCCTTGTGCTGCTGAATGGGTTGGTGCCAGCCAGATAGGAGTTAGATAAGGAATTCCTTAGAAAGAAAAACTTAGTTTCGGTGTTAGACTACCTCAGTTTAACCCTAAGTTCCCCACTAAGTAGTTGCATAATTTTTATTTTATTATGCCATTGAAATTGAGTAATTTATTGGTTTTAACAACCTATACTATCGCAATTAAGGATAGTATAGAAAGTTATAATAATGGCTCCCAATGTATCATGTCTCCCTGTGTCCATACTGCAGTTGGTAGGTGAGAGGCCAACATGGGGAAGAAGGCAGGCACCCCTGCTGACAGCCAGCACCATAGCCGCAGACACATGAGGAAGACTAGTTTGGACTTTCTCTCCCAGCTGCATGAATGAGAGCAAATAAGATAATTAGAAAAACCACTCAGTCGGCTATCAGAATTATGATATATAAAGTCATTTTTTGAGCCTCTAAATTTGGGATTATTTGTTATGTGGAAATAAATAAGTGATGCAAAATTTTTGGATTTAATTCTAAGAGTAATGGGGAGCCACTGAAAATATTTAGGGAAAAAAAGGTGGAATGATCAGATTTTATAGAAGATGAGATGGAAGAAATTAAATTTTTTAAACAGAGAGTCTCATTTGCAGGATATATTTTGGAGTTGAGAGTTGCATTTTAAGCCAAGAGAATATGGAGTACACAAAGATCATCATTCAGAATGAAGTTCATAAAAAATTTAGCATTTAACATGTGGGCAGAGTAGAGTACCTGTCAAATTAGACAAAACAATCCAAAAGGAAAATGTTATGGTATCAAGGAAACCAAGGGAGAATGGTAGTTTTTTAGGAGTAAATCATTTTCAATAATATTAAATTATCCTGAGAGGCTGGGAATATATGCCATCAACTGAGATAGAACTTACTGTTTAAATTATCTCATTTAGTAATATTTGGGTAGCAGCACATGGAAAGAATCTATTAGTAAGTCCCTCTTGTACTTTTTTTTGTTTTAAAAAAAAGTGAAAAAACAAAAAACAGCCTCCAGTTGGGCTTTGATATTTACCAAATGTATGTCTAAAACTAAAAGATTACAGGATTTTGAAAACAATAAGAACTTATGTTATATGCATTAATAATGGTATAATTACAAAAAAACACTGGCCTTCACTGGCTTATTGGTTCTTCACAAATACAATAGAAATCACATGGAGGGTCTTATACTTCCTATTACATCATTAAAAATAACACATTAGGGCTTCCCTGGTGGCGCAGTGTTAAAGAGTCCGCCCGCCGATGCAGGGGACATGGGTTTGTGCCCCGGTCCGGGAAGATCCCACAAGCCGCAGTGCAGCTGGGCCCGTGAGCCATGGCCGCTGAGCCTGCGCGTCCGGAGCCTGTGCTCCGCAACGGGAGAGGCTGCAACAGTGAGAGGCCCGCGTACCGCAAAAAAAATAAATAAATAAATAAATAAAAATAACACATTAAAGTTAGTTACACGTAACATGCATAGAGCTCCTCACTACTTACACTCTTTGGTCCCAAGACAATAATCCAACCTTTTAAAATTGCTTTTCATTGGTTCTTGACAAGTGCCATTTTAATTATTAATTCCTTAATGCTTTCTAAGAGAAAAACTTTAATACTGTGCACAAAATCCTCTGAGAGAATGATGTTCTAGGAAAAGATTGCATCCACAAACACATGATGAAAACTCCAAATTCTGTAATCTTTTATCTACGGTAGAGGAACAGGCTCGCTTGTGAGACCCTTGACACCAAGATATATGTATATATATTTTTTGTGTGTGTGGTACGCGGTCCTCTCACTGTTGTGGCCTCTCCCGTTGCGGAGCACAGGCTCTGGACGCGCAGGCCCAGTGGCCATGGCTCACGGGCCCAGCTGCTCCACGGCATGTGGGATCTTCCCAGTCCGGGGCACAAACCCGTGTGTGCCCTGCATCAGCAGGCGGACTCTCAACCACTGCGCCACCAGGAAAGCCCCCAAGAGATATTTTTAGAAGATTTTAAATCTTGGGACGTCCCTGGCAGTCCAGTGGTTAAGACTTCTTCCAATGCAGCAGGTGCGGGTTCAATCCCTGGTCAGGGAGCTAAGATCCCACATGCCTCACAGCCCAAAAACCAAAACATAAAAACAGAAGCAATACTGTAACAAATTCAATAAAGACTAAAAATGGTCCATATCCAAAAAAAATTTTTTTTAAATCTCTTTCAAAGATTTAGTTCCTCAGGGTTTTCCTTAAGTTTATATTCCAGAGAAACTCCCGATTGATTTATCAAAGTAAACACTTAGGAAATGAACAAACTAGCATTTAAAATTAATTATGCCTCAGTGCAGCATCCATATACTTGTCTCTGATTTTTATCTGCACAAAGTGGCTTAAGGCAGTGTTCTCCAAACTGTTATTCTTAAAGTACTAATAAACACGTCCTAGCATCCTCACAGCAGCCTCCATCATGCAAGACATTGTGTATCTTTACAGCCTGCATGAGGGATAAAGGGTGGGAATTGTGAGCACTGGTCAGGCACTTCACCCAGCTACCTACTCACCATCAAGCCACCTGGTCAGAAAAAAAAAAATGTTTTTTTTCCTGAGGTCCTTTCCAAGACAGGAAATAACAGGAAGAAAGAACAGTTTCAAGCCCTGCCAAAAGATAGTAACAGGGATCAGATATACCTTCCTACTTGAAACCACTAAAAAACTGGATAAAATACATGAAGCAATGATTTCAAGACATTGGGCATCAGGAAATAAAGGATAGTGATCCATGAGAAATAGGAAACAAACAAGATAAGTATGTATCTGCTTATATATACATATGTCAAGATATATCAAATTTTATAAATGTGCAGTTTATTGTGTATCAATTATATATCTCAGTAAAGCAATGAAAAAAAAACTACTGTTCTGAAAAATATTTATGTTAATTGGTGGTCTCTCTTAATTAGTTGTGCATATTCATCTTCTTAAATTACCAGGATTCTGTGAAACACAGACTCTTTCTGTGAAAGAATAGAGGGAAAAAACAGAAATACAAACTTAAGTTGTTGTGGTAATTAAATTTTAACTTGAAAACTGGAAAACAACAGACGGTAAATATTCTATACTCACGTATGAAAACTGTTTATGAATACCATGGTGGAGATTTAGAAAAGCACTATGGCTCTCCTAAGGGTTTTGTATTTCTGTCAAAGGCCCTTATGAAAATTCTACAGGAAATTTGGGTAAAATAAATCTAGTGAGGGTCGTAAATGAAATGGTGTCTTATTCTTTTAGCTTTATGATTTTTACTGTCCACTTACCTTGAATCATTGGAAAAGGCTGCATATTGAAGGGAGATGAAGTTACATTCATCTGATAAGAATCCAAAGCAGAAAGTGATAAAAGAACGAGAAGGATATACATATGGCTCTTAAGTTCTTTTTTTCTGAACAAATCCTTTAAAAAAATAAAAGAAATGGATATCCTGTTTCTATTGTCAGGGCAACCTCCATCTCTAATCTATAATTTGAGGCTAAGAGATCCTTTTAGTCTTCGAATTTGAACCAAGTAATTTTTTTTTAATTTTTATTTAAGCTCATGTAAAGTTATGATGGTAAAAAAAATTCCCTGTTAAAGATGAACAAGGATTTTTATCAGTCTTTTATTATTGGTGTTTGTAGTTACAGGGAGGCAACTGTTTAATTTGTCTCAAAATACTCCAACAGTGCATAAAGTTTTGGAGAAAGAGACACGTGAGGAAAGATTAAAAACCTGGAACTAGAAAGCTAAAGGGAGCCTCAAGAAGTCTTCACATATATCATCAGTTGTCATTTGTCTTAACCAAAGATAGAATAGAAATTAGAGCTAAATAAAACTACATAATGAAGACTGTATATTACATACAAAGGACAATTTTCTGGCTCTCAGAATTATCATCTTATAAAATGTATACTTGAGGCAAGGATATTTGGGATAGAATTTTATTTGTCTGAGCTATTTTCAGTGTGGTATATTCAGAAGGCTTGTAGAGAGGATAATTCCTCCTCCAGTGTTATGTGAAAGCTAGTCAAAATATGAAAAAAAAACAATCCCATTTATACTCATAGCTCATTGTGTGACATTTTCTGCTTTTCTCTAAGAAGAGGATTGTATAGATGATGTTAAGAACAAGAGTTCCAAGGTGGAAAAGGAAGCCCCCTTGATTCCTGGGCATTTCCAGCTCTTGCCTCCTCATGAGGCCTGGCATAATGTCCTGCCATGTATACCTCTAGTTAAGCCACCTGTTTACTTAACCTGGTTTGAATAGCTTTATGTTGCTTATAACCAACAACCCCAGTCACTGGGGAAATTCACCAGAATTGCTCCTTCTTATGACTACGAAGCACCATCCAGGCAAGAACTCCCAGGTGCTCACTTCCCTGGAACCCAAAATTTCAAATGCAAGAATCTTCCACTTTCTGGAGCTAATTTGTACATAGACTGGTTTTGGAAAATGGAGCATTTGAATGAAAATATATTGGTGGTTCAAAGCCACACCAAAAAAAAAGAGTTCCAAGGTTTTTCTATATGTATTTATTTTTATTGATTCACTCTAGAACGTAATGAACTTTTTATATCTATACATTTAGAATTGTATTTGCCTAAAGAAATTTCTCTCATGTCATATCTTTGATTAGTGTGTATTTTATTCAGTTGTGTCCTTTCCTTGTAACATAAATGGAGCATGTCTTTATTCTCCTTTTCAAGTTAAACAGTAATAGATGCTTAGTGCAACAAAGGCAACAATGCTGTACAATTCTCTCTCTCTCTCTGTGTCTGTCTCTCTATCTACCTATATTCCACCTCTAGATGTAAGCAGTACTAAAGCTCTTACTCATATAAACATAAACAAGATATATACAAAACTATATTGGCCTTATTTGTAAAGAGTGATTTAACTTTTTTTTTCTAACGGAAGTAGGTATAACTAACACACATATTCATATGAGAGCAGACTTGTGCTCTTTTTTTAACTTCTAATTTTTAAAAATGCTAAATCCATAAAACTCTAAAGAATAATACATTGAAGAGCCATATACCCTTCATCTAGACTACAATTTGTTAATTGTTATTATTTTGTGAGTCAGCTGAAGTAACTGGCAGGAATCATAGCCCTTCATCTCTAAAACTTAGAATAAGGAGGACAATTAAAAGAGCATATGGGAGAAAAATACTACTGTTATTTTTTACCTTGTGTTAGATCTGAATTTCCTGACCCAGATACAGTTATCAAATTCAACAAATGTAACATTGAGAAAAAATATTATCAAATATAATCCATATTCAGATTTCCACAAGTGTCCTCACAGAAAAGATATAGTTTTTCTTTCTCTTTCTGACCCAAGATCCAAACAAGGGCCATGAGTTGCATTTATTTTTTGTCTCTTAAGTCTTCCTTAATGTGGAACAGTTTCTATATTTTTCTTGACTTTATTATTTTTTTTAAGAAAACAGGCCAAACGTTATGGAAAGTGTTTCTCAGTTTGTATTTGTCTGATTATTTTGTCAGGATTAGATTCCTGTCAAGCATTTTTGGCAGGAATACTACAAAAGTGACACTGTGTCCTCCTTAGAGCATCAGATCACCTTCCTTTTTTCTCATTATTGGTCATGAAAACATTGATCACTTGGTTAACATGATACCCACCAGATTTCCACACTGTAAACACACTTTTCCCTTTTTTAGTTAACACTTAAGTTATAGGGAAATACTTTGAAACTGTGTAACCATCCTTTCAACCTAGTGGTTTTAACATCCATTGTCTGAGTCAATTAATTACCATAGAGATAGTTTTCTTTTAATCTTGATGTGCGTTTACCCTTCCATGAACTTTTCGTGAAGAAAATTCTTCCGGAAACTGGAGACTGAAACCTCTGGTCTCTTGCAAAACCTCTTTCACCTTCCTTTTGATTCCTCCAGGTATCAGATTTGGTCTCAATATTTCCCCTATTTTTTGCATCCCTACTGCTCAGTGCTGGCCTACGTTCTCCTCTTCACTGAGTTTCTGTGGAATATTTGGTTCTGACAAGAGCTCCATAGCTGGCTGTATGGCTGTAAGCTGTGCATTTCACTACTTGCATGTAAACTCAATTTTGCAATATTTTGTTTCCTAGTCATATTGTAGGTCTGAGGCATGGATGGTTTTCTTTTCTTTATCATCTGGAGGAGGATGTGTGGAAATATTCCAATTTAAGTAACTGCTATTTTCCTACTAGAATTGGGAATTCCTTTTGTTTACAATGTGAAATAACCAAGGATAATGTAAAATGTCTTAAATGAGATGTCTTAGCTGAGGGCATGGAATATTGCCTGAGGGTGTGAACAGATTTGAGAATATTTTCCTAGGGGGAGAGACGGCAGGGGGTAGGGTGGGGGTGACACACAGAGAGAGACATAAATTAGGAACAAATAAAGATAGAAAATTTGAAAGAGAACAAGAGACTAAGAGATAAAATAACAGAAAAAATGAGAAAAAGAAAGAAGCAGAGAGAGAAAGTGATTAAGAGAGAGAACAGATCAGAGGGAGATAAAAAGCATATGGAAGAAATATATTATTGTTATCTTTACTTTGTGTTAAATCAAATTTAGTGTGTCAAAAGTTCAAAAGTCATCAAAGTAAAACCAGTGAATCACCAAAGTAGTAAAAGTTCATAAAAGTTTATTGTGCGCACACAAAAATGATGTTCTCAAATAGCACGCAAACCAAAATATGGAATGAGGTTCAAGGGTATATTGTTACAAAGCAGTTTTACATAGTGAGAAGGCAGTGACTGTTTATTCTTCCTAGTGACTGGTTATAATATTAGGATTTTCTTAAATGATAGGGAATTGGTTAGTGGTGACCTCATATCAACTTTGGGAAACAGTTGAAGTTTTACTTAAGATTTCCAGAGGCATAAACAAGAAATGACTGAGGTCAAGTTAGCCTTACAAAATAAAATTTAATTTTGTTTGTATGACTCAACTGGTTTTGTCTGCTCAGGGAATGTTCAAGGCTGGTCTCCATTTGCTTTTTATTTTAACAACTGAATACTTGACTACTTAGACTAGTTAATTTGGCAAAAATATTATAAAAAACCACAGCAGTTGCTTCTACAGGTCCCAGATGAATTTTCTATTTTTAGAAGCTATCTTAACATCCCAGATCTTTATTTGATAGATTGTACAAAGATCTAGACTTTATAATTCCTGACCAAGGTGAGTATAAAAAGGGAGAAATACTACACTAAATACTTTACATTAACATATTGCCAGAAATTTGGAATGGAAAGGAAAAAAGAACAGATCCTTAGTTTGATGTCTAGCTGTTTCCTAATTGCTTTGTAAAACTAAAAATGCTGTTTACAGCTTATATGTGGAGTTTTAGGGGCTTCTCAGTAGGGGCACTCAGGCTTCACTGATCTTTACTCACCCTTATACTCCCACACTTAAAGAATTTTTCTGTATATATTAAAGTTAATGTTTTATCCAGTGCATAGAATGTGACTTATTTAAATGGTTCAATGACATAAAAATATTGAGTGGGGGAGTTGATGCTTTTCTCTTAAAATCTTCTGCAGTAAATGAACTGTGGCAATCAAGTTTCCAAATTCTGTTAAGCATAAAATGTAAAGTTTGACTATTTTAACTTAGGCAATACATTTAGGCTTTTTTTATTTTACAACAGTGAGATAGTATCAAAATGGCCCAGTATAACAGTCCATTTAATTTGCGATGTGAAAAATACATTTAATATCTGTGATGAAAAGCAGCTCTATTAAACTGAATGGCCTTTTCCCTATTTTTAAATGTCTTAGGTCCTTACAATGAACTTCTAAAAGTATCCCCATGCTACTGAATTGCTGGTACATTAAGTGAATATTTCACTTACCATACTACAGATAAATATACACATAAACCATGTTTTATTTAAGACACTTAGCTGGAGTGTGAAACATGGTTAAATGAGAAATATTTAATAACCCAATTTCAAAAGGTCAGCTTTCTATTTTAATTCCTCAGAACCCATAAATTCTTGACATTGCCAGTATTTAATGAAAACTTTATTGACTACTGTGAATAAATTAATGAATGATCTTGTTACTACATCACATTAAAACATCAGTTGTCTCTCACGCAAACCCTGAAATCAGTCTTTGTAATGTTAAACAGCTCTATAGCTCCAGCTCTCAAAGAGATTTTAATCCCTGTTAACATCATTTCTTGCTTGGTCTCTCTGCTTTTTCTCTCTTTCGTCCAAGCCAAGTGACTGCTGCTTCTTTACCAGTGACAATGTCCTTGCTCTACTCTGCCTTCCTTATCACAAGGTTTATTGAGATACCGAATCATAGAACTGCCTCCTCTTTCTGACAGCACCCAATCTAGAGTGAACTTCTACTTCCATAAATCCCCAAAATTGCCTAACCAAATTCCAACCCTATTACAGGCTTTTCCTAACACATCTTACTGAAATGACCATGCTTCCCCATGGTGAGTGTTCCTCCACCCCCTGTTGCAACAGTAAACGTAGCTTTTGAAATACAGGTGTACTCCTGGTGGACATTGACACTCCTTTTGTGATTGTCTTCTTCCTGAGTCTATCTAGTCCTTTGAGCATGGCTTGAAGATCCTGCATAAATTAGTCTCTTACTGCTTGCCAACCAATCAACTTTCCCATTCTCTAAATGCTCCATGCTCAATATTGATAACAACTAAGTAATGAGAAGCAATGAGAACTTTGGAAGAGAAATGGGAGGTAAAGAGGAAAAATAAGAATCCAGATTTGCCATGCAGTCTTGTTTGAAAGAGGAGGAGATTGGGATTGACTGCATCATTGAAATGGAGCAGGACCCCATGGTCCTTCCCCCCACACCCCGCCCCCCATCGTCAGCCTGCCTTTTGTCTGTAGAAAAACTTCAGCCAAAGAATAAGTTTAATCAGAGAAGTGGTAAAATGCAAAAACAAAGGAAAACAGTCCAACAAGACTAAATAATAATAGCTTAGTCATTAAGCAAAGTCAAGGACCTTTAGCTCCTCCCCAAGGGCTATACACAGTATTCTGAGCCATATCCTTTGAGCTGTCTTAAAAATACTAAAACCTCCATCAGGTGGAGGAAGTTAACTACATGATGATCAGACTGTAGCCATGACACAAGCTGCCACAATTCCAAGAGCTGGCCTTAGGGAAAAGGGAACAAACTGACCCTGGAACTGAAGATTACACAATCCAGGTGATGCTGATCAGACCACCCACCGAATGACCAATTTCAAGATGACTGTCAGAGCTGACTGTACTGTTTTTGCATGTGGCCCCCTCCCTTCACCTATAAAAGCTCTTGCCCACTGGTTGTCAGGGTGGGGGTGGGGAGGAGAGTTAGCCTTTGGACAGGAGTCCGCTGTCTCCACCAGACTGCCGGCCTCCTAAATAAAGCAAACTTTCCTTTCCACTAACCTTGCCTCTTTATTGGCTTTAGAGTAGTGAGCAGCCAGACCCCCCACTTGTTTCTTGGTTTTGTTACGGCCTTTTAAGGGTTAAAAATTGTAATCTGTAATTAAAGCTACTAAAAATGATAAGGGAAGCATTTCAGTGTGTAAAGCAAGTAGGATATATGTTGTTGGTGAGAGAAGGTATAAAGGAGATATTTTTGTTGAGGAAAAATGATGATAATTGTTTTCTAGAACTGGTTATTTCTGGATTGGGGAAAAGTAAGGGACAAATCATATGGATACAAAAAGTGATCAAAGGTTTGTGAAAAAAGGGAACTTTGAGAAAAGAATTTTCTATGTTGTCAGGAGTGATTAACCTTAGATTGGATTTAATTAGGTAAATGAACTTTCTGTATTGTAATTACAGTAAGTTCCCTACATATGAACCTTCAAGATGCAAACTTTCAAGGATGTGAACATGCGTTTGCATGTCCAATCATGTAAGTTAGTTCACATGTCTGGCATACGTTGTCATGTGTGTGCATCCTCTACAAGTGGTTGTGCTTTTGTGTACTGTACAGTACTATACAGAATACAGTAGTACAGTATCTTTATTTCAAGGCCAGGATGTCTGGAAGCAAGCAGAAAAGCAGTGGAGATGTAGCTGGCGCCAAGCAAAAATGACGGAAATGAAAGTGAAAATAATTGAGAGAGTGGAGTGAGGCAAAGAGATGGTAGGCGTCACTCGTTCTTATGACATGAATTGTGCACGATTCTAAAGAACAAAGACAAAAATCATGGAACATGTGAAGTCTGCTGTGCTGATGATGTTGACAACAATATCGAAGAAGCATGGAAAAGTGATGGAGGAGATGGAGAAACTTCTCAGTGTGTGGATGCAGGATCAGCATCAGTGTTGAGTCCTGCTCAGCTTAATGCTGATTCAAGAGAAAGCTAAGAGCCTTTATGAAGACTTGAAGAAGAAACATGGTGAAGAATCAGAGGGCATATCCTTTAATGCCAGCCATGGCTGGTTTCATCAGTTCAAGGCTAAGCCAATCTTCACAACGTAAAAGTAAGTGGCGAGGCAGTGAGTGCAGATACGGTAGCTGCCCGGGAATTTCCTAAAATGCTTTGAGAAATTATTGATGAAGGCACGTATTTACCCAAGCAGGGCTTTAATGTGGATGAGACAGGACTCCTGGGAGAGAATGCCAGACCAAAGTTATATCAGCAAGGAGGAAAAGTTGATGCCAGTCTATAAAGCAGCAAAGGATAGGCTAACTCTGCTGTTTGGTGGCAATGCTTCCGGCTATATGAAGCTAAAGCGTCTCTTAGTTTATCATTTAGAGAACCCAGGAGCCCTTAAAAACATAGCCAAGGGCTCTCTCCCTGTTGTGTGGAAGAGTAACCCCAAAGCCTGCGTTACGCAGGCCATTTTCCAGGACTGGTTTTTTCCCCACTTTATCCCAGAGGTAAATATTGCTTACAGAAGGATGTGCCATTCAACATTCTTTGGCTGCTCGACAACGCTCCGGGCCACCCCCCCCCCCCCCAATTCATGGACAACTTTCATCTGAACGTCAAAGTAGTGCATTTACCACTGAATACTACGTCACTCATCCAACCTACAGACCAGGGAGTTATAGCAAGTTTCAAGAAATATTATTTAAGTCACACTTTCTGTCGGGCAGTAAAGGCACGTGACAAATCAGGAACAACCTTGCAACAATTTTGGAAGGACTATAACATCTACAAGGCCATAAAAAACATTGACTTTACTTGCCGTGAGGTTACTGCTCTCGCCATGAATGGGGTTTGGAAGAACCTTTTCCCGCAGTTTGTTCATGATTTTCGTGGATTTGAGAAGGTGGATGAGAAGTCCAAAGAGGTCTTCACCAATTTAGTGAGCCTCAGCAAGAAGCTGGAGCTAGATTTGCAAGAGTATGACTTCACTGAACTTGCTGTGCAACATGAGGAGCTTACTAATAAAGACCTGAAGGAACTGGAGGCCCAGATAAAGGATGAAGAAAGACAAGAGGAAGAA
Source organism: Globicephala melas (assembly GCF_963455315.2). Classification (NCBI taxonomy): domain Eukaryota; kingdom Metazoa; phylum Chordata; class Mammalia; order Artiodactyla; family Delphinidae; genus Globicephala; species Globicephala melas. The sequence goes on from NC_083322.1 coordinate 62,624,479, forward strand.
GTAACTGAAAAACTGAAGAGATTCACGACGCAGGAAATGGCAAGGGGATTTTCTTTATTTGAGGATACACTGTTAGCTTTTGAGACATAGGACCTGAATGTAGAACGGTACACAAAGGTTTCAGCAGCCTTTCAGAATGCAATCCAGATCATTTTTTCAAGAGGGTAGATAGAATTGAATCCAGCAAGGAACCAGAACCTGTGCCATCACAGGTGTGAGTGAAATTGCAGCTTGCCCTCCATCTCCTATTGCTGATGATCCTTCAGCTCTACCATCTCCCACCCCCCTCCCTTCTCCAGTCATTAACTCTTCTTGCCTGTTCACTCGATGCCAGCCCTTATATGCTAGCTGTTGTACTGTACTACTGTATCTTCAAGGTACTGTGCTGTAAGATAAAAATGTTTTCTTTATTGTTTTTTATGTATTATTTGTGTGAAAAGTATTATAAACCTATTTCAGTACAGTATTATATAGCCGATTGTGTTAATTGGGTACCAAGGCTAACTTTGTTGGTCTTACGAACAAACTGGACTTACAAACGCATTCTTGGAATGGAACTCGTTCGTATGTAGGAAACTTACTGTAATAGCAAGCTGATACAGGACTGGAATTTGGTTTTCTTTCTCCCTGTTAAAAGAACAAAATTCTCCTGGAATATTGAGCTGCTTTTGATAACAGATTGTAAGTTTCTTTCTCTAGCTAAATTTGCATATTCCAAAGGGCCCCTAGGTACCTCAGAAGAAATATTAAAGAAACTAGGATTATTTGATAATGTTAAATTATATGGAAAACTTTTGATAACTTTCAGATCATACCACTCAACTGGGAAATTTAAAGAATTCTAATGGAAAGCTGTTGTTTTGCTTCAAACCATATTTTTGACCTCAGTGCTCAGGAGGTCCAAAAGACTAACTTAAAACAGTCAAAATGACATGATCAGACCACTGCATGACTAATTTCAAGAGGACTGTCAGAGCTCACTGTGTTGTTTCTGCATGTAGCCCCCTCCCTTCACCTATAAAAGCTCTTGCCCACTGATTGTCGCTGGTGAGGAGTCGGCCTTTGGACGGGAGTCTGCCCTCCCCCTCAGGTTGCCGGCCTCCTAAATAAAGCAAACTTTCCTTTCCACGAACCTTGCCTCTTTATTGGCTTTAGAGTGGCAAGCAGCCAGCTCCCCACTTTCGGTAGCACCATGTCTTCAGCATTCGTTTTTTCATAACGGAATCTGAGAAGAGTTGAGTGAGAGAATCTTACAATGCCGTCTGTCCCTTACATAAAGCTCTCATGAACTAAGGCTTTATGTGGAAAATAACATTATCCTGTTAGTTAGCCACAGAATATGAAGGCTGCACTCTAGACCAAGAAAATCAGAGGCTCTGAGGGTGGATCCCAACCATCAGTATTTTTCAAAGCTCCCCAGGTAATTTCAATGTGCAGCCAAGATTGAGAACCACTACTACAAAGAAAAGCAAGAGAGTAAAAAAGAAAATATTCAATTTAGTGTTTGCTCTGGTAGCGGGAGAGGGAGATGCATTCAGAAAGGGACAGTCAGAAGGTTTTTAACTATCTTAGGAATAGTCTATTGCAAAAGTGGGCAATGATGTGTGAGGCTTTTTTAATCTTACTGTTAGGATTGTCACGATCATGCTTCATATACATTATTTTTTGAATTAGGCATTGATTTTAAAATAATTTATAAAATTCAAAAAATACAAATGTGCCTTTTATTTTCAATAATCTAAGAGCAGTTGTTTCAGCCATCACTGATATCATAATCACTTAGATGCCACTAGCTCAGTATATGCCCTGGATATAAACAGCAGAGTTCTGAAAAAACTACTTGGTATAACACAAAATGAGTTTTTTTGAAGATAATTTATTCAATAGAGATAAATAAATCCCCATAATGAATATCATGGTCTTTAAAAAAAATCTCCTTTATGCAATAAGCACCATCTCCTGTCTCCTATAAATGAAAAGAAACTTAGCATTTCTGAAATTTAGAAATTCTGCTGTTGCTGAGTGGCTCTGATTACGCCAGGCAAAAGGCTCATCCTTTGAGCTCCTGGAGACCCTGCTAAGGAAGAATTGGCACTTCCTTCTACCCACAGGATACCAATATAAACACAAGGAACACTGATTCCATGGCTCTTCCTCTACTGCCTGGCAAAGTCCCATTTAAAATTTGCAGCTAAATCTTACGTTCTTCCGTCATGTTCAGGGGAATACTAAATCCCTGTTTATACCTCACAGAAAATACTTACTATCAAAATGGCAGGTTATATATATTAGGGAAATTTCTGAGGATTTGCTGATTATGTCAAGATGTTGTAAGTAACTGAGATAAATCTAGCGGCATTGAAGTGACTATACTTATTTTGACAGTGATGGCTACTAAATTGATCCTAAAGTAGATGTTATCACTTATTTATTTATTTAAATTGCCATAATGTTCCAATTTGAAGTAAAGCATTTTAAAGATTATAATTACCACAAGGACAGTTTTGCTGGTGTTGTTTTGTTCTGTTCTGCTTTTTAATGGGAAAATAATGAGAAAAGAGACAGTAACAAGGATATGAAGGAGAGCTGAATGCTATGATTGTCACTCCAGGGTTGAATTGATTGCCTGACTTGGTATGGGCATGAGAATTAGAGCTAGATATCAAACAAGATAGGATTCTAAGATTCCAAAATTCTGTTCTACATTTAAGGGCTTGCAGCTGCCTGTGTCCTAGCAAAATCATACAGACAGCCTCTCAACAGTAATGGAAATAAAAAGTCTGAGGTGAATATGCTTCTAATAAACAATTTAGAAATACTTTCTGATGAGAATGGTAACAGTGATGTTGTCTGAATCTCAGTCTGAGGAAGTGTCACTAAGTAGGACAGGGGTCCTCACACAGCAGTCCATCTGGCTTATCCCTGTGTTTGTAAATAAATTTTTATTGGTATGCAGCCATGACCATTTGTTTATGTAATGTCTGTGCCGGCTTTCATACTGCAAAGATCAGCAGAGTTAAGTAGTTGCAACAGTGAACTTTAAGATCTACAAGCCTGAAATAGTTACTGTATGGAAACTTTCACTGATCTCTGAATTAGTAGATGAGAGTAAAGATTTGATTTGAATTCTGGCAGCATTGCTTATAACTGGGTAACTTTGAACAAGGTGCTTCTCTCTGTCTTAGTTACCTCTTCTTGAATATTTCTAAGGTATATAGAGTAGTGCCTGGTATATAGTAAACTGTGTAAGTCTTTGAGCTTGTTATGATTGTTGAAATTTGGGTAATGTAACATATCTTGAAAAATGTATCAATGCCAAGATTATTTTAAGAATGCAAAATGCAAAGCGTCATTTTTAATGCAATTTTATTAGCAATCATTATTTTTACAGAATTTCTGGAAATGTCTGTTTTTGCAGACAACAGCAGTTCTCCATTTCACTATACACCTTCTAAGTTATACATCCAGCACATCAGACTTTCCAGAAAGTTATATTTCTTAGATCAATTTTTATTAATCTTATCCTTTTCTTACAAATACATTCTTATGCTTTTCAGCTAATGAGATTCTTCCTCTTGTAAAATTAAGTGCTTAGAAAAATTTTACTTCCTGCGATAGTCTACAAAGGCCTAACTGAATTTTCTTTGGTATTTCCCATGTTATTTATTTTACTTTATTTGTATTTTTTTTAAAAAAAAGAAGAAGAAGATCATGTACCAAGGATTATGGCATTTGCTCCTTAAGCCATTATTTAAAGAAGAAATATATCGTGTTATGAATTTTACTGTTTAGGGCCACATTTATATGATGGACTGATTCAGCCAGCTGAAGTTAATGGTGCAGGACTGTCCACACACTCCTTTCCACTGGGCCCGTTCTCTGTGGCCTTCCTTGACAATAAGGGAAACACTTGGCACTGACCCTGGTAAATGGCAAGATTTTAACACTGCCTAGGGACTATGTGAGTGCTTAATGAGCCATTTCACTTTGTTAATGTCTTACTTTGTTAATGTCTTGCTCCGTGGTGTTAGGTCAGTGGGCAAATTGGAACTATAAAGTCCAAGGCTGCCACAAACATCTCTGGTAATAGAATGTGGATTTTTGTCTCTGTGTCTTTATTAGAAAGCATTTCCCATGTTAGTTTTCATGAGACAATGCACAGTTCTATCAGAATGGCAAATATTCTCTTTTGTTAATGGGTTAGTTGACCCATTACTGGGATTTTGGCACTGAATTATTTTCATTTTGCAGCTGTACCTTGGACTATTCCCTATTATATACCCTATATCCCTCAGGTCTGATGTGAATTGTTTGTGGTTTTCATATGACAACTATGTAATAGCATTAGCAAAGATGAGCTTCATCATTCTCTATCTTCCCGTCAACAACAGTAATAATTTGAGCTGATAATAATAAAAAGGAAAGATCCTAGAATTTGAAATCTGATGAAATTGTAGCAAAAATAAGGATTAAGTCATCTGAATCAATATGAGTTTAATCATAATGCCTGTAATTTTTCCATACATCATCTTACACACACAACAGCAATAGTCTACAGTTTCTTGTCTCTTTCCTGTTTCATTGCCCTCGTAAGGTATAATATATTTCAGGCTGAGGCACTATGTTATGTTTATTAGGAGCAATGGACTTTACAGTCAGACTTCCTGGTTTTGAATATTAGACTACTTAGTAGCAGTGTAACCTAAGACATACTCTTAACTTCTCTAAAGGAAAGTTTCCTCAATTATAAAATAAAGATAACACTACGTGTCCTTCATAGAATGATTTGAATATCAAGAGATAAAGCATACACATTGCTTATTACAGCACCTTGAATATAAAAGGTAACACCATAATTGTTATTTAGATAATAAAAGGAGAATTTGAACTAAAGTGAGTCAACATATTATCCCTTTCAACCAACCTACTTCTGTTCCTTCTGCACATGGTCAGTCCTCAGTAAATGAACAAAAGGCTAGCTGGTTGAATGAATGCTTGGCTAACTTGAGAGATCTTCCCATAAACAATTTTCCTTAAGAGTCAAACTCCTCACAAAATATGTTTCCCTAATAAATAGCTATCATTAAAATCCAGATTGTCAAATTAGATGATGTTAGAAATTTTCAGTAATCCCATAGAGCACTGTGCGATTTACTTCATGCTGGTTTCCAGAAACCATGCTGTGACCTGTTTAGGTATTGCATTGTCTTATTCTGCTCAAGTTAGCTCACCTGGATATTTCCTTTATTTTCATTCATAAAAATAGGAATATAGAAAATGTATAGAAAAAAAAATCAACATTTGCAAATCTACACCCAGCTTTGTCAACCTGCAACTTTTTACTGGATTTGCTTCGAACCATTTTTTAAAGAAATAACACATTACAATTAAAGTTGGTGATTTCAGCTTACCTTTTCAGTTCCTATTCTAGTCCCATAGTTCCTGGCCAAATGTAATCACCATTTTTTTTTTTGGCATTTGTATATTGTTTATATAATTCCTACAAGTGTTTATTACTTTCACTTCATGAATCCTTATAGATAGATAGATGAATAGATAGATTTGTAAGTAGATAGCCATGCTTCCAATGTTCTTAAATGTCTTACAAGCCTTGGTAATTTATATATTCTTCTGTAGTTCTCAATTTTCATTCAGTAGTTTCTATAGAGTCCAACTGTAGACTATAACATAATTTATTCATCTATTCTTGATAGACATTGGGTGGTGTCCAGTTTGGAGCCATTATCATAAGTAACATACTCGACTAGATGTATAAGGGTCTGCATTTTTCTTGGATAGAATTCGTAGACTCTATAAAATGTAACCTTTTGATATTGAATATTTTACTAGCGACTGGCAGGTTATGAGAGTTCCCACTGCCATAAACACTTTCTAATACTTGATATTGTCAGATTTGTTACAATATTTGCCAATTTGATGAGTATAAAATAGATTTCTCATGTTAATTTTTACTTCCGTGATTGTTTATAAAATTGAGCATCTTTTTATTATTTTAATGGCTTTAAAATTTTTTCTCCTCTTGGATGAATTGCACATATCATTTCTCTATTTTTATTAAAAAATTTTCCACACTACTTTTTACAAGTTATTTAAATATTCTCTATATGATCCCTTTGTCAATTAATTCATTGAAATTATTTTCCCCAGACTGGCTTGCTTTATCGTTTGTATCTTTTTTTTTTCCTTCATAAAGTTATTGTTCACAAAGAACAAGTTATTAACATACTACTTTTATTAGCAAGTGCTCAAAAATATATATTACCTCTATTTTCTCTATCCTGTGGCTTCACATAATAAGATTTGCAAGACGTTTAATTATATTGATTTTTTTCCCTAGTTAAAAAAAAAAGCAACGCCCATTGTAGAGAATTTGAAAGCTAAAAAGCAGAATGTAAAAATCCCATATAAAGACATAGTTATCCTTGACATTTTGGACCTGACTTTGTTTTGATATTTTCACTATGATAAACAAAACTCTGAAGATTCATAGATATAGACTTATCAGGTGAAAGTAAGGCTTCTGACAGATATTCCTGGATTGCTATCCAGAAATTTTGTGTCATATCATACTCCCAACAGAAGTATATGCAATTTTTGGTTCTCCAAACATTCATAAAAATTGGTTATTGTTATTTTTTTTATTTTTACATCTTTATTGGAGTATAATTTCTTTATCATTATTTTTTAAATAGTTTCACCAACTTGCTAGTGAAAAAGAAACTTTGTTACTTTAATTCATAGTTTTTTATCATAACTAAAACAGTACATTTTCCTTATTATTATTGATCTTTTACATCTTTGATAAATCATCTTATGATTAATTTCCCATTTATGATGATATAAGTGTTTTTCTATTTACTTATAAGATGACACATTTTCGTTTTTGTTATATGTGTTTACCTAAATTATTTTATATACTTTAAAAGCATTATATAGTGTAATATATTGATTCCTTTTATTTCTGCTCTATTCCATTTCCTTTGTTTGCGTTGTTCATCATATTGAAATCAATGAATTACTGTTATTAATAACCAAATTTCTCAGTTGCATGTGTTTGTAAATTCCTTTATAATCTATATTTTGTAAATTCCTTTATAATATATATTTTGTTTCTAGTAGAGTTTATTTTATATCTATTTATTTGTTGAAGCTTATTTCATGCCCATATGATCTTAAAGAACTACTGAAATTTATCCTTCTTTATTCCTTTCTCAAAAAAGCATTTTACTTTCCTCATTTTAAAATTATTTTAATTAAGATCAAGGCATCTCTCCTGAAATACTCAAAATGTATTTGATAGCAATTTCTCTAAAATTAAAAATAAATGTAAAGTGGGGAAAAGCACATTTAATCTGTTCATCCAGAACAAGTTATCAGTATGAATTCATTACAATCTTCTTTTGAATTTTCAGTAAACCTTGTCTTTTTTGAGTAAATCCTACTTTTTATTGCTTATTTGTTTTGTTGTTACTGTGAATATAAATCTTAAAGACTTTCAGAAAGTATATGGGAAAGCTATTTATTCTTGCTCCTTTATTTGTTCTAGGAACATTATCCTTCTCTCATTAATTTTAAGCATATTTCATAGGTTCTCTAATGTTATCTAGACATGTGAACATATTAGTGGACATAATGATCAGTTTTTTCTCTTGATTTCTAATAGATTGTTTCTTATTTCTCTTTCCTATGTTATAGATACTGGTATGTGTGAAAAACAGAAATGTTAAATAAAAATGAAGATTGCATTTATCTACCTCACATTGTTGTTTCACATTTTAATATTATGCACACTTATGGATTGAGATGCCTTCTTTCTATTATGCAAAAGAAAAAAATTCTTTTATTGCCAATCATCTTGGATTTTCATCAATAATGGTTGCTATATTTAATTAAATCAAAGTTTTCTAAATTACCTGTAATTATAGGCTTAATTTTATCTTTGATCAATAGTTATACAGGAAGGCATTTCAATAAATCAATAAATGTTTGGTTTGGTTTTTTTAAATTTTTCATTTTATATTGGAGTATAGTTGATTAACAATGTTATGGTAGTTTCAGGTATACAGCAAAGTGATTGAGTTATACATATACATGTATCTATTCTTTTTCAAATTATTTTCTCATTTAGGTTATTACAGAGTATTGAGCAGAGTTCCCTGTGCTGTGCAGTAGGTTCTTATTGGTTATCTATGGTATGGTTTTTGATGTTGTTTCAACTTGTGCTAGATGATGATCAGCAAATGTAATCTGTATGTTGGCTAATTTAATGACATTTTCTTTTCGGTTTATTATATAATTTTCATTTTTTTAATTTATTTTTATTGAAGTATAGTTGAATTACAATGTTGTGTTAATTACTCCTGTACAGCAAAGTTACTCAGTTATACATATACATACATTCTTTTTCATATTCTTTTCTATTATGTTTTATTATAGGATATTGAATATAGTTCCCTGTGCTATACAGTAGGACCTTGTTGTTTATCCATTCTATGTATAGCAGTTTGTATCTGCTAATCCCAAACTCCCAATCCACCCATCTCCCACCCCCCTCCCCGTTGGCAACCACAAGTCTACTCTCTATGTCACTGATTGTGTTTCTGTGTCATAGATAGGTTCATTTGTCTCATATTTTAGGTTCCACATATAAGTGATTTCATATGGTATTTGTCTTGTTCTTACTGACTTACTTCACTTAGTATGATAATCTCTACTTGCATCCATGTTGCTGCAAATGACATTATTTCATTCGTTCTTTTTTATGGCTGAGTAGTATTCCATTTCATGAGAGGAGGTGAGCTCAAGTCCTTCTACTTTGCTGTCTTTTCCAGAATTGAGGAGTTGCTTTTAGTTTGGATGTTTGCTTTCTCTTTCCTCAGTGTGTGCTGTCTATTATCCCCTTGATATGAGGTGTGCAGGCACAGTGGCCCTTGTGCGCTCCCAGGATGGTGGGGGCAGGGCCTGCTGCCTGCTCTCAGGTCTCATAATGGCAGCCTGTGCCTGACTCTGAAGCCCCCATTGGGGGCAGCAACTTGTGCATGCCTCCAGAGCTCATGCAAGCAGTGTCCCGTTGCCTGGGAGCATTCACAGGGAAAGAAGCTCTTATGGTGGTCCTGCCCCTCTCCTTGTGCACCCCCAATAATGGTGCATGCCTCTCAGGTAGGCCCAGGCTCCTTCCGAACACACCCTCGGCTGCCACAGCCCAGCCTCCTTAGGCTGTTTCCGCGCAGCCAGCCCCAGTCTTCTCCCTGGGTCTGACCTCTGAAGTTTGAGTTTCAGCACCAGCCCCCACCCACACCAACAGATAAGTGTTTCAGGTTGAGGAGTGCAGGGCAGTGGTGCCCACCTTCTGTGCAGGTTACTGTCCATTTTTCCTTCCACAAACTGGTTGTTGCACTCTTCTCCTGGGCTACATACCTCCCCCTCCATCCAGGTTGATCTCCCCGCCAGTGAGGAGTCTTCCAGGATGCAGGAACTTTTCCTCCTTCACAGCTCGCTCCGCGGGATGCAGACCCTATTCTGATTCCTTCTTTTTCATTTTCCTTTTATCCTACCCAGTTACGTGGAGGTTTCCTTGACCTTTCGGACATCTGAGGTCTCCTGTCGGTGTTCAGTAGATGTTCTGTGTGAATCGTTCGACTTGTAGATGTATTTTTAATTTTTTTGTGGGAGAAGGGGAGCTCCATGTCCTAGTCCTCCGCCATCTTGGCCCTCCGCTGCCTCACTATTCCTTTTTTTTTTTTAATTTTTTAATTTTATTTTTTTTTGCAGCAGGTTCTTATTAGACATCAGTTTTATACACATCAGTGTATACATGTCAATCCCAATCATCCAGTTCAGTACACCACCACCCCAACCCCCCGCCACTTTCCCCCCTTGGTGTCCATGTTTGCTCTCTACATCTGTGTCTCAATTTCTGTGCTGAAAACCGGTTCATCTGTACCATTTTTCTAGGTTCCACATACATGCGTTAATATACGATATTTGTTTTTCTCTTTCTGACTTACTTCACTCTGTATGACAGTCTCTAGATCCATCCATGTCTCAACAAATGACCCAATTTCATTCCTTTTTATGGCTGAGTAATATCCAATTGTATATATGTACCACATCTTCACTATCCATTCATCTGTCGATGGACATTTAGGTTGCTTCCATGACCTGGCTATTGTAAATAGTGCTGCAGTGAACATTGGGGTGCATGTGTCTTTTTGAACTATGGTTCTCTCTGGGTATATGCCCAGTAGTGGGATTGCTGGGTCATATGGTAATTCTGTTTTTCATTTCTTAATACTCCATACTGTTCATACAGTATGAACCTCCATACTGTTCTCCATAGTGGCTGTATCAGTTTACATTCCCACCAACAGTGTAAGAGGGTTCCCTTTTCTCCACACCCTCTCCAGCATTTGTTATTTGTAGATTTTCTGATGATGCCCATTCTAACTGGTGTGAGGTGATACCTCACCGTAGTTTTGATTTGCAATTCTCTAATAATTACTGATGTTGAGCAGCTTTTCATGTGCTTCTTGGCCATCTGTATGTCTTCTTTGGAGAAATGTCTGTTTAGGTCTTCTGCCTATTTGTTTTTTTGATACTGAGCTGCATGAGCTGTTTATATATTTTGGAGACTAATCCTTTGTCCGCTGATTCATTTGCAAATATTTTCTCCCATTCTGAGAGTTGTCTTTTCATCTTGTTTATGGTTTCCTGGGCTGTGCAAAAGCTTTTAAGATTCATTAGGTCCCATCCATTTTATTTCCATTACTCTAGGAGGTGGATCCAAAAAGATCTTGCTGTGATTTATGTCAAACAGTGTTCTGCCTGTTTTCCTCTAAGAGTTTAATAGTGTCCAGTCTTACATTTAGGTCTCTAATCCATTTTGAGTTTATTTTGTGTATGGTTTTAGGGAGTGTTCTACTTTCATTCTTTTACATGGAGCTGTCCAGTTTTCCCAGCACCACTTATTGAAGAGACTGTCTTTTCTCCATTGTATATCTTTGCCTCCTTTGTCATAGATTAGTTGACCATAGGTGCATGGGTTTTTCGCTGGGCTTTCTATCTTGTTCCATTGATCTATGTTTCTGTTTTTGTGGCAGTACCACATTGTCTTGATTACTGTAGCTTTATAGTATAGTCTGACATCAGGGAGTCTGATTCCTCCAGCTCCATTTTTTTCCCTCAAGACTGCTTTGGCTATTCTTTCGTGTCTTCATACAAATTTTAAGGTTTTTTGTTCCAGTTCTGTAAAAAATGCCATTGGAAATTTGATAGGGATTGCATTGAATCTGTAGATTGATTTGGGTAGTATAGTCATTTTCACAGTATTGATTCTTCCAATCCAAGAACATGGTATATCTCTCCATCTGCTGGTATCATCTTTAATTTCTTTCATCAGTGTCTTATAGTTTTCTGCATACAGGTCTTTTGTCTCCCTAGGTAGGTTTATTCCTAGGTATGTTATTCTTTTTCTTGCAATGGTAAATGGGACTGTTTCCTTAATTTCTCTTTCAGAGTTTTCATCATTAGTGTATAGGAATGCCAGAGATTTCTGTGCATTAATTTTGTATCCTGCAACTTTACCAAATTCATCGATTAGCTCTAGTAGTTTTCTGGTGGCATCTTTTATAGTATCATGTCATCTGCAAACAGTGACAGTTTCATTTCTTCTTTTCCAATTTGTATTCCTTTTGTTTCTTTTTCTTCTCTGATTGCCTTGGCTAGGACTTCCAAAACTATGTTGAATAATAGTGGTGAGAGTGGGCAACCTTGTCTTGTTCCTGATCTTAGTGGAAATGGTTTCAGTTTTTCACAATTGAGAATGATGTCATCTGTGGGTTTGTCATATATGGCCTTTATTATGTTGAGGTAAGTTCCCTCTATGCCTACATGGAGGGTTTTTATCATAAATCGGTGTTGAATTTTGTTGAAAAGTTTTTCTGCATCTTTTGAGATGATCATGTGGTTTGTCTCCTTCAGTTTGTTAATATGGCCAATCACATTGATTGATTTGCATATATTGAAGAATGCTTAATTCCTGGGATGACCCCCACTTGATCATGGTGTATGATCCTTTTAATGTGCTGTTGGATTCTGTTTGCTAGTATTTTGTTGAGGATTTTTGCATCTATATTCATCAGTGATATTGGTCTGTAATTTTCTTTTTTTGTAGTATCTTTGTATGGTTTTGGTATCAGGGTGATGGTGGTCTCATAGAATGAGTTTAGGAATGTTCCTTCCTCTGCAATTTTTGGAAGAGTTTGAGAAGGACGGGTGTTAGCGCTTCTCTAAATGTTTCATAGAATTCACCTGTGAAGCCATCTTGTCCTGGACTTTTGTTTGTTGGAAGATTTTTAATCAGAGTTTCAATTTCATTACTTGTGATTGGTGTGTTCATATTTTCTATTTGTTCCTGGTTCAGTCTTGGAGGGTTATACCTTTCTAAGAATTTGTTCATTTCTTCCAGGTTGTCCATTTTATTGGCATAGAGTTGCTTGTAGTAGTTTCTTAGGATGCTTTGTATTTCTGTGGTGTCTGTTGTAGCTTCTCCTTTTTCATTTCTAATTTTATTGATTTGAGTCCTCTCCCTCTTTTTCTTGATGAGTCTGGCTAATGGTTTATCAATTTTGTTTATCTTCTCAAAGAACCAGCTTTTAGTTTTATTGATCTTTGCTATTGTTTTTTTGTTTCTATTTGATTTATTTCTGATCTGATCTTTATGACTTCTTTCCTTCTGCTAACTTTGGGTTTTGTTTGTTCTTCTTTCTCTGGTTCCTTTAGGTGTAAGGTTAGATTGTTTATTTGAGATTTTTCTTGTTTCTTGAGGTAGGATTGTATTGCTGTAAACTTCCCTCTTAGAACTGCTGTTGCTGCATCCCATAGATTTTGGATCATTGTGTTTTCATTGTCATTTGTCTCTAGGTATTTTTTGATTTCCTCTTTGATTTCTCAGTGATCTTTTGGTTATTTAGTAACGTATTGTTTACCCTCCATGTGTTTGTGTTTTTTATGTTTTTTCCCTGTAATTGATTTCTAATCTCATAGCTGTGGTCAGAAAAGATGCTTGATACGATTTCAATTTTCTTAAATTTACGGAGGCTTGATTTGTGACCCAAGATGTGATCTATCCTGGAGAATGTTCTGTGCACACTTGAGAAGAAAGTATAATCTGCTGTTTTTGGATGGAATGTCCTATAAATATCAATTAAATCTATCTGGTCTATTCTGTCATTTAAAGCTTCTGCTTTCTTATTTATTTTCATTGTGGATGATCTGTCCATTGGTGTAAGTGAGGTGTTAAGGTCCCCCACTATTATTGTGTTACTGTCGATTTCCTCTTTTATAGCTGTTAGCAGTTGTCTTATGTATTGAGGTGCTCCTACGTTGGGTGCATATATATTTATAATTGTTATATCTTCTTCTTGGATTGATCCCTTGATCATTTTGTAGTGTCCTTCCTTGACTCTTGTATAATTCTTCATTTTAACGTCTATTTTATCTGATATGAGTATTGCTACTCCATCTTTCTTTTGATTTCCATTTGCATGGAATATCTTTTTTCCTCCCCTCACTTTCAGTCTGTATGTGTCCCTAGGTCTCAAGTGGGTCTCTTGTAGACAGCATATATATGGGTGTTGTTTTTGTATCCACTCAGCAAGCCTGTGTCTGTTTGTTGGAACATTTAATCCATTCACGTTTAAGGTAATTATCGATATGTATGTTCCTATGACCATTTTCTTAATTGTTTTGGGTTTGTTTTTGTAGGTCCTTTTCTTCTCTTGTGTTTCCCACTTAGAGGAGTTCCTTTAGCGTTTCTTGTAGAGCTGGTTTGGTGGTGCTGAATTCTCTTAGCTTTTGCTTCTCTGTAAAGCTTTTGAATTCTCTGTCTAATCTGAATGAGATCCTTGCTGGGTAGAGTAATCTTGGTTGTAGGTTCTTCCCTTTCATCACTTTAAGTATATCATGTCACTCACTTCTGGCTTGTAGAGTTTCTGCTGAGAAATCAGCTCTTAACCTTTTGGGAGATCCCTTGTATGGTATTTGTCATTTTTCCCTTGCTGCTTTCAATAATTTTCCTTTGTCTTTAATTTTTGCCAATTTGATTACTATGTGTCTTGGAGTGTTTCTCCTTGGGTTTATCCTGTAAGGGACTCTCTGCACTTCCTGGACTTGGGTGGCTATTTCCTTCCCCATGTTAGGGAAGTTTTCGACTATAATCTCTTGAAATATTTTCTCTGGTCCTTTCTCTCTCTCTCTTCTCCTTCTGGGACCCCTATAATGCGAACGTTGTTGCATTTAATGTTGTCCCAGAGGTCTCTTAGGCTGTCTTCATTTCTTTTCATTCCTTTTTCTTTATTCTCTTCCACAGCAGTGAATTCCACCATTCTGTTTTCCAGGTCACTTATCCATTCTTCTGCCTCAGTTATTTTGCTATAGATTCCTTCTAGTGTAGTTTTCATTTCAGTTATTGTATTCATCTCTGTTTGTTTGTTAATTCTTCTAGGTCTTTGTTAAACATTTCTTGTATCTTCTCGATCTTTGCCTCCATTCTTTTTCTGAGGTCCTGGATCATTTTCACTATCATTATTCTGAATCCTTTTTCTGGAAGGTTGCCTATATCCAGTTCATTTAGTTGTTTTTCTGGGGTTTTATCTTGTTCCTTCATCTGGTACATAGCCCTCTGCCTTTTCATCTTGTCTATCTTTCTGTTCCTGTCTATCTTTCTGTGAATGTGGTTTTTGTTCCACAGGCTGCAGGACTGTAGTTCCTGTTGCTTCTGCTGTCTGCCCTCTGGTGGATGAGGCTATCTCAGAGGCTTGTGCAAGTGTCCTGATGGGAGGGACTGGTGGTGGGTAGAGCTGACTGTTGCTCTGGTGGGCAGAGCTCAGTAAAACTTTAATCCACTTGCCTGCTGATGGGTGGGGCTGGGTTCCCTCCCTATTGGTTGTCTGGCCTGAGGCGACCCAACACTGAGCCTCCCTGGGCTCTTTGGTGGGGCTAGTGGCAGACTCTGGGAGAGTACTTACCAGAACTCCTGCTGCCAGGGTCCTTGTCCCCACGGTGAGCCACAGCCACCCCCCACCTCTGCAGGAGACCTTCCAACACTAGCAGGTAGGTCTGATTCAGTCTCCTATGAGGTCACAGCTCCTTCCCGTGTCCTGATGTGCACACTACTTTGTGTGTGCCCTCCACGAGTGGAGTCTCTGTTTCCCCCAGTCCTGTTGAAGTCCTGCAATCAAATCCTGCTATCCTTCAAAGTCTGATTCTCTAGGAGTTCCTCCCCCTGTTGCCGGACCCCCAGGTTGGGAAGCCTGATGTGGGCCTCAGAACCTTCACTCCAGTGGGTGGACTTCTGTGGTATAAGTGTTCTCCAGTCTGTGAGTCACCCACCCAGCAGTTATGGGATTTGATTTTACTGTGATTGTGTCCCTCCTACCGTCTCATTGTGGCTTCTCTTTTGTCTTTGGATGTGGGGTATCTTTTTTGTTGAGTTCCAGTGTCTTCCTTTCGATGATTGTCCAGCAGCTAGTTGTGATTCTGGTGTTTCCTTCTACTTCGCCATCTTGGTTCAGGGCCTATTCCTTTGTAAAAATGTATTTTGATTTCAAAAATCCCAAGTATTTAAGTGAAAATAAATATAATTTCCTTGAATACAAAAATATGTGATAGGAAAATATAAATCATACAATATTATAGGTATATATGTAGGGGAATAGGATAATACAGATCCTCCAAAGAAGGTTAAGCAATAAAAGAACAAGACAGCTAATAATCAAGAGCAGGTCAGAGTAGGAAAACTCACTCTAACTTAAAATAGTAGAATCCCAATTTAAAATTAGATTTAGAGATAGCACACCATCAGAGAGTACAGGGAACAGTCTTGATTTGATCCAATTTTCTGCAATGAGATAGCTGACTAATGGCCACAGCAATCTGAATTAATTAACATCAATTTGTTTTTAATAAAAAGCTTTTGAAGCCCATTTTGATAATGAATGCCATCTAGAGGAAAATCAAACAGCTCTTTCTGATATATGGAGAGCCACAGCTATACATATTTGACCCCTATTTTACACAGTTGAGCCTCATTGATTTCTTCTTTTAAACTCATGGACTGAGCACTGAACAATGGTGGAAGCACTCGTATATCTTCCACAGAGACCCAGTCTATGAACAGTAACCCTGAAGCAGGGCCAAAGTTTTTCTGTGCCTCCAACACTGGCTGCCTGTCCTGATGACAATATAACACAGATGCTGTCCTTAACAGCAAACAATCTCGAACGTCTGGCCATGGAATCAGTCTTTAGGGTGCAAGCAAAAATAAAAGACTTAAGACAAACTTAATGTGTAGCTGAGCTTCAAGTTAGCTGGCTTCAAACTTAAATCCACATAGAGTGGTCTTTATTACAAAAAGAATTCCTGTGTTTAAATAGAATTCAAGATAGGACAGGAAACAAAGACACTTTATGTTACTGTGAATATGGAGTAAGAAAGCCTAATACTATTAAAGGAGTAGCTTGTTAGTATCTCCATGGAAGTTTTCCCAAGACTTTAGGAACAGTAGTTCATCTATTCATGTTAAAATTCTATTGCATTTCATACAACAGTTTCCATATTTATTAAGTAGTAATTGCTTCAAAAACTGCAGGCAAATATTTTGCATATGCTTCTCTAACTGGGATGACATGACTTGCCTGCTTTCAAAATACAGAGCGGAGAGGTAAAACTAAACCACACAAATAAATGAACAAAAAGACTCTAGTGAGTAGGAGGCCAGAGCACTTGGCTCAGACATTCTAATACTAAAAGTATGAATTAGTGTGGTCATTGTTAGGTGAGTGATGCATCTGAACACCTAGAGAGAATGACAGTCTGGAATTGTGAAAGGTCACCTCAGTACTTTAACGTGTTAACACAACCAATCTACCTAAGTTGTCTAGGATCCAGCAGCCAGAGTTCCCAGGCACTGGTCTTATTTTGTAAATGGTATGATGACTACTTTATAAAGTTTTGCACTGTCTATGATTCTCCTTTTGTTTCTGCAGTTTCTGGCCTCTCCTCAGAAAAGTCCTATTTATTTTAATATTGTTCCGACTTGCATGAATAATTTTTTAAATGCACTATATATTGATATTAGAGCTATTATTTTAATCAAAAAGCATATTTAATAGAAAATATAGTATTTATTTCTCTCTGTATTGACATATGAGTAATAGAGAAATACCAAATATTATCACATAACTCCTTCTCTATGTGTATAACTCCTTCTCTGTGTCTTTCCTTGGTAACTTGTTCCTGGTTAGATCTCAGTAAACATTTGTTAAATATATAAATGCTATTGATACTTAACAATAGTTAACTAACAACTAAATTTAAAAACCGACATCACATTTATCCTTGAAACTAAGAGTAATACAAAGAATTTGGAACAGTCTCAATTTCCTCAAACTGAAACTTTTTTTTTTTCAAATTTTGGTCACATGTCAAAATGCTGGTGGTGTTAGCAAATAAAAAAGGCATTAGTATGTAATTAAGTAACTACTTGTGACCCAATATTTGAGAGAGAATTCTTATAAAGTATTGCCCCCAAAAAAGGACTTTTTGAGACCTACGTTCTTGTCCTACATCTCTCATTAATTTTGTGAACTTGAGAAAAGTAATCTGTGACCCAAATTCCATATCAGTCAAATGAAGAAACTATTATTTGTACTCTAGTATTCACAGGGTCAAGGAACATATAAGAAAACACTTTAAAATGCATTAAGAAGCACCCAGTGTAAGTACAGAAATAGCACTCACATACAGTTGATGGGAATATACAATAATTTGTGGAGAGGATAAATTAGCAACACAACAACCTTAAAAATATATTATTCTGCAACTTTCACTTCTAGGAATTTACTCTTTGAAAGAAGCTAAGACATATATATATATAAAACTAATAATATAAGTATTAGAAGCATTTCTAAAAGTCTAACAATAAGGGATTGGCTAAATATAAATATTTGCCTACATATATATGATGAAATGCCAGCACATAGGTGCTCAGAAAATATTCTACAAAACAAAAAAATAGGATAGAAAATATTAAGCATTTATGGTACCACTCATATAAAATGTTGCTAACATTACTGACCTCTTAGTACATCCCTAGTGGTGTGTTAACTCCACATTTATGGTCACATTTAACCTTTATGAGTCTGTGAGGCAAAGATTTTATCCCTGAACTACAGATGAGGGAACTGAGGCTTACACAGATGATAGAACATGTTCAAATTCACATAATAAATAACAGAGCCGGGACTTATACTTGATGAATCTGACTCCAGAGCCTGAGGAATCTGACTCCAGAGCCTGAGGTCTTAAACTAAGCTTTATTGGTAATACCCTAATTTTTGTATAATGGTTGATTTGGGTTTGATTTGTCCACATATTTTTTAAAATGGAATTAAAGACATGAAAGTCCAATTCTCTGTTCCTCTCAGAAATGGGAAGATCTATGAACACTTGACCTTCAATGTGGCCACTCTGCCATAGGTATTAGTAGCAGTTTTTTTTTTCCTTTTAAATGGTGCTTTCACCCCACAATTTACCATAATTAGTCTTAGATACTCTTTAAGGTTCTATTGCCTGGAAATTTTAGGCATTTAGTTTGAGATTTCTCTCTATATAAGTATTAAAAGAAAAACAGAAAGATGTACATATCAAAATGGGTGGTAAAACTACAGGATAATTTATGTTTTCTTAGCTTTTCTTTTGTGTGTGCAAGTTTTAAAAATTTTCTACAGTGAATATGATGGAAGAATTCATTTTATGTGTAAAGAAGCTTTGGGTCAGTCGTGATTCCAGTTGCTTCCTAAGTACAACTGTTCAATCCCCTGGATTAATCTTTCTAACTTATAGCTTTCAAAAAATAACTCCCATCCTAAAAATATTTCAGCAGTTTCTGTTACCTTTGTAAACTTCTCTCTTATTGCTCACAAATATACCAAATATCCATGCTTTTTTGTTTCTATACTGTGTAACTTGACCTTGACAGTACCTAGTACCTCTGAGCTCATCTCTGAGTATGTATTCCACTTTCTATTTAACTATGCAGATCGTGCTGATTCATAAATAAATTCATAAACTGATTAAGATAAATATCCACCTTTGAAATAAACTTTCTTCCCTGTTTTAATCTACCTACATATGTGTGTGTGTGTGTGTATATATATATATATATATATCTGTCTTCCTCTTATGAACACATGTCATTCAGTACCTACAATAACCATTTAATACAATATATATGCACTGCTTTACTTAGTATATGAAATTTTTATGAGTATACAATTTACTGAATAAAATTGTAAATGTTTTGAGAGCAGAGTTTGAGACTTTGCATCTTAGTTATAGAAAACAAGGGAGGAGAGTGTTTTCAGAAGAAAAAAATAGTCAAAAATCACATGTTACACTTAGGTTATAAAGAATACTGAAAAATATATAATGTTTTGGATAGTTAAGAGGTGACTTTAGCATAAACAATACCAGATAGACTCTGAGGCCAATATAAGATTTAACCATTAAGTATTGTGGTTGATCAGAAAAAAAGCCAGATGTTGAGTACATTCTACTCAGTATAGTCACTTTAGACTTGCAAATATTGACTCTAAAGATACCTCCACTGTCAGATCTTTTATTTTTTAACCACTCCTTTCAAATTGCTCTAAAAAAACTAAAGTTTACCGTCAAAACCAAGCAAGCAAACGAACAAAAAGCAAACTGTGTTTTAAGGTTAACTCTCAAAATTATTATACCTATCAGTCAGGGACCCAGTAGGAAACCAATAGTAAACTCAAAGTGGGTGATTAAAGAGTGCAATTAAGAGATTACTTTCAATGTTTTGAAAAGGGCTTCAGGAAAATTGATAAGGGATAGTACAGAATACTATCCCTCATCTGGTAGCTATGGCAGTGAGCAATCAGCAACCCTAAGGCTAAGGCAGAGAGGTCTTAGTTAATGAAAGTGTAGTTACCTGGAGAGGGCTAAGGGAGAGATGTTTTTTTTTTTCTTTCACCATCCAGTCGCTGACTGGTGCCTCTTATCAGACAGTGTAACTGAAGCCAGAGAGCACAGGAGCCAGCTGATTCAGTTCATCCCTTTCAGCTTCCTGGGATGCAGAGCAGGGTGAAGAGCGGAAGGTAGATCTGGAGGCAAATGAAAAATCTCCATATTACAAAAATTTGAGAGTCTGATTTCTAGAAATCTAATTACTTTTAGAGCCAAGCCCGTGAGTAAAGGAGGTAATAAAGCAGAGGTCATATTATTTTTCCTTCCCTACACATCCAATTCTCTAAACTTTAAAATGTAAGAGGCATTACATCCATAAAAGATTAAACTTGGTAAACAAAAGCCAAACTCACCAACTTCCACAATTTCAGAAAATGTTTCAGGCTAGTTTGTCTAAGTAAGTTTATAAATTACCTTTATTTTTTAAGTCAGTAATTAACTATGCAAGCCAGGCCCTAGTGAACTAAATGCTCAACCCTTGCTGTAGACACCGGAAGGGGAGTCCCAGATGTTCTTCTAGTCATACACCAAGACTCGACCTGCTGATGGCATGGGCATGGAGAGAGACCCTAGCACTGCTGTTATCTTCTCAGGCATCTGCAGGTAAGCAAGGCATCTGCTGTCCTAGTATTTGGTAAATGGTGAGAATATACAACACATTTGTTAGCAGAGCTTACACAGCTGAAGGGTAATCCTTGTTAAATTGAAAGCAAAGAATATGAAAGGGGATTTTATCCATTGTTATTCTACTACTTGTGGGCTAAGAAATGTTTAAGTGTGGTCTGATTCCACTGAGCCCATCTGGGGAGATGCTCCTTTCCTTCAGTACGTGTCTTTTTGAATGTGAGAAAGCACTGGAAAATCTTATCTAATCAATATATGATAAAGGATACATTGGACTGGATTAGAAAAATTAAAATAGTGGCTTGTCACTTTTGTGAATCTAATTATATCTTTGTTGCCAGTACACTTTTTAACCTTGAACTCATTCCTTGAATAAAACAGATGGAAGTTATATGGTAAACATTATAGGAAAAACAATACAACTTAAAACTGTTTCCCATAAATTTTGTTGTAATGCTTCGGGTTTTAAAAGGAGCCTCTGGGCATATAAACTAAAAATGAATTTTAACCGTTTATGTTCCCAATGCTTCCTTCATTTCAGTGTTTCCCACTTTCCATCCCCCTGTTTGTCATTCAAGTCTATATTTCAAGGGCATTTTTGTAGAACTAATGGGGCTCAGCACTCATGTTACTAAAACTCTGCTTGGTTTTACTTTTCACAGTGCAGGCTCTCCTAGCTGTTGCTGTCACTTATTAGAGCCACAATGTGCTGCAGGAGGGCGACACTCTGTAAACAAGGTATGGAGGGTCAAATACTATGCTACCAGCAAGGAAAGCAGAGAAACAGCAGAAAACCAAAGAGACAGTACGGGGAACAACATATATGTCGTAAAGTTTTGGTTTTCACGGGGCTTATATGGAGTTAACATTCAAATCCCCCAAGTTTTCACTTGCTGTATTTGCCAGCGAGAGTGTGGCTCCTTCACACAGACTGCCTTCTCTACATGGTCCACTTGTTTCCCAAGCACCTGAGAGTGCAGGCCCAGCGCTGTACAGCCAACAAATCACAAAGCATGCCTGCATTCTGCTAGGTATCAGAGTCTCTTAATATGCCAACAAAGTCCTCCAAGGTCAGGAAAGCAGTTTATCAACCTTTTATATATCTTATAGCAGCAATAAATTTATTCCAGTGTGGGACCTATAAATATTTCAGACGCGCTGTGAGAAAAGCTCTTTGGCTTAGGACAGTCATGTACCCCAGAGTTTGGGCCCAAGACAGAGTCATTGTTCTCTACACCACACTTTTATTGCTATTTAGCTCTAGTTAATGCAAAGCTTTTCAAGGTGCTTTCTGCTGTACCTTGCTGTTTAATAAATTTCATTTAAATGAATTTTTCATTTCAAAAAAAAACCTTTATTTTGTATACTTTTATTTATTTCTGATTACATGCTGTATTAAACCTTCAAAGAAACACAGGATTCTTTTTTTTTTTTCCTCTCAAACATCCCATGGAAAATTAGTTTTGTGCTTTGAGTTTTTGTCTATTTTTTTTTCTTTCTTCCCTACTAATGAAAGAGGTCACATTACAATTTAGTTTTCCAGATTAGATAATGTTAATTCTCAGGTACCCTCAAAAATTCTTGTACAATGTCTTCATATTAGAAGAGAATTATTCAGAGACTTACGTTTAGGGCAAATATATTCTAAAGCACTAGTAATGAGGAGGGAATGGAAATAGAAACTTTTTACCTATTTAGCCAACTTCAAAATTATGCACTATCATGCATGAGACATGAGTCAAGGTTGTTTGGGGGTTAGTGGGCCAGAAATTACTTTTTTTTCCATTTCTTTTACATGCACACACTTGAGCACACACACCCTTTCCTCAGCAAATTACTCCCAAATAAATACTTATTCTTATAGTCAAGACCCACAAAGTGATATTTATAGTTAATCATTTGGAAAGATTCTTAATGAATTTGGCTTTAGTTTGAACCTGACTCATTTGAAGGTTATTTTTGCTTTTCTTTGTTTTCTGTCTTATATACAGCCAGTACCTCCTGATTCTATACTTCACCCGTATTTATGAACTTGCTCTTTCACAGAACTTTGTTGTCTTGAACCTTCTGTCAAGTTATTTGATTTCCTGACAGCTTTTTAATTTATTAAAATTAATTTAAATAAAACTAATTTATTAAAATTTATAAATTTATTTTTCATATTTATGACTTTTGTTCATAAAAGTATCATCAGATGTGGTATGTAATCTCTGCTCTGAACTTGTATATCTGCCTGATCAGTTCTCTATTTCTGACTTTATATTTTTTGATTCACCTCTTGGCATTGAGATTTTTGATGCTAAGATTAGCCCCCCTCCACGTAACTTTCTGTTCCTATTAGATGTACCTCCAGCCCACAAGTCACGTCTGCTCCAAAAAAGCCGACTAGATTTGACCTTGGGATATTATTTCGTATGAGCTCTCTGAGATTGCTTCTCTTTTCCTTTCTTCATAATTTGAACCCTCTGGCAGAATTACATGTGAATAAGGATAAGGAAAAATACATAATTGTTTTCACTCATACTGTCTCGCCCAATCTATGAAAGATTATGACTTCTTAAGTTGTTGGAGCTCCCTCCCACTCATGCTAACATGAGACATTAAAGGTGAGAAAAAAATCTTAATTGATTTACAATACAGTTCACAATTGATCTATAATACAATCAAGCACAAAACATAAATATATTCAATAAATGAGTACAGCACAAACTCATGTGTATGACCACTACTCTGCTCTTCAAATAGAACACAACCAGCACTCCAGAAACTCCTCTCATGCCCTTCTTCCAATCACTACACCTGTCTTCTCCAAAGTTAGCTTGCCTTTAAAAAATCACTGTTTAATTTTTACCTATGCTTGAACTTCACATAAATGGAATAATAGAGTATGTGTTCTTATCCATCTGTGTTCTAGAGTCAGTATTTTTTGTGACTATCCATGTTGTGTAGCTGTACTTTATTCAGGTTCACTGCTTTATCATATTCTACTGAATTAACATTTATTGATTGATTATAATGATGAATATTTGGGTTGTTTCCAGCTTCTGGCAACTAGAGATAATGCTGCTAGGAACATTTCTGTGTATGTCTCTTCCTGCACTTCTGTACAAATTTCCATTAGGTACATATTTAACAGGAGTATGAATAATGAAATTGCTAAATCTTAAGGAATACATATGCTCAAGTTGAAAGTCAAATAGTTTTCTAAACTTATAATAGTTTCCATTCCTGTTGCTTCCTATCTTCACAGGCATTTGTCTTGCTCACTTCAGCTATTCTGGTGGATCTGTAATGGTATCTAATGTGCTTTCAATCTTCTTTCCCTCATGATAGTAAGGTGAGCACCTGTTTATATATGTATTTGTCATTTGGGTATACAATACAGTTTAAAGCCAATTCAAGTCTATTTTCAAAATATCTTATGAACAAATGTTTCAAATATTTTCTCTTACTCTGTGAGTTGCCAGAATCTCTTTGTGACATCCTTTGTTGACTAGAATGTATTGATTTTAATGTAGTCCAATTTGAGGATCTCTTCCTTCATGACCAGTATTGTTTTTCTCACTTTTAAACAATCAATTTCTATCCTGTGGAAATGAATATAACCTTCTGTGATATCATGTATTAACTCCTGGTTGTGTCTCAAACCTTTGTAATTTTCCAATCTGCCCTCTTTGTTCTAGCAACTTCCAGTAGTTGAGGATGTGCCAATGAGACAGGAGGGAAAGGGGCAGGACACAAAGGCCAGATAATGAAGAAGGGGCTCAGCTGTTGGAATGTGATAAAGACTGGCTGGAACCAGCTGAAACCAAGGTGGCTTTGAGAATAGTCCAGTCCAGTCTTTGACTTTTAGCTCATTACACCTTCACTGTAATGCTAACAAACACTCCCCCTTATGCCATAACAGTTCCCAGGAGGGCCATAAAAGACCAAAGAGTAGGCAGTGGCCCCATTCCTCGGAAATCCCCACCCTACCCCGAAATAGCAAGAATATTTCTCCTACTCATTAGCCTATGAAATTACTTAGCCTATAAAAACCTATGGCCCCATGCCCTGGGGCTGCCCTCACTTTCTGAGAGGATCCACAGGCCCTCCCCAAGTGCACCTCAGGCTCACAGCATCATTGCACCCCTGAGCAGAGGTTGAGGGCAGGCACCTCCCTCTCAGGTTCACAGACATATTTCGTAACCTAGTTCAGATTCACAAGATCCATCACCCTGGATTTTCCCTGCCTTCTCCTCTCTGCTTCCCCCAACTTCTTAGACTGTCTACTGGTCCTGGAGCCCCCTTGCCAACTTTGCCAACAGGTCTGGTATTGCCTGTTTCACGGCTATACAGAGGTATCCCTCTTTAGTCTCCACTTACTTAAGTAAAAAACCTACTATTGCCCTGAGTCCCCAGCTGATTTTCACCCTGTTTGTTCTGACATTGTTATGCTAAACATCACAAGGGTTACATCCTGAAGGGAACTTTTTCCTCCCATTATTGTCATCACAACCCCTTGTGGTGCTCCAGTCCTACTCTTCTGCTCTACTTCTTTTCTTCTTTCACAGGGAGATAAAGATCATTTGCTTAGCTGATTCAGGGCCTATGTTTCCTCCTTCCCTCTCTGACTGGCTTAGGCCTTGGCACTCCAGTCACTTTTCCTCCTGCTGGCTCTACTCCTCTCCTTAACTAACCCAGGGGGCCTCCTCAGGCTAGGCAGACTGCAGGTGCTCACACTGATCTCACTGTGGCCTTTGTCAAACAAACCCTTTCTTAAGACCTGAGGGCCACAAGCCCAGTTTTCCCTGCTTAATTAAACACCTCTTCTGCTGAATTCCCTACCTTGGAATCAGGGGCCATCACAGACTGGGCCAATTATACTGTCTCTTTAACTGCCCTCAGAACTTGATTCTGCAACACCCCCCTAAGGGGGTCCATTCACTGAAGTCCCTAGCTGTGCACTCCCTTCTCATGTTTTTGGGATACCAGGGACACTGGGGGAGCACCAGGACAGATAACTACCATTTGGCCAGGATCTGTCAGACCCGTCTCCTCACAACATGCTAACCAAAAATGGGGGTGACTACGAACACCCCAAAGGACTCCCCTTTAGGATGCATATTAGCTAACTGGGGTAAATTTAGGCAAGATGGCTTAAGAAAAAAGAATTTTATCTTGTAGTACTGCATTGCCCCGATACAAACTAGTGAACCAAGAAATCTGTCCAGAAAATGGGTGATTGAATTACAATACCATCTTGCAGCTGGACCTATTTTGTAAAAAAAGGAAGGCAAATGGGGGGGGAAGTCCCATATGTCCAAATGTTCATTACCCTATTCCAAGATCCAGACCTAAAAAACTCCTGCTGAGTGTGCCTGGCTCACATTCCTTCAAAGTGTCTTCTTCCCTCACAGAAGCTGATATTTTAGATGATCCCCTTATGAGTCCACTCCTGGAGGTCCACAACGGGGAACTGCTACACCCCCCAGTTCTGACGCGCTGCTGGAAATCCCGCCACCTTATCCCTCCAGCCCTGTCCTACATCCTCCACTACCAGAGGTGAGTCCTGCCAGAACTACATGAAGAGGGGCTACCTACCAGCCTCCCAATACCAAACTCTGTCCCTTAAGGCAGCAGTCCCCAGCCTTTATGGCACCAGGGACAAACATGGAACACAGGTTTTCCATGGACGGGGGCCAGGGGGGATGGTGCAGGCAGCAATGCCAGTGACGGGGAGCAGCAGATGAAGCTTCGCTCGCTTGCCCACTGCTCACCTCCTGCTGTGTGGCCCAGTTTCTAACCGGTACAGGTACCAGTACTGGACTATGGCCCGGGGGTTGGGGACCCCTGCCTTAAGGGAAGGACCAGCTGGTGACAGAGGAACAATTAGAGTCCATCATATCCCTATTTCCTATGGCTGAACTAGCTACTTGAAAAGAGAAATTTGGACGTTTTTCTGAGGATCCCAGTCAGTTTGTAGAGGAATTCACCAAGCTGACAATGCCCTATGAACTTACTTGCGGGGGGACACAGGTCCTTCCTTCTACCTGCTGCACCTTTGAAGATAAAAACCGGATCCTTGGTGCAGCTCAGGCATATGCCAATGAACTGGTGGCCCAAAATCAAGTTCTCTACCTTACTGGAGGCGATGCAATCCCGGACCAAGACCCCCCACTGGGACTACCAACAGGGAGGCAGATGGCTTTGAATGTAAGTCTGTTAATTATGACAAAGTCAGAGAAGTAACACAGGGAAAAGATGAGAATCTGCCCCTCTTCCAGGGCTGCCTGGTGTAAGCCTTTAGAAAGTATATCAATGTTAATCCTGACACCCCCGAAGGGTAAGTCCTAGTAAATACCCATTTTGTCACTCAATCTGCCCCAGACATAAGGAGACAATTACAGAAGATTGCTATGGGACCCCAAACCCCCATAAATCAGCTCAAGGACTTTGGCCTTTGGAGTATTCAACAATAGAGTTAGGGTTGAGGAAACAAAAAGGATTCAGGGACAACAATGAAAGGCACATTACTGGTGGCAGTCCCTTCACCACCTCAGAGTTACCCTCCCTTACAAAAGCCTATGATTAGGGCAGGATCTAGAAAATCTGGATCAGATCCACTGCCTCACTGAGAAGGGACCTATTTTAAATGCAGCCAGGAAGGCCTCTGGAAGGACGAATGCCTCCAGTGTGGAAAAAGTCCACGGAGACCCTGCCCCATATGCAAACGAGAGGCTCACTGGAAGCTGCACTGGCCCCAGTCCCAAAGGGGACTTAGGAGTCCAAACTCATAATGGCCCAGAGGACTGAAGACTGTCAGGGCCCAACCAAACCCTCCTTGGCTCCCAAAGGACACCTGGTCATTTCCCTGGAGGAGCCTCTTGTAACCCTTGACGTGGCACATAGGGAAGTTGTTTTTTTTTATTAGATAACGGGGGCCGCCGACTCTGTACTAGCTGATTTCCCTGGACCCTTGTCTTTGCAATCCTGTATAATAACAGGGATTGTTGGATGGCCCAAAGCCAGGAGATTCACACACCACCCATAGCAGCTTACTAGGAAGTTTTATCCTTGCACACTAGTTTCTGTTCATGTCTGAGTGTCCCATCCCCTTGTTGGGGGGATTTGCTCACTAAATTCCAGACAGTAGTTCAATTTGGAGACCCTCTCAGAGAAGGGACCTACCAGGAGAAACAACTGCTCTTAGCCATGGGAGCCTGCCTCAGTCACAGATCAGAGGAGATCTTCCTTCCACTCCATATTGTTTCTCAAGTAAACCCCTCTGTCTGGGAAACTGAGGTTCCTGGCGGAGCTACTAATGTGCCCCCAATTCAGAATTCATTAAGATCCAGTGCTGATTACCCATGGAAAAAACAGTATCCCTTGTGGCCCGAAGCCCAATGAGGTATCCAGCCTTTAATAACCAAGTTCTTAAAATATGCTCTGTTATCCAATCTGTGCAATACCCCCATTCTGTCCATAAAAAAACAAAGTAGTGAACACAGGTTTGTTCAAGACGTGAGAGCTGTTAATGAGGTACTAATTCCATTTTACCTGATAGCCCCTAATCCATACACCGTACTGACCCAAGTCCCAGAAAATGCAAACTGGTTTATAGTGCTAGACCTAAAGGATACCTTCTTTTGCAGTCCCCTGCACCCAGACTCCCAATATCTCTTTGCCTTTGAGTGGACAGATCCAGACACTCATAACACTTCGCAGCTAGCCTGGACTGTGCTGACCCAAGGCTTCAGGGATAGCCCTCAACTGTTTGGAAACGCATTAGCAAAGGTTTGCCAGGTCCTGAACCCAGCTACTCTAATGCCAGATCCCCCACCCCAAGGGTCCCTCATTCACTCCTATGCAGAGACTATTGAACAAGTTTATTCCAGTAGGCCAGACCTCAAGGATGAGTCCCTGACCAAACCTGATGCAAAATGGTTTACCGATGGAACGAGTTTTATACATGGAGGGGTGAGAAAGGCCGGCCTGCAGACAATTGTTGCGTCTGGAGCTCTATCTACCCTCTTACACCTCTGCCCAAAAGGGCGTGTTGATTGCCTTGACAAGAGCACTCCAGCTAGGAAAGGATTCCAAGTATGGATTCCTAGTACTACATGTCCATGCTACCATATGGAAAGAAAGGAGACTACTAACAGCCAAAGGATCCCCTATAAAACACCAGGCAGAAATTCTAGAACTCCTAAAAGAGGTCCAGTTTCCAAAGAAGGTTGCAGTTGTTCACTGCAGGGGTCCCCAAAGGGGCCATACCTCCCTTATAAGGGGAAATGCCCTGGCAGACAAGGCTGCTAAGGCTGTAAAGAACAGCCAGTTCTACAAGCTGCAGCTGTCATACCTGACAGTCCACCCTTCCCAACGGTGCCGTCTTATAAACCTGAAGAACTCAAGTGGGCTAAACGTGGGGGACTGGAAAGAGACCTCTCCGGGTGGCTGACAAAAGATAACAAGCTTTTCTCTTTCTGACTTACTTTGAGAGAGTGGCATGGACATATATACACTACCAAATGTAAAACCGATAGCTAGTGGGAAGCAGCCGCATAGCACAGCGAGATCAGCTCTGTGCTTTGTGACCACCTAGAGGGGTGGGATAGGGAGGGTGCGAGGGAGGGAGACGCAAGAGGGAGGATATGGGGATATAGCTGCTTCACTTTGTTATAAAGCAGAAACTAACACACATTGTAAAACAATTATACTCCAATAAAGATTTTAAAAAGATAACAAGCTTCTCATTCCCAGGGCCAAGCAATGGAAAGTAATTCAGCACTACCACAAATCCTCCCACTTAGGGTGGGACTCCCTATTCAAACTGGTTACTCAAGTGTTCCTGGGTAAGGGACTGTCCCAAACTGTTAAAAATGTCACCAGAGCTTGCAAGCTTTATGCCCGCAATGACCCAGGGAGCCATCCCATACCTCTACCCCTAACTCAGCTCCTACAACATTGGGGAACCTATCCAGCAGAAGATTAGCAAATGGACTTTACCCAAATGCCCCTGTGTAGGGGATGAAAATACCTATTGGTATTCATAGGCATCTTACAGGGTGGATAGAAGCTATCCCTGCTAGAACTGAAAAGGCAATAGACATATTCAGATTTCTGCTTAAAGAGATAATTCCAAGATTTGGATTACCCAAAAGCGTACAGAGTGATAACAGACATTCCTTCACTGCCCAAGCTGACCCAACAGGTTTCCTCAGCTCTGGGTGTTAACTATTACTTCCAGTCTTTCTGGAGGCCCCAATCCTCAGGCAAGGTAGAAAAAAGCAGATATTGTTCTAAAAAGAATGCTTGCTAAGCTATACCAAGAGACTTCAGAAACCTGGGTTTCCCTCCTGCCTGTAGCCCTTCTATGGACCAGGATGGCCCCAAAGGGAATTTTAAAACTTAGCCCATTTGAAATGACCTATGGGAGGTCCTTTTGATTTCAGATCTCATTTGACGAGGAAACCCACAAATCAGTCTCACACATTCTTAGCTTGAGCCAAGTTCAAAGGGCCCTCCAAGAATATAGGAACAAAGTGCTACTCACCCCTACAAAAGAAAAGGTTGAGGTCTCCATCCAGTCAAGGGACTGTGTCCTACTAAAAACGTGGAAGGAAGGGTCCCCTGAGGACCAGCTACAACCAAACTGGAAGGGACCATATCAAGTGTTACTGAGTACCCCAACTGCTGTCAAGCTATGGAGAGTTGGATACATCCATCTGAAATAAAACCTGTATCTTCTAAGTCCCAGAGGGAACCAGAGGGGACCTACTCCTGCGAGCCAGTGGAAGACCTCAGATACCTGCTCAAGAGAACAGATAAGTGACTTCATGTGGCCGTGCTGGGTTGGCCTAGTATTCCTTGTGTTTCTATCATGCTCGTAATCTGCCGCTTTTCAGAACCCCCTCCCCCTGGTAAACATCTTCTTTGCCCCTGCTGGGTCTGAAAAAAATATATAGTAATACGATGTTGAAAGCCATGATACTCCTGGTAAGACTTCTGACAATGGTCGTGTCCCAGGGGAAATGGGAAAATGGGAAAATAATGCTTGAGTAAACATATCTAAAATAGCTGCCTGGGGGAGAAAAACTAGTTAATTGTTCGGTCTATCATAAAAACCCTGGCTTACAACAAACATTAAAGGTACAAATAGGTAAATACAACAAGGGTATTATCAATTCAGACATGGAAAACAAAACCTCCACTGATTTGAGTGCAATAGGCAATACCCGTCAGGTCCAACACCTTGCCTACGACTGACTTCTTTTAAAAGGGTGACTTATAACTTTTCCATTAATCATGGCTACTTTTGTTATTCAGAAAACCAGTCATGCTTCCGATGCCACTACACCTCTGGGTATGATGAGCCTCTTTGGAGAAATCCTTGGCCACCAGATGGTAATATCACCATGGTGTTTTGGAACCTGGACCCAAACTGCATTCCCAGGAATGCCTCCACTCTGTGCATTTATAATGAAGACCAGACCCAAGATGCCTTACAGGATAGGGATGGGATGGACTAAAAGTTGGGCTAGAATTGTTGGACTCTATGGAAGCGATGGGTAAAAGCCTCTTACTACACCATCTCATCTAAGCCAAGGGCATAGAATACTCCTGGACTTAACTATTTTGAATATACTGATGGCCCCTTGTACCCGTATTGTGATCATAACTTGTCCCTTCCATAGATCTGGACAGCTGCTTCCTTGTTAAATTCTTCTCTTCCCAGATCTCTTGTTGCACCTTCAGGATATGTCTGCATATGTGGCGTTCCCCAAAATGAGGGCCCAAAGACAAGGGCACCTCAGGGAAAAATTGGTCCCTATGTAAATGCTTATCCTTATATTGATAATGTGTTACACGAGGGAGAATGTATATTAGGACATTTGTTTCCATTTACAGTCACAATACATAATAATACTCAATACCATCCCAGGTGGCCATCATATTAATATTGGCAGGAATAGGATTGACAGGGCAATTAGCAGCTCCATGGGGAGGCTTTGCCTACCATGAGGTAACCTAGAAAATCTAACCAACACTTTTGAGAGCCTAGCCCTGACCACTGGAAATGCCCTAAATAGGCTTTCAGCTCCTTTAAACTCACCAGCCAATGTGGTCATGGACAATTGGCCTTGGATTACTTGCTGGTGGAGCAGGGTGGTGGTTATGCAGTCATAAACAAAATCTGCTGTACCTATGTTAATAATTCGGTCCAGATTGAGATGGACATCAAAAAGATTTATAAATAAGCATCATGGTTACACCGCTATAACCAGGGGTGAGACTCTAATGCCATCTGGTCCACCATTAAGAGTGGCCTCCCTAGCCTTACTTCATTCCTGCCCCTCCTGGGCCCAGTAATGGTCATATTCCTACTCCTTCTCTTTGGACCCTGCCTCTTTAACCTCTTGGTAAAGTTCTGTCTTCCAGGTCTTTGACAGTTCCACGTCAAAATGATGGCTCTGCGGGGATTACTGCCCATACTGCTCTCTGACTCAAAACAAGAAGCTGTCCTGCCTCTCTGGGACCCCTAGACCAGGCATCCAGAGATTTTTACTCACTGACAGGCAGGCAGGGTTGATGCCCCTGCCTAGCCCTGAAGCAGCTATAGAAGACGGACCATGGCCGTTCTACTTCCCATAAGAATATGGAAGTAAAATCTCTGAAGGGGAAATGAGACAGGAGGGAAAGGGACAGGACACAAAGCCTAGAAATGAAGAAGGGGCTCAGCTGTTGGGATGTGATAAAGACCAGCTGGAACCAGCTGAAACCAAGGTGGCTTTGAGAATAGTCTGGTCATTGACCTTTAGCTCATTATACCTTCATTGTCATACTAAGAAACAACACCCTTATGCCATGGAAGTTCCCAGGAGGGCCATAAAAGGCCAAAAAGTGGGCAGTGGCCTAATCTCTGGGAAATCTCTACCCTCCCCCAAAATAACAAGACTATTCCTCCCACTCATTAGCCTGTGAAATTACTTAGCCCATGAAAGCCAAAGACCCCATACTCCCGGGCCACTCTCACTTTCCCATGCCTTGGGGCCACTCCTCTCACTTTCCAGGATGGTCCAAATTCTGCCTATGGAATGTCTGTCTCTCTAAATAAACTTGTTTTTCCTTTACTTTGGCTCGCTCTTGAATTCTTTCCCCATGAAGCCAAGAACCCTCACTTGGCAGTTTGTCCTAAGGACTCCTGCATGTCCCAGGACATGATATTTCCCTCTCCTACAACATCAAGACTTGTCATCAGTGTCCCAAAGGAGAGGGTCACAGTCAGCACCTAGATGAAGACTGATTAGAAGCTGGACCCTCACTCACCAGCTAGGAAAGTATGTAGCTAAACCCCAGGGAGAAACTAGGAGATGAACATTTTTACCTGTTCTATCTGCACTGCGCCCTGGTGTACAGCCACGTGGTAGTGGTGGTGGTGGTGGGGTGTTCCTGCACCTGTTGAAAAATTGCTTATTTGTTTGCTACAGTCCTTTGGAACTTGAGAATGCAAACCCTGTTGACCTATCAGAGTTAGTTGATTTTGAGGCCAGTCCCTTATGGGGTAGCTGCAAAAGTTGGAAAACCAGAAGTGTATACAAGCTCCTAGGAAGGTACTGGTGACTTGATTGTATTGTTGCAGTGTGCTAGAGGGGGAAGGCAGGGGTAATGTCACCAGCCTCCCTAGTCTCTGGGGAAGGATTGTAGCCAGCCCCTCCATGTTTGCTACATTAGAAGTTTGGACCCTCAGGCAGCAGTATGCAGTTAGACCCCTTCCAGGGAGAGATTGGGAGATGGGCATTTTGGGGGGCATTTTTTTGCCTCTTCTCTTTGTGCTGAGCCCTGGGAGAATAGCCACAGCAAGTGTTCACATGCCCATTAAGAACTGCTTTTTCGTTTGCTATAGCCTTGTGGGTCTCCTGGACATGAGCCTCATTGGCTTCCAGAGATAGATAGATGTTTGGGGACCCCATACCTCTGTGGGAGTCTCAAAATTTGGCACAATGGATGTGCAGTAAAAAAACTTCCACTCTTCAGGGAGAACCTGAGAGTTGAGGGTTCCCTCCCATTTGTATGGCACTGTGCTTGGGGCAGGGGTTATGGTGAGAATGTGTCTCAGCTTTTCCTATCCATTTTTGTGTGGGTATTTTCTCATTCAATCGATGTGTAGGAGTTAGTCAGCTAGTTTCTGGATTTCTTTCAGAGGGAATTACTCCTTGTGTAGCTGTACATTCATTGCATTCTGGGAGGAGGGAAGTTCAGGGCCTTCCTATGTCATCATCTTGGTCGACCTTTTGGCATGCCATTAGGTTCTGTAATTCATATTTATATACTTTTAAAAAGTGAGCATTCTACATTTGTTGGGTATGGCATTGTATTTATATCAGTTAGGTCAGCTTGCTAAAGATTTTACTGAAAGACATATGCAGTTACTGATTTGTTGTTGCTTTTTCTATCAATTTTTAAGAGGTATTTTACCAGCCCCCACTGTGATGGTATATTTTTCTCTCTTTTACATTCCTTCAATTTTTGTTTCATACATTTTGAAACTACATTTTAGGTGCACATATATCTGTACTCTTACTAGGGAAATAAGTATTTTGTCAGTTTTCTCATGCTTAAAATAGGACTTTAATATTGCCCACATCATAAGGCTGTTGTAAGGATTAAATTAGTTAATATACTAGAAGCCTTTTGGAGATTTTCTGTTGTATATTAAGTAATGTATTTTTGTTTTCTATGTTCTTAATTAAAAAAAATAGATACATGTATAAGCAAATAAATTGAAGAAAGCTTAGAAAACGAGTCATAAAGTCAGTTAACAGAAATAAGGCCAAGTATATCAGAAATGAAAATGAATGAATCAAATTACACTCCTCAGGCTCAAAAAAAACATAAAGATGAAGAGATATATAAAATCTCTAAACATGGTACCTCAAAGAGATACTTAAAAAAGTTACCTGAATAGGGCTTCCCTGGTGGCGCAGTGGTTGAGAGTCCGCCTGCCGATGCAGGGGACACAGGGTTCGTGCCCTGGTCTGGGAAGATCTCACATGCCGCGGAGTGGCTGGGCCCGTGAGCCATGGCTGCTGAGCCTGTGTGGCAAAAAAAAGTTACCTGAATATACAATGGAGAAAAGACAGACTCTTCAACAAGTGGTGCTGGGAAAACTGGACAGCTACATGTAAAAGAATGAAAATTATAACCATTTATAACACCATACACAAAAATAAACTCAAAATGGATCAAAGACCTAAATGTGAATCTACACTGTAGAACTCTTAGAGGAAAACACAGGCATAACACCCTTGGACAGGGAGCTCTCCAAGATGGCGGAGAAGTAGAAGGACGTGGAGTTCATCTCTCCCCAGAAACACATCAAGAATGAATCTACAAATGGAACAAATTCACAGGGAGCACCATGATGAACACTAACAGAGGATACTGGACACCTAAAAGGACAAGAAAGATCCTCATGTAACTGGGTAGGATGAAAGAAAGATGGGAAAAGGAAGAGGAAAGGAAGCAGGATGGGACCTGCCTCCCTGGCAGGGAACTGGGGAGAGGTTCCTGCATCAGGGGAAGCATCCTCACTGCGGGAAGATCAGATGGGAAAGAAGGGGAGCTTTGGGGGCTCGGAGGAGAGCCCAGCAACGAGTCTGTGGCAGGCTGGACAGAGTGAGACCTACACAGATGGTCTGTGCCACAGCCCTGCATGCCACAGCCTGAGACGTGTGTCCACCGGTGCACATGGGGGCTGGGTGCTGGAACGTGGGATTTGGAGAGCAGACCCAGGGAGGAACTGCTGTTGGCTGTGAGGAGATAGCCTGAGAGGTTGGGAGTGAGGAGCTCTGCAAATGGGAATGCTTGTGGAGGAAGCACAGGCCACCACAGAAGCAAAGCACCATTGTTGAGTGACACGCAGAGGGCTGGGCCACCATTGCAGCCTCTCTCCTCACACGCTGGCCCCCGCCTTCATGGGCACTAGGGAGGGCTCACACCACAGCCGACTCGCGCTACCCCAGCACCCTCCCACTTGGGTGGCCTGCTCGCTGTGATCACCGCCTCAGCCCCTTCCTGCCTGATGGGCTTGTGTGCTCTGGCAACTTCTAGAGCAGACTCTGGTGGGAGGAACACACACAGAGGTGGGGCTGAAACCATAGCTGAGCCCCAGGAGCCATGTGACTAAGAAGGACTGAAACCTCTTCTCGTAGCTGCAGGAACCATGAAGTCACACCCCCACTGAAGGCTTCCTAAATTCAGCGTCTGTGAAACATCTGAAAGGACAAGTGCTCCAGCAGCTGGGGTGGGTATGGCTTAAGCAGCTGTGGGCTTTGTGGGCACAAAGGTACGTGGTGGGGGTTGGGCCAGGCCAGACTCTGAGCTGCCTCCATAGCTCCCACAGCAGGTCCAGGTGCACAGCTACTGCAGACCTGAGACATGACCTTAATGGATCTGTGCCAGTGGCCTGGTGCAAAAACCTCCTGAGAGTCACCAGGGCAAATTGCCAGCATACCCACACTGAGGGTGGGACTGAGAGCAGTGCCAACAACAGGTTATTTTGTGAGCCCACACAATGGGTGAAAGCGGACACAATGGAGCACATTCACAGGTGAACACCTCCAGAGGAGGAATACTCAGTGGCTTCTCTCCCAGTGGAACTGCTCTAATCCCACCTACCTTGCACTGCAGATCAGAAATACAGGTAAGAAACAGATCTGAGAGCCTCTACTCCAATAACTAGGGAGCAGACCCCACCCCTGACAGGGCAGTGACAACCACAGAGCAAAGGGGAGGCCCTGCTCAATATCCAGGGCAGGCTCTGGTCACCACACCACCAGTCAAACCCCCTAGCAAGGGAATAATGGCACAAGCCTCTGGAGCAAACTCACCCACGAGGGGTCAGACACCAGGAGCAAGAGGAACTATGATCCTGCAGCCTGCACAAAGGAGACCACAAACACAGTAAGTTTGACAAAATGAGACCACAAAGAAATATGTTGCAGATGAAGGAGCAAGATAAAGACCTACAAGAACAATTAAATGAAGAGGAGGTAGGTAATCTACCTGAAAAAAGAATTCATAATAATGATAATAAATATGATCCAACAGCTCTGAAAAAGAATGGAGGCAAAGATCAAGAAGATACAAAAAATGTTTAAAAAGACCTAGAACAACTAAAGAACAAACAGATAAACAATACAATAACTGAAATGAAGAATACACCAGAAGGAATCAATAGCAGAATAACTGAGGCAGAAGAACAGATAAATGAGCTGGAAGACAGAATGGTGGAAATCTCTGCTGTGGAAAAGAATAAAGAAAAAAGAATGAAAACAAATGACGGTAGTCTCAGAGACCTCTGGGACAACGTTAAACATAGCAACATTTGAATTATAGGGGTTCCAGAAGAAGAAAAAAAGAGAGAAAGGGCCTGAGAAAATATTTGAAGAGATTATAGCTGAAAACTTCTCTAACATGGGAAAGGAAATAGTCACCCAAGTCCAGGAAATGCAGAGAGTCCCATACCGGATAAACCCAAGGAGGAACCTGCCAAGACACATATTAATCAAACTAACAAAAATTAACTACAAAAAAATATTAAAAGCAACAAGAGAAAAGCAACAAATAACATACAAGGGGATACCCACAAGGTGATCAGCTGATTTTTCAGCAGAAACTGCAGACCAGAAGGGAGAGGCACGATACATTTAAAGTGCTGAAAGGGATAAACCTACAACCGAGATTACTCTACCCAGCAAAGCTCTCATTCAGATTTGATGGAGAAATCAAAAGCTTTACAGACAAGCAAAAGCTAAGAGAATTCACCACCATCAAACCAGTTTTACAACAAGGGCTAAAGAAACTTCTCTAAGCACAGGGGAAATAAAAAGAGGCCACAACTAGAAACAAGAAAATCACAAAGGGTAAAGCTCACTGGTAAATGCAAACATGGAGTAAAAGCAGGAAATCATCCATACACAAATATATCAAAACCAGCAACCATGAGGAGAGTACAAATGCCGGATATGGGAATTGCATTTGAAATTAAGAGACCACACACTTATAAGAATCTTGCATATATCTATAGACTGCTTTATCAAAATGTCGTGGGAAATGCAATCCAAAGCTCTACAAAAGATACACACGCAAAAAAGAAAATGCAGCCCAAACACAACATTAAATATGGTCATCAAATGACAAGAGAAGAGAACAAAAGAGGAAGGGAAGAAAAACGACCTACAAATACCAACCAAAAACAATTAAGAAAATGGCAATAGGAACATACATATCGATAATTACCTCAAATGTAAATGGATTAAATGCTCCAACATAAAGACAGAGACTGGCTGAATGGATACAAAAACAAGACCCATATATATGCTGTCTATAAAGGGCCCACTTCAGACATAGGGACACATACAAACTGAAAGTGAGGGGATGGAAAATGATATTCCCTGAAAATTGAAATCAAAAGAAAACTGGAGTAGCAATATTCATATTAGATAAAATAGACTTTAAAATAAAAACTGTTACAAGAGACAAGGAAGGACACTACATAATGATCAAGGGATCAACCCAAGAAGAAGATACACCAATTGAAATATATATACACCCATCATAGGAGCACCTCAATATATAAAGCAAATGCTAACAGCCATAAAAGGGGAAATCGGGGCTTCCCTGGTGGCGCAGTGGTTGAGAGTCCGCCTGCCGATGCAGGGGACACGGGTTCGTGCCCCGGTCCGGGAAGATCCCACATGCCGCGGAGCAGCTGGGCCCGTGAGCCATGGCCGCTGGGCCTGCGCGTCCGGAGCCTGTGCTCTGCAGCAGGAGAGGCCACGGCAGTGAGAGGCCCGTGTACCGGAAAAAAAAAAAAAAAAAGGGGAAATCGACAGCAACACAATGATAGTGGGGGACTTTAACACCCCACTTACACCAATGGACATATCATCCAGACAGAAAATGAAAAAGGAGACACAAGGCTTAAATGACACATTAGGCCAGACAGACTTAATTGATATTTACAGGACATTCTATCTGAAAGCAGAAATACACTTTCTTCTCAAGTGCACAAGGAACATTTTCCAAGACAGATCACATCTTGGCTAACATGTCAAGCCTCCGTAAATTTAAGAATATTGAAATCATATCAAGCATCTTTTCCAACCACAAAGCTATGAGATTAGAAATCAACTACAGGAAAAAAAAAAAAAAACTGGAAAAAACACAAACACATGGAGGCTAAACAATATGTTACTAAATAACCAACAGATCAGTGAAAAATCAAAGAGGAAATTAAAAGATACCTAGAGACAAATAACAACAAAAATATGATGCTCCAAAACCTATGGGATGCAGCAAAAGCAGTTCTAAGAGGGAAGTTTATAGCTATACAATCCTACCTTAGGAAACAGGAAACATCTCGAATAAACAACCTAACCTTGCACCTAAAGCAATCAGAGAAAGAAGAACAAAAAAAAACCAAAATTAGCAGAAGGAAAGAAATCATAAAGATCAGAGCAGAAATAGATAGAGGTGAAGAAAACAATAGCAGAGAGATCTTCAAGATGGCAGAGGAGTGAGACGTGGAGATCACCTTCCTCCCCACAAATACATCAGAAATACATCTACATGTGGAACAACTCCTACAGAACACCTACTGATCACTGGCAGAAGACCTCAGACTTCTCAAAAGACAAGAAACTCCCTCCGTACTTGGGTAGGGCAAAAGAAAAAAACAAAAAAAACAGAGACAAAAGAATAGAGATAGGACCTGCACCACTGGGAGGGAGCTGTGAAGGAGGAAAAGTTTCCACACACTAGGAAGCCCCTTCACTGGTGGAGACGGGGGTGGCTGGGGGGAAGCTTCAGAGCCACGGAGTAGAGCACAGCAACAGAGGTGCAGAGATTCCCGCACACAGGATTGGGGCCAACCAGCATTCACCAGCCCAAGAGGCTTGCCTGCTCACCCGCTGGCCAGGACGGGTGGGGGCTGGGAGCTGAGGCTCAGGCTTCAGAGGTCAGATTCCAGGGAGAGAACTGGGGTTGGGTGCATGAACAAAACCTGAAGAGGGCTAGTGTGCCACAGCTAGCCGAGATGGAGTACGGGAAAAAGTGTGGACCTCACTAAGAGTCGACAGACCATTGTTTCAGGGTGCACAAGGAGAGGGAATACAGAGCACCACCTACACAAGCTCCAGAGATGGGCATGAACCGTAGCTATCAGCACAGATACCAGAGACGGGCATGAAACACTAAGGCTGCTGCTGCAGCCACCAAGAAGCGTGTGTGAAAGCACAGGTCACTAT
The DNA here is from genome assembly GCF_963455315.2 of Globicephala melas. Classification (NCBI taxonomy): domain Eukaryota; kingdom Metazoa; phylum Chordata; class Mammalia; order Artiodactyla; family Delphinidae; genus Globicephala; species Globicephala melas. The sequence goes on from NC_083322.1 coordinate 62,664,468, forward strand.
CCACACCTCCCCTCCCAGGAGCTTGTGCAGCCCGCCACTGCCAGGGTCCCATGATCCAGGGACAACTCCCCCAGCAGAACACAAGGCACACCTCAGGCTGGTGCAAAACGCAAGCCTCTGCCGCCGCAGTCTCACCCCGCATTCCATACCCCTCCCTTCCCCAGGCCTGAGTGAGCCAGAGCCCCCTATTCAGCTGCTACCTTAACCCCATCCTGTCTGAGCAAAGAACAGATGCCCTCAGGAGACCTACAGGCAGAGGTGGGGGCAAATCCAAAGCTGAACCCCAGGAGCTGTGCGAACAAAAAAGGGAAAGGGGAGTCTCTCCCAGTAGCCTCAGGAGCAGTGGATTAATCTCCACAATCAACTTGATGTACACTGCATCTGTGGAATACCTGAGGAAACAATGAATCATCCCAAAACTGAGGTGGTGGACATTGGGAGCAACGATATATATATACTTTTCCTTTTTCTCTCTGTGTTTATGTGTATGCTTCTTTGTGTGATTATGTCTGTATAGCTTTGCATTTACCATGTGTACTAGGTTTCTGGGTGTCTGTTTTTGGTTGTTTGTTTTTCTTAGTATAGTTTATAGAACTTTTCATTGGTGGATTTGTTTTTTGGTTTGGTTGCTATCTTCTTTTTTTATTTTTAATTATTTTTAATTTTTTATTTAAATAACTTTATTTTATTTTTTTTCTTTCCTTCTTTCTTTTTTTCTCCCTTTTCTTCTGAGCCGTGTGGCTGACAGGGTCATGGTGCTCTGGACGGGTGTCAGGCTTGTGCCTCTAAGATGGGAGAGCTGAGTTCAGGACATTTGTCCACCACAGACCTCCCGGCTCCACGTAAAATCAAATGGTGAATGCTCTCCCAGAGATCTCCACCTCAACGTTAAGACCCAGCTCCACTCAAGAACCAGCAAGCTACAGTGCTGGACAACCTATGCCAAACAACTAGGAAGACAGGAACATAATGCCACCCATTAGCAGAGTGGCTGTCTAAAATCATAATACGGTCACAGACACCCCAAAACACACCGCTGATGCAGTCCTGCCCACCAGAAAGACAAGATCCAGCCTTATCCACCAGAACACAGGCACTAGTCCCCTCCACTGGGAAGCCTACAAAACCCACTGAACCAACCTCACCCACTGGGGGCAGACACCAAACACTGAGCCTGCAGTCTGCAAAAAGGAGACCCCAAACACAGTAAGTTAAGCAAAATGAGAAGGCAGAGAAACACACAGCAGGTGAAGGAGCAAGGTAAAAACCCACCAGACCAAACAAATGAGGAAATAGGCAGTCTACCTGAAAAAGAATCCAGAATAATGATAGTTAAGATGATCCAAAATCTTGGAAATAGAATGGAGAAAATACAAGAAACGTTTAACAAGGACCTGGAAGAACTAAAGAGCAAAGAAACAATGATGAACAACACTAAATGAAATTAAAAATTCTCGAGAAGGAATCAATAGCAGAATAACTGAGGCAGAAGAACGAGTAAGTGACCTGGAAGATAGTGGAAATAACTACTGCAGAGAATAAAGAAAAAAGAATGAAAAGAATTGAGGACAGTCTCAGAGACCTCTGGGACAATGTTAAATGCACCAACATTCAAATTATAGGGGTCCCAGAAGAATTAGAGAAAAAGTAAGGGACTGAGAAAATATTTGAAGAGATTATAGTTGAAAACTCCCCTAATACGGGAAAGGAAATAGTCAAGTCCAGGAAGCACAGAGTCCCATACAGGATAAATCCAAGGAGAAACCTGCCAAGACACATATTAATCAAAGTATCAAAAATTAAATACAAAGAAAAAATATTAAAAGCAGCAAGGGAAAAACAACAACATACAAGGGAATCCTCATAAGGTTAACAGATGATCTTTCAGCAGAAACTCTGCAAGCCAGAAGCAAGTGGCAGGACATATTTAAAGTGATGAAAGGGAAAAACCTACAACCAAATTATTCTACCCAGCAAGGTTCTCATTCAGATTCGACAGAGAAATTAAAACCTTTCCAGACAAGCAAAAGCTAAGAGAACTCAGCACCACCAAACCAGCTTTACAACCAATGCTGAAGGGACTTCTCTAGGCAGGAAACACAAGAGAAGGAAAAGGCCCTCAATAACAATCCAAAAACAATTAAGAAAATGGTAATAGGAACACACATATCGATAACTACCTAAAATGTAAATGGATTAAAGCTCCCACCAAAAGACATAGACTGGGTGAATGGATACAAAAACAAGATGCGTATATATGCTGTCTACAAGAGACCCACTTCAGACCTAGAGACACAAACAGGAGGAAACTGAGGGCATGAAAAAAGATACTCCATGCAAATGGAAATGAAAAAAAAGCTGGAGTAGCAATTTTCATGTCAGACAAAATAGACTTTAAAATAAAGACTATTAGACAAAGAAGAACACTACATAATGATCAAGGGATCAATCCAAGAAGAAGATATAACAATTGTAAATATTTATACACCCAACAGGATAGAAAGCACAGAGATAAACCCACACACATACGCTCACCTTATTTTTGATAAAAGAGGCAAGAGTACAGAATGGAGAAAAGACACCCTCTTCAATAAGTGGTGCTGAGAAAACTGGACAGGTACATGTAAAAGAATGAAATTAGAACAGTCCCTAACACCATACACAAAAATAAACTCCAAATGGATTAAAGACCTAAATGTAAGGCCAGACACTATCAAACTTTTAGAGGAAAACACAGACAGAACACTCTATGACATAAATCACAACAAGATCCTTTTTGACCCACCTCCTAGACAAATGGAAATAAAAATAAACAAACGGAACGTAATGAAATGTAAAAGCTTTTGCACAGTAAAGGAGACCATAAACAAGACTAAAAGACAACCCTCAGAATGGGAGAAAATATTTGAAAATGAAGCAACTGACAAAGGATTAATCTCCAAAATATACAAGCAGCTCATGCAGCTCAATATCAAAACAACCCAATCCAAAAATGGGCAGAAGACCTGCATAGATATTCCTCCAAAAAGATATACAGACAGCATACAAACACATGAAAGAATGCTCCACATCACTAATCATTAGATAAATGCAAATCAAAACAACAATGAGGTATCACCTCACACTGTCAGAATGGCCATCAACAAAATATCTACAAAGAATAAATGCTGGAGAGGGTGTGGAGAAAAGGGAACCCTCTTGCACTGTTGGTGGGAATGTAAGTTGATACAGCCAATATGGAGAACAGTATGGAGGTTCCATAAAAAGTAAAAATAGAACTACCATACGACCCAGCTATCCCATTACTGGGCATATATCTTGAGAGAACCATAATTCAAAAAGAGTCATGTACCATAATGTTTATTGCCGCTTTATTTACCATAGCCAGGATACGGAAGCAACCTAAGTGTCCATCGACAGATGAATGGATAAAGAAGATGTGGCACATATATAGAATCGAATATTACTCAGCCATTAAAACAAACGAAATTGAGTTATTTGTAGTGTGGTGGATGAACCTACAGTCTGTCATAGAGTGAAGTAAGTTAGAAAGAGAAAAACGAATACCGTATGCTAACATATATATATATGGAATCTAAAAAAAAAAAAATCGTTACGAACAACCTAGGGGAAGGACAGGAATAATGATGCAGATGTAGAGAATGGACTTGAGGATACGGCATGGGGGATGGGTAAGCTGGGACAAAGGGAGCGAGTGGCATGGACTAATATATACTACCAAATGTAAAGTAGATAGCTAGTGTGAAGCAGCTGCCAAGCACAGGGAGATCAGCTCAGTGCTTTGTGACCACATAGAGAGGTGGGCTAGGGAGGGTGGGAGGGAGATGCAGGAGGAGGAGATATGGGGATATATGCATATGTATAGCTGATTCACTTTGTTATAAAGCAGAAACTAACACACTGTTGTAAAGCAATTATACTCCAATAAAGATGTTTCAAAAAAATAAAAGAAAAATAACAAAGTTTAATGAAAGTAAAATCTGTTTTTTTGAGAAGTTAAACAAAATTGATAAACCTTTAGCCAGAGACAACTCAATAAAATTAGAAACGAAAAAGGAGAAGTTACAACTGACACCACAGAAGTACAAAGGATCATAAGAGCGCTACAAACGATATACACCAATAAAATGGACAATCTAGAAGAAATGGACAATTTCCTAGAAAGGTATTGATACAATCTCCCAAGAATGAACTAGGAAGAAATAGAAACTATGAACAGAGCAATTACAAGTACTTAAATTGAAAGTGTGATTAAAAATCATCCAACAAACAAAAGTCCAGGACCAGATGGCTTCATAGCCGAATTCTATGCAACACTTAGAGAAGAGTTAACCTCTATCCTTCTGAAACTCTTCCAAAAAATGGCAGAGGAAGGAACACTCCCAAGATCATTCTATGAGGCCACCATCACCCTCATACCAAAACCAGACAGATACCACAAAAAAAGAAAATTGCAGGCCAATATCACTGATGAACATAGACCCAAAATGCTTCAAAAATATACTAGCAATCTGAATCCAACAATACCTTAAAAGGATCTTACACCATAATCAAGTGGAATTCATCCCAGGGATGCAAGGACTTTTCAGTATCCACAAATCAATCAGTGTGATACACCACCTCAACAAATTGAAGAATAAAAACCATATGATCATCTTGATAGATGCAGAAGAAGCTTTTGACACAATTCAACACCCATTTATGATAAAAACTCTCCAGAAAGAAGCATAGAGGGAAGCTACCTCAACATAATAAAGGCCATATATGACAAACCCACAGCAAATATTCTCAACGGTGAAAAACTGAAAGCATTTCCCTTAAGATCAGGAACAAGACAAGCAGGTCGACTCTAAGCATTTTTATTCAAAATAGTTTTGGAAGTCCTAGCCACAGCAATCAGGGAAGAAAAAGAAATAAAAGGAATTCAAATTGGAAAAGAAGAAGTAAAACTGTCACTGTTTCCGGGCTTCCCTGGTGGCGCAGTGGTTGAGAGTCCGCCTGCTGATGCAGGGGACACGGGTTCATGCCCTGGTCCGGGAAGATCCCACATGCCGCAGAGCGGCTGGGCCTGTGAGCCATGGCCGCTGAGCCTGTGCGTCCGGAGCCTGTGCTCCAAAACGGGAGAGGCCACAACAGTGAGAGGCCCACGTACCACAAAAAAAAAAAAAAAACTGTCACTGTTTCCAAATGACATGATAGTATACATAGAAAATCCTAAAGATGCCACCAGAAAACTCCTAGAGCTCATCAATTAATTCTGTAAAGTTTCAGGATACAAAATTAGTACAGAGATCTTTTGCATTCCTATACACTAACAATGAAAGATCAGAAAGAAAAATCAAGGAAACAGTCCCATATACCATCATATCAAAAATAATAAAATACCTAGGAATAAAGCTACAGAAGGAGGCAAAAGACCTGTACTCAGAAAACTATAAGATAGGGATGAAAGAAATCAAACAACACAGATGGAGGGATAGACATGTTCTTGGATTGGAAGAATCAATACTGTGAAAGTAACTATACTACCCAAAGCAATCTACAGATTCAGTGCAATCCCTATCAAATTACCAATGGCATTTTTCACAAAACTAGAACAAAAATTCTTAAAATTTATATGGAAACACAAAAGACCACGAATAGCCAAAGCAATCTTGAGGGAAAAAAAACGGAGCTGGAGGAATCAGGCTCCCTGACTTCAGACTATACTACAAAGCTACAGTAATCAAGACAGTATGGTACTGGCACAAAAACACAAATATGGATCAATGGAACAGGATGGAAAGTCCAGAGATAAACCCACGCACCTATGGCCAACTAATCTATAACAAAGTAGGCAAGAATATACAATAGAGAAAAGACAGACTCTTCAATAAGTGATGCTGGGAAAACTGGACAGCTATATGTAAATGAATGAAACTGTAACACTCCCTAACACCATACACGAAAATAAACTCAAAATGGATTTAAAGACCTAAATGTAAGGCCGGATGCTATAAAACTCTTATAGGAAAACATATGTCAAACACTCTGACATAAATCACAGCAAGATCTTTTTCAATCCACCTCCTAGAGTAATGAAAAAATAAATAAAGAAATGGGACCTAATTAAACTGAAAAGCTTTTGCAACATAAACAAAAGGAAACCATAAACAAAATGAAAAAAAAACCCATAGACTGGGAGAAAATGTTTGCAGACAAAGCAAGTGACAAAGGATTAATCTTCAAAATATACAAAGAGCTCATGTAGCTCAATATCAAAAAAGCAAACAACCCAATCAAAAAATGGGCAGAAGATCTAAATAGACATTTCTCCAAAGAAGATATACAGTTGGCCAAAAAGCACATGAAAAGATGCTCAACATCACTAATTATTAGAGAAATGCAAATCAAAACTACGATGATGTATTACCTCACACAAGTCACAACTGCCAGCCTCAAAAACTCCACAAACAATAAATGCTGCAGAGGGTGTGGAGGAAAAGGAACCCTCCTACACTGCTGGTGGGAATGTAAATTGCTACAACCACTATGGAGAAGAGTACAGAAGTTCCTTCAAAAACTAAAAATAGAAGTACCATATGATCCAGCAATCCCATTTCTGGGAATATATCCGAGGAAAACTATAATCTGAAAAGATACATGCACCCCAGTGTTCACTGCAGAAGTGTTTACAATAGCCAGGATGTGGAAACACCCTAAATGTCCACTGACAAAGGAATGGATAAAGGAGATGTGGTACCTATATACAATGGAATATTACTCAGCCATAAAAAGAAGGAAATAATGCCATTTGCAGCAACATGGAAGACCTAGATTGTCATACTAAGTAATTCAGACAAAGAAAGACAATTATCATATGATACCGCTTATATGTGGAATCCAAAAAAGGGTACAAATTAACTTATCTACAAATCAGAAATAGAGTTATAGTTGTAGAAAAGAAACTTATGGTTAGCAGTGGCTGGTGGGGGAGGGATAAACTGGGAGATTGGGATTGATTTATACACACTACTCTATGTAAAACACATAACCAACAAGGACCTAATATATATCACAGGGAGCTCTACTCAGTGTTCTGGGATAACCTATATAAGACTCTAAAAAAAGAATGAATATATGTGTATGTATAACTGATTCACTTTGCTGTACACCTAAAACTAACAGAACATTATAAATCAACTATATCCCAACATACGAGCACCTCAATACATAAGGCAACTGCTAACAGCTATAAAAGAGGATATTGACAGTAATACAATAATAGTGGGGGACTTTAACACCTCGCTTACACCAATGGACAGGTCATCCAAACAGAAACTAAGGAAACACAAGCTTTAAATGACACAATAGACAAGGTAGATTTAATTGACATTTATAAGACATTCCATCCAAAAACAGCAGATTACACTTTCTTCTCAAGTGCGCATGGAACATTCTCCAGGATAGATCACATCTTGGGTCACAAATCAAGGCTCATTCAATTTAAGAAAATTGAAATCATATCAAGCATCTTTTCTGACCACAGCTATGAGATTAGAAATCAATTACAGGGAAAAAAATGTAAAAAACACAAACACATGGAGGGTAAACAATATGTTACCAAATAACCAAGAGATCACCGAAGAAAACAAAGAGGAAATCAAAAAATACCTAGAGACAAATGATAATGAAAACACAATGATCCAAAATCTATGGGATGCAAAAGCAGTTCTAAGAGGGAAGTTTATAGCAATACAATCCTACCTCAAGAAACGAGAAAAATCTCAAATAAACAATCTAACCTTGCACCTAAAGGAACTAGAGAAAGAAGAACAAACAAAACCCAAAGTTAGCAGAAGGAAAGAAATCATAAAGATCAGAGCAGAAATAAATGAAATAGAAACAAAAAAAACAATAGCAAAGATCAATAAAACTAAAAGCTGGTTCTTTGAGAAGATAAACAAAATTGATAAACCATTAGCCAGACTCATCAAGAAAAACAGGGAAAGGACTCAAATCAATAAAATGAGAAATGAAAAAGGAGAAGTTACAACAGACACCGCAGAAATACAAAGCATCCTAATAGACTACTACAAGCAACTCTATGCCAATAAAATGGACAACCTGGAAGAAATGGACAAATTCTTAGAAAGGTATAACCTTCCAAGACTGAACCAGGAAGAAATAGAAAATATGAACAGACCAATCACAAGCACTGAAATTGAAACTCTGATTAAAAATCTTCCAACAAACAAAAGTCCGTCCAGGACCAGATGGCTTCAGAGGTGAATTCTATCAAACATTTAGAGAAGCGCTAACACCCATCCTTCTCAAACTCTTCCAAAAATTGCAGAGGAAGGAACATTCCCAAACTCATTCTATGAGGCCACCATCACCCTGATACCAAAACCAGACAAAGATATTACAAAAAAAGAAAACTACAGACCAATATCACTGATGAATATAGATGCAAAAATCCTCAACAAAATACTAGCAAACAGAATCCAACAACACATTAAGAGGATCATACACCATGATTAAGGGGATTTATCCCAGGGATGTAAGGATTCTTCAATATAGGCAAATCAATGTAATACACACCATATTAACAAATTGAAGAATAAAAACCATATGATCATCTCAATAGATGCAGAAAAAGGTTATGACAAAATTCAACACCCACTTATGATAAAAACTCCAGAAAGTGGGCATAGAGGGAACCTACCTCAACATAATAAAGGCCATATATGACAAACCCACAGCAAATATTCTTAATGGTGAAAAACTGAAAGCATTTCCTCTAAGATCAGGAAGAAGACAATGATGTCCACTGTCACCACTATTATTCAACATAGTTCTGGAAGTCCTAGCCATGGCAATCAGAGAAGTAAAAGCAATAAAAGGAATACAAATTGGTAAAGAAGAAGTAAAACTGTCACTGTTTTCAGATGACATGATACTATACATAGAGAATCCTAAAGATGCCACCAGAAAACTACTGGAGATAATCAATGAATTTGGTAAAGTTGCAAGGTACAAAATTAACGCACAGAAATCTCTTGCATTCCTATACACTAATGATGAAGAAGCTGAAAGAGAAATTAAGGAAACACTCCCATTCACCATTTCAACAAAAATAATAAAATACCTAGGAATAGCCCCATGTAAGGAGACAAAAGACCTGTTGCAGAAAACTATAAGACACTGATGAAAGAAATAAAAGATGATACAAACAGAGGGTGAGATATACTGTTTTCTTGGATTAAAAGAATCAACATTGTGAAAATGACTATACTACTCAAAGCAATCTACAGATTCAATGCAATCCCTATCAAATTACCAATGGCATTTTTTACAGAACTAGAACAAAAAACCTTAAAATTTGTATGGAGACACAAAAGACCCTGAATAGCCAAAGTAGTCTGGAGGGAAAAAAACGGAGCTGGAGGAATAAGACTCCCTGGCTTCAGACTATACTGCAAAGCTACAGTAATCAAGACAATATGGTACTGGCACAAAAAAAGAGATATAGTTCAATGGAACAGGATAGAAAACAGAGAGATAAATCCATGCACCTATGGTCAACTAATCTATGACAAAGGAGCCAAGGATATACAATGTAGAAAAGACAGTCTCTTCGATAAGTGGTGCTGGGAAAACTGGACAGCTACATGTAAAAGAATGACATTAGAACTCTCCCTAACCCCATACACAAAAATAAACTCAAAATGGATTAGAGACCTAAATGTGAGACCAGACACTATAAAACTCTTAGAGGAAAACGCAGGAAGAACACTCTTTGACATAAATCACAGCAAGATCTTTTTTGATCCACCTCCTAGAATAATGGAAATAAAAACAAAAATAAACGGATGAGACCTAATGAAACTTAAAAGGTTTTGCAAAGCAAAGGAAACTACAAACAAGTCAAAAAGACAACCCTCAGAATGGGAGAAAATATTTGCAAACAAATCAATGGACAAAGGATTAATCTCCAAAATATATAAACAGCTCATGCAGCTCAATATCAAAAAAACAACCAAATCCAAAAGTGGGAAGAAGATCTAAATAGACATTTCTCTAAAGAAGACATACAGATGGCCAAGAAGCACATGAAAAGCTGCTCAACATCACTAATTATTAGAGAATTACAAATGAAAACTACAATGAGGTATCACCTCACACCAGTCAGTATGGGCGTCATCAGATATTCTACAAACAACAAATGCTGGAGAGGGTGTGGAGAAAAGGGAACCCTCTTGCACTGTTGGTGGGAATGTAAATTGATACAGCCACTATGGAGAACAGTATGGAGGTTCCTTAAAAAACTAAAAATAGAATTACCATATGACCCAGCAATCCCACTACTGGGCATATACCCAGAGAAAACCATAATTCAAAAAGAGTCATGTACCATAATGTTCATTGCTGCTCTATTTACAATAGCCAGGTCATGGAAACAACCAAAATGCCCATTGACAGACCAATGGATAAAGAATATGTGGTACATATATACAATAGAATATTACTCAGCCATAAAAAGGAACGAAATTGGGTCATTTGTAGAGACGTGGATGAATCTAGAGACTGTCATACAGAATGAAGTAAGTCAGACAGAGAAAAACAGATATTGTGTATTAATGCATATATGTGGAACCTAGAAAAACGGTACCAATGAACCGGTTTTCAGGGCAGAAATTCAGACACCGATGTAGAGAACAAATGTATGAACACCAAGGGGGGAAAGTGGTGGGGGAAGGGGGGTAGTGGGGTAGTGGTGCTGTGATGAATTGGGAGTTTGGGATTGACATATATATACTAATATGTATAAAATGGATAACTAATAAGAACCTGCTGTATAACAAAAATTCAAAAAATAAAAAAAATAAAGACATAAAAATAAATAAATAATAGTATCCAGCCACAAAAAGTAAATAAATCAACTCTACTCTGCTAAAATTAAAATTAAGAAATATGTAAAAATAAAAATGAATAGTTCTTGTTTTTCTCCATTTTGCAAGAGAAATATCCCCTGAACATATAAATTCTAACAAATTATTCCTCTGTTGTTTTAAGTATCCACATTCTATAATTCTTTTCCTGTGTATTATTCTTTTTTCATACCTTATCTCTTTCTAACAAACACACACTTGCACAAACAAAAAGACAAAAACACTTTTGAAGATCCTGTATTTTTTCCCTTTTCCTATAATTATTCCAAGTAAGAACAGTTCAGTTGCCCTTTTTTTCATTGTGTTGGCCATTTGTCTCTGTGACTGACCAGCAAATTAGTTGCAGGAAGTTACAGAATACATCTGCTTTGTTTCTCACCTTTCTTTAGACTGATGAACAGTGAAAAGCAAGAAATAACAGGAAGAATGTCTAGAAATTGTATATAAGAAAAAAAGGAATGGTGTACATAAATATGTCTGTGCTGGGGGATTTTGGGGATACAGAGAAGGAGTTTCAAATGGTGTGCAACAGAAAAGGGGATTATGGAAAGGTGAGAGCATGGGGACAGAAATTGCAATAAGGAAAACATTAGAGATGAGCCAGAATTTTGTAGACAATACCAGGAGAACAGCCCCCATTTTGGGGGTGGTCCTTACTGTTTGGAATGCCTTCTTCAAAACTTTCTACATCCTGCTCTAGTGTCTCTGAAAAGCTGGGCTGATGGCACCCCAAGCATCCTATGCCCAGATTGTGACCTGCAAGGACCTTCCTCTGTATTTCCATTTTATGGGGTTTCTTTGACCTACCAAAACTGGGTCCTTTAGATGACCCAAGAAGCTCTAGGATTTACAACTATGGGGTCATCCAAGGGTCCTCTGGCCAGGTCACCATGCCCTGGTTCCAGGAAGGCAGTCTAGCAAGTAAACTGCTCCCTCTGGCTAGTTAAGTTAGTTTCTCTAATGGGATCACATGAGATTAGGCTGTGACATTGGTGTGGACATGCTGACTTGGGGTGACTGTCAGTCTCATCAAAGGAGCTCAGGACTCTGAACTACCACCACAGAACCTTGGGCTTAAGCCTCATGTGGGTCCATGCACTGGACTTGCCCCTGTGTTCCAAGAACAATACCACCTTGGGTCTATAGTATCCAAGGGTTTTAGAGGTGGTCCTAGGCACACTTTACCCTGTGTCCCCTCCAATACAACACTAGCATCTATCCCTCATCAGCCTTTACATAATGTGTTGGCCAGTCTTCCAAGAGCTATCACTATTCCTTTTTGTGACTTTCTAGACCATTGTTTCATAATGCCAATGGAGCTTTAGATCAATATCCTCTCCTACTTTCTGTTGATGTGGTGACTTTGTGCTCTCCTGGGTAATTCTAAAGACTTGCCAGATAAGGGAAGGACATTCCTTGTGTGAATGTGACCACTCTTCTCACTCTATCTGCAGACGCTTTACCTGTACTCCCAGCTGGTGGCGGTATATGAAAACAGATCACATTTTAAGGATGTGATCACAGCCTCAAGATTCTATGATTGAAAGATGTTATTCTACTTGATACTTGGTTGTCTTCAAAACAACACAGTAACATACATGGGAAGTATGATGGATGGTGCACTGTTATGAATAATGATGCAACCAGCACTAAATAAATGGTATTAGGGAACTGTGGTAGCAAGATCTATATTGTTTCAATACAAACATTCTGAAAAGTATGATATTGTGAGTAATAACAGTGTTGCTACCTTTTTCTCATGGTGAGAGATATGGAATTAGCCAACTATGACACAGTGAACAGGAAAGAACATGGAGAGATGGCTCCTGGATCTGAGCACAGAGGGACTGCACATGGACACTACAAAGAATCTGCACTTGCACTGATTGAACGGTAAACAAATACCTAATACCTCTTCTCTACCATTACTCTAAATCTTGACCAGTAAATCACTAAGCCTCACATAGGCCCATAATTTTTAATACATTTTTAATCAAATTCTTATATCAAAGTGTTTAATACACAGCAAAAAATATTTTGCCAGGATCGTGGTTACACTGAGGGCAGTCCTACTTCACTAGGTTCTGTCTGGTGATCCACTAGATACCTAGAGGTAGGTAGGACACAATCATACTTTAAAAATGGCAAGAGTATTTGAAACACTGTCAATAAAAATTATTTTTTTCCCAAAAGAAAGAGGAAAGCACATTCTTTTCCTAATTATGGGGAGAGATGAGTAAGAGAGACAGGAGATCATCAAAAAATAAAAAAGATCATAACAGTATGTTTATTTGGTTATTTCTCTCTCATTTCAAGCATTCAAACAAATATTATGGTTATAAATCTAGCCATAATTCTTGAGAGTTTGAATACATTTGCTTATTATAGACTAAGTCCACATGTTTGAACAGACGGAATTTAATGTATTCCTTCAAACTACAGATATTGTTGAAGGACCACATAAAGTACCAGATATACAAATATGAATAAGCTTTGAGCCTATTCTCTAATTGAGTGGAAGAGAAAAACAGGTAAACAAATAATTATGTAATGTGTTTTGAGAACAAATATAAAAGAGAAACTAATCTGTATGGGGAAACAGGAGCAAATATTATATGAGATAATTTTTGCACAATCTTACAAGATTAACAGGAGCTTTTAGGGACATAGGCAACAGAAGTCTAATTCAGGCTGATGGACATGTTTGCAAATATTAACACTGACTTTGTATTTCTATTTCCCTTACTCTCTAACTTAGATTCCTGAGATAGGGAATATTTCTCATTAAACTTTAACCTCTGTAGTTTAACATAACTTAAGTATTTTTAATTGGTATATTTTTAGGGGTATTTCTCAAATTTCCTGACTGTTACACAGAGTATTATACACAATATATATATCAGCAAGTCCTTGATATGTTGGTAAATTAATTCTGAACCCCAATTCCACATCCTATGAAAGTCAAAGTTGATGTGAATTGCTAAAGTTTGACCTCTCAGGGTCGCTTGGCCTTGGTCCGATCCCTGTTTCCATGCATGCTGTACCACTTATGTACCATACTGAGGAAGGTGTGAAACTGGGCCCCTTTCCCAGTGCCTTAAGAATCCATCCCATGTCTTGGCACATTCAAATCTTCATGCTCTTAGGATCTCACCCTCCTAATTATTCATGTGGAATTATGGAGAAAGAAAACAAAAGGAAGGAAGGAAGAGAGGGAGGGACTTTTACTGTGAAGCCAGCACAATAGTTTTCTTATTTCCTCACTCAACACAAATTGATGATTTGTGTTCTCTAAACTGTGAAACCTTTGCTTTACTTTGTTTTTATTTTAAAATAGGCTACATCTTACTGAAGTATTTGCATGTGTATGTGTGCATGTGTATGTGTGTGTGTGCCGTGTTTTCTCTATAAGACTCCCACAGTGACATCCAAAACCCATGTGCCCAACCATTTAAGTGATTTCTTTAATAATATAGGAAGAATAATTCCTGAATTAGGATATTCTTAGCACATTGTTCCACTGTGTACATTATAAATGTAAAGCAGGCACCAGTGCTGTCTCTCCACAGGGAGAATTTATGACATGGTACTATTATAAACCCAAGGATTTTATAGTTTTTCATTTTATGGTCTGCTCTGCCCAAAATGACCTAAGGTATAATTTTCCTCCCACTGATAGATGCCATCTACAAAGTGCCACTGCTATTGAAGGGCTGGGCTGAACCAGTAAGGAAATAATTCTCACCTTTATGTCTTTTGCTTCTAAGCCCAGGTGGTAATGAAAGGGTGGTACATCAGTAAAAGGTTATTAAGTGCCCTTAAGCGTGTTTGTAAGTACAGGGAACCAGAAAGACTCATTCTAAGAACAGTTCTGACCACAACTTTTGGTCCTTTGAAGCAATTACCAGAGGTGGTCTCCATGAATGCTCCCAGAGCAAGTGAATTGTCTAAGGGAAAAAAAGTGAATCTCTAAGTAGCTTTTATAGTTTATGTGGTCTCTGAAGCCATGAAGCACATCATCACGCATGAGGCCGAGTGCCTGCTTATCTCCTCCAAATACATTTCATCTGTATTTCACCTCGGTAATACATATTAAAAAGAGCTCCAGGGAAAATGCACATGAATTTGGAAGAACTGACATATCTGCTTATGAACAAAATAAACCACTGGTGATACAGTGTATCTCAATTCAATCAGTGTATTTGAGTTTCAATTCGATCAGTATGATGCTAGGTCAAGATTTATAAGTCTTAAGTCGGGCCAGTCATTATCAGATGACTCAATACAATGGTTTTCATGTACAAAACCATTTGCAAGCATGATATTAATTGCAAGTTGGTACATCCCACCAATACGCTGAAGCCACCCCAATTCTTCCCCACTTCCCTAATTGTTTCATGTTTCTCATCTTGCATTTTTTGAAATGTTTTAGTTATTTGTCCCCGATTATATTGATCTCCTTTTTTTTTTTTTTCCACAGTGTGTTGATGCTCACATTTAAATTATCCCATTGGTTTATTATGTTCTCCAGGATAAGCATTATGTCTTCTCCTTTGCATAACCCCACAATGCTGTAAGGAAGGGTTAAGTACACTCCAGGCGCAAAAACTGATATTGATAAGCAGTTGCCTTAAGCCTCACAAAAAGTGAAAGTCATACCCACGGAAGTAAACACTTGAAAGTTTTGCCTGAATTGACTACCTAATTTAGTCACACAAGTAGTTATGGAAGATAAGAAAGGAGGTTTACTTTAAGTAAACAATGTTTTTCTATAGGCCACATGTGCTTAAAGGTATGACGATATATTTGATTGGCTCTAGTTGGAACATATTTTCACCACTTGAAAAAGAGGAGAGTAGAAATGTACTGGTCACTTTATTTTTATGTTATTGAAAAGTGGAGACCAGTGTGCAAAAGCTAGTACTTCAGGTGCCAACCAGCAGATGTCTACTAGGTCTGCAGTCAGTTGTGAGGAATTTAAGAGACCCGCCTCTTAAGGAGAGAGCAGAGAGAAAGTAAAAGCCTCCCTGGATAGAGCACAGTCTGATACATGATCCAAGGAGAATAAAACTTTCTTTTTTTGTTTTTATTTTTTCTACGGTATGAGTAGGCATTCATTAATCTAAACTTGAATTCTAAACAATGAAACAGAAAATAAGTATTGCATTTTACTCATCCTATGGATAGAAGAGTACATTCTCAGCACCAAGTTAGCTGTGCGTGCTAAGACTTTCTGCCCTGTTTTGATGAGGTGAACGTTTAACCAGATCGTTCAACTCAAACTGAGAGAAACTACTCTGGCAGGCAGTCCTCTCTACCAGTATGTTGATTGATATAATAAAAATGCACAAGTTGTCCTCAATAATTTTCTAACCCTAGCTTCTCATAGGTCCTGCTTGCTTTTCAGTCACCTTTTCAATTGGACGACCCAAAAAAGCTAGAAATGAGGATAATTCTTAGTTCTCATAAATCCATACTCTCCTGATAAGCACAGAAGAATGCATCAACATTATTCCACTCTCATCCAATTCCAGTTCTCAGCTACAGGAGCAACAGAATATCTCTTTCGGAAGTAATATACCACATAGATTAAACTCTCAGACTCTGGAAGAAGCAAGCTGGTGTTCAATTACACATACATGTCTGACGTGTAGAGGGTGCTCAGCAAGTGTTTATTCTCCTAATTGTATTACCTCAATACAGAAAAAATTATATGAAAATTCTTATTAGGCTCTGTGCTTTTATACAGCAGAGATAGTGATATATTTGTTGGTGTGTGACAAGCTGCTACTGTTACTTTCTTCTTATTATCCCTTTCTGTCTTGGTAATAAGAAACCTGATTAAAATACTGGGCATATTTTAAGCTAAAGTATCCAGCCTTGCAAATTTTTAAGTATGGTCCATGAATTGTATGTGGAAATGTCATGTGACACTATTGGAAATTATCCTTAGAGGAAAAAGACATAACCTTCTTCATTCTCTTCCCCCATCCTCTTACTTGGAGCTTCCATATAATGGCTGGTATTCTTACCACTATTTCAGATCATGAGGATAAGATGCAGATCAGTGAACTGCAAGAGTCCATGAAAACTTTGTGGAGATGCCATACAAACCCTGTATTGCTTAATTACAAATCCATTTTGTATAATGAAAAAATAAAATTTAATCTTCTTACCTATTATGTGATAAAGAAATAAACATCTGTCTTTTCTAAGTCACTCTTATTTTGTTCTTTTTGTTATTCCATTACATGCAAATTTAATCCTAAAGATTACCCTATACATTTGCAAATTATCCTTTCCTGGGAGTGATTAGTACATAGTGGAACCTGGGAGACACCCAATAATAAATTTTAGAGGAAGCAAATATCTGTGACTGTTAGTGAACTTTGATAATTTTTCAAAATTAAAATAATTAAATCTGTTAAAAATGTAAAGGGAATTTTTTTATGAATATGGCATTTTCATTCTTTTGAAATAGCAATACATGTCAATCATGGATTTCTTAAAAAACTGGGCAAAACATAGAAGAAAAAAAAATCAACCATAAGCCCATCATATTTTTATATATATCTACTGATTTTCTCTATTTGCTCATCTTTAGAGAAGATGTGTGTCTGACTAGGATTAGAAGTCAAGGTATGTTTGTCAGAGATCACAGTTACTCAATTTTTTTCAAGCCCAGATGAAGGTACAAGAAATTATATTAAATTTACTTGAGCTTTTTTTTTTTCCCACCAAATTAGATACTCAGTAGTATTTAGAGAATAGAAAAAAAATGTTAAGCAGACTCATTCTTCGTGTGAAGTTTAACGCATATTTCTAAGAGTTAAATCTCCTTGCTTGCTATGATAGCCTAAAGTTTAGCTAGGAGCATTACCCCCTCTTGAACTGAGCTTTTAAAGAGCTATTTTGCCAAGGCTATTGCTTATTTAAAATTATTTCCATAACAAGTGGAAGTCAAAAGTCCTGCTGTGGAAGCCCAGCACTGGTTGAAGAGATTGAAATGTCCACCCACTAACTGCCCTGAATTCAACCTTCACCTCAACTCCAAGTATTATACCGATTCCTTTCCTCTGTTCACCAGAAAAGCTTTCACTTCACTTATAGAAAATCACAAGGTCCGTATTATATTTGGTAGAAATGTTTTTAAATTTCTGACACTTAGCTTAAAACTTTCCCAAGTTATCAGTGGTAATAAATCTTTCCCTGCAATTATACCATTTTGATGTCAGTAACATAATACCTTTGAAACATTGTAGAAAAGGTCTTCCCTCCCTCTTCATCTTGTCAACTCTTACTCATATTTCAAGTCTAGTTTAAATATAAAATCCTCAGGGAAGCCTTTCCCAATCTAACAAATTGAGTTTTCCTCCATTATACACTTCCATTATACCTCACAGTTTTCCCTGGTATAACTCATCATAAATTTAATGAAATCATTGTTTATTTATCTAGTGTGTACCTTCCTAGTAGAATGTATCAATACTTTCATGAGGGCATGGGCCAAGTAAACTCTGTTTATTACAGTATCCTGAGTGTAGTAATTTACTGAGCAGAGTATCTGGCATTTTAGGAAGTCCACCATAAATATTTACTCAATGAGTAATTGAATTAATACATGTCAATAAGTTTGAAATATTAAGTACATTTAAAAATGGACTCAAGCTATCTTCTGTTAAACAACAAAATTCAACTGAGTAAATTTTAAAGATCTAATTGGCTTAATTGAATGATTCATTCAATGACTGTACCTGCTTATAAGTAATAACAAAATTTATCTTATTAATTTCAATCTAATCTTATCCTGATAACATACACAATTCTTTTCTCAAAGTTACTTTTCACAAACCTTTAATCACTTTCTGGATCCATATTAATTTGTCACTTATTTTCCCCATACATAAGCAACCACCTCTAGGACAGAATTATTCTCCTTTTTTTCCTCAACAAAAATATCTCCAGTCTTTATACCTTCTCTTGCCGGCAACACATACGCTACTTGCTTTACACACTGAAATGCTTCCCTTGTCATTTTTAGTAGCTTTAAATACATATTGCAATTTTTAACCCATAAAAGACCTTACCAAAACCAAGAAACAAGTAACTGGACTGTTATACCAACATTTTCTGATTGGCAAACTTAAGAACATATTCCATAACCTCTAAAAACATACATTTTTCTCATAGTACAATTTCTCTTTAATGTGGTACAAGATGTGTATTTAATAAATGAAACCCTCTTTCCACATTTTATTCCCCCTTGGCTTGAAGTTTTACTAATTAACCCAAGGCTGAAGTCTCAGGCAAAGTGGGCTATGTTTGTATTTCAAGGACATGATAAGAGTTAACTTCAAGCTTTCTCTTAGGCATATTTTTATTCTCTCAGGGTCACAGTTCTGAAAACAGTATTTTATCAAGCTAGCTTTCTCTAACTGCATATCCAAAAAAACCAGTTTTGGAGTTTCAAAAGAGTTCCATCTTAACCAATTTTCTCTGGAGTCTGAAGAATACTGTTGCCATACATTGTTTAAAAAAATCATCTTTCTTTTCCTTTAGTCATAATCTCATAGATAACATTTTTCTAATGAACTGAACCTGAATTTCCCATTTTACAGAAGACAACAAAGATATCAATCACACAAATGGAATATACATTCACACAGCAGAAGACAGAACTGTCACAAATCCTACAAGAGGACAACCAATATGGAGTCCCAAACAAACACTTCCTCAACACAAATGGTCCTCGACGTCACACACACCAGAACAAATTGGCAAGATGCCCAAATAGCACTTTAGGCTCAAAAACAGCCCTCAATGGCAGGCAGACATCAGAACCAACTGGCAAAATGCCCAAATAGCACATTGGGCTCTAAAGAGAAGTTTGCCCGGGTGCACACCAGTGGACTTACTCGGTCTTGGAGTTGGTCAGCTCGTCAAGATGCGTGTTTCTGTTCCACCAAGGAAAAGCATAACTTGACAGCCAGTGCCGAGTAGGGGAGAAACAGGGAGGATCCCAGAAACAAATGGTTTCAGCAGCAGTGAGGAACATCCCCCAAAATCCCCCTCTCGAGGTCAGCTCGCCATGAGCAAGCAGCTCGCTCGGCGCATAGTCATAGCCAAAGGGTCTACTTGGGAAAACCCCGGGGAGCCAGATATTACGAGAGTGAGAGCACAGCCTCACGTTGGGCGCCAGAAAACTGGTTCAGCTGCTCGCCGCTCAAAAGCCAATAAAGAGGCAAGGTGGATGGAAAGGAAAGTTTGCTTTACTTCGGGAGCCAGCAAATGAGGGTGGAGATAGGGGAGGGCAGATTCCTGTCCAAAGGCTGATTCCTCCCACTGACAATCAGTGCGCAAGAGCTTTTATAGATGGAGGGAGGGGGCTACATGCAGAAACAGCACAGTCAGCTCTGACAGTCCTCTTGAAATTAGTCATGCAGTGGTCTGATCAGCGTCATCTTGATTGTTTTACGTACAGTTAGTCTCTAGTTCCAGGGTCAGTTTGTTCCCATTTCTTTGAGGCCCATTCTCAGAATTGTGGCAGCTTATGTCATGGCTATAGTCTGGTCATCATGGACTTAACTTCTACCTGGTGGGGGTTTCGGTATCGATAAGACAGCTCAAGGGATACGGCTCAGAATATTATCTACAGCTCTTGAGGAGGAACTAAAGGTCCTTGACTTTGCTTAATGTCTAAACTATTATTATTTGCTCTCATTTGTTTTCCTTTGTTTCTGCATTTTCTTACTTCTCTGATTAAACTTATTCTTTGGCCAAAGTTTTTCCACAGACAAGAGGCAAGCTGAGGACATGGGGAGGAAGGACCATAGGGTCCTGTTCAGTTTCAGTCTGACACAGTATTTCAGTTCCCATGGTAACTTTATTTTAGCAACACAAAAAAACAGGCATAAAATAATGTCGATTGAGTTGCCGAAGGCTACACCAGCTTCAACCAGTTTTTACCAAAATATACTTTCTCCCAGTTCAAGGATGAATTGGGAGATTGGGATTGACATATATACACTAATATATATAAAATAGATAACTAACAAGAACCTGCTGTATTAAAAAATAAATAAAATTCAAAAAAATTAAGAACTCGAAAAAAATATATGTTCTACTGTATCTAGAAGAACCAGCCTTTTTAAATTTATATATAATATAAATTATAATATAAGCAATATATAATATACATTAGACATATAAATTTTTCTCTTGTCAATGACCTTATTAATTCAACCAATAGTCAAATTCTTACACTATGTATTAATTTCTCATTTATCTCTTATACTTTGTCATAAGTCTCATCAATTTTTCTGTAAAGTATTAGTAGTGCTTTTTCTTTTCTTTTCATTTTTGCCACTACCCAACTTGTCTAAACCCATATCAGCGCATGCCTGGATATCTGCGATAAACCAGCTAGCTGCATTCCCAAAATCCAGGTTGAATTGCCGTATCTCCCACCCTAAATGATTTTGGCACATCAGTGACAAATAAAGCTAATGGTCTCCCCTGATACTGAAGCTGTTTATAATTTTAAAAATCTTTGAGAGTTTACTCATTTAAAACTCTTCAAGTGCTTTATTTTTTAAACATGTACTGATTGTTTTGAACTTAGGTACCTGATGCTTTAGACGCAAAAAGATAGCAATGTCAGTCAAGCTGTCCTACTCCTCTCTCTCACACACAGGTACCTCTGAAGAACTCTCTCCTTAAAGATATCTGTTTACCAAATGGGCACATGCTCTCATCAGTTCCTCTGCAGTATAGGCCATGTCTCTCTGGGTGATCTTTTAAGCACTAGTATGGAAACAGTTGACTTGGTTCCCTACTGACCATCACCATGGGATGAGCAAAGTGGAAGTAACATTTAAAGAAGATAACATTTGGGAAATGAACTGACAATATTTACTGATTGATGTCCAGCTTCCTTGTTACACCTGGGTAACACTTTAAAGTATAATTAGCTATTTTCTCCCATTTTGCTGCTTATTTCATACCACTAAAAACATTGTGTCAGGATGAAAGCGCTGTTGCATGTCAATTATCAGTATGTTGGTGTTTTGTTTTTGTTTCTTTTTTTGGTCTTGAAAGGCAATTTCCTAAAGGTCATAACTTCCTGAGCTAGAAGTTAAGAAAAGTTTATTTGAGACCAACTTTTGGTGCTAACCAGTAGTTAGAATTTACAAAAATTGGTGTTTATGCCTCCGTTATTTCCCGATAATATTAAATGGTTTAGCTTATTTTTATATTTCCCGTGTTGATCTTTCTACTGCTTTTGAAAACTCATTCAGTTTGACAGTTTGGTTTCAAAGATTTAACAGGCAACACAGTAGACAGACTTGAAGGAGTCCCGCTT
Organism: Globicephala melas; assembly: GCF_963455315.2. Classification (NCBI taxonomy): domain Eukaryota; kingdom Metazoa; phylum Chordata; class Mammalia; order Artiodactyla; family Delphinidae; genus Globicephala; species Globicephala melas. The sequence continues at coordinate 62,686,785 of NC_083322.1, forward strand.
GATCCCATCTTCTAGTGTTCAGAAGTCTTTTTGTTAACGCTTCCCCCGAGTGTAGACAGAACCTGTGACTTGCTTCTAACCAAAAGAATATGGTAAAGGCAATTGGATGTGTTGCTTCACTCTTCTTAAAAGAGTTGCTCTAGATGCTCTTCTTGCTGCTTGCTAAAGTTAGCAGCCATGGTGGGAAATCCTGTTTACATGGCTGGGAACTGTGAATGATTCTAGCAACCACAAGCAGTCTCTAGGAACTCAGAGACTTCTAGGAACTCAGCTGGCTCCCAGCCAGATGCAAGAAGATGGGGCCTTCACAACCGAGGAAATGGATTCTGTCGAACACCTGAGTAAGCTTGGAAACTTGGAAGCGGCTTCCTCATCCAAGCCTCCAGAGGATAATGCAGTCCAACTGACATTTTGATTGCAACCTTAAAGAGGACTCAATGAAGCGGTGCTCAAAACTGCTGATCCACGGAATCTGTGAGATCATAAATATATGCTGTCCTGAGCTGCTAAGTTAGTGGAAACTTTTGCACAGTAACAGAAAATTAATGAGACAAAGATTTCTCGATTTTTTCCTAGTCGTCTACATGGTAGCATTTGGCATCCATTAGCCATCCAATTGCTCAAGTCATCATTTGCATTACCCTGAACATCTAATCTATGAGAAAGGTTTCAGCTCTGCCTGCAACATATATCCCATATCTGTCCCTTTCTCATTGTCTCTACTCCTACTGGCCTACTTCTAGACTAAGCCACTATCATCTCTCACTCTTACACAGTCTTTTAACTGATTTCCTTTGTTGCACTCTTGCTCCTTTTTAATCGATTTTCCACATACAAGTCAGAATGATGTATTTTTAAAAGTGAGTCAGACTGTGTCATTTCACAACATAAATCCTCTAATGGCTCCTTCCCCTTGTATTTTTAATAAAATCTTAAAACTAGCATTGTCTGCATATCTTGAACACTGCCTTCAATTGTTATGGCATCTCACATCGCTACCCCTCTCATTGATTAAGCTCCAGCCAGTGGCTATCTTTCCGTTCCTCCGGAAAATTAAGTCTGCTGCTGTCCTAGAGTTTACACTTGATTCTTTCTCTTTCTAGACTATTCCAGTGATTGGCATTTTCTTCTCATCCTACTCTTGGTTCAATTGTTACCTTTTCAGTGTGACCTTCCCTAACTATATAATCTAATTATCTCAGCAATTCCTATAACAGTACCCTATTTTATATTCTTAAGCCACATATTACTTTCTGAAATTATCTTAATTATTATTTTGTTTTTAAGTTTATTATCTACCTCTCCTACCAGAAGGTAACCTCCCTGTGAGCAGGGATCTTCTCACTCCTATGCATCACTGATTTTTTACACCCGCTGTATTACCTGATACATATTAGGTATATAAATAGTATTAAGTGTGTGAAGGAATCAGTAATTTTATAAACCTTATTTTTTTCATATTCTACAAGAGACATCATTGAAACAGAGTAGCTCAGCTTGAAGATATATGGGATCCCAAAGTTCCACCTACCCAGAAGAAAGTTTGAAAACTACTGGATTATACGGTGTTTAAAATAAATCTTAGACTGCATGCCCTAGAAAGTAGTTCCTGAGGCAAGGAGTTAAACAGCTGATGATTAATTTAAGACATGCAAACTCAGGGCAGCAAGAATGAGGTGTAAAGAAAATGAGGGAAGAAAAAATGTAAAGTGACGCAAAGTGATGCAATACTACATTGACTATTGGTTCACAAATAACCAGGAAGAAACAGAGTGGATCCCTCATCTTGTGTATCCACATAACACAAGAGAACTCTCAAAGGGCTACAGTAAGAAATCATGAATTGGGGAAGAAAAGAAGTCCATGGGAACAGAAAAGAAGAAAACGTATTGTATCTCCCTGCTTGCCTACTTTTTCCTCTTTCCTAATGGTCAAAGTTAACCCCATAGATATTTAACTCCCTTATCCTTCTGGTTGGTGCCATCAAGTTCCTTTCTGCCTCTTAGCCTTGGCATATATCCTGCCCTGTGGTGCGGCATTTTATTCTAGCCTGGGAGTGATAAAGGGAACCATAAAGCTTGTGCTTGCAGCAGGTCAGCCCAGGTAAGTGGCAGTGGCCTGACACTCCCAGGGTTGACTGGCCCCAGAGGTTGAAGCTCAGCCTGTCCAGGAGATAGGGAAAGCCACCGAGGGAATCTGAGATGGCACCAAAAGATTTATGAATGATGTAGAATCGCATGTCTTAAAAAATTATTCTTCTTAACACTTCATAATATATTCAATTCCTGAGCAGAGAGAATTTTGCAATTCATTTTGTTATGAGTACATCTTCATTCATCATCTCTTTGCAACTTCAAATCATTCTCTCTTCCTATAATGCCATTCCTTCTTTTGTTTTTTAAATCTTTATTGGAGTATAATTGCTTTACAATGTTGTGTTAGTTTCTGCTATAAAATGAAGTGAATCAGCTATATGTATACATATATCCCCATATCTCCTACCTCTTGCGTCTCCCTCCCACCCTCCCTATCCCACCCCTCTAGGTGGTCACAAAACACCGAACTGATCTCCCTGTGCTATGCAGCCGCTTCCCACTAGCTATCTATTTTACATTTGGTAGCGTATATATGTCATTGCTACTCTCTCACTTTATCCCAGCTAATCCTTCCCCCTCCGCATGTCCTCAAGTCCATTCTCTATGTCTGTGTCTTTATTCCTGTCCTGCCCCTAGGTTCATCAGAACCCTGTTTTTTTTTTTTTCGTTTTTTCTTTAGATTCCATATATATGTGTTAGCATACAGTATTTGTTTTTCTCTTTCAGACTTACTTCACTCTGTAGGACACTCTCTAGGTCCATCCACCTCACTACAAATAACTCAGTTCCATTTCTTTTTATGTCTGAGTAATATTCCATTGTATATATGTGCTACATCTTCTTTATCCATTCATCTGTCAATGGATACGTAGGTTGCTTCCATGTCATGGCTATTGTAAATAGAGCTGCAATGAACATTGTGGTACATGACTCTTTTTGAATTATGGTCCTCTCAGGGTACATGCCCAGCAGTGGGATTGCTGGGTCATATGGTAGTTCTATTTTTAGTTTTTTAAGGAATCTCCATACTGTTCCCCATAGTGGCTATATCAATTTATATTCCCACCAACAGTGCAAGAGTGTACCCTTTTCTCCACACTATATCTAGCATTTATTCTTTGTAGATTTTTTGATGATGGCCATTCTGACTGGTGTGATGTGATAACTCATTGTAGTTTTGATTTGCATTTCTCCAATGATTCGTGATGTTAAGCATCCTTTCATGTGTTTGTTGGCAATCTGTATATCTTCTTTGGAGAAATGTCTGTTTAGCTCTTCTGCCCATTTTTGGATTGGGTTGTTTGTTCTTTAGATATTGAGCTGCATGAGCTGCTTGTATATTTTGGAGATTAATCTTTTGTCAGTTGATTCATTTTCAAATATTTTCTCCCACTCTGAGGATTGTCATTTCATCTTGTTTATGGTTTCCTTTGCTGTGCAAAAGCTTTTAAGTTTCATTAGGTCCCATTTGTTTATTTTTGTGTTTATTTCCATTTCTCTAAGATGTGGGTCAAAAAGGATCTTGCTGTGATTTATGTCATAGAGTGTTCTGCCTATATTTTCCTTTAAGAGTTTTATAGTGTCAGGCCTTACATTTAGGTCTTTAATCCATTTTGAGATTATTTTTTCGTATGGTGTTAATGGACTGTTCTAATTTCATTCTTTTACATGTAGCTGTCCAGTTTTCCCATCACCACATGTTGAAGAGACTGTATGTTCTCCATTGTATATTCTTGCCTCCTTTATTAAAGATAAGGTGACCATATGTGCATGTGCTTATCTCTGGGCTATCTATCCTGTTCCACTGATCTATCTTTCTGTTTTTGTGCCACTACCATACTGTCTTGATTACTGTAGCTTTGTAGTATAGTCTGAAGTCTGGGAGTCTGATTCCTCCAGCTCCATTTTTCTTTCGCAAGATTGCTTTGGCTGTTCGGGGTATTCTGTGCTTCCATACAAATTGTGAAATTTTTTGTTCTAGTTCTGTGAAAAATGCCATTGGTAGTTTGATAGGGATTGCATTGAATCTGTAGATTGCTGTGTGTAGTATAGTCATTAACACAATGTTGATTCTTCCAATCCAAGAACATGGTATATCTCTCCATCTGTTTGTAACGTCTTTAATTTCTTTCTTCAGTATCTTATAGGTTTCTGAGTATGGGCCTTTTGTCCCCTAGGTAGGTTTATTCCTAGGTATTTTATTCTTTTCGTTGCAGTGGTAAATGGGAGTGTTTCCTTAATTTCTATTTCTGATTTTTCATTGTGTATAGCGATGTAAGAGATTTCTGCATTAATTTTGTATCCTGATACTTTACCAAATTCAATGATGAGATCTACTAGTTTTCTGGTGGCTTCTTTAGAATTCTCTATGTATATTATCATGACATCTGCAAACAGTGACAGGTTTACTTCTTTTCCAATTTGGATTCCTTTTATTTCTTTTTCTTCTCTGATTGCTGTAGCTAAAACTTCCAAAACTATGCTGAATAATAGTGGTGAGAGTGGGCAACTTTGTCTTGTTCCTGATCTTAGAGGTAATGGTTTCAGTTTTTCACCATTGAGAACGATGTTGGCTGTGGGTTTGTCATATATGGCCTTTATTATGTTGAGCTGAGTTCCCTCTATGCCTACTTTCTGAAAGGTTTTTATCATAAATGGGTGTTGAATTTTGTTGAAAGCTTTTTCTGCATCTATTTAGATGATCATATGGTTTTTATCCTTCAGGTGGTTAATATGGCATATCACACTGATTGATTTGTGTATATTGAAGAATGCTTGCATTCCTGAGATAAACCCCACTTGATCATGGTGTATGATCCTTTTAATGTGCTGTTGGATTTGTTTGCTATTATTTTGTTGAGGAGTTTTGCATCTATGTTCATCAGTGACACTGACCTGTAGTTTTCTTTCTTTGTGACATCTTTGTCTGGTTTTGGTATCAGGGTGCTAGTGGCCTAATAGAATGAGTTTGGGAGTGTTCCTCCCTCTGCTACATTTTGGAAGATTTTAAGAAAGATTGGTGTTAGTTCTTCTCTAAATGTTTGATAGAATTCGCCTGTGAAGTCTTCTGCTCCTGGGCTTTTGCTTGTTTGGAGATTTTAAATCACAGTTTCAATTTCAATGCTTGTGATTGGTCTGTTTATATTTTCTATTTCTTCCTGATTCAGTCTTGGAAGGCTGTGGTTTTCTAACAATTTGTCCATTTTTTCCAGGTTTTCCATTTTACTGGCATATAGTTGCTTGTAGCAATCTCTCATGATGCTTTGTATTTCTTCAGTGTCAGTTGTTACTTCTCCTTTTTCATTTCTAATTCTGTTGATTTGAGTCTTCTCCCTTTTTTTCTTCATGAGTCTGTCTAATGGTTTATCAATTTTGTTTATCTTCTCAAAGAACCAGCTTTTAGTTTTATTGATCTTTGCTACTGTTTCCTTCATTTCTTTTTCATTTATTTCTGTTGTGATCTGTACAATTTCTTTCCTTCTGCTAACTTTGGGTTATTTTTGTTCTTCATTCTCTAACTGATTTAGGTATAAGTTTCTGTTGTTTATTTGAGATTTTTCTTGTTTCTTGGGGTAGGATTGTATTGCTATAAATTTCCCTCTTTGAACTGATTTTGCTGCATCCCATAGCTTTTGGGTCATCGTGTTTTCATTGTCATTTGTTTCTAGGTACTGTTTGACTTTCTCTTTGATTTCCTCAATGATCTCTTGATCATTTAGTAGTGTATTGTTTAGCCTCCATGTTTTTGTATTTTTACAGTTTTTTCCTGTAATTGATACCTAGTCTCACAGCATCGTGGTTGGAAAAGATACTTGATATGATTTCAATTTTCTTAAATTTACCAAGGCTTGATTTGTGACCCACGATATGATCTATCCTGGAGAACGTTCCATGAGCATTTGAGAAGAAAGTGTATTCTGTTGTTTTTGGATGGAGTGTGCTATAATATCAGTTAAATCCATCTTGTCTACTGTGTCATTTAAAGCTTGTGTTTCCTTATTTTCATTTTGGATGATCTGTCCATTTGTGTAAGTGGGGTTTTAAAGTCCCCTACTATTATTGTGTTACTGTTGACTTCCGCTTTTATGGCTGTTAGCATTTGCCTTACGTATTGAGGTGCTCCTATGTTGGGTGCATAAATCATTACTACTGTTATATGTTCTTCTTGGATTGATCCCTTGATCATTATGTAGAGTCCTTCTTGGTCTCTTGTAATAGTCTTTATTTTAAAGTTTATTTTCTCTGATATGAGAATTGCTACTCCAGCTTTCTTTTGATTTCCATTTGCATGGAATATCTTTTTCCATCCCCTCACATTCAGTCTGTATGTGTCCCTAGGTCTGAAGTGGGTCTCTTGTATACAGCATATATATGGGTCTCACTTTTGTATCCATTCAGCCTGTCTATGTCTTTTGGTTGGAGCATTTAATCCATTTACATTTAAGGTAATTATCAACATGTGGGATACAGTGGTTAAGAATCCACCTGCCAATGTAGGGCACATGGGTTCGTGCCATGGTCCAGGAAGATCCCACATGCCGTGGAGTAACTAAGCCCATGTGCCGAAACTCCTGAGCCTGCACTCCAGAGCCCACAAGCCACAACTACTGAGACCGCGTGCCACAACCACAAAAGCCCATGCACCTAGAGCCTGTGTGCCGCAACAAGAGAAGCCACTGCAATGAGAATCCCACGCACCGCGATGAAGAGTAGACCAGGCACAGCAACAAAGACCAGATGCAGCCAAAAATAAATAAATAAATAAATAAAAGTCTGTTTCTTAAAAAAAATATATTGATATGTGTGTTTCTATTATCATTTTCTTAATGTTTTGGGTTTGTTTTTGTAGGTCTTTTTCTTCTCTTGTGTTTCCTGCCTAGAGAAGTTCCTTTAGCATTTGTTGTAAAGCTGATTTGGTGGTGCTGAATTCTCTTAACTTTTGCTTGTCTGTAAAGGTTTTAATTTCTCCGTCAAATCTGAATGAGATCCTTTCTGGGTAGAGTAATCTTGGTGGTAGGTTTTTCCCTTTCATTACTTTAAATATGTCCTGCCACTCCCTTCTGGCTTGCAGAGTTTCTGCTGAAAGATCAGCTGTTAACCTTATGGGGATTCCCTTGTATGTTATTTGTTGCTTTTCCCTTGCTGCTTTTAATATTTTTTCTTTGTATTTAATTTTTGATAATTTGATTACTATGTGTCTTGGTGTGATTCTCCTTGGATTTATCCTTTATGGGACTCTCTGGGCTTCCTGGACTTGACTATTTCCTCTCCCATGTTAGGGGAATTTTCAACTATAATCTCTTCAAATAATCTCACCATGGTCTTTTCAAAATTCTGACAGAAAATGGATCTCATCCCTTCATCCAATGTGTTACTAATTCCTCACAAATCTTTCAGGTATATATCTCTCACATTTGCCCCTGCCAATATCCTCAGTCATTTCCATAGATAGCTCATCTTCTCTGACTTTAAGATAATGATTTCTTATGTTATGAGTTCAAGTGTGTTCCAAAAAGATATTTTGAAGTCCTAACTCCCAGTACCCATGAATGTGGCCTTATTTGGAAATAGATTATTTTCGGATGTAATCAAGTGAAGATTAAGTCATATTGGATTAAGGTGTGCCCCCAATCCAATATGACTGGTGTACTTATAAGTAAAGGAGAATAGATACACAGCCGCACCGGGAGAATGTCACGATGAGGGGAGCAGAGATCACACCCAAGGGATGGCAAGGATTAACAGCCACCTCTAGAAACTAGTAAGAAACAAATAGGAATCCTTAACTAGAGCCTTTGGAAGAACACAGTCCTGCTGACACCTTGATTCTGGACTTCTAGCCACCAGAATTGTAAGAGAAAACACTTTTCTTGTTATAAGCCACCAAATCTGTGATACTTTGAAACCAATAGGAAACCAATACTCCAACTAAACTCTGGATGTGCAGTCTTTCAGCTCTCATGACCATTTACCACTCTCTAATGGCTGCTATGTCTCAAAGGCTCTTTGTGATCTGGTTCCTTGCTTACAACTGAAATCTGACTTACTGCCATGATGCCATATGTAGGTGAACCATGTGAAATGGAGAAGAATTGATCTTTGACTGAAGTGGTTTGTATTCACTGGAAAAATAATAACATAAGGCAGACACAGTCACAAGCCTTGTTTATTCCTCTCTTATTTTTTCTTCGTTAAACATTTTAAAAAGAGTTAAAATCAAACTAGCAACGACAATCATGAAAATCAGGAACAGACCCTGCTGCATAACAATCAATGGAATATTACTCTGCCTTTAAAAAGAATGAAATAATGCCATTTGCAGCAACATGGATGGATGTGGAGATTAGCATACTAAGTGAAATAAGTCAGACAGAGAAAGACAAATATCATACGATATTGCTTATATGCAGAATCTAAAAAAAAATGATACAAATGAACTCATTTACAAAACAGAAACACTCACAGACTTAGAGAACGAACTTATGGTTACCAGGGGGAAAGGGGGGAAGGACAGATTGGGGGTTTGGGGTTGACATATACACACTACTGTATTTAAAATAGATAACCAACAAGGACCTACTGTACAGCACAGGGAACTCTGCTCAATATTCTGCAATAACCTAAATGGGAAAACAATTTGGAATAGAAACTTGTATATGTGTGACTGATTCACTTTGCTGTACCCCTGAAACTAACACAACATTGATAATCAACTATACTCCAATATAAAATAAAAATTCTTTTAAAAATCATGTAAGAACAGGGCAGAAGACCTAAACAGATGGCCAAGAAGCACATGTAAAGCTCCTCAACATCACTAATTATTAGAAAAAAGCAAATCAAAACTACAATAAGGTATCACCTCACACTGGTTAGAATGGGCATCATCAGACAATCTACAAACAACAGATGCTGGAGAAGGTGTAGAGAAAAGGGAACCCTCTTGCACTGGTGGTGGGAATGTAAACTGATACAGCCACTATGGAGAACAGTATGGAGGTTCCTTAAAAAACTAAAAATAGAACTACCATATGACCCAGCAATCCCACTACTGGGCATATATCCAAAGAAAACCATAATTCAAAAAGACACATGCACCCCACTGTTCACTGCAGCACTATTTACAATAGCCAGGTCATGGAAGCAACCTAGATGTCCATCGACAGACAAATGGATAAAGAAGATGTGGTACATATATACAATGGAATATTACTCAGTCATAAAAAGGAATGAAACTGGGTCATTTGTAGAGATGTGGATGGACCTAGAGACTGTCATACAGAGTGAAGTAAGTCAGAAAGAGAAAAACAAATATCGTATATTAATGCATATATGTGGAATCTAGAAAAATGGTACAGATGAACCAGTTTGCAATGCAGAAATAGAGACAAAGATGTAGAGAACAAATGTATGGTCACCAAGGGGGGAAAGAGGGGTGGTGGTGGTGGTGGTGGGATGAATTAGGAGACTGTGATTGACATGTATACACTAATACGTATAAAATAGATAACTAATAGAACCTGCTGTTTAAAATAAATAAAATTCAAAAAAATTGTTATGTAATCAAATCTAAAAAAAAATTAAAAAGAAAAACAAAAAATACAAGATAACACAGAAGGCCAGAGTAAATTACTGTAAGTAAATATAATCTTTACAATTCTGACATGTTAATAATATGCATAATTGCTATTCTGCATATTGTAATCAGCAATTAATTGCAAACACTGTTGTTAAATGAATAATAATTAGTAACTAGGAACTTATGAAATTATATATGTACATGATAATATTGTATGATTCTGTCAGTAATTTTGACTCCCCTTCTGGGGCATCAATCAGCCACCATCCTCTGAATATTTTACTAAGTGTAAACTCAGATAATTAGTAACATTTAAGAATATTTTCTACTCTAAACAGGTTTCAAAAGCTTTTGGTGGAACCACTGTAGAAAAAGACCATGGCTAGTGGACTCAGTAAGATTTCATCTCAAAGTGTTTGGAGTTGGGGTAGCGGTGGACTACCATCCTTGCAAAAGACTGTGCATAACAGAGAGTGTGATCAAGACCTAGCACAAAGTAAAATTGGATTACTAGAATATGGGGCTCGAAGATGGCAAAACAGAATGCTTGAATATGGAGGTGAGAAGGAAAAGTAGCCAGGTGAGAAGACCTGGGCTCAAAAATGAGGAGGTGATCATCCTAGGCACAGGAATCTCTACCTTAGAAATAGTCTGTGGCATCCAATCTGTATGGCAAAACACATAACAACATATACACATGATGAAAGCAGTCAAAATGTGTAAATGTCCAGTTATCAGATAAATAAGTACTAGAGATGTAATGTATAGCATGATTAATATAATTAACACTGCTGTATGTTATATATGAAAGTTAAGAGAATAAATCCTGAGTCCTCATCACAAGAAAAAATGTTTTTCTATTTCTTTAATTTTATATCTCTATGAGATGATGGATGACTGAACTTATTGCAGTAACTATTTTATGATGTAGGTAAGTCAAATAATTATACTGTACACCTTAAACTTATACAGTGCTGAATGTTGATTATACCTCAATAAAACTGGAAGAAAAAAACCCAATTTAATGAAATGGCAAACAAGAGAAAATGCATGGTTACATTGGGAAAATTAGTGGATTTCTTAACTAAAGAATTAGAAGAAATTTATCTTTTTTTTTTTAAGAGGTATCAACAATTTAATGGACAGGAGATCTTACATGTCTGAAGCAAAAGGGTCCTGGAGCAACACCCCACCATGGACAGCAGACAGCAAGCAGGACATGACAGGAGTCATCACTGGGGGCAGAAGAAATTTACCTTTAATTTTAGTTTATTACTCTCAAGATTGATACTACCAAATTCTTGTCCAAATGCCCACATTCTCCTGCTGCATACAATTTTTTAAACACGTTTTTATCAAAAACATCAAAAGTACAGTTTTGAAGAAAGCATATACAAAACATGTGCCCCTCTCTTCCCGACTCCAAGTCCCACTCCCTAGAAACAGTCCCTTTTAACAGTTTTCTATTGTTAGGACTTCCTAGGGGTTGTCCCCATATCTCCTATATTCTTCTAAAAAGTAATTTTTTTAAATTGTAAAACTATTACACATTTATAGAACCTTTACAAAACAAAGAAAACTTTAAATGAGAAACTAAAATCAGTCTCTTCCTATCACAGGGAGATAATTATTATAAACATAGTAATTCATTATTTTTTCATTTGAAATGTATATTTATAAATATATATTTATATATATGACCAAATAAAATGTTCTCTCTCTATATATAGAAATATAAGATATACAGTTTATAATGTTTGTTTTAAAATTATTTTAATATTTGCATAATATTCAACCCAATGAATATTAAATTAATTATCCACATTTTCTCTTCTCTATTTCTATTATATAGTCACTCATGCTTTTCATTTGGTTACCTTTTCCTAGTATCTTGAGATAAATTATCAAATCACTCTTTCCTGTCAATGATTTAGTTTTGAAATCCTTAAAGAGATTTAAAATTACTATTTTAAAGTAGGACACTTTGTGTTATATTATGGCCTGAGAAATGCCTGCCCTCTCCTATCTACTGTCCACGTTCATTCAAGGAGTGAAATTACAATCAGCTAATAGGGTAAGAAATAGGATTGGACGAGCAATGAAAATGTTTATACTGTGAGCTCCAGGGCCTATGTGAGAATCATTTTGGTGGATAGTAAAGACAAAAAGTTTTAGAGACCAGTGGGGGCCTCAGGAGCACTGGAGCCGAGCCACCCAGCTGCCAAATACTGTTACATAACTGATTTTGACTTTAAAACTGAGTCCATCTTACATGGGACAGCACCCTAAATATAGTGGCTGATCAAAGAATATTCGATGCAAGTGACAATACTCTAGATCTAAATTACAAAAAAATCCTATAGCTACTTTAAAGTGGAAAAGACAGATGCACTAACTTTTGAAAATGAGTTGGTAATGACGTGCTACAATGGAAAACAAGTTTTGAAAAATAGTTGCTAATATTATTTCCATGGTTCTGTATTTTCTCAAATCATCTAATGATGATTGATGAGGCACTCATCATAATGCAAATAACTAACATGATTAAAGGTTCTTATTTATGAAAGATATGGCATATCATTGACATTTTTACATAAGCTATAATGAAGAGGCATAAATATTTTTCTTCAAATAAAACACAAATGATCATTTAAAGCAAATAACCTCCCATAGACTAGTAAAAAGCAGAAATTAATATTCTGGAAGGGTTTTGTTTGAATTGAAAATATAATATCTATTAATGACTATAGTTTTGACTAGAGATCTATGATGAAAAATATTAGGATACACTCTATCCAAATAGAAGGAGAAAATTAATCAAGAAAATTTGTTCCAAAAAGGCTTGGACATTTTTGAGTTTCAACTACATTCTCTTTCTGTAAAGACTTCTTTCTTCATGCAGTGATTCCATGATTTGGAATTCTAAGGTGGTTCAATGTAGGTAGGACCTATTAAAGCCTAAGAATGCTGCTCTGCATTTCTTCTTAGAAAAGCAGAATAAATAAATACTAAAGGTACAAAACTAGGAGAGGAGAATTGAAATATTTTAGGCAGTTAGCTCTGTACTGTTAGAGGGTTTTTTTGTTTTTTCTTTTTACTAATTCACCAATAAAATACAATATTTGTAATTGATAAAAGGATATCTGGTGAAAGCCTACTAATATTGTTTTCCTTGGATTTCACAGGAAGTACAAAATAATTAAGGAAATAATGAATCCATACTCAAAAGATATCAGCATCCTTCTGTTACAAAGTTGAAAATAAGAGGCTTTAGTGTCCAGTCCAGAAACACTTAGGAATTCCAAAGCAACAGATGCCTAGAATGTTGAACAAATTGTTATTTAAACAGCAGGTTCTCAATATAGTTTCTTTATATAGTAATGCACTGCAAAATGGAATAAACTGGTCAGAATTACAAAAACAAAAAAAATCTTGAGAGGACCTTGACAATTTTTCCTTAAGACTCAAGTTTTAAATGCCTCCAACCCAGAGCAACCATAAACTTGAGAAGTGACTATTTAAATGAATTTTGTGAACCTGTTCACTCTGTTATTCATGAAAAAGATTTATTAGCAACTGCTCTGCCTCATGTTACTTATGCTACCTATGAATAAACTAGCATATTCTTAAAGAAACAAAAATAGCTTGTATTAAGAAAGTAGCAATGTTAGTAATGCATGTTTGAAATTAATATCATAGAAATTATTTTAAGAGTTAAGTTAGATAAACACTTTCTACCAAAGGACATTTGTGAGAAGGCTGCAGTCTATGGGAAATTCAGACCCTATCGTTTGATTTGCTCCCCCAGTCAATATTTATAGAACAGTCAACACATAATAGAACAGGTACTGGGTTACAAAAGATTAAAAGCAGCTGTTCCTGCCCCGGAGACCCTTACATTCCAAAGGAAACATTTAAAATCATTCTCCGGGGGGACCTTCAAGATGGCGGAGGAGTAAGTCATGGAGATCACCTTCCTCCCCACAAATACATCAAAAATACATCTACATGTGGAATAACTCCTACAGAACACCTACTGAATGATAGCAGAAGACCTCAGACTTCCCAAAAGGCAAGAAGCTCCCCACGTACATGGGTAGGGCAAAAGAAAAAAGAAAAAAACAGAGACAAAAGAATAGGGATGGGACCTGCACCTCTGGGAGGGAGCTGTGAGGGAGGAAAAGTTTCCACACACGAGGAAGCCCCTTCACTGGTGGAGACAGGGGGTGGGCAGGGGGGAAGCTTTGGAGCCGCAGAGGAGAGCGTAGCAACACGGGTGCCAAGGGCAAAGCAGAAAGATTCCCGCACAGAGGATCAGTGCCAACCAGCACTCACCAGCCTGAGGGGCTTGTCTGCTCACCCACCAGGGCAGATGGGGGCTGGGAGCTGAGGCTCCAGCTTAGAAAGTCAGATCCCAGGGAGAGGACTGGGGTTGGCTCCGAGAACACAGCCTGAAGGGGGCTAGTGCGCCACAGCTAGCCGGGAGGGAATCTGGAGAAAAGTCTGGAAGTGCCTAAGAGGCAAGAGATCATTGTTTCAGGGTACACAGGGAGAGGTGATTCAGAGAACTGCCTAAACGAGCTCCAGAGACAGGCGTGAGCCAAGGCTATCAGTGCAAACACCAGAGATGGGCATGAAATGCTGAGGCTGCTACTGCAGCCACCAAGAAGCCTGAGTGCAAGCAGAGGTCACTATCCACACGTCCACTGACAGGAGCCTGTGCAGCCCACCACTGCCAGGGTCCTATAAGCCAGAGGCAACTTCCCCAGGAGAACACACGTCATACCTCAGGCTGGTACGACATCATGCGGGCCTTTGCCACTGCAGGCTTGCCCTGCATTCCAAATGACTCCCGCTCCCTGGCCTGAGTGAGCCAGAGCCCCTTAATCAGCCTCTCCTTTAAATTCTGCCCTGTCTGGAAGAACAGATGCGAGAGGGCAACCCACATGCAGAGGCGGGGCCAAATCCAAAGCTGAAACCTGGGAGCTGTGCGAACAAAGAAGAGAAAGGGAAATGTCTCCATGCAGCCTCAGGAGAAGCGGATTAAATCTTGCCAATCAACTTGATGTACTCTGCATATGTGGAATACTTGAATAGAGAACGAATCATTCCAAAATTGAGGTGGTGGACTTTGGGAGCAACAGTAACTTGGAGTTTCTGCATATAATTTGTTTCTGGTTTTATGTTTATCTTAGTTTAGTATTTAGGGTTTATTATCATTGGTAGATTTGTTTATTGATTTGGTTGCTCTCTTCTTTTATATATATATATATTTTTTTTCCTTTTTCTGTTTTTGTGGGTGTGTATGTTTACACTTCTTTGTGTGATATTGTCTGTATAGGTTTGCTTTTACCATCTGTCATATGGTTGTGTCTTTTTTTTTAGTATAGCGTTTAGCGCTTGTTATTATTTGTGGATTTGTTTATTGGTGTGGTTGCTGTCTTTTTTTTTATTACTTTTTTATTTTAATAACTTTATTTTTTAATTTATTTAATTTCCTTTCTTTCTTTTTTCCTTTCCCTTTTCTTCTGAGCTGAGTGGCTGACAGGGTCTTGGTGCTCCAGCTGGCTGTCAGACCTGAGCCTCTGAGATGGGAGAGCTGCATTCAGGATACTGATACACCACAGACCTCCAGTCCCCACACAATACCAATTGGCGATTGCTCTCACAGAGATCTCCATCTCAAAACTAAGACCCAGCTCCACTCAATGACCAGCAGCTCCAGTGCTGGATACCCTATGCTAAACAACTAGCAAGACAGGAACACAACCCCACCCATTAGCAGAGAGGCTGCCTAAAATCATAATAAGGTCACAGAAACCCCAAAACACACCACCAGATGTGATCCTGCTCACCAGAAAGACAAGATCCAGCCTCATCCACCAGAACACAGGCACCAGTCCCCTTCACCAGGAAGCTTACACAACCCACTGAACCAAACTTAACTACTGGGGGCAGACACCAAAAACAATGGGAACTACAAACCTGCAGCCTGCGAAACAGAGACCCCAAACACAGTAAGTTAAGCAAAAGGAGAAGACAGAGAAACACACAGCAGATGAAGGAGCAAGGTAAAAAACCACCAGACTAAACAAATGAATAGGAAATAGGCAGTCTACCTGAAAAAGAATCCAGAGTAATGACAATAAAGATGATCCAAAATCTTGGAAACAGAATGGAGAAAATACAAGAAACATTTAACAAGTAACTAGAAGAATTATAGAGCAAACAAACAATGATGAACAACACGATAAATGAAATTAAAAATTCTCTAGAAGGAATCAATAGCAGAATAACTGAGGCAGAAGAACGGATAAGTGACCTGGAAGATAAAATAGTGGAAATAACTACTGCAGAGCAGAATAAAGAAAAAAGAATGAAAAGAATTGAGGACAGTCTCAAAGACCTCTGGGACAACATTAAACGCACCAACATTCGGATTATAGGGGTCCCAGACAAAGAAGAGAAAAAGAAAGGGACAAAGAAAATATTTCAAGAGATTATAGTTGAAAACTTCTCTAATATGGGAAAGGAAATAGTCAATCAAGTCCAGGAAGCACAGAGAGTCCCATACAAGATAAATCTAAGGAGAAACATGCCAAGATACATGTTAATCAAACTATCAAATATTAAATACAAATAAAAAATATTAAAAGCAACAAGGGAAAAACAACAAATAACACACAAGGGAATTCCATAAGGTTGACAGCTAATCTTTCACCAGAAACTCTGCAAGCCAGAAGGGAGTGGCAGGACATATTTAAAGTGATGAAAGGGAAAAACCTACAACCAAATTACTCTACCCAGCAAGGATCTCATTCAGATTTGACGGAGAAATTTAAACTTTACAGACAAGGAAAAGATAAGAGAATTCAGCAACACCAAACCAGCTTTACAACAAATGCGAAAGGAACTTCTCTAGGCAGGAAAGAAAAGAGAAGGAAAAGACCCACAATAACAAACCCAAAACAATTAAGAAAATGGTAATAGGAACATACATGTCAATAATTACCTTAAATGTAAATGGAATAAATGCTGCAACCAAAAGACACAGACTGACTGAATGGATACAAAAACAAGATGCATATATATGCTGTCTACAAGAGATGCACTTCAGACCTAGGGACACAAACAGGTGGAAACTGAAGGCATGGAAAAAGATATTCCATGCAAATGGAAATCAAAAGAAAGCTGGAGTAGCAATTCTCAAATCAGAGAAAATAGACTTTAAAACAAAGGCCATTACAAGAGACAAAGAAGGAAACTACCTAATGATCAAGGGATCAATCTAAGAAGAAGACATAACAATAGTAAATATTTATGCACCCAACATCGGAGCACCTCAATACATAAGGCAAATGTTAACAGCCATAAAAGGGGAAATCGACAGTAAAACAAACATAGTAGGGGACTTTAAGACCCCACTTTAACCAATGGACAGATCATCCAAAATGAAAATAAATAAGGAAACACAAGCTTTAAATGATACATCAAACAAGATGGACTTAATTGATATTTATGGGACATTCCATCCCAAAACAACAGAATACACTTTCTTCTCAAGTGCTCATGGAACATTCTCCAGGATAGATGGTATCTTGGGTCACAAATCAAGTCTTCATAAATTTAAGAAAACTGAGATCATATCAAGTATCTTTTCTGACCACAACGCCATGAGATTAGATATCAATTACATGAAAAAATCTGTAAAAAATACAAACACATGGAGGATAAACAATATACTACTTAATAAACAAGAGTTCACTGGAGAATCAAAGAGGAAATCAAAAAATACCTAAAAACAGATGACAATGAAAACACAACGACCCAAAACCTATGGGATGCAGCAAAAGCAGTTCTAAAAGGGAAGTTCATAGCAATACAATCCTACCTCAAGAAACATCTCAAACAACCTAACCTTACACTGAAAGCAATTAGAGAAAGAAGAACAAAACCCCCCAAAATTAGCAGAAGGAAAGAAATCATAAAGACCAGGTCAGAAATAAATGAAAAACAAATGAAGGAAATGACAGCAAAGATCAATAAAAGTAAAACATGCTTCTTTGAGAAAGTAAACAAAATTGATAAACCATTAGCCAGACTCATCAAGAAAGAAAGGGAAAAGACTCAGATCAATGGAGTTAGAAATGAAAACGAAGAAGTAACAACTGACGCTGCAGAAATACAAAGGATCATGAGAGATTACTACAAGCAACTACAGGCCAATAAAATGGACAACGTGGAAGAAATGGAAAAATTCTTAGAAAAGCACAACTTTCTGAAACTGAACCAGGAAGCAACAGAAAATAAAAAAAAGACCAATCACAAACACTGGAATAGAAATTGTGTTTAAATATCATCCAACAAACTAAAGCCCAGGACCAGATGGCTTCACAGGAGAATTCTATAAAACATTTAGAGAAGAACTAACACCAGTTCTTCTAAAACTCTTCCAAAATATAGCAGAGGGAGGAACACTCTGAAACTCATTCTACGAGGCCACCATCACCCTGATACAGAAACCAGACAAAAATGTAACAAAGAAAGAAAACTACAGGCCAATAGCAATGATGAACATAGATGCAAGATTACTCAAGAAGATACTAGCTAACAGAATCCAACAGCACATTAAAAGGATCATACACCATGATCAAGTTGGGTTTATCCCAGGAATGCAAGGATTCCTCAATACAGGCAAATCAATCAATGTGATATACCGTATTAACAAATTGAAGAATAAAAACCATATGATCATTTCAATAGATGCTGAAAAAGCTTTTGACAAAATTCAACACACATTATGGTAAAAGCCCTCCAGAAATTAGGCATAGAGGGAACCTACCTCAACATAATAAAGGCCATATATGACAAATCAACAGCGAACATCGTCTTCAATGGTGAAAAACTGAAACCATTTCCACTAAGGTCAGGCACAAGACAAGGTTGCCCACTATCACCACTATTATTCAACATTGTTTTGGAAGTTTTGGCCACAGCAATCAGAGAAGAAAAAGAAATAAAAGGAATCCAGATCAGAAAAGAAGGAGTAAAGCTGTCACTTCAGATGATATGATAGTATACATAGAGAATCCTAAAGACGCTACCAGAAAACTACTGGAGCTAATCAATGAATTCGGTAAAGTAGCAGGATACAAAATCAATGAACAGATATCTCTTGCATCCCTATACACTAATGATGAAAACTCTGCAAGAGAAATTAAGGAAACACTCCTATTTACCATTGCAAAAAAAGAATAAAATACCTAGGAATATACCTACCTAAGGAGACAAAAGACCTGTATGCAGAAAATTATAAGACACTGATGAAAGAAATTAAAGATGATACAACTAGATGGAGAGATATACCATGTTCTTGGATTGGAAGAATCAACACTGTGAAAATGACTATACTACCCAAAGGAAGTTACAGATTCAGTGCAACCCCTATCAAACTACCAATAGCATTTTTCACAGAACTAGAACAAAAAATTGCAAAATTTGCATGGACATACAAGACACTCCGAATAGCCAAAGCAATCTTGAAAAACAAAAATAGAGCTGGAGGAATCAGTCTCCCTGACTTCTGACTATACTACATAGCTACAGCAATCAAGACAGTATGGTTCGGGCACAAAAACAGAAATATAGATCAATGGAACTGGATAGAAAACCCAGAGACATACCCACGCACATATGGTCATCTTATTTTTGATAAAGGAGGCAAGAATATTCAGTGGAGAGAAGACAGCCTCTTCAATAAGTGGTGCTGGGAAAACTGGACAGCTACATGTAAAAGAATGAAATTAGAACAGTCCCTAACACCATACACAAAAATAAAGTTAAAATGGATTAAAGACCTAAATGTAAGGCCAGACACTATAAAACTCTTAGAGCAAAACAGGCAAAACACTCTATGACAGAAATCACAGCAAGATCTTTTTTGAGCCAACTCCTAGAGAAGCTGAAATAAAAACAAAAATAAAGAAATGGGACCTCATTAAACTTAAAAGCTTTTGCACAGCAAAGGAAACCATAAACAAGATGAAAAGACAACCCTCAGAATGGGAGAAAATAGTTGCAGATGAAGCAACTGATAAAGGATTAATCTCCAAAATATACAAGCATCTCATGCCACTCAATATCAAAAGAAGAAACAACCCAATCGAAAAATGGGCAGAAGACCTAAAGAGACATTTCTCCAAAGAAGATATACAGATTGCCAACAAACACGTGAAAGAATGCTCAACATCATTAATCATTAGAGAAATGCAAATCAAAACTACAATGAGATATCACCTCACACCAGTCCGAATGGCCATCATCAAAAAATCTACAAACAATAAATGCTGGAGAGGGTGTAATGTAGTGAAGTAATAATTATAAATTTTATTATTAATACTTAAAGTTCACCAGAATATAAACACCTAAGGAGCAGAGACGGTAGTCCAATGCTACTGAGAGTACTGTGCAGAGACCAACAACATCACTTGGGCTCCACTCAGACCTACTGGAGCAGAATTTCTATATGAGACCCAGGAATCTGTATTTTAAGAAGGTTGCCGTGTAATTTTAGGCACACTAAATTCCGAGAAGCACTGCTCTGGTCTGCTCTCAGCTATATTTCTAGAGCCCAGAATTAACAGTGGGCGATAAATAAGAGATTAATTAATATTGGTTTAACCATACAATTACTAATACTTTTTTCTTTATTTTAAACTCTCTTCTCTGACTGTTACTATTAAGAAGCATCTTATAATGAGAGACGGCCAATAATTCTCTTTGGTTGTTTACAGGAAACAGCAAAAATAAGTAAGCAAAATTATATTTGCAGATATTTTACATGGTTGGAAATTCCCTTTGGTATGACAAGGGTAGTGGTGTCTACATCACAGGGCAGCTGTGAACATATGGGGTAATGCATGTAAAATATTTAGCAAAAATCCTGGCACTTCATTGTGAGCACTCAAAAATAACATCTCCTATCATGCTTTGGTAGTCTTTTTTCTCTAACTGAGCTAAACAATGAATTTTGTTAGAAACTTGTATGCATAGAACCTTAACAAAAGGTTTTCACTTTGCAAGGAAGAAATGGGATATTGCCTATTCCTTTTTGGTCTGATTTCCCCTTTTGAAGTTAACATATAGTATTGATTGCAATTCATGAAAACCTTTCATCATATTAAATGAAAGGATGGCTTAAGCACACTCTTTTATTGTAGTATATGAGAGAGTTAAAAGTAAAGCATAATAATCACCTAAGCAAACTACTACTGCAGCTCCCCTCATCTCAGAGATTTTTGTGCAAAATATGTGTAGAAATGGAATCTTTGAAAAGGAAAGTCTTCGGAAAGTTTAAATGTAGTAATAATCATGAAAATGAAGGGTAAGTTATCTATTTTACAAACATCTGATTATCTCAGCTAATCATTATATCTGTGATGAAATACATGTTCATTAGCAAAGCATGAGGATTTGAGTCTGTGTTTCCTATTGGTCATCAGTAATGTAGAACTGCATTTGATGATTTCCCACAGACACAAGAAATAGGATACCTGAAGCTATAAAAATGGTGAGAAGTTTCTTGTATCTTAAAAAAGTTTTCCCCTGGGAAATATACTTTTAAAAGCTCCGAAGAATGTTAAAGAGTTTTCAAATAAGCTTTAAATGGACATCTGCAGTCTATGCTGTACTTCAATAAGATGAGAATGGTTGTCATGTCAAATCTCTACAGGCTGTCTTTGCTCGTGTTTTCCTGCTTAAGAAATTCCACTCAAGCAGAATGAAACCTAACCTTTAATATTACATTCTGTAGAACAGGCCCCAGTGACACGTAAGAGGATCTTATCACTGGATCTCAATGGATTTGGTTTAGAACAGCTTCTTTTCTGCAAGGCAGATATCAGATGGGAGTTCTCTTTAAGAGAAAGAGCCCATTTCCTCTTCATAGTACAACCTAAGAATTGAAAAGCTGTTCCAAATAATCACAAAAAGCAGACAAGAATAGTATCATCACAAAATGCTTCATGTAGTGTGCAGGGCCCTAAAATCTGTATTGATCTGTGAACAAAATATATATCTGAAAGATGTCCTACCCTAGTTCAGATTTTAACTACCAAGGTGTAAAACTCATAAGCCACCAAAAATAAATAAGCCTGGTAATTTGCAATTTTGTAAAAATGCAATTTACAAAAAAAAATAATATATATATATATACACACACACATATATTTATATACATACATAGTCATATAACTATATATAACTCCTATAAAGTTCAATGAGTTGAATAATTAAAACCAAATATTATAATATAAAATAAAACCAATGTTGACCCCAAACATAATAAAGTATATTTGAATTAATGAATGAGTTTGATTAATTTAAAATATGATTTTATTTACTTATTAGTCATGTGTCTTCTACTTTATTCCCGTGGAAACTAAAGTGGAAGTTGTTAAGTCCTAAGAGAAAATATAATTTCTTCCCTGACCAGAAGAAAAGATATAAACTTGATATTAAATCTAACTTAATTCCAAAATTGTTGACTATATGTAACAGCTATGTCTCACCAAAAAATTTAAAATTGAGCATAAAGTATTTTGGCTTTTATTAACATTAATTAAAAAGAATATCTTTTAAAATGTGGATTTTAGTATCTTGAGATATCATGTGACAACAATTAATTAAAATAGATCTTTTGGTGTAAATACCTCTCTTTTGAGGAATACTGTATCTCCATAGAGGAATACATGAAGATTTTATAATTAAACTTTTTTTTATGCCTGTAGACTTGAAAAACAAGGAATTTAAATTATCTAATTTACTCTGGTTCTTGAATGTGCTGTCAACATTGACTGTATGAATGAAGTATTTCAGAACTCGTTTAAAAGTTTTTTAACAAACACTTATATAGTATTTACTTACTGTATACTAGGTACACAGAATTCTAAGAACTTTGAAAATATGTTATATATATAAATATTATATAAGTTTTATAAAATATTTATATATATATATGCTTTTGTTTACTAATTCAACCAGTGAGTGTAAAAACCAGGATAATGAAGTATTTGTTTGTTCATTTGTTTGTTTATGGATTGCCTATGCCCAAATGTTTCCAAAACAACAATTGGAAAAGAAAAATTAGATTTCTCTATGCTATGAGTAAAGCATAATACTCCTAAAATAAAATTTTTCCTACAAGTAGTAATTTGAAAGTTGGGACAAAAAGAAAAATGGTTGACTATGTTATACAGTCATTACAAAAAACTAAAGAATTTTTACTGACAACAAAAAATGGTCATGACATGGTATTAAAGAAAAGCAGAATATAAAATTGTTTATACAAAGCAGTATCCCTTCAACTTACTAGTTGGTTAAAAAATAAAGCATGATAATACATCAAAATATTAACCATATTTATTTCTGAGATGTGGTATTATGGATAACTTTCACTTTTGCTTACCTACTTTTCTGCATTACTAATATCCTATTACTCTATTACTGACATTCAAAAATTACTATAATCAGAATATAGTTTTCAAATATATGCAAGATTTGGGTCTCTATTTACAAGTTCAGATGTGTATGAAAGTTCTCAACACTTTATCAGCAATTTCAATTTCAAGCTCCCATCTTGAAGTTCTTTGGGAGGATTTACTCTTAGTTATCTGGTGGTCATTCCATTTTAGGGGCTTACTCAGTGTTACTGTGTGTACACACTTGTCTGTCCAAAGAGGCTGGCCCTGAGACTTACCGTGTCCCTGTCCATACCCCCTCCTCTCCCAAGGTCAGCAACTGTTGTTTCTCCAGCAGTCCTTGGCACTTGAAGCAGTTGGAACCTGTACAAAGAGAGAGAGAGAGAGAGAAAGTAAGAAAAAAAAGTTTGCTTTAACAAATACTTATATAGTGCTTATTATGTAATAGGTACCCAGAATTCTAAGCACTTTGAAAATATTAGCTTGTTTAGTACTCAGAACAGGGACTTCCCTGGTGGTGCAGTGGTTAAGAACCCGCCTGCCAACGCAGGTCACACGGGTTCGATACCTGGTCTGGGAAGATCCCACATGCCGCGGAGCAATTAAGCCCAAGCACCACAACTACTGAGCCTGTGCTCTAGAGCCTGCGTGCTGCAACTACTGAGCCCATGTGCTGCAACTACTGAAGCCCATGCGCCTAGAGCCCGTGCTCCACAACAACAGAAGGCACTGCAATAAGCCCACGCACTGCAACGAAGAGTAGCCCCCACTCGCTGTAACTAGAGAAAGCCCACATTCAGCAATGAAGACCCAATGCAGCCAAAAAAAAAAAAAAAAAATACTCAAAACAACTCTATGAGGTAGATGTGACTATAATTCCCATTTTTGATTAAAGAAACAAAGGCACCAAGTGGCTAAATAACCTGCCCGAGGTCACAAAGTCACAGAGCCGGTGTGAACCCAGGCAGTCGGCTGCTAGGGTACCTGCCCTTACCCACCACGTTAGCTGATGCTTCAGTGTGGCCCTTGGCAGCAATTTTTTGTTAGAATCAAATTTTCTTGAAAAATACACTATAGTTGAGTGAGATAGAATTTAGGGATTTCTCAGGTATATTTGTCCAGCTGACACTTTTTCTTTTTTTTTTTTTTTAATAAAAGCATCATATCATCTGTCTGAAGACAGAAGCATCAGAAACCTCAGGGGGAAAACCTAAGTGTTTGTAACAATTCAAATCCAAGTTTATTAGAAAGAAGAAGTAGAAGTTTGATCAATAGAGAAACAGAGGAATACTTTCCACATAAAGAACACAGGCCCCAGTTCTCATGGGTTCCAATTTGAGATTTGTGACCTAAATAATATGAATTTTGAAGTAAAAATCTATGTGGAGTTCAAGCTAGACTGTAATATAAAACCCTAGGGAAAATGGATATACCTTTAAAACATTCCTTTTAAGGGCTAGTAACTGATCATAATGAACACTGGCAGAAGCCCATATGATTGTTTGAGGCAAAAGAATGAGGCCTGTTATGCTGACAAAGAAACCTGAGAAAAGTTTTAATTAAACACTGTCATTTAGGGAAGGGGGCATTTTGTTTTTGTGAATCCTCTAAACAGAAATGAATAGCTAAAGTCATACATCAAGGAGAATGTAAGAAAGGACTGTTCAACTCAAATGTTCACTGGGCAGTGAGAGGAGTGATGTGGTGAGTTGAGGGCTGTGATGAGATGTCTCCATGATCTGGCCACTGCTCAGCTCTGATTGCTGCCATTCATCAGTGGGAATCCAGAATTCGTAGATCTTCCATATTTCAAGAGAAGTTGAAAAGCCAACTTGTACTGAAAATGTCCCAAATTTTAAATGGTGGTTAGAGCCAGTTGGAGACTTCACGCAAAGTAAGACTTTTAGAAAGCCCTTACTGGATATTTGATGTGTGCATAAAATTAAGGGTAAGTACAGGAAGGAAAGCTGGGAGAATAAAGATCAATGATGAGAGAAGTAAAAGGATAACAAAGAAGAATGGTGTCTTGAGGACAGGAGAAAGGAATATTTCCAAGCAGGACCACTTTGCTCTGTAGGTCCCTGCCAGAAATGTCAAATCACTGGACTTGAAAATTAGAAAGTTCCCATCAAAGGTGCATATTCAGTAGAGAAACAAGACAACAGCCAGACTGTGAAACCAACTTCTTAAACCCACAGTCTACAACCTGAAAGTATATGCAGAGAAGATACTTTATTGAGGCATTAATGAAAGAATGAAATAAGGGTACTCCCAAAAGAGAGGTGGGTGCTAGCCTGAGGAGACATTTCCTGTGCTTGTAAGTAACTTGGAAGGAGCCAGAGGAAAGAAAGGGACTGACAATAAAAGAGAGGAATTAATTTATGGAGAAATTATCTCAGAAGACACAGAGAGATGAGATCTCCATCACAGAAAGCGGGTTAGTTTTGGAAAGGAACCAGAGGAAGTAGTAAGCCTGACTAACTACACATGATATTTTTCCTTCCTATTGCTAACTCCCTGAGGGCAGGGGCCATGCCTGTCTTATTCACTTCACCCCATATTCTCAAGTAGGAGGCACAAAGATGGATCCAGGATTGAATGTTGGTGAGAATGATTACTTGGACTTGTTTAAGGTCACTTAAAAGTTTGCAACTGAAATATCAAACAAGCAGTGCAAAGATATGGCTATATGCTTCTTTCTAATGCCTCTGTTCCCCAGATTCATACAATCAGTTCATTCTCAAAGTTTGGTCAATTTACCTTTGTAGAAAAAGAAATTTGCCAAGCCATAGCAGCTCCAGATTATAACATCATTACATTTTATAATAATTTATGCTGCGGGAAGGGTAAAAGGTAAGGGGTAAAGGGTAAGTACATAGATGGCGTAATATGTCAGCAATCAAGGGACAATACTATTATTATGTTAAAAACTGCTCACGGATCTAGGCAATTATTTTTACGTTTTATTTCTGTTATTGGGCTTACTTCGACATTTGGCACTAATACACTTTTGAAGAACGAATATATTAGACAGTTTTACAGGTTCAGCTGAAAATAAAGTCATATCTATTTAGAAGTGCCAATCAGGATGGTTTTAGTCTTTTCTCTGCTGATGTAAGAGGTCTTAAGTCAGACGTAGGATTTAGCAAAGCAAATGAGAGCACTAAAAATATCGGTGAGAATACAATCGTAATAGTTGAGCAACTTTTGGGGAGAAAACAAAATTCAGAGCAGGATGATGGATTTGAAAGATAGGAAGCAAAGAACTTTATGTTGCAAGAAATGGAAGAACGAGTTTAGTAGGTGACATTGACAGAGAGGATAGTCCCATTAGATGCTAAACTTAGAAAGCAACATTGCTAACGTATTTTATTCAGGCAATGTACTAAAGACCACAAATGCACTGAATTTTCATGGAATTCCATTTATAGTCTAATCAAATCGTTATTGTTCTCATGTTATGTTTGGGGTAATAGAGGTTAGAGAATTGAAATAACTTGCAAATAGCGCATTGTAAGAAAAATGCCAGAGCCTGAATTAAATACAAGTCCTGTTTGAATCTAGATTTTTAACTCTTAATCACTTTAATACTATCTCCTGAATTATGATGTTTCTGGTTGACGAGACGTGTCCACAGAGAGGGTGGCTAGACTAGGAGGTACTAATGATCTTTGAAGATGAAGGAACTGAGCGAGGCTAGAATATCCACCCTGAACATGGGTGGTGGCCAGAATGATGGCAAAGGATATGACAAAGAGGACAATGGTGAGTTACATGCCTAGATCTAGAGAACATGCACAGTGCTGACATAGAAATTTATAATGACAGATAAAAAGAGAGTAGAGTACTTAGAAAACAAAAACTTCAGAGTACAATGTCTATTAAGTAAATTTGCTAAAATAATGGTTTTGTAAAATTAAATAGTAAACCAGATTAAATGTTAACACTTCATTTTATTGAATGTGATTGTATTACGAAAACGTCTAACGTTTTGTATTCGTTATCTATTTCTATATAATCACCACTAGCTTGGCAGCTTAAAACACGCAACCACACCTTTAGAATTTATTTATTATCTCACACTTTCAGTGGGTCATTTATCTGGGCTTAATTTTACTGAGTTTTCTGTTTCAGGGTCTCCTACAAGGCTGCAATCTAGATCTCATCTGAAATGTCAACTGGGGAAGGATCCACTTCCAAGATCATATGGTTATTGGTAGGATTTGGTTCTTTGCTGATCGTCAGACTGAGGACTGCATTTCCTCGCTGGTTGTCAGCTGGAATCTGCCCTCAGTTCTTCCCATATGTGCCTCTTTGCAGAGCAGCTCACAACCTGGCAGCTTGCTTCATCAAAGCCAGCAAGGTAAAGAATTTGCTAGCAAGATGGCAGTCAGAATCCTCTGTAGTCCATTCATGGACATAATATCTCACCATCCTTGCCACATTCTATTGATTAGAAGTAAGTCACAGGTCTAGCCCACACTCAAGGCGAGTGGATATACAAGAGTATGAATACCAAGAGTTGGGATTTATTGAGAACCATTTGCCACACCTTTCTAATAGTAATCCTCTATTTTGAATGATCTACCTTCTTCTCACAGAGGGATGAAAGCGGGAGCGGGGAGAAGAAAGACTGCGTAGGCAAAAAAAGGAAGGTCACAAAATATCATTTCATGACTCCTGATCAATGATTGCTGCCTTCCCTCTAAACCCACATATTTGTAGAAATGAAGGCTATTCTCTCAGGCCAATCTTATTTCTTGCTAACTTGACTCTTGGTTTGCTTTGTAATTTATTTCCCACTTTATTATTGATAAACTGTTTCATTCTCCCCTTTACAATGAGAAAATTTTCTCCCATATCAGAAACCTACCAGTTCCTTGGGAAATCACTTTTGATTCACAGTTCACATTGCTGATTTCACTGATAATTACAACACTACCTATAAGGATAGTCCTCAAAAAGAAATTATCCAGCAAGTGTTCATTACGTCAAAATGGCTCAGGTAAAGAATATATTTTATGTTGTATTGGAATAGCCACCAAATAGTGAGAGGTGTAAGTCCTAGCAGTACAATGTTTAATATGGTATGGGTTAAAAAAAATACAGAGTTTAATACTTGACAGTGTCTAAGGTCTCAAACTGTTACCAGTAATTTTACTAGTGAAGTGGCCGTGAAGTTAAGTTCAGAGCCCTACACTTGGACAGGCCTCTTCCAAGGCTGGTGTGCTCTACTCCAGAGATGAGGTGTGGGGAGAGAATGGAGATCATCAAAAGCCCCACCTCTGTGCAAGAGATAAAACACTGCCCCACCCTAGATGTCTTCAGGCTGCTGTCCAGTATCTCCATATCCACCTGATTGCGAACAGTCATCTGTCTTTGTGGGTCCTCGAGGGTCAAAGTTGGGATTAAGCACTTTGATCCCAAGAATAGGGACATTAGCAAGAGGGACGTCTGTACTAAGGCTCACATGAAATGGTCTGTGAGGCTCAACGCAGTGGAGGCAGGGCTGGGGTTCACGTGGGGAATGGGGAGTAGGAGATAGCTAAGAGAGACTCTTCTGTAAGGGTGTATGAAACAAAATTCTTATTTTATGGGAAGACAAGAAAAATGTAAACATAGGAAACTTTTTCTGCTCGCTGGCTCCTCTCTCCCCTCTGCTGTGCCTTGTGTCGCTGCATTATGCATCCACCCAAACTCCGCATCGGCAGAAATACCTGCTCAACCACAAAGACCAACGTTCTCCTAATGCCAACCAGACAGCTCCTTAAAAGCTAACAGTCCTTCTTAATCTTATAAGGGGCCCCAAAGACCCATGACCACTACTCACTTTGTACTTACATATCTGGATTGTGCAAACTATTTATGTCATTTAATGTATAGCCCTCAGACTCAAAAACCTATATAACTGTGCTTTGGCCTCGAACAGGTGGAACAGTTCTCAGAGCTTTCTGAAAGGCTGTTCCTGGGTTAAAATCCTCAATTTGGCGCAAATGAAATCGTCTATCTTCCAAAGATTGACTACTGATTAACTTTTCGTCTACAGGTTATTGGCAACCATGTCCACGGAATCAAAACTATGGAGGTCTCTTACTGTATAGCACAGGGAACTATACTCAATATTTTATAATAAGTTACAAGGAAAAAGAATCTGAAAAGGAATATATATATATATAACTGAATCACCATGGTATACACCTGAAACTAACATGATATTGTAAATCAACTACACTTCAATAAAAAAAAATAAGATTAAAAAAAAGCAAGGAAAAAAAAAAAGAAGAAGAAAGAGGGTAAGAAAAACAGCTACCTAATGAGAAGTATGACCTCTGGAGTGAACTAAGTGGGTGTCAAATTCCAGCACTTCCTCATGTTAGCATTAAAAAAAAAAAAAAAAAAAAAAAGGTAGAGGTCTCTAAGAGATTTCCTCAGGGCAAGACTCACTGCCTGAACAAGTACTTGCAGAGTACTTTACAGATGTGGCATCACCAATAAAAAGTTGTGAAGCTGAAAGAAACTGTTCTAAGCTATCAGTCACTTTTTTTTAATCAACCCAACTTGACTGAATTAACTTTCTATTCTTTCCTTAGAAAAGATTTAATAATTGCTGCATATGAAGAGACAAAGGGTATGCAGCCAAAGAGTGCAGATGCATTAGGCAACTAATTAATATTGATAACACATTATGTTTTGAACGTTTCAATGTTTGCAATGTTGCCAGGTTATATTTTAATTTGTTGGGATTATCTATCTGAAACAAAATAAATGTCTATGTTCATATATTTTCTGTTTGTAAATTTGTACCTTTAAAAAAATTTTTTGTCTCAAAAAGAGTCTCCTAAACAGTGCAAGCTTCTGCCCACACAAAACCTGAATCTTCCCTGAAAACTAGGAAGTTTTTCATGACTACGTTTCTGTGTCTCTGTGTTCCATATGTATATATGTTGTGTGGAACTTGAGACATTTATTCCTGGTAAAAATTGTTTTAAGATTTTTCTTCTTTCTCTCTTGTAACAGAACTATCCTTCTTCCTATAGTTTCTGAATGAATATGATACCCTGAAGCATCTCCTCCTTACTGAAGTAGATCTCTGATGCCTAGATTAGGTTTAGTAATTCAGAGATTTTCAAGGTAATACCTAGTCATGAGGCTCATTTTTAAAAACTGTAAATGAGAAAGAAAAAATTGGCTTGTCATGAGAGTTCAGGAAAAAGTACGAGGTTCTATTTTTTTCCCTACCAGGGATTTAGAGAAAGTCTCCATAATCCCAGTGGCATGAATTGCAAATGTAATCACCAATAAGAAAAAGGTTAAAAGCTCTGAAGTATTGGGCCATGCTGCTTTGGCAAACAAAGACCTCATTTTTCAGACTAGAATGTGGCTTCTGGGTTTCTGTATAAGGGTGGTGAACAGAGAAGCACTGTTAAACCCTGGGTCAGCCTAGCGTCAGCTCTGTTACAGCCAATAAAATACAAAATATGATAGATATTGCTGTCAAAGAGGAGAAAAGAGTAAAATCTCTCCTCACATTGCTACTTCACATCTTACCTTTCTTGATTCTGGAAGCCACTTCCAATAAGGCTCACAGAGGTTTAATTGATGTCTAGGGTGTGGAGAGAACACAAGGTCTCTCTTAGTAAACTATATTGTTTATTGTGCTCAAGAGAAACACCTTCATAATACATTAGGCACTTCTGCAAATGGAAGCCATTAAGTTAGTCACAAAAGATGACATGCAATCAAATAAGTTTGTTTTCATAATGCTTTTTTCTCTTCCAAGATTGGGGACTGAAATTTCTGGAATGTCTGAGAACATAAATATGTAACAGACCAAGGGTGTATATGTATGTATATGTGTGTGTGTATGTATGTATGTGTGTGTGTATATATATATATCATAATCATATATGATTATCATTATGATATATGATTATAATCATTATCATATAGGATAATCATATATATATGATTAGGTTAAAAAATAAATACTGCCATTTTCAGTTTAATTCTGATTTCACTCTGATTTGGAAATGATTGGTGGTGCTTGAAAAACAAAATCCAATTTCCCCAAGCTGGTGAATTACATGGATTGAACCTTAGCTATAATAAGCCTTAGAGTAAATGCTCCATTACTGTGTCCTTAACAATCTACTTATAAGGGCCACATAAGTTTCTCTAGAGCACGGTAAATATTTCAAACTTTCACTCTTACTGAAGTTCCCAGGAGAGCATTGGGCATATCTTCCTTAGATTTAACATTTTACTTTCACTTAGATTCTGCTGATAGTTTTCTTATATAAGAGCCAAAAGGAGAAGACATTTGGAAAGTAAAGATTCAGACTATAAATAGTAAAAAGTCAGTTTATTATGTGTATTAACTGACATCTCAAAGGTTCCTATGGCTATTACCCACCTCCCAGGGATGATGTGATAAATAAGGACTGGGCTAAGAGACAGTGACTCACTGAGCTCAACAGCAACACAGGGGACCTGCGTGCCAGAGGTTACACTCCAGGAACAGGTACATCACTCACTCACTTGAGGACTGCTACCCCATCTGTAAAATGAGGTCAGTATAGCTGAAAACTGGGAGGTAAATCGATTAAATTGATCGTAAGGCTTCTTGGAAACAAAAGGTAATATGTAAATGCTGAAAGGCACAGGCGCCACACTGATGAGTGCATATAGTTTCTGAATAGAAGAGGGAGAATATATTTCAACCAAAACAGGTGAATGAATGGACGGAGCTCAAGGCAATAGAGCCTTAGCCACTGAACAGAGCTTGACACAGAAGAGAACCAGGAGTGACAAGGAGAGAGAGGGCGAGTTGCAGGGGATATTCAGGGATTACAAAACATGTTGAATATATTGATGAGTCTAACTGCTTTATCTTTACTTTACTTTCTTACTGTATTTATTTTTGCCACCCAGACAGAAACCCATAATTATTTTCACCTCCAAAATATTTTCTTCTAGATAGACTTCTATTAATTCACCCCACTGTGATCCATCCATTTAAAAATCCCTTCTATGATAACTTACATCAATTTTAGTAATATGTTGCTTTGATGTTATACTTAAGTTGACAGGTCTGTATTATGTTTTGTGTAAGAAGTAACAGGATATAAGAATGTGGGTGTGGGGAATTCCCCGGGGGTCCAGTGATTAGGACTCCATGTTTTCACTGCCGAGGGTATGGGTTCAATCCCTGGGCGGGGAAGTAAGATCCCACAAGACGTGTAGCACGGCCGAAAAGAAAAAAAAAAAATGTGGGTGTTTGCCTAATTTGTCTAGAAAAGCAGGATAAACTAGAATCTCCTTAAATGCTGATTTATAAGGGATTAGTGGGAACTAGATGAAGGGGATAGGAATAGGAACAAGGCTTTTCTGAGAATAACTTTTAATATAATTTGGTCTTTTGAACAATATCATCAACTAATAAATGAATTAAAATTTATGAGAAAGCAAAGCTAACATTCAATACAAATGGAAACAAATGAATTGCTCATCAGACTGAAAAATAATCATCCAATGATAAGAATTCAAGTAACTTTTGAATTCAGTATTCTTATTCTATACCCTTAAGGGTCATAAACACAAAATCATGTATACACACATGCAGGGAAATCTTACCCTTATTTATTATAGTTTTTTGTTGTGGTTAGTAATGACGTGGGTGTCAATTTTTTGTGTGTATTATTGGAGAGATATAGAAGTACTGACGCTGAAGCATATCAGAGTTTTCACTGTGGGAGAAGGGAGATATACAGAATGAGGAAGGTGGAAAAGAGCTCTGTGCTATCTATTTTGAGTTGAAAGTATCAGTATGGAATCATTACATATCTCTATCTGTCTATATTTAGCTAGCAAGCTAGCTTTTTTTAGCTGCTAATAAAGAGTATCAGAAGCAATGGTACTTAGTGGTAATGAGTAGACCTATCATGCAAACACGTTTTTCTCAGTGGTAATCTCTGACGAAAGGAACTTGGGCATCTTAAGAAATGGCTGATTCAAATTCTGAGTCCTGGAAAGTTCAGGATAAGCCTGGAACATGTTATTTCATAAAATAAGAAATGCTCAAAAAATAATGAAATTGTCAAAATGATACCAGCACTGGTTTAAAGGGCTTACACTGGCCAAATTTAGGACAATATGAATATTAAAAAAAAAATAACCATTAAAAAAAAAAAAGGTTTTGGACACACTGAACTTCATATGTGTAAGTATGTATACGTATCAATATTTTAGGGGAATAAGTCTGTAAGGGACAATTATGTACAAGACTTCCAGTTTTGTGTCTATCCTCTCTTTCTTTTGTCTGTTCTATCTTTCCATGACCTTCTTGGTCTTAAGGATGGTATACCTCTGGTCCTTTACTCAAAATAATGTCTCCTGAAATGTTAATAACATTATCATCCCTCCCAGAATTTTTTTTTTTTTTTTTTTTTTTTGCGGTACGCAGGCCTCTCACCGCTGTGGCCCCTCGCGTGGCAGAGCACAGGCTCCGGACGCGCAGGCTCAGTGGCCATGGCTCACGGTCCCAGCCGCTCCGCGGCATGTGGGATCTTCCCGGACCGGGTCACGAACCCGTGTCCCCTGCATCGGCATATGGACTCTCAACCACTGTGCCACCAGGGAAGCCCCCAGAATTATTTTTAAAAAGACCTGGGGAGGATATAACACTTTAACTAAAAGAAAATCTTTAATGGTGTACAATCTAAAATTATGTTCCTTGGTCTTTAACTGTACCTTTAAAATTATACTAATATGGTAAAACCCAGGTCTGCTCAGCTGACAGATATGACCACTTTATGTAAACTAAGTTTTAAATTTAGCCATGTCCCAACATTTCCTGAAAAAAAAATTTTAAATCTTCCAATTTCTGCTTAGGTCATAAGCAGGTTAAGTCCATGGAATATATATGTGATTGTAGATTTAGTCTGACTTTCTAATTGCTTTTTCATAGATTTGCCCAAAGACTAGAGTTTTTTAAAACCAAACTTACCTTTCTATATTTTGAACAAACTTGATTTTTTAAATATGTGCTACAGCTTGGCTAATACTCTTACATTCTCAGAAATTGCCTTTCTACCCAGTCTGGAAGTGAGAAGACCTTTGTCTCCAGGGCACTCAGAAAGGGATCTGTTTTAGACTGTAGATGAGTAAGGTTCAAACTGGATTGAAAGATAAGCAGTAGCAATAGTTTAAGACCATGTCACTGCTGAAAGGATTTGCTTTTTACAACGGTTTCTCACAAAAACTGCCCAAGGAAAGAAGGAAAAGTCGTCTGGCTTAAGCAGGTAATAGTGAATAGCAAGTGTCTTTGACCCATGGTCTGTAGTGTTTGTAACACAAAATACACTGACATTAGGCCATAGGAAAGTTTAGGTACTTAGCACATAGTATTGATATATTTATATCACGTAAAGACAATAATTTTTAGTGATTGTCAAGCTAAAATGGCATTCATCCAGTAAATGGCCTTGTTACAAGCAAAAAGGTCATTTGAAGCAAAAAGCCTCTTGTACTTTTTTTTTTAACCTTGGCAACCTTAAATGAAATATTAATGGGTGAATTCCCTTTGTTTATTTTGACTATGTTAATACATTTCAAATGTTTAGCATAGCCTGGATGTATGTATTTATGTACATAAATATGTACGTACATATGTTTATACAGCACATTTATTGTTGAATATCTGTCTCACGTTTGTTGCTTCCATTGTAATTTTTCATTAGAGTGGATTTCTCCCCATGATTTTATCCTAAACGCTTAGTATGGTGGCTAGAACACCACAAGGATTCAAAAAAATATTTTTTGGTTAATCAGTAACAAAAATAAAAAAACAAAAAACCCAGGGGCTTCCCTGGTGGCGCAGTGGTTGAGAGTCCGCCTGCCGATGCAGGGGACACGGGTTCATGCCCCGGTCCGGGAAGATCCCACATGCCGCGGAGTGGCTAGGCCTGTGAGCCATGGCCGCTGAGCCTGCGCGTCTGGAGCCTGTGCTCCGCAACGGGAGAGGCCACAACAGTGAGAGGCCCGCGTACCGCAAAAAAAAAAAAAAAAAAAAAAAAAAACCCAGAATTCATACTCATTAAATGCCTGTTTTATAGAAATGCTGTAAAGCTGTTCTTGATTTTTTGAGGCTTAGAGTTTAAAACATAATTTAGATCACATTGCCTATAGTATTAGTAATAATTACTCTGACAACACCATTTATCTAACACTGACTTTTATGCCTGGTACTATGCTATGGTTTAGTTGCATTATCTCATTCAATACTAAATTTAGCCACTTAATGCAAATATTAAAGATTTTCCCCAATATCCAAAAATAGGTTTCACTGAAACCTTTCATAAGCTGAAATGGTGTAAAGTGGAAAAGCAGTTACCTTAGGACACATCTTCCTAATGGATGCACAAGATAAATTGAGATAAAGAACGGATGCTCACAGACACATTTCAAAGCTATGTTGGCTTGATGCTGAGTGTAGTAGTTCCTGGGGAAGGAGCTTGGTGGTGCCACTCGCAATGCTGGGGTGTGCGCTGCCTCTACGAGGGCTCACTGCAAAATAAACCTGAATGCTATTTTCTCTTTTCAGCTTTGTTCATAGAAGCGAAAATCCTCTTTCGATTTTTTTCAATTAGCACAAACAGGTGCTAACGTAGGTCTTTCATGAAAGGAAAGTGACATAAAGTGAACTTTCAAAAAGCAGGGGAGGGCTTCCCTGGTGGCGCAGTGGTTGGGAGTCCGCCTGCTGGTGCAGGGGACACGGGTTTGTGCCCCGGTCCGGGAGGATCCCGCATGCCGCGGAGCGGCTGGGCCCGTGAACCGTGGCCGCTGGACCTGCGCGTCCGGAGCCTGTGCTCCGCAACGGGACAGGCCGCGGCAGTGGGAGAACGGCGTACCGCAAAAAAAAAAAAAAAAAGCAGGGGAGATCTGTATTCCCATTTTACAGATGAGAAAACTGAGGTTTCCAGAAGTTAGGTAAGTGGAAAAGTCCTGTCATGATTTCTGAACCTCAAACTAAATATATCTCCTACCCCTATTATCAGAAGTGTCTGTGAGGGATTTTACAATCATCCAAAAAAAAAAAAGAAAAGAAAAGAAAAGAAAATTCTAGTTCCCAAACTGATGAGTGTACCTATAGCTTTAAAAAGCTTCTTACAGGAAACAACTGAATTATGAAAATAGAGCTTTCCTGTGTGAACACCTTAGAAAGGGATGTGGAGATGTTATTTGAAAGGGCAAAATCTTCAGAAATAGGGCTACTGTATTTGGCAAGCTGTTTCCATTGGTTAAACAAGAAATGGAATATATAACAGATAAATGCCACATAAGCAAAATGCTCTAGAGATACTCTAATCACTGATTTCTAGGGGATTTGTGATGCAGCCTTAGAATATGCGGTCACTGAATTATGTGCCAAAACGGATATAGAAAACTAATTATGTCTAGATGAAATGGAAAGCAAACTAGATACCTGAAAAATTTTCAGGATTAAGCAAAACTGAGCATGACAACAGAGAAACAGACAAAAGACTGATATTACTTTGGAGTTTTAAATGTCATTTCTTCCCACTTCAATGGAGGCAAGGCATCAGCAAATTCCACACAACATATGACTCTTTCCAATTTGACAATAGGCTTGAGAACTGGTGTATAGCACCTGCACCTACTTTCCAGATATTCTATAAATCTCATGTCCTCTGCCAGTGATGGAAAGTAGCTTAGGGAGTGTAAATCACAGTATACTCCAATCAGATAATAAATAAATTATATCTATTGTAATCAAGCTAGGATATTGGAATTTTGTTCTAGGTCTGTTGTTCATACTGCCTATGTTTTTTTTTTTTTACCAAAAAAAATATTTCAGATGATCTGTTTCATTAATAAAGTTTGTTTTGGATAGTGAGTTGCAAAGAAAACTGCAAAGACAACTGGTAGACCAACTTTTATAACATAATATACATTTTCTGGAACATGTGTATATAAGACATGAAATATTTCATATGATTTTGAAGTTTTTATATTTATCAGTCTTCAGTGTGATTTTGTATATTTTGCCCTTATTCAATAATTCTTGCATAGAATTTGCATAAGTATCCCATGTCTATAGTGTTGCTTTTTCTTAGAAAGCAGATAGGAAAAAGTTTATATGACTAGGAGAACTCACTACCACAGTGAATGAGTAAATTATCTCAGATATAATGAGATAATTGTCAGGAGAAAAAAAAATGATGGCGTTCAATGGTCAGATGACTAGGAGAATACTGGGAATTTTATTATATGAAGAGAAATTTTACTCTTCAGGAATCTTTATAAGGCCAAAATATGCAGTTATACCATTTGTTTTGGCTGAAGGCAACTTCATTCTACAGGAGAGCAAAATCTGCCACCCCAAAATGTATCTCAAACACTTTCCTGAGACAACGATTTGATCTAGACAGAAACTCATATATTACACTTGATTTCCTTCAGTTATTGAAGGTCTAATATACATACTGAACTATGGGAAATGTACAAAATACTATGCATAGTTGCTAAATTCAAGGTAATTAACCTACAACTCAGATGCAAGCAAATTAATAAAATAACTATAAGGTTCTGTGTATGAAGTGTTTGCAGTGTTTAGGAAAAAGAATGATGTAACTGGACCAGTTAGCAAAGACTATATAAGGAAGAATGAATTAGGTGAGAATTTAAAGATACATAGAACTGATGAGAAGAGAACATTCCAGACAGATGAAATTGTATATGCAAGATAAGGAGGTGGGACATTGCAAAGTGTATTCAGAGGACAAGACATTGAATAAACAAGCTGAACAAACTGGGTGTAACTGGAAAGGCAGGACTTTAAATTTTAGACGATACAATTTTGAAACCACTCCAGGCGCCTTTTCCAAAGTGCCATGTTAAATATTGTTACTCCTTCGAGATACAGTAGGTACTTTAAAATTTCTGGGGAGGAAGACAGTTCCCCCTACTTTTCTAGGTTCTTCTGGCTGGTCTAGAAAATAAATTGAATGTAATATATTAACAGGAAGAAATCAAATAAAAGTTTAGTAATATGTATATATGGGAGAGACCGAGAAAAACTGATCAACTTGCCACAATGGCCCTCACCTTAAATACTATCTTCAGCTAAAGACAAAAGAGGATATTGGGGGTAGTGGTTTGGGACTTCAAAGGAGAGGAAGGTAATTCACATGGAGATGGAAAAGCAAATGTTTGATAAATAAGTTTGCTGGGCCAGGCAGAGATAATGGGACAGAGACTGGACTCTGATTTCTAGACCCTGCCCAAGTTCCCCACCACACCTAGCCGTTATTCTTTGCAGAGATCTCCAGTGATAGTTCTATTCGGGGAATAGGTCCTTTATCTAGATTCTTAGAGCAGCTAAGAGAGAGGTAAAAAGAAAGACTTCTGGAGTATTCTTGTTCTTAAAAATAATCAGCCTAAATTAATCCTCATGCCAAAGAGATACAATTTGGGGTGGTAGATTTTGCTCCCCTGTAGAATGAAGTCCTCTTCAGCCGAATCTAACGGTATAACTGCATATTTTGGCCTTTTTCTGAAGAGTAAAATTCCTCTTCATATAGTAAAATTCCCAGTATTCTCCTAGTCATCCGACTATTGAATGCCATCATTTTTCTTTTCTCTCATCACCCAGTGTCTTGCACAAAAATAGCTGTTGGCAGTGAGAAGCCATAAGCCATTGGTTTTACAGCAGTCAAATTACTTGATAAAATCAGTGAATTAAAGAGGAATTATTTAATGACTGTTATGCGGAAAGAATAGGAGAAAAGCTGGAGATGGAGAGACCAGAGTCAGAGAGAAGAAATGGAAAATTAGCAAGCTTATCAATGCCTTAGACCTAGTGTGATGGCAGTGAGAATGGATAAGAACATTAAGAATACAGAAAAAAATCTGATAGTAAATTAAATGTAAAAGTACACAGGCGAAGTTAAAGATAATTCAGTGAAGCGAATATCAAAAATCACTCCTCACATATTATGTTAAAAGGCCTCCAGAACAGGAGTTCTACATCCATCCTGGAACTCCACTTCAATATTTTAATAGCTTTCCTGCCAGAGAATTGTCACTGAGTGTTCACCTTAATCATTCCAGTGATATTCCACCCCTTTTGTGATAGCATTCCAGATTTTTTTCAAGTAGATTTGAGCCCTTCAGAATTTCTTGTTAACCTAATTTCTCCTGACTTGTAAAACACAAGATAATTTAAGCCTTTTTGAAAATGATTGGGACAAAAACCTTAGTTAATATTAAGGGAGTGGTTTGCCTATATTTTGCACACATGGCTTTTAAGTGATTCTATACTACTAAATTAGGAGCAAAGAGAATATATTGAGAGTCATATGTATTCGATTTACCTTAAATACTTCCAACAGCTTTGAAAACCTTTATTTGATATCACTAAGTTACTATAACCCAGAGACGTGGTACATATTTTATATTAATGCTACAATATGATATAAAGGATGTGGATTGAGGAGTCATCTGACTACCTCATTTAAATCCTGCCTATGACACTTATTAGCCACGTGGCTTTAGACAAGTTATTTCAAGAATCTTTACCTTTTTTTTTTTTCTAAAACACGATATTGTAGAGGTGATTGTATTCACCTCAATGACTGTGCATTGTGTTTATTTACGTATGTGAACTGGCTAGCATAGTCTCAGGCATGCAATCAGTTATCAGTATACTTGAATCTCCTGTCTCCTCACTTAAACTTTGAACCGTTGTGCTGAGTCTTTAAACTGCCTCTAAAGTCTTTGCCGTTAATTTTTACTTAAATCATTTTGCCACCTTTCGTCTTTGTCCATTTTATGATAGTGATTCTTTTTCTGTAGCACTTTTAAAATTTTTCTGCACATAAAGACCAGGGTTAATAGATTTATCATTCCTCTTCTCTTTATCACTGTCACCTTTGCCAAGGTAAAGAAGCACGGTTATTTCCACAAGCGCTGATTCAGTCTATGAGAAAACTTAGGGCCAGACCTTTCTAAAAAAGGCTATCTGAAGCGGAATGTGTGTTTGGGAATGTAAATTTAGCTCCACAGTCCTACAGACAAGATGAACATGTTTGTTTTGTAACAGATACTTTCCTGAGAACATCAGTCTAAATGTAGCTCTGGTCCCCCTAGCTAGGGGACCAGATAACAATAGCTTTTCATAACTAGCATCTTTACTAGAACTTACAGCCCCCATGCAAAAATCCTTTCTTTTAACACAAAAAAGAGTGGAGACAGACAGCCGGAATTCCTGATATATCCCATAGGCTACTGCTATATTTTATATTATATATACTATATAGTTATACTATAGTGTAGTATAGCCATATACTATATACTATAGCCATATAATATAGTATGCTACATATACTATGGCTTCCATATACTATGACTATAGTGTGTATATATATATATACACTATATATACTATATATACTATATATACTATGCAACAGCAATAGCTAACAGCTCTCAGGGTACCTGAGGATCCAGCACTACCAGATACAAACACTGCCCTGCTAGATATAGCACCAGTGACTTTTGCTTGTGTTTCTCTTGTGCAAAGAGCATGAGTAAAGATCCCCAACATTGATTCATTAGTAAAGCTCCCCATCTCTTACCTTTCCTACTGTAGCAGGGCACTGGTCTTGGTCTTTTTTTACCTTCTACTCACACCATATAAGGAATAGCTCTCAAAATAGTAAACTTCTTATCCCTGGCCTGCCACATTCGGAGTCTACCGTACCTTGCAGTAGGTTTGGGCTACTCTGAAAGTGATTGAGCACCTACTATGCATTGGTTAGGTTACAAGGGTAGAATACAACAGACTGAGACATAGCCAACGTCCCTGCTTCCACAGAGCTTCTGTTACGTTGGGATAATAAAAATGCAGAAACAAGTATGGAAGCTTCATGAGCGTGAACATTTTTGTTTTGTTCTCCCATTTTATCCCACAGCCCAGAACAGAGCCAAACATTAATGATGCCTCAATAAATATTTGTTATGTCAATTAAAAATATGATGCAATGTGGAGAGTAGTAAGTACAGCGAAGCAGAGTTAGAGAACAGAATGCAAAAGATTACACAAATTACTGTTTGGACTCTTTTCCAATTCTCATGAATGTTCTGCTCAAGTCAGTGGTTCATTCTGTTTCTTTCTGCACCTGACCTGTACAGCAGTGTCCAATGCCCCATATTCCATCCCTCTGGCATAACTCTCTTTATCTTGGTTTCTCCCCTACCCAGAAACTAGTCTTTGTCTGAATTTAGGCCAACTATCTCCTTCCAGAATTAAGAGTAAAGATTTGTCTTAAGGTTTTGTTTCCTTTTGACATATTTGCTGCATTTTTAATTTAACTACAAACATGCTTTCTGAGATAAAAGATCAGATTAATTCATTCTTTACTAGCTTCCAAAGAAGAGTAGATTGCAAAACCCTGCCAAAAAGTTTTCACTGCCCACATGAAACGAAACACATGACAGCAATACAGTAAGTTTCTTTAAAGCTAAATGTATTGTTTTTAATAGCCTCTGTTTGGAACTATGATACCACCTTTGTTTTTGGATTCAGAATGCCCTTTATTATAACATGATATTCATCTCCAAAAGTAATATTGTTTTTCTGGTTGTATATTTAACAAAGAAAAGAGTCAGTAATCCTATATCAGTAGCTAAATTTGGGGGAGGATGGGGATTTTATTCATCTGTAAGATCAACATCATAAAATTATTGTCACTGACAATCCACTGTAAAAAAGAGGAATGATCACACACACACACACACACAACTTATACTTTCCTTCGGGGTAGAGATGGACTATGTATGTTTTATTTGAATTCCAAGTACTCAGTACTTGAATACATGCTCCTTTACATGTTTGTTTACTGAATAAACAAGTCTAGGCTATGATTCACAGTAAATATAAAGAAGGAATATGGAATAAAGTAACATGTATGGGGTCTAAAAAATTACTGGACTCTGATGGGGGTGCTAACCAGATCATTTGGGAGAGAAAATAAAAAGGAATTCAGATAATGGATCTTCGAGGATAACAGAACATAAGGAAGAAGAAAGAGGATTTTTCTGTTTAGTTAATCCCTATCTTCCCCCTCCATACCAGATCAGTTACAGGAATAACTTTAGCATTGCTAAATTCCAATTTGCACCTCATACATACTTTGCCACATGGAAATGACAAATGAAGCAGCTATATAATTCAAAGCCTTCTATAGGTTCAAATTGCAGCATGGAAAATGACTCAGCTGTACTAGATCCACCCTTGGTTTGATCACTCACTAACGATTTTAGAGGATACGTTGTGTTTACTTTTTGTCTCTGCATTCTGTAAGTCTTCCTCTTAGTATCTTAGGTTCTTACAGTCGTACATTGTCCAAATCATTCTTTTCATAATTAAAGCCCTAATGTTGAATCTGAAGAAATACAGGGATGTGAGTGACTCTACACTGTTGTATTTTTACACTTCTAGGGAGAGACAGAGATAGAGGTAGGTAAAGAGAGAAAGAGAAAGCAGGAGAGAGAGAGAGAAGAAGTAATTGGGATATCAACTCCTATCTGCTTCTCAAGACAGTAAATTTTTGAAATTACTGTCTTTGAGGTTACTCCTATCCAGCAGCCAGCTATACTGTTCATCAGCCACTTTAGCACAATAAAGTTGAAAAATAGGATAAAGAATCTGAAGACAGAAATAAAGCTTAACAGCCACATAGGCACTAGTGTGTGCAAAATTAAGGCGGGGGAAAAAAATCACCCTAACCTAAAAGCATCCCAAATGGTTCAGAATGCAACTAA
This sequence comes from Globicephala melas, assembly GCF_963455315.2. Lineage (NCBI taxonomy): Eukaryota > Metazoa > Chordata > Mammalia > Artiodactyla > Delphinidae > Globicephala > Globicephala melas. The sequence continues at coordinate 62,729,783 of NC_083322.1, forward strand.
GATAATGATATGCTCTTTCATATAAATATCTACCATCTCCAACACGAGAAGCTAACTAATAATGAACAGTTTTATTAAAATATAAAGATCACTGAGGGAGCATGCAGAAGCAATCCAATCTTTCAGCACCACTTTATGGGCAGCTCATGGTTTGAAGATCTGTGAAGGTGCCAGTGGTTCTTAATTTATGTTAAAGCCTGATAATTTCCAGTTCTCTGTAACTTTTCCCCCTAACAAGGCAGAACTCATATATTGAAATGAAATCAAAGCACAATATTATTTTAAGGAGTTTGTACTGAAATTTAATTAAAACATCAAATCTAATATAACACTAATGACTAGTTATAACTAAAGCTTCCAGGCACACATAAATTAACTTTAAATAATAGATAGTAGTTGAGACTTCATATTTTGGCCTGTAGCAGTGTTTGTTTGTTTAAAGGTAATTGAAGGAAAATATATAATATTTACACTTTCCATAATTCATATTGATATCACTGAGCATACTTTACAACAATAATAATAATAATAACTACTGAGCATACAATAATAATAATAACTAAAGTGTTCAGGCCAGCATTGATAGATTTAGCAAATAAAAATATAGGATGCCCAGTAAAACTGAATTTCAGAAAACAATGATTTGTTTTTTTCATATAAGTCTGGCCCATGAAGTTTGGGGGAATTTTTACTAAAATTTATTTGTTGTTCATCTGAAATTCAAATTTAACTGGACATCCTGTATTTTATCTGGCAAATCTAAGTTCAGATCAGTGCCAGTGAAGACTGCATGCATAGTTGCTTTAATGACTAAATTAAAGAAAAATAGTCCTATGTATATATTATTTTATCCTTAGGTAACAATGATTTGAGATAGATAATAATTGAGAAAGATTTAAGGGAGCAAAATTTGCCACCCCCAAATGCCTCTTTGGCGTGTGGAGTCTTTAAAGCTGAAAAAAATAAGGCCCAAAAACTCAGGAAGAAACTTTGATCTTCTCTCTAACTTCCTGAAAGAAGTTAGTTAGATAGAGGGCTTGTTCCCAGAATATAGCTGTCATCACAGCTATTTATCCCATCCTGGAACCGAGCAAAGAATATGCGTTAGATATGATGAAGAAGACTTGGCAAGGCCTAGAGATCAGAGTCCACACTATGTCCCATAGTCTCTGCCTGGCCCAGCAAACATTTGCTTTTCCATCTCTATGTGAATTGCCTTTCTCCTCTTTGAAGTGCCAAACCACTAGCCCCAACATCCTCTTTTGTCTTTAGCTGAAGACAGTATTTAAGGTGAGGGTTTCAGATATTTTGGCAAGTTACTCAGTCTTCCTGTGTCTCTCCCATGTATATATTAAACTTCTGTTGGAAGATTTTCTCCTGTTAATCTGTCTCAGGTCAATTTAATTCCTAGACCAGTCAGAAAAAACAAAAAGGGTAGAGGAAAATCTCTTCCTCCCCAACAGAGACAATTCTACAATTCAGCAATATTTGTGTTTTACTTCCTCTTCCAGGAAACACCAACGGACATCACTGTGCAACCCCCTTGAATCCTTGAAGTTAGAGAAAGCCACGTGTCTGAGTTCTAGACAAGTGATTTTGAGCAGAAATGATGTTCACCTCTTCCACTCCTCTCTTTCTTTTCCCTTGTCTGCCAGTTGGAGGCAAAGCCTCTAGAGGATAATACTAAGGCTTTGATGATGCCAGATCCACCATATGGAAGGGCCTGGGTCCCTGACTGACCACATGGAGCAGAAGACTGACCCTTCTTTCCCTCTTACCACCAATGTTCATCAGATGGCGATATGAGTGAGAAAGAAACAATCTTCTGAGATTTTGAGGTTGGTTATTTCAACTTAACCAATCTTATATGGATATTACATATAATAGAGTTAGAGTGAGTTAACCTATCTAATACAGAATCTAATGCAGTAGATTGCTTTTACAAATGAAACTTTGAATATGTGACTGACTGGCTTAGCAGGCTAGATGTGAGTGGTGAGGGAAGAGATACAACAAGCTGGACAGCTGTATAACTGTGTCAGTGTCAAACATTTAATCAGACAGCAGAAGGGAAACCATGTGTCTACTGGGCTCTTGCTAAAAGAATAGCATTGCTGTTGGTTGGATATGGTTATTGACGATGGTGGGCACTGTAATACCCCAAAAATATAAATATAAATTTAGGAAACAATAAGTCAATTGACATCATTAAATGAAAATAGAAAAAATCCAGAAATTTGGATTTTTTAAAGTTGGAAAGTATACTCATCTCAAAATAAAAAAGACATTTAAAAACCTTTTCAGCTACAAAGACCCAATAAGATTGCTTAATAAAGCCAAGTAACTGAATTCTAGACCAGGTTTAGATTATAGGTATGGCTATCACATCTGTTGCTATTAGGTACTCACCAGGTCACTGTCGTTAAGTAGAGAAGGAGGAACTTGCGAGTGAGAAAGCAAAGAAATAAATATGTCTAAGAGAGAATATTGACTACAATTACTGTTGAGTCACATGGGGAACTAAACATATTAGGAGTCTACTAATACCCTAGGAAATGTTATTGCCTTTCACTGTTCAATTGTAGCACCACCTCTGGAACTCTAAGCTTGCTTCTGTAAGAAGCAGGCTGCAAAAATCAAGCAAGATAATATCCACACTAAAGACATGAACAAGGAGTTAAAGACAGAAGGAAGAATGCTTCGAGGCAAGGAAAACAATGGACAGTATATTATATTGCCTGGGGATCTTGGACTTTGATATATTACGTGGATGTGACTTTGTATTGACTCCCTTGGAGAAGGGTTTTGAGTATTTCGTGGATAGGAAGAAGAGGATAGGTGATGAGAAAGACAGAAATTCATGATTTTTCTCTTTATTTAAAGAACAGTGCCTCTGCAGCAAAGTGAGATCATGAGACTGAGTTCTGACCAGTAGAAAATAGGCAGAAGAGTCTGTGACACTTCTGGAAATGGCAGCTTGGAACACTTATCCATCATCCTCCACATATTCTCTTTTTATCTCACAGCCAGAAGCAGAGGAGCCAGAGTAGAACAGCAAGCCCCTGACAGATGGAGAAGGATGGGATGGAACGAATCAGGTCTGAATGACAGCATGGAGCCACACAGCACTCCTCTGCCACACTACCCCATGTCCTCAAAATCCCCATAAATAAAGCTTTATGTTGGTATAAGCCAGTAAGACTTTAGATTAGCAATTGCTGTGTGCTGATGAACACAATAATGCAATAAACACAATCATTGTATGGTGATGTTCGTATAAAATTTAAAAATCAATTTCAATACATTTGAGAGAGAAATCTCACATTTGGTGCTTTAGGACACACCAGCCAATATAGTCTCTCATTTTTAAGAGACAGCACACAAACTTTAAGTTTTACTCTTGATTTTGGGCTATACCTTTTATTAACACTTTCCCTATATTCCAATTGGACAATTTTTATTCACCTTTTATCGGTAATAATTTTGAAATGCAATTTCTGAAAACGAGGTCATTTTAAAGTCTTCCCTCCTTAAACGTGATGAATTAATCTGCTTGATTATTTTTAAATTCTTCTCCAAATTTTTTAACTTGTTAAACCTAGGATCATATTTACTATATCCTTAAAGAGAAGTTTGTGTAACAAGACAAATCACAACAGAATGAGCGAGTTCAACGTGCTTTTACTAACTGATTTTATATACAAAAGGAAAAGTATTTGGAGGAGAATCTGGATGGAGTTTTGCATAGCCAGTATGCGACAGCCTTTAGGAACTGTGTGTAAACCTAAAAATTGACAAAATTCAGTGGCTTATCAAGAACTCAAAGTTAAAGTGAACTTTAAATCCATCCCACTTACTTCATTAAAACCCTTAGTAGCATCCTTGTTCATCAGTCACTCAGCTTATAATTTCATACTAAAAAAGTGTATGAAATACAAATTATTATATCCAAGTACAAATTACGTTATAATTAAATGTTTGGAAATATGATTATTTTCCTGATGCCAGGCTAAATGCCTTTTAACTCAGTGGTTTCCATACTTTATTCCATGTTTAATGCACCTGAGGATCTTTAAAAAATACCAATGCCTCAGGCCTACCTCCAGACATTCTGATGTAATTGGTATTGACTTCAAACTGGGTAATAAGAATCATAAAAGTTCCTCAGGTGATTCTAATACTCAACATTGGAAATCACTGTTTTAACCATATTTCCTCTCTTGACTCACCAGATTTAATTTGGAGGAAATAATTTTATGAATCTTTTTTAAAATGTTTTCCACAAAGATGCTTGAGAAAGGCACGCTTGAGGAAGAAATACAACTTTAGTCTATCTTGGATATTCTAGGCAAGGTAAAATTCCTGAATTGTGCTGATAATTATAGTGAATTTGAAGAGCAGTTCTAACTCCTTTAGTTAACCTAATACAATCAGAAAAAAGGAGGTCAATTATGATCAGTAAACAAATAATTTCAATCTGGTGTTGATCATCTCCTATGCGTTTTTACACGGACAAGTTTTCCATTAAAAGACTGTCTAAACCATTGACTATAATTTTTTTTAATGGTGGAGAATAATTAACCATAGTAGAATCGATAAACATGACTGTTACTAAAAGTGGCTAAAAAGCCAGCTTAAAATCTTTACTGAAGGAAAGTTCCTTAAAATAGAACTTCTATATTATGATGGCCAAGATGATTCGGTTCCCTATGAGCAATGCATATATACACATATGTAATGTATAATATACAACTTTCTTTTTGATCTTCAATTTTCAAAATATTGAAAAATTGTCCTTATATAAATCTAAACACCCTAACACCATTACATTTTAACAAATAACTCTGGCAACAAAATTAAATTTAAACATGGTTATAAATTTGCTAAGTATCAGTTTCTTCTGGCAACCTTCTAATTTTTCGATAAAACTTGTAATGAAATGTTAATTTTTTTTTCTTTTGCTGTATTTTTATCCAACAACTTCGTCCTTATTTCTCATTCTGATCTTTGTTCACAAGAAGCATTACAGAATATCAATCATATTTTCTTGCTGTGTTTGAGTGAAGAGCACGTTGTTTCATTTCAGGAATGACTTCCTGATGCTGTATTTAAGTAGCACATTTTATGTCAATAGAAAAAGCAGTGTGAAAGAATGGGAAGAGGCCTGATTTAAGAGGAAACAAAAATGATCTGGTTTATGATTTTCAGACATATTATCTTGTGACTGTCCACCTGGAAAAGGTGCACGTGCTTCTACTTATGTTTATTTTGTTCACAGCACTTATGTTTATTTTGAATATTTTCTTCATGATGATATCTAAAAATATTAATGATATTAAGTCATTTAAAGACCTCTACTTATACATATTACTGATATGATAGACAAGGTTATTTATATCTTCGCCACAAAGACTACATCACAAGTGAACTGTTGACGAGAAATGATAGAAGCACTGAATATATTAGAAGTAGAAAACCAACCTTGATAGTTTGTATCAACAATATTTACTGCACAAATTTGCAACTGAAACTTTTCTTGCTCTCTGTGCTTTACTTCTATTAATAGAAAAACAACTATGGCAGTTAAGATCCATTTACTAGTTCATATTATTTTATGTCAGAAAATGCAATTATTATTTTTATTTATAATGTGTACTAATTTGGGGGGGAAAGGGAAACAGAAGGGAAAAAAACCTTCTCTAGCAGAGTATTCATACATTTTCTGGTTAATTGTGGTCAAATTATGCATTTTGAAATAGCAATTTATTAGGCTAATGACTTTCATTTCCAAAAAATGACACATGTGATTGTCAAAAGTTTAGAGTTTATGTTTAAAGCTTGTAAATTAGCTGGAAGACTGCTGATTCACACTCAGATAAGAAATTTACTGTCTGCTCTTGATAGAAACAACACATTATTCAAGTTACAGAAAGTTATGAATATTCAGAGTTGATGAACGTAGACAATGTTCTCTAGCTTGACTACGCTTTAGACTCGTGTTCTCTAGCTGACTCTACATCCCTAACCTCCCTTTTCTTAGATTATTTACTTTAGAATACTTGAGATTAAAAATTATTTCTCTGCTCCTTTGAGATGTAAATCCTCTCCAGCCTCTTGCCAATTTTACAACCTAGAAATGTCCTTCTCAAAGACCTGGGCACCAGGAATGACGAGGTCCCTACCTCTCCCCTCCCCAAAGTCTTCCCATACTTTTCCACAAGTTCACTTCAGCACTTAAAACTCTCTCATCTTTTGTTTCAAGGGGGATGAGTTCAATCTCTCTCCCCTACTTCAATAGTTTTGAATGAAGTCTTCCTTACTTTTATTACTCAATTTAATGCATTTTTTCTTTGACAGAGTCAATGTGTCTCTCTGCTAGTTTCACAGGGCATGTGCATTAGTTCTGTTTTATTATGGCTAAATAATCTTTATTGATTTTTTTTAATTATAAATTTTTAAAGGACTTTACCCACATTACATAGAAGTTGTGTGGCCCCGAGGACTGACTGAAAGTACAGATAAGTAAAATGTAAATGAAAGAATGGGCTTTTTGATTAAGCAAACATAGATCTGAATTTAAATGACTAAAATTAACAAATACAAGTTTGCATTTACAAATTTAAAATGAAATTTAGACTTTACATCAATGTGTATCTATATTGAAAAGCATTCTAAATATCTGAATATTTCAAAGAAAGTTTCATAACAGGGGCCCTAAATTATTCAGATACTTGCTTCATTTCTCCATTCTACTTTTCATTAGATACAACCATAGTACCTTTCTACAAGATGATTTTTAATCCTTTTAGACTGGTAATGGAAAGTATAGTGTACTAATTTATGTAAAATGCTGTAATTGCTGAGATAACTGACTCCTTTTAACGTTTTGTCATTAATTATAATAGATTTTTAATTACCACTGGAAGGTTTCGTAATTAGTAACATCCAGCTATATAATCAGTGACCCTAAGCATTCTAATTGACATAACACCTAAAAATTACTCAAAGCATGTTGTAATGTTGCTTCACGTCAAGAAATTAAATCTGAATTACACTTGTTTTGGAGAGGATGGACTTGCAAAATCCATCAAGGATGTGCTGTGGCTCAGTGCTTTCTGGCACACCTACAATTGTCCTTTAAGAGGCTAGAAAAGGAAATTCACATAGAAGAGTTTGGAGAAAATAGATTTATGCATCCTATGGACCCATTATTAGCGAGGATGGACCAAAAATTTTTGTTTATCAAGCTGTCTTCACACAGCATTTTTTTTTTTTACGTCTTTATTGGAGTATAATTGCTTTACAATGCTGTGTTAGTTTCTGCTTTATAACAAAGTGAATCAGTTATACATATAGATATGTTCCCATATCTCTTCCCTCTTGCGTCTCCCTCCCTCCCACCTTCCCTATCCCACCCCTCTAGGTGGTCACAAAGCACTGAGCTGATCTCCCTGTGCTATGCGGCTGCTTCCCACTAGCTATCTATTTTACGTTTAGTAGTGTATATATGTCCATGTCACTCTCTCACTTTGTCACAGCTTACCATTCCCCCTCCCCATATCCTCAAGTCCATTCTCTAGTAGGTCTGTGTCTTTATTCCTGTCTTACTCCTAGGTTCTTCATGACATTTTTTTTTCTTAAATTCCATATATATGTGTTAGCATACGGTATTTGTCTCTCTCTTTCTGACTTACTTCACTCTGTATGACAGACTCTAGGTCCATCCACCTCATTACAAGTAGCTCAATTTCGTTTCTTTTTATGGCTGAGTAATATTCCATTGTATCCTTTTCAATGGTACAAATAGTAAGCTTGTAGGAAGACTGATTTCAATGATTTAAATTTTAAGCGCAATTTGTTAGCAAGATTGATTTTTTCCCATTCCTTATAGACTTCAAAACAATTAATGACAAATCATATTCTAAGAAACAGTAATAAGTGAAAATCTAAAAAATTTTGATGAACAGTTGCCATATGCAATGGTGATTTATATCCCATCTACTTTTAAACTTTAGTACAGTTAGAGTTATGTCTGAACTCAAAGATAATGTATTTTAAGTATATCAAAGGAAGGAGCTACTTTAACATACTCAATCTTCAGGTGATTATTTCTCACAATACGTCACATTGAATTCATTTAATGAAATGATTTTATACATTAGGCAGCACATAGTTTTACATTTTACAAGACAATTTCTAGGATAATGTTTAAATATCACTAATGGGTGGTTTTAACAAAACGTAATTTTCTCCAAAACAGAAGGTTTTACAAATACCTTTTACCAAAGGTGTAGCAATATACTCAGAATATGTTCCTAACTGTATACCACTGATTTGGTATTTAAACATTGCCTTTTTGAAAGTATATTAAATTCAATTGAGTAAATTTTGCCTTTGAAGGGAAAGATAAATGACATTGTTCTAAAATTTTCTCATCATCAAGATAACTTTTTAGAAGAACATGGTTAAATATTTTGCAAAAATTATTTATATGTTGACTTTTGTGTATAGTTTTATAAATGATAAACTGCAAATTTCTAGTCCTGGCAAGTAAAATTTGTGAAAATACTTTCTTTAATTAGTATTCTTATTTTTTTTTTTTTGTTTTTTGTGGTATGCAGGCCTCTCTCTGTTGTGACCTCTCCTGTTGAGGAGCACAGGCTCCGGATGCGCAGGCTCAGCGGCCATGGCTCACAGGCCTAGCCGCTCCGCGGCATGTGGGATCTTACCGGACCGGGGCACGAACCCGTGTCCCCTGCATCGGCAGGCGGACTCTCAACCACTGCGCCACCAGGGAAGCCCTGTAACACCTTATTAACACTCTTCCTGCTCCTGCTTTGGGTTGCTTAATAAGAGCATGGCTTTTAAACACTGAAAATTCTCATTCTATGAAAATTTCAGTGCAGTACAAGCATTGCTGAACAAAATCTAAACATAATTATGAACAAATTCTCACATGAAGTGTGCTATGTGCTCTTTCTACAGTAATATCAAAAAAGTACACAGATGCTTTTGAAAATCAGTATATTTTATGTGCTGTGTAAAAACAGTGATTATTCAGTAACACTGTTATATGATCATTTCATTGAGACAGGGAAGATCACTGAATGTTTCTCTCATAGAACTGAATTATTCTTAAAGTTAAAATACTTCTAACTATTAATTATCCTCTTCCCATTACACTGTAGTATAATTAAAAGTATTTAATTTTTTGGATATGAACAGAGACAATGCACAAATATTTTCCTGAAAGTTTATAAGTGGTTTACTGGCTGACAGTCTGTTTGAACTCTGTCCATTGGGATTCCTCCCCACTGAAATTTTAATTATCAGAGTTCATAAAACCTAAATGTGTTTCAGAATAGCTAATGAGTCAATGATATTTTTTTAGTTCAAAACATATTGAATTGCAATTACTTAAAAATTAATTTGTTCTATCTAATATTTGATACCAGTATTAAAATTATTTTTAAAACTTCTTCCTAAGATCATACAAAAAGTGGTTTTTATATTAGTAAGACAGCTTAAAAATATCTGATGCTGGTGACCATATAGATGTCATTTATCTAGGAATATATTAGCCCCATAATGGATTACTTACTTATGTATTTATTTATCTCTATAGACACAGGTTAATGTAGACCTATGAAAAGACTAACTTCATTGCACAAATTAGTAAATATGCTCTTATTAATTTTTAAAGTCATGCAATTATATAGCACTAAACATTTCAATCCCATTAAAACCCAAACTATTATGATGAGACATTTCTACAGAAGAATATCTATCTTTTGTACCCCAACTCCTTAATCTATCTTCACTTATTTCCCTGGGGGAAATTTCAAGTAAAATAAAGCTTAATGCACATGCCCCAAACCAATGTGTTTAAGGTACCAGACTCATGGTAATTTCTACCCTTAGCTTTAGTTTGCTTTAGTTAAACAATCTGGAGTGTCCCAGTGTATATCAAACGGTGTCAAACAATTCAATGTCCAAGGATTATTTCTCCATCTGGGTCCATTTAGGTCCCGTTTGTTTGACTTGATCTTTTCAATTTTGTGTAGCCAAATTTTACAAATACTGTCCAGCACTAATTTCTTGGCTAAACTTTTTTAACCTAGTTAGGTGCAGAAGAGACTATCTTCCATATAACAGATATATTTTTTCATAGCAACTATTCCAAGATCAGACTAAAAGCAAGTGATGATAAGAGTACCTTTCAATAATATATCCATATCTGAAACATATAATAGATCACTTGTAAATCTGACAAAATGTCAGGACATAGATATTTGCTAATTAGCTAGTATAGTCAAACACGTAGGATTACTACTACTTAACATGACTTTCCATTGTACAATATTAGAAGGAAAGGGATAATCACTTCATTCTGTAATGACAGTTCTCGTTTTGGAGCTATCTGTTTAGGGAGTCTCAAAATGACATTCAATGCTAAAATACTTTATATTTAGTGTCATCTTTTATTTCATTTTGAAAACTCCTCAGGGTATGAAATAAAAAATGACAGTGATGCTAAATTGGTTAATAACGGGCATCTGTAGGCTGAGTGCTTTTGTGCTGCTGGGTGGAGGTTCTTAACATAAATATTTATCATAAATTACACTAATTTATCATTATTATAAAGAGTTTTTTATTTTTGATACTTTTATTACAGACACTTTGTTAATGAATCACTTAATCATTAACTATCAGTATCACATTTGCAACACTAATAAAATTCAGCCTTAGAATATTTTAAATGTTTAAAATGTATTCAAAGTTAAAAAGATAATTACTTCTCTCTCTTTTTAAGGGAAGAAGATGTCTTTCAGAGGCAAAACTGAAGATAAACTCTTTTTTGTCTCTAAGACATCTTCTAGAATTTAGAGTTGACTCATCTGTGATCATGTTCTTGAATTAACAATTGATTCTATGGCTGTTTCTCAAGAGGCCTGAGCCAAATAGGCCCCAAGCCACCCTTTTCTGCCCCATTTTGTGTAGAAGGATTGAGGATTCTTAGTGAGTTGATTATATAATTAAGAAAATAATTAAACAGAGAAAAAAGTAGAGTTGTAAGAAAAGGTGATGGGTTTTCATAGGACCATTCTAAGTTAGTTTTATGTGGTTTCGTCTACAGAGAAATAAATGTAAAGAGTGTTGCTACTAAAAGTACAAAACACTAAGATATTTCAGAATAGTTAAATGTTACTGCTTGTTCTTGGCTAAACCTCTCGTGAAATGGAAACAGTAGTAGTTTCCTCTTGTATACAAAAATAGTACTTTTGAAAATTAACACCATGTTTTGGTGTTATCAAAATATGTGGAGGTAGCATTGGGGAAAGAAGAAGAAAAAATCACATAATTGCATCAGGACCATTAGCAAGACAAGCACAAAAATGAATCTGACTTCCTCGCTTTAAAATAGTGGTGTTAGACTCAGGTGGTAAAAGTTGTGAAGAATAATTATAACACATTTTAATGCTCATCTAGGGAGTGTTTACTACTTACCAGGTTCTAGGCTATGTTTTCAAAAGCACTTTTCCTAATTTTTTCCTACCATTTCTATGATATAGATTATAAAATAACGAGAGAAGTCTGAATACAAGTCACACAGCAGACAGTGGCAGAGTCCAAATTCAACCCCCTGCTGAGTTCCTACTCTCAGCTTGCTGGCCCCATTAGTGTTAGCGCTTTAAAAGGAATAAGTGGACTGGCCCAGCAATACATGCTAGACAACAATTTTTAAAGGATTCAGAAGTGAAAGTACCCATTTCTTAAATGTCCTATCTGCCTAAGCATAGGTTTCTGACAGGGAACCAATCTTGTCTCCCAATTCCATCCCTCCTTATTTTCTCTTTTGGAGTAAAGGCTAGAATTTCTCCTCTTTCTTTTCAATTTTTATTTTCATTTTGAGAAATTTTATTTTAAAATCCTAAAAGTTCAAAAATAAAATAATCACCACTGTATAGCCACCTCAGAAAAACTGTTAACATTGTTACATTTCCTTCAGTTATATTATAAAAGCAAAGAATTTGCAAAAAAAAAAAATATTGAAGTACCCTTGTACCTGAATTCAAGCTTTATAATTTACCACCAGCCACATACAGGGGCAGCTACTATGAGGAATACAGTTCTCCCACCTTGGTTACCCTTATTTCAATAATCTTCCTTCTCCTTTTTCCTTTCTTTTACATGCCCAGGTATTCAAGCATATGTTTAAATTATGGAGGGGGGCACCTTTGGCATAACCTTACTTTGATAGGGTTTGGCAATTTTGTATAGGATAAAGGCAACATCTCACATCAATGCAGTAAAGATGGGCTTTTGAATAAATGAGAATAGAACAATGGGTGGAAATATGGAAAAAGAAAAATTGGATTCATTTGGTATTTTTCTGAATTTACTGTTTTCCTTGTCATTGTAATGACTAATATAAGAGACAATATGGTACTAAAATATGGCAGTTTAGAAGAGTGTGTGACTTATGTTAAACCCATACAGAAATGAAATATGTATTTAATAGGACTTTCACCAAGCAAATAGGAACATTTAAGTTAGTCATGTTTCCAACAGACTTACAGGTCACATAGTGGATAACATGTTAATATTTGGCTAAATTTATATGAAAACTTTATTTGTATAACTAACATCTTTTCATTAGCTTGTGACTTTATATTTATAACAATCTTCTTTAAATGATTAACACATTTTGCTTTGAGAGAAAACACACTAAATATGCATAAAGCCTTATGATTGTTAAAATTAATGCATGTATAAGAATTGCTTAACCATTGGTTTTAATGTAAAAGGTGAAGGGTGATCTAGGTTTGAAAATTCTATTTTTAAGGCACATGAGGAGAACTGTAAAAAAATTGGCTTCCAGGTGGGAGAACTGCAATTTAAATGTTTATCAACCTCAGCTTTCTAACCTCTGAAATTTAAAGGACAGTAGTGTTATTTAATGCATTTTTATTTTCCTCAGTGGGAAAGTGCATTTTCCTATGACCAAGCCCAAGATTTCCTGCGAAATTCCTCTTTTTGCCTACCACAAACCTGATATGCGTGCACATTTCATAAAAGAATATGTGAAGCATGAGACCAACCTTTGTACATAAAGAATTGTATCTTGTGCAGAGAAAAGTTGTTTGAAAAATGTACCCACAGTGCTATGCTGAATTCTTTTCATATCATCGAAGTTTGCCCTTCTTTTCCTTAATACGGAAGACAGGCATTGATAACCATCGAGCACCAATGATACGTCAGGAACTGTCCCAGGCATTTTATACATGTTGTTTCATTTAATCTTCAGAAGAACACTCAAGTATTTGTTGCTATCTTCATATTTAGATGAAGAGAGGGAGGCATAGCCAACCTTCCATCTGAATCTCTTTGGCTCTAAAATGAACTTTCTACCATAGCAATGTTTATGTGTATATGGGTTTTGACACGGATACTAGGTTAGCCAACTTTGTATCAGAATCCATTTCTCATATTTAATAATAAAGAGGACAAAATTGCTTACTATTTGCTTTATAAAGAAATTTTAAATCAAAAATTGCAGTGAGGTTTAGAATGAGGGTTCCCACAAGAAAAGCCAAGTCAATGAACAAAAAGAGAGAGGTTGGACCACTTCATTAGTACAAAAACATTTACATTCTGACACAAAATCATTCAGACCCAGAAGAAGGAAGATAATATGAAAGACTGCACGAAGTGTAACAAACACCAGAAAAGAATAAAGCTGTAAGAGAAAGTGGTGCTGCTGGATGATTTTTCTGGGAGGATTTGATGGAAATGCATCCATCAGAACTTGAATTTGCTGTATTGACTGGCTGGAAGGGTAGATTCTTTACTGATGAGCACAACTTTAGTTGCTCAACTTGTTCAGGGTCACATCATTAGTAAGTGCTGGGGGATCAGAGGCTACAATCTTGTTTCCTCCTTTCCTCTCCTCTGTCCTCTTGCCTACTTCTTCTCTTTTTAGTCCTTCCTTCAGCTTTTTCTCCCCCATATTCTCTCCTCTATCAACTTTGTATTTTTGAATATTTTTGAGGGTAAGGAGACTAATAGACTTTTTGGAGGTCTTGTTATTTTTCCAAAATATTCTGACTCCTCAGACAATTTCTCCCACAAATACATTTTCTCCCTTTGAAAGTTCTCTTTAATGAATTGGCATCAACACCATTTCTCTAATTTGCTCAATGTCCTACTTTTTAAATGTTTTACCAAATAGAAGGACTGACGATGATTATCAAACTAATAAAGAGGGAGGACGTTTTTAAAAATAAATTGAGCAGTTTAACTGCACATAGTATCATAAACCTTAGGACTAAAAGAAGTTGTCTGCAACTATTTAGAAGAATAAAAAAGCAGAAGATAGAGTGATATAGATCAAATTAAAATGTACTAATGTTAGCATAATTTCTTTGGTCAGAAGTGAAAAATTTTATTAAGAAATTTATCAAATTTTATTAAACAAAACTATAGTCTAATGAAGGTAGGATAATTTATACTGATATTTTCATATTTTTGGTGAATTTAAAATCTAACTGACTGGAGAAACATAATCTTGATTAAGACATCAAAAATTACCTTGATGAAACAAATTAAATTGCTTTCTTGGTATTATGAGTTAATTTTTCATATTGATTTAGCCATAAATCAATTAGTATATTTATGTGTAGGAAATAAGCAAATATGCTAAGCATTTATCTTCCTTTTTTCAGTTTCTTTTGTCCATAGAAGGGACATAATAAAGAGGATACAGTTTAATAAATTATAAATTCTATATGAAAAACGTTAACAGCCGAGCACATGAGAGTGTTTGAAAATAAACAAAGGTCACTAGAGATTAGAAAGAGTACAATATATTATGTTGGAACTACTAAATGAAAAGGAAGCGAATATTTTCTTTCTTATATGAGATATTTCATAAAATAATGCAAAGATGGAAATATTATATGCTAATAATGACATATTTTAATTAAAATACTTTCTTGATAATTTATTAATACAGACAGTTCTAGAAGGCAATTGGTTATGAATTTGTTTTCTTTAAACCAGCTCTCTATTCCACAAAATATATGAAGCTCATTTTTGGCAAAATATGAAGAGAATATACTTCATATCCTTATCTGTGAACCACTCCTGTTTCTATCTATTTACTACCACTATTTCCAGAATTTATAATTTCACATTTATCACCACCTGCACAATGTAACTGCTGCTTTTGTAAAGACCTATATATTGCCATAGCTATAACTGAACAAGTTTCCATTGTTGCTTCTAGTTGTTGTCTCCCTTGCTTAAAATCTCTGGCTATTTATCTGTGTTCACACACAGAAACTGAAATGTATTCAAGTGAAAGTTATTAGAGACCACACAGGATACCTGCTCTACTTAAATGAAGACCTTTCCAGGATCCCAATCCAGCTGCAATAACGCCGAATCCATAAAGTGGTGAAGCCAGCCAGGATTACTATATAAGAGAAGAAGGGCTTAGGAGCTGTGTTCTGGTGGTGTGGGAAATGGTGAGTCTCATCCCCAGAGATCTGGTTAGATAACAAATTCTTATTTGCATGTCTGGAGTGGGACCTGAGATTCTGCATTTCTAAAAAGCTACAAAGAGCTAAAAATGCTCAAGGAACAAATGTGGAGGGGTGTGGGTCTAGTGAAATGGCATTTTCTTAGTTCTTGGTTTATTTGGAGTGGCTGTTGAGAGTCAGTGAAGAATATGAGGCTAAATTACATTATCCTGAACCCCCTGCCTTTCCAGCTCTCTCTTATTCTTGCAACCGAATTCATAAACTCAGAACTTAAGCTCAACTTTGACTGAATCAGAAGCTATTTAGACTAAATTATCACAGTGCTCTAAGGATGAAAAGGCTCCTTTTGACACACACCAGAAAAGGTAATAGGAATCACAAATGATAGGTAATTCAAGAAGCAACTACAGATACAAAACAAAGTACAGCTTTACATAACAGTTCGTTGAAAAGATTTGGAGCCATAAATTATTTTATATTTCTATTACTCTACAGTAAATCTTTTCAAAGTTTAAACATATCGTCGCTGGTAATGAATTTCAACTTTTTTGTTGTTGTTGTTCAAGCAAGATTTCGGACAAACACAGGAATGGGCAGGAGCAAGAGCACAGGTATAACAACATGGCTAATCAAGGAAGGCACTTTTTTGAGCTTGGAAAGCATCCCTTTTTTTCTCTGGGCTTGTAGGATGTGCAGAAGTTCATAACCCTTCAAATTAAATAAGGAAGCTGTGCTATGAATTTGCACAATTTGATTCTGTTTCATATCCTGGCACTTTCTTCATCCATGGAATAGACATCAATACTCACTGAAACATTATAAAGTACCTGCATAATCAAAATTGACTAAACTTTCTGCTGAACTATTGTCTTTCATAAATTCATGTAGAAACGTAAGTGGCAATTAATGCTTTTAAAATAAATAAACTTAACCTCTGTCACCTCTAAGGCTTTCTGGTCTATAGACTGCAACTTAGAAACAATAGAGAAGTTAGTGATATCTATGAAGAATTTAAGGAAGCAGAGGAATGTTAGTGCCAGGGGAAAAAAAAAAAGTCCAAGGAAGTCTTTGCATCATAGAAAATTAGGAAATAGCTCTAAAGAAAAAATGGTTAAGACCATGAGGACTGGTATCAAAATGTGTTGTTTGAAGTTCCTACCCATCAGTCCCTCTTTTGCTACATATGCTACCTTGGACAAGCAACTTAACCACTCCAAGCCTCAGTCTCCTTACCAATGAAGGTGATAATAATACCAATCTCATGGAATTGGTCTTGGAGTTAAAGGAAAGAATCCATGTGAAAATGTTAGTAAAACGCCTCCTCTATAGAAATGACAATGTGTTTTGGGAGAAGTCTCTCTGCTATCACACTTCAGTTTGTTAAAAAATCAAGAGTAGGTAAAAGTCAGGGATGCTGCTTAACATCCTACAATGTACAGAACAACCCTCACCCACCCAAGCCACAACAAAAAGTTTTCTGGTCTAAAATGTCAATAGTGCCATTTTGAGAAATTCTGGTTTAATCTCAGGTTGTTATTCTACACATTTTAGCAAAATATAATTTTGTTTGTTCAGGAAAATGTTTATAATGTCATTATTCAATTTGGAAACTACCAATAGGAATACATTCTTCTTTGACTGTTTTTGTTGAGAACATTTTGAAAAATTCATTAATGACTGCTGTAGATTGAATGTTTGTGTTCCTCCAAAATTCATGTGTTGAAACCTAATCCCCAATGTGACGTTTTTTGGACATGGGGACTTTAGGAAATGATAGGATCATGAGGGTGGTGCTCTCATGAGTGACATTAGTGCCCTTATAAAAGAGACTCCAGAGAGCTCCCTCACCCCTTCTGTCATGTGAGGACACAGCAAGAAGACAGTCATCTATGAGCCAGGAATGGGCTCTCAACAGATAGTGAATCTTCTGGCACCTTGATCTTGGGCTTTCCAGTCTACATAACTGTGAGAAAAAAATTATTGTTGTTTATAAGCCACCCAGTCTATGGTATTCTGTTAAAGCAGCCCAAACAGACTAAGACAATAATATCTAAAGGAATAAAAGACAATGAAGTTTGCATCTGCGCTCAATTCTTGAGTGACCAACAAACCCCTTGAAAGTAAACAAAACTGTTTATTAGTCTCTTAAATAGACCATAAGGCTCTAATGTAATAGATGTATAAATGGCACATTTTTTACCTTACTTCTTAATTGCTTAGATTGTTATTAACATCAAAAGAAAGTCTGACTTTGCTACAATGGTACTTATATCAGCAGGTAAAACATATCACACAATCATAAAACTAATTCATGGAAACAAACACAATCTCAACAGTAACAGAACTACCCAAAAGAATGGTCAACAGATTTCCAGGTCTGCATATCAAAATGTTTGATCTCTTTTGTTCTTCCTTTCCTGTGGTAGTCTTACTAACAAACATTATACAAAACATAATAATTATTTATCTAAGTGTTTCTCAATCCAAAGTGCACACTTAGATCATTTGGGGAGATATTAAAAAAATATATCATCAGATCCCATCCATTGACAAGTGAAATCTGAATTTATTTGGACAAGGTCCAATCATCAGAACTGTTTCAAGTGTTCCAGATGATTCTCACACGCACTATGGTTGAAAACCTATGGTACAAGTAGCTCCTGCTATCTACTTTATACAAAGGATAAATTAATGGGTAAGGAAACAATAGTTCTGTTGGTAAACATCTATTTTTACTGTTATCTAATCAAAAATTGCACCTGACACAGTTAAGCAGGTCAAGAAAACTTCATTCAAAGCTGTTGCAATAGAAAAGAAAGACAAGAAGGCAGTCTAAACTCATCCCCACTGAAACAAAGGGCAGGACAGTTATTTAGATCTGCGGGTGTTGCTAATTGACCTTAAGTAAAAGTGCACTTTCTCTTAACGTTAATGGCAGGAGGTAATTTTACAACTTGAAGCAAGGCATGCACCAAAGTTAGAGTCCTACTCTCCCACAGAGACTGGGATAAAGGGGTGCTATACCTTAATGTTTACATTTCAAGGATTCAAAGGGAAGGTTCCCAGGTCCTTAAGAAAGACACTCCTGGGCTGTGAAACTCCCAACACTCAAGGGGCAGAGAAAGAACCTATACGTTTTTTAAAGCAAATGCTTTAAGGAAAGAGAGGTCAGAGCCTAGAGTCAGGAAGATGTCTAAAGCTTAATCAAACCTAAGGGAACATTATGATCATCTTGGACACAGGCAATGAAATTTTTTCCCCCTAGAACCATGTTTCTCAAACTAGACTGCGCACTGTATTCTCCTGAGAGTTTTATAAAAATCCTGATGCCTGGGTCAACCCCCAAAGATAACTGATTTAAATATTGACTTATGCATTCCGATTACGATACATTTTTAATGATTACAATGTATAGCCAAAATTGAAAACTGCTATCCCACAGAAACTGAATTTCTCTGAGAGGTTATAAGGTATGAAATAAATTCATCTCGGAAATTCACCTCTAGAATAGTGCTGCTTATTTATATACCAAATATCAAACATAAAAATAGTAAAGAAAGAAAGAAAGAGAGAGAGAGGGAGAAAGAAAGAAAGAAAGAAAGAAAGGAGGGAGGAAGGAAGGAAGGAAGGAAGGAAGGAAAGGAAGGAAAGAAGGAAGGAAGGAAGGAAGGAAGAGAGAAGGAGAGAGAGAGGAAAAAAGAGGGAGTGAAGGCAAGGAGGGAAGAAGCAAGCAAGGAAGGAAGCAAACGAAGAAGGAACAAAGGAAAAGTATTTTTACTTTACCTCAAGTCAAAAGAAAGAAAAGAAAAAGAAGAAAGATTGATTTTGCCATGTCAAGGACTGAAAGTTAGAATATCAGTATTAATGAGTCATCAATACAAATTTTAAATGATTGTCTTTTGATAAGCCAACTGTGGCAAATTTTTAAAATAAATTTAATTTTTCTATGAACTATTTTCTTCTAATTTGTACCTGGTCCATGCTTGGGTGTTTTTGCCTTATTCCTGATCTCAGACTTTTACTTCTTAACCCTCTTTTTATCATTCAGACTATAGTTTTCCTCTGTTTGCCACATATTTTCTTATTTTGGGGTCAGAAATGTTAATTACCTCAGCTGGGAACCTCATCTATGATACTGTGTTAATGGAATCAGTATAGAGCCTTTTCTGTAGGTAATGTTCATGCAACTTTACTTTGGTTTTCCTAAAAGCAGACCCCCAGTCTTCTTGTCCAAATCAGTGGGTAAGTCTACTGGTTGTACTGTCAGCACAGGGAAAAAGGAAAACAGTATCATGTCAGGTTGATGGGTAACATTTAATTTAGTACGTGTGTGTGTGTGTGTGTGTGTGTGCGCGCGCACGCGCGCGTGGCCATTTATTCTATTAATTCCATTACTGCACTATACAAACTCCTGTATTGGTCCCTAACTTCTGAAGGTCACAATCTCCTAAGAAATGGGAGAATATCTCAGATAAGTGCAAAAATACCCATATCTACAAAACTTTGCACATAATTTAATAATATTCACACATTCATTGAAATCCATTCACATACTCTAGGGCTATAGTACCTCATTAATTATCTTTTATAAAATGAAAGGAAAATCTATATCAAGATCACTTAATGACATCAATTTTAAACAAAGAAGATTCTCTGAAGTGAATGATCCAAATAGTAACTTTAAAATAAATAATTATCCAAATGACTTTTATTTTTACTTATCTCACATAGGAACAGATTAAAGTCTTGCTGTACTAATGTATGTTTTTTAAGTTGTGAAATATAAGAAATAAAATAACCTCAAAACTCTTTATCATTTTTCAATCACTGATGAAGCTTAGAAGTAACTGTAAATAAAATGAAGAAAAAAAGAACATCTTTACTGATATTTATGCATTTGTTTTTGCAGCCCTCAATTGATTTTGGTATTCCCATTCCCGTAAGGGGATATTACTTTTTTTTGTTTGTTTTGTTTTTTTTCAGTTTTTCTCTGCCTTTTGATATTTAGCTTTAGCAACTGTGTTTGAGAGGTTAGAAGTCTCAGCGACCACATTGTCTGACACTCTGGCTCACGAGAAAGCAGGCGCAGTGTAGTGTATCATGAGAGACTGAAATGAAATTCCAGCCATGTGAAGGTAAATTTTCCAGCAGCACCAGTACAGATTGAAATAACTCACTCTTGACTGCTGTCGCAGAAAATGTCAGTCTGTATCTCAGACTGTAGCTACCAACCACTTTGTACTGCTGTCTGCAGCAGACACACAGATTCCAAAGTAACAAGGGGAAACTAATGCATTTCCCTAAAGTAACTTAGAGTACTTAAATAGTTTGAGTCTCCACTTTTTCTGCTAAAAGTTCTTGCCTCAAGGCCAGGGATATTTATTTTTGTTAGATTGGGTAGCATATGCCTATTGGGATGTACTAGCTTATTATTTTTTCTTACTATTAAAATTAGATATGTATTTATGAACTTATTTTAATATGGAAATAGGGAAACAACATGGACAAAATAGGAATGCTTGTCAAATTCAGGATGCAAATTTAAACAGTTAAAATTTTGTATGTGTGTTTTCATTTCTGTTTCAAAGAAATCGCAGTGTAACTTTCACTGATCACTTTCAAATAAGCAAAAATTAGTCTTCTCTAAAATTGAAAATTTCTATTCTTTATAATTGGCTTCTAAGAAAAATTAAAGCATTAACCAGTGGTGTGTTGGAGCTGGCTCTTACTGAAGCCAGCTCTTACTGGCCCTTGAGAGTGAACTATACACATAACTTCCTAACTCTCTGATCAGTGGTGTCACTTTAGCAGCTTGAAATGGGCCCTGATAGGAGTACTTAAGGCATAAACATTGTCAAGACTCCAAATTCCTTTCCCCCTCCCAAGTCAGGAATTAATCATTTACCAGCATACTATAGGCTATCATACTATATCCTTCTACAACATTGCAGTCAGATGATATGTTACAATGAAAGCAAGTGTTAGACCATACTCGGGCAATTGCTTATGCGATAATAAGGAAAAAACAGTGATACAACCAGTTCTTCGGCTCAGTAAAAACCTCACCCATATCTACAGACACTCTGGCAAGAACCTTCTATGAAAGACTTGCTCCTAGGGGAGCACATCAAGACAGCAGACCTCTTCAAACTTTTAATCAGTCAGGTGAGTTTACAAAGTCCTCCTCAATAAAGTGGTGAAAACACATAATAAAAAATTATTCACTTAAGAGTCCTGCTCTGAAAAATGTTAATTTCTTTCAAGCCAATCATGTAATTTAAACATTATTCATTTCACCAATGGAAAATTATTCTAAGAACTCTTATGCTCATTAACAATTCCATAATTTAGATTTTAATAATGATTTTTGAAATACTTGTGTAGCTTCCTCTGGAACATTGATTCCTGATTAGGGTGGTATACACATATATCAAATTTTTCACAATAAAATGGTACTAATTACTAGGTGGACAACATGGTATGATGCCAAAAAATCTAGATTAAAAAAAAAAAATACCGGGACTTCCCTGCTGGCGCAGTGGGTAAGGCTCTGCGGTCCCAATGCAGGGGGCCAGGGTTCGATCCCTGGTCAGAGAACTAAATCCCACATACATGCTGCAACTAGGAGGTTTCATGCCACAACTAAGGAACCCAGGACCTGCAACTAAGGAGCCCATGAGCCACAACTAAGAAACCCTCCTGCCACAAATAAGGAGCCCACCTGCCACAACTAGGACCCGGCACAACCAAATAAATAAATAAATATTTTTTTAAAATACCAATTCTGCAAATTAGGGGATTACTCTCCATGGTGTTCATTCATGCCATATCAGCTTTTGCTCTGGAATATCTTTTCAAAGATGTTTGTACCATAAATAGCCTTGGATGACAAAAATAGTATCACCCTCCAGGGCAGAGGGCAGATCTGTTTCCTAAGTAGTGAAGATAATGTTTCCCTTAGGGGCAAAGTTTGGACAGGTTTTCCAGGAGTCTCCTTAAAAAACTGGTGATTTCCTTAACTCAAAGTTCTTCAGCCATAATACAAACCCAATTATGTGAAATATCTGACAACCTGATTCCACATCACTCCTCATGGGACTTGAACAGCAAGAAAACTGATGAGAACATGAAGCTGATGCTTGCTATACTATGAGTGATAAATTCTTTTTTTTTTCTGGCCCTACAGGCTTGTGCCTTCTGCTACCACCAATGAATCAGTATTAAGCAAACTTAATTTGCACGGAGTAGGAAATCTCAGATCCTTCACAGGTTTTGACACTGTAGACAGATAAGTACAGAACCTATGATTTTATCAGAAGCCATGAAAACCAATCCAAGGTTGAAAACATCACATTTATAAACTAATTATAAATTATTCCCTATATTTGTCTGTGATATTAATATTATAGAAACTATATAGTACAACTATAATACTAGTTACACATTAACTCATTATATTTGTCTATAATCTTAAGGATCTTATATAATAATGTTAATTAATCATTTCTCTCTGTTTTAAACATTGGAATATAAGGAAAGTTTAGAAAAATGTACTTACATATAATACTTATACTTTACTATTAAATTTTGCATTGGCAAGCTTAAAATCATTATAAAAATGCAACCACGTGCTTTGTTTGACACTGAAATATAAATTTGAAAATATACAGATATTTAAGGTAATATTTGCCTTATTGGATATGTTTAATAATTTTTTCATTAATAATTATTAGAACTTGGACTTCCCTGGAGGACCAGTGGTTGGAACGCCACGCTTCCGCTGCAGGGTGCAAGGGTTCAATCCCTGGTCAGGGAACTAGGATCCCACATGCCACGTGGCGCAGCCAAAAAGAAAAAAATAATAATTAGAACTGACCAAGATGGCCTTCACATTCCCCTCAGCTTGACTAAACTTTAAACAGACTTCTTCCTGACTATAAGCCCCTAATCTCCCTTTTCTTAGAGTCTTTTCTTTAGAAAACTTGCAATAGTAAATTATTTCTCTGCCTCTTTTTTGAGGTGTGAACCCTTTTCCAGACTCTCTTTAGTTTTATAACCCAGGAATATCTTTTTCGAGAACTTGGGTGCCATCTCTTTGAAATGTAATCATTATGAAAAATAAGACCCTTCCATGAAAAGGTGCTCAACATCACTGATCATCAGGGAAAGGGAAATTCAAAAACTCAATGGGATATCACTTCACACCTGTGATTGGTTCAACCACTATAAGAAATAGTATGGAGGTTCCTCAAAAAATTAAAAATAGAGCTACCATACGATCCAGCAGTTCCACTTCTGGGTATTTATCTGAAGAAATTGAAAGCACTAACTTGTAAAACGTATATGCACCCCCATGTTCATGGCAGCATTGTTGACAGTAGCCAAGATATGGAAACAACCTAAGCGTTCATCAATGGATGAATGGATGAAGAAAATGTGATATATCGTACAATATTATTCAGCCATAAAAATAATGAAATCTTGTCATTTGCAACACTATGGATGGACCTTGAGGGAATTATGCTAAATGAAATAATCAGACAGAGAAAGACAAATACCTTATTATGTCACTTATATATGGAATCTAAAAAACAAACAAAAGCGAGCTCATAGACACAGAAAATATACTGATGGTTGCCAGAGGCAGGGGTTAGGAAGTGAGCAAAATGGGTGAAGGGGGTCAAAGGTACAAACTTCCAATTATTAAATAAATGTCATGGGATGTAATGCATAGCATCGTGACTATAGTTAATAATACTGTGTCACATATTTGAAACTTCTGAGAGTAATTCTTAAAAGTTCTCATCAGAAGAAAAAAAATTAACTATGTACGATGATAGATGTTAACTAGACTTATTGTGGTGGTCATTTTGCAATACATGCAAATATGGAATCATTATGTTGTATGCCTGAAATTAATATGTTATATGTCAGTTATATTTTTAAAAGGTTAAATATGAGAAAAAAAAGTTAGGGCCCTTATCTCCACTCTCTGTGGGAGGGCAGAAGCCTAACTTCTGTAAGTGCCAATTAGCAAACAAAAAAGGCCTAATCACATTGACCAACTTCCCCCACAAAAGTCCTCCAGTACTTTTCCACTAGCTCATTCTAGCACTTAAAAGCTCTTCCACCGTTCGTTTCAAGAGAGGTGAGTTCAACCCCTCTCCCCCATCGTGGTAGTCTTAAATAAAATCTCCCTTCTCTGTTTAACTTGTCTAGTATAATTCTTCTTTATCAGAACCCACCAAAACTTAATACAGCTCATAATAAAATCATAAGAAATTATATATGTATAATTATGATAGGTCATCTTATAAAAAGAACATTAAATATTTTTAAATGACTGAAAAGTAATGTTAATATATAAGTGAAGTTTCAGGCACATAATCTACTTTAAGTCCCTAAAATTGTAATATTAGTTAGTTTTTTGAGGAGATCATCATAAAAAGAACAAACAGCATGAAAGAGAGATTATGTATAGAGGAAAAACAGGTTTAATTTGTTTAACCTTGCAAAGTTTAATTTTGGTTAAGTTTTTATGCTGTTCCATTAATAAAACCAAAGAAATCATAGGGAGAAAAGTTAAAGTCTGATTAAAAGATAGGGAACAAAGAAAAAGAATAATTAGGCAATTCTCAAAGCACAAAGAATTTGCCAATGGGGTGCCCTAGTGATCAGCACTACATGCTACAATTCAATTTATCTCTAAAACGTCTGTAACTAGAAGGGAAATTTATGCTTTGGTTAGTTGGGACTTCGTGAGATCTCTGGAAAGACTTTAGAAACTTAAATAATTGGTTTTGGGGAGGCAAATGAAATTCAACCCAAGAGTAAAATATGTCATATTAAAATGATCAGCTTAAGCTATTTATACTCACTTGTAAGTTCTAAATTTGTTGTAATCTCTCAGAAAATTGACCTGAGTCATCTCAAGAATTATCAATCAAGACATCTCAAAGTGAAATAGAGCTCATTTATATTAACAGTCCAAGTACAAGAGAGTTCATCTTTCACCGTGACAGCCATGGCCAAACAACGAGGGACAGACTGAGCCTGATAGATTAATCCTAAGGCTGTTGGCAGCTTCTACTCTACAGCCAACCTATGTTCTAAATTTGGGAAGCCACTCTGACACTTTTGAAACTCTGAGAACTAGACCCGACCAACAAAACATTTCCTAATTAGTAAAATAATAATAGAGTTAGTGATTGGGAATTACAATCCCCAAGACAATTTTTTAATATTAATTCAAACTGAGTACTTCAGCCTTAAGAGACACAAAGCACTCAGCCTCTGGTCTTGCCTCCAGCCTTGTCATTTGGTTATCTGTTGATCAGAACAAATTAATTTGTATTCCAATTCAAATGAAATGATATAAAAGAGACGAAAATATTTAAAATTCCAAGGAGGGATGAAGGGAAAGATTCTGATAAAAATGCAAAATCGCCTTGTTATTTTGGGGTAAGAAAAAGTGCTAGAATGTTGTTGGCACCTATTTGAAAGCAAACTAGAAAGCTTCCATACTCTGGTATTAAATAATTGAACACAGCAAATGTTGCTATAAATTTGAATTAAAGTTTTCTTACTGGAGAAAATGGTATGACATAAGTTGTAGGATTTTAATTTTTGGTCAAAAAGGAACAGGTACTTTTGTATGAGAAATGGGATATTGCCTTTCAAATATCTGACGCATACATGAGAAAATTATTTCCATGTTCTTACTACGGAGAGACTTAAGAAAAGGGAATAATTCCAAGATACACCAATAGCAAAATAAACCCTAGTTGGGAGTCCTCTCCTCCCAACCCCAAATGGAATAGTACCTTTGGCTATAGGGCCAGTAAGATCATCAAAAGTAGCCACCATTTGGTCTAATAATAATAGCTGCTGATCAAGGACATGGTATAGATGCACAGAATAATAAGCACAATAGCACAGAAAATAATAACAAAAGAAGAAGAGATGTGTGTCATCCAGAGCCTTGCCAGAAAAAGGGAACTGACTTGAAGTTCCAAAGGTAGTGCAGGGTGGGATTTCAAACTAAATACAAAAGGTTCTTTGTGAACTTTGTCCTTAAATTCTAAACAGAGGATGGTACCATATAACTGTTTCAGGCTGGAAAAAGATCTGTCACAAATAATTAATTTGTCTCTAAAATATGCTATTCATCACAGAAAAACCTGGTCACTAGGTACGTTGTTTTTTTTTTTTTTTTGCAGTACGCGGGCCTCTCACTGTTGTGGCCTCTCCCATTGTGGAGCACAGGCTCTGGACGCGCAGGCTCAGCTGCCACAGCTCACGGGCCCAGCCGCTCCATGGCATGTGGGATCCTCCCAGACCGGGGCACAAACCCGTGTCCCCTGCATCGGCAGGTGGACTCTCAACCACTGCGCCACCAGGGAAGCCCAACTAGGCATGTTTTTGACCAAAATCTTTGTGTTGGATTTTCCACTCTGCATATTAAGTTTTCAATGATTCACATTCTGGTTGTTTGGTACTCAGTTTATGATAACAGAAACAGAAACAAATGCTTTTTCAAAGAGTTTGATTTGGTGATGACAAGGAGGAAGAAATTTTTCTCTACCCTTCTAGGTTCTTCTGGCTGTACTAAGAATTAAATTGACATGAGACAGATTAATGGGAAAAATCAAACAAAAGTTTAAAACATGTAGACATGGGAGAGACCCCCAGGAAAACTGAGTAACTCAGCAAAATGGCCAAAATTCTCACTTTAAATACCATTTTCAGCTAAAGACAAATGAGAATGTTGGGGGTGGTGGTTGGAAATTTCAAAGGGAAGGAAGGCAACTCACATGGAGATGGAAAAGCAAACATCCGGTAAATAAATTTTTGCTGGGCCAGGCAGAGACAATGAGACACAGAGTAGATTCTGATTTCTAGACCCTGCTGAGTTTCCCCCACCAAACCTAGCCCTTATTCTTTGCAGATATCTCTGGGGATAGTTCTATTCCAGGAACAGGCCCTCTATCGAAATTCTTTTAGGCAGTTAAGAGGAAGGTCAAAGTTTCTTCCTGAGTCTTCTGGGCCTTGATGGTTTTCAATGTGAAATACTCCTTATATCAAAGAGGGGGGCAAATTTTGCCCCCTACAGTGGGCAAATTTTGCTCCCCTACAGTGGTCTGATGCTATTATAGTAATTACCCACTCTGTGTCTTCAGACATCCTGATGAGCTATCAAAAAAAAATTAAGTTCTTATCCTGTTTCTCCCATCCCACATCCATGTTTTCTCTAGCTCCTAAAGAAAAATATCTGGTGCCACCAGAAAACTGCTAGAGCTAATCAATGAATTTGGTAAACGAGCAAGATACAAAATTAATGCACAGAAATCTCTTTCATTCCTGTACACTAACAATGAAAAATCAGAAAGAGAAATTAAGGAAACACTCTCATTTACCGTTGCAAGAAAAAGAATAAAATACCTAGGAATAAACACACCTAAGGAGGCAAAAGACCTGTATGCAGACAAGTATAAGACACTGATGAAAGAAATCAAAGATGATACAAACAGATGGAGAGATGATACCATGTTCTTGGATTGGAAGAATCAATATTGTGAAAATGACTATACTATCCAAAGCAATCTACAGATTCAATGCAATCCCTATCAAATTACCAATGGCATTTTTCACAGAACTAGAACAAAAAGTTTCACAATTTGTATGGAAACACAAAAGACTCCGAATAGCCAAAGCAATCTTGAGGAAAAAAAACGGAGCTGGAGGAATCAGCCTCCCTGACTTCAGACTATACTACATAGCTACAGTAATCAAGACAGTATGGTATGGGCACAAAAACAGAAAGACAGATCAATGGAACAGGATAGAAAACCCAGAGATAAACCCATGCACCTACAGTCACCTAATCTATGACAAAGGAGGCAAGGATATACAATGCAGAAAAGACAGCCTCTTCAATAAGTGGTGCTGGGAAAACTGGACAGCTACATGTAAAAGAATGAAATTAGAACACTCCCTAACACCATGCACAAAATTAAACTCAAAATGGATTAAAGACCTAAATGTAAGGCCAGACGCTATCAAACTCTTAGAGGAAAACATAGGCAGAACACTCTATGACATAAATCACGGCAAAATCCTTTTTGACACACCTCCTACAATAAGGGAAATAAAAACAAATGGGACCTAATGAAACTTAAAAGCTTTTTTAGCAAAGGAAACTATAAGCAAGGCAACCCTCAGAATGGGATAAAATATTTGCCATTGAAGCAACTGACAAAGGATTAATCTCCAAAATATATAAGCAGCTCATGCAGGTCAATATCAAAAAAACAAACAACACAATCCAAAAATGGGCAGAAGACCTAAATAGGTATTTCTCCAAAGACATACAGATTGCCAACAAACACATGAAAAGATGCTCAACATCACTAATCATTAGAGAAATGCAAATCAAAACTACAATGAGCTATCACCTCACACCAGTCAGAATGGCCATCATCAAAAAATCTAGAAACAATAAATGTTGGAGAGGGTGTGGAGAAAAGGGAACCCTCCTGCACTGTTGGTGGGAATATAAACTGATACAGCCACTATGGAGAACAGTATGGAGGTTTCTTAAAAAACTAAAAATAGAATGACTATATGATACAGCAATCCCACTACTGGGCACATACCCTGAGAAAAGCATAATTCAAAAAGATACATGTACCACAGTGTTCACTGCAGCACTGTTTGCAATAGCCAGGACATGGAAGCCCCTTAAATGCCCATCTACAGATGAATGGATAAAGAAGATGTGGCACATATATATAATGGAATAATACTCAGCCATAAAAAGGAACAAAATTGAGTTATTTGTAGTGAGATGGATGGACCTTGAGTCCGTCATACACAGTGAAGTAAGTCAGAAAGAGAAAAATAAATACCGTACGCTAACACATATATATGGAATCTAAAAGAATGGTACTGATGAACCTAGTGGTAGGGAACGAATAAAAATGCAGATGTAGAGAATGTATTTGAGGACGCAGGGTGGGGGAAGGGTAAGCTGGGACGAAGTGAGAGAGCGGCATGGACATATATACACTACCAAATGTAAAATAAACAGCTAGTGGGAAGCTGCTGCATACCACAGGGAGATCGGCTCGATGCTTTGTGACCACCTAGTGGGGTGGGATAGAGGCTCAAGAGGGAGGGGATATGGAGATATACATACATATATAGCTGATTCATTTTGTTATACAGCAGAAATTAACACAACATTGTAATGCAATTATACTCCAATAAAGATGTAAAAAATATCTATATATACAGGCTTTAAAAACAATAACACAGCTAATAAAATTTAAAAATATATATATATATATGGCATTAAATAGAATTCTACACCTGGAAAAAATGCCATTGAGAAAAATGAGAGGATATAGTATATTTTGCTACTGAAGTTTGAATAAGAAACCACTGTGAACTGATTCATTTTTATTTTCTGTCTATAAAAGGAAAGAGCCAATGCTGGGATAATTAGCCTCATAATTTGGATCAAAAATATTATGTTTCCTACAATTTTCACAAACTTGAAGTTTATTTTCTTAAAAATGTTGGGCAATTTTGTTTGTACAAAGTATATATTGTATAAATGAAAGTGTCACATCTGAGATAATTAGGCCAATCTTAACAAAAATATTTTCTCCTGGAATGGTTACTAAATTGAGGTTTATTTCAATTTGCTCGAAATATTTAGGCAATTTGTTATCTATGCAGTTTACTTTGTTAGTGTAAATTAGACACGGTAGAAATGAGAAGTACATCAAACTAATTGATTTCATTGGAACTTAGTTTTCAAAGGCTAAAAAGAAATGAAAAATATCTCTTCTAATGAATTCATCTAACATGTCCTTTGCTCCCTACTCCATAACATGGACTTTTGTTGACATTTCCAGAAGAGGGGGTATTTCAAGTATTCCAATTTTAGTTAGCTAAGTTTCTTCTTTCAAATAGCCAAGTATTTTGACAGAAATATGCCCATCACTGCCAACCAGAGCACAGTGAAGAAAGTGGGTTGAGGATAAGCAAAACTGGGACCTGGATGCAAGGAAAGAAGGAAAAAGTGGAATAAAATTGAGAAAGATCCCAGTTCTTGAATCCATGTTGCCCTGCTTTCTTAAGTAATGTAGACTTGACGTAATTTAATCTATGCACAATTACTGAGAGTCAACACTGGAAAACCATAAAAACTGAAATGTAGTGCAGTTATACATCAGAAGTATTGCAGTTATATAAAATACTAAATAATTCTATACAGTCTTTTTTAATTTTTTCTTTTTTCAGTTTTGCAGTCTGTTTTTATGGGTTTCTATCTCCTCCCTCATCAGCAAGTTATCAGGAGTCAGTTCTTTCTGCTGACAACGTCCCTGCCTGTAACATTCCTATCATCTTCTAATGTTCTGTTTCAAATGTACTCTGAGCTCAAACATTAGATAATAAATTATCATGACATTGGCTTATGTATTTCCTTGTAATATACAAAATTTCACACATATTCTATTATTTTAGTCTGATAGCGTTGAGTTAGATTAGTGTCAGCTTGCTGATTACTGAATACACAGAAATCATTAGGACACACTTAAAATCATGTCTAAAATAATATTAAAATAGGGAATGAAGATGCTCTGAGTTGCCTATATGGATTTTAGTGCACGAGCTTTGTGTCATCTTTTAGCTAATCTATGTCATTGTTTTTCTGCTGATTATCAAGTTCCCAGCCATATTTGGTTGTTAAGGCTATTTCACTATTTATTAGTAAAGGATTAAAGGATTGCTAAAGGATTTAAAGGATGTACAGAGTAAAAGGACTTGGAAGATTTGAGTTC
Source organism: Globicephala melas (assembly GCF_963455315.2). Taxonomy (NCBI): domain Eukaryota; kingdom Metazoa; phylum Chordata; class Mammalia; order Artiodactyla; family Delphinidae; genus Globicephala; species Globicephala melas. The sequence goes on from NC_083322.1 coordinate 62,761,179, forward strand.
TATTTAAATAATCATAGAAGTAACAGGTAAACGGGAGAGGATTAAAATCCAGCGGAACTTGTTTTGAAATGTTCTATTTTACGATATCAAAAATTTTGAATTCCCAAAGAACTGCACTGGAAATGGTATTTCTTAGAAGCAAAGGTTTTGGAGGGCAATACGGTTTTCAGTCAGCTAAAAAAGCAAATACATATCAGAGAGTGGCTTTGGAGAAGACAAAGGAGAGCGAATCCTCAGGGTGCACAGCACCAGGCTGGAAGCAGTTACCAAGTGGCACTTCCCTCACACTCTCTCAGGATTTTATTTTCTTGGAATTTTGAAGTAAATGTGCACATTTCCCTGTCTACTTCATCTTTCTGTCATCCTTGTGATGCCTTCAGATACCTAAGATAGTCAGCTGACACAACTTGGCTTTAATGAAGCCAATGAAAATTAGTGTGACACGTGGTTATCCTACTTTCCTAAAGGATACTTTTTGCAATTTTTTTCTTTTTATTTCTTTTCCCAAACCATATTCTAAAATGATCTGTCAGCCAGCACTCCCATAGTCGGGATTAGATTCCCATTTCAAATTTTCATCTACTTTTCCAGACACAAGGAACTCCGTCAGTGGAACATTACTGGGCCTGATTCTCACGGGCCCTGTACAATACATAAAACTACATGTATCATGTAACTACATGAACTACACACATGTAACTTCAATATATTGTAGGGGCAGAACATTTTTTTCCTTCTTCCCTTCCCGGTTCTTTGGCTGAGCTAACAGTTAAATTGACATAAAACATAATAACAGGAGAAAAACAAATTTAATTATATATATATGGAATTATATTTATATGTATATATGGAAGCCCAATAAAAATATAAGACTGAAAGAAGTGACCCAGAACAGGAAGGTTTTATACCTTCTAGACAAACAAACAATAAATTTGTGGAGAAATGACAAGGCAGAAAGATTTGGGCTAGGGATAATAAGCGGTGAAGAATTAACAAGGTTTGTTTATGCAGCTTTCCCAGCCCTAAATTTCCTGTCTCTGGCAGTAGAGATGACTTCTACCCTCCAGGGACAAGGTACCTTTCACATGGGAGAGTTATCACCTGCTTTCAGGTAGACAAAGGAGAGTCAGTGTCCTTGCACAGGTTCTTTCTTAAGTACCTTTAATTCAAAATAATCAATATGCCAACGTGGCATATTTTGGGCTGACATATTCTGAGTCTCTACAACATCAAAAAATGAACTTAACATTTTCCAACCAAAAGCGCTGCCTCTCAAATTTCTTTAGAAGAGGGATTTAGGGTTAGAAGCAGCAACATGTTTGAACGGGGGATCTAGGAACTTATCTCGCAAATATGTTTGCCTAACAAGCATGTATTGTTACTGTATACACTTACATATATGTGTGTGGGGAATGGGGCCTCAAGGAATACTGCAGCCGTGTTTCTATGTTGTGTTAGGAGAGGTGATGGGGATGCAGAATTAAACTCACTTATTTTAAGCCTGTCCTTGGCCCTTTATTGACTCTAACTTTGTTGAAATCACAACTCTTTACTCTTGTTAATGGTGCCATTGATTTTACACCTCTAAAGCTAGAATCAAAACATTTTAAATTCCTTCTTTATTCCCTTTATCTAAACAGCCATTTTTCAGTCTTGTTTAATCCTGTCACTTGACCCTGAGATCACAGTAGCCTCTTAGCTGGCTTCTAATGCTCAGTTCTTCAGCTCATATGACCCTCAACAGTCTATTGTGCATCATCTTCAGGAAGGAAAGAGAGAAAGGGGGGGGGAAGGGAGGAAGGGAGAGGGAGGGAGGGAGGGAGGGAGGGAGGGAAACCAAAACAAGGATTCTTTATTTCCGAATTGATCTTAATTTCTCAAATCTTCTTGTTGGAATGCAAACAATATGAGCTTTGGTATTAACTAGAACTGAATTTAACTTCTGGTTTTAACATTCAAATAGATAAGTGAACTAGAAAATACCTTACCTATAGAATCATGTACTTTGAAGATCAAATTTAAATCACATCTTTTCAAAGAGTACTTTCCCAAATTGTGCCAAGCAGAATTTGCCTCATTTTTTTTCAGTGTTCAGCTGAGAATATTTGCATTTATTACAGTATTTATTATATCACATTTTGATAGTTATTATGGCAATTTTTGTAGCTTTCTGTCTATTCCAAGAGTTTATAAGTTTATTTTGGCAAGGGTTCTGTCTTGTTAATCTTATTTGTTACCCTTGCTCCATGGAAAGGATGAAAAACCATCACCTAATCACATGCACATTTCTCTTTCTGGAGTGTAAACATAAAGCATTACAAAAAAATCAAATCTAGGGGTTGACAGATAGGGATTATGCATTCATTTTATAAATAACTTACTCTGGACTACTGTATAAAACATTTAACCTTTCTTCACAGTACTTACTTAATAAAATAAAAAATAATGCCACTACTCTTTAATTTCTTCTTAGAGATATAATGTGTGTGTGTGTGTGTGTGTGTGTGTGTGTGTGTGTGTGTGTGTGTGTTTGGTGGCGGTTGGGGGTGGTTATTCAGAAACACTGAGAGGAAAAATGCCAAATGAATATGTTAATATTTTCTCAAAATATCCTCATCATTGTCACTTATTCACTGGACGTTTTACTTCATTGCATTTTTTAAATGTTATATGTTACATCTTCTTTGATTATTTCTTTTCAATGTTATATTGAATATGTTATTTCTTTTCAATATGTTTCAAAATGTTATATGTTACATTTTCTTTGATTATTTCTTTTCAATTATTTCTTTTAAAAAATGATTTAAGGTGATTTTTTTCATTTTCTATTACAAATGGTTATGTTAGAGTGTTTTTCAGTTATCAAGTAAACAATGTATAGTTAAAAGTTCAGATTCCTTCACTTAATTGAAACATTAAGAAATATTTTTAGGAGTTGATTTCTATGCTAGAAATAAAAACTGGAAAGCTCAACATTCTTTACAACTGTCCACACATCAAATAGATTTTTGACCCTTTCTGTAGCCTTTTCCATTTGTTGTTCATTTATCTTGGATGTCAGGAGTTTGTATTTCTAGGTGATGCTGTTAAATGTAGAATCACACCTACTGCTCCCTATTTTAAGGCATTTTTTAAAGACTAAGATTAGTTTGAACTTCAAGTAATCTTTAGAAACAAAGAAGAAAAAATAAGCTTCTTGAAACTCATCTATGGGACATTTTCCTTTGAATTGCATTTTTCTTCCTCCAAAGTAGAAGGAAATTAGTGTAATAACAATTATAGGTGACAAAAAAGCATCATGTTTAATTTGTTTGCATCATCTTCTACTTTGATGCATACAAACTCTTTTTTTTTTAATTTATTTATTTTTGGCCGCATTGGGTCTTTGTTGCTGCACGTGGCCTTACTGCGGTGGCTTCTCTTGTTGCGGAGCATGGGCTCTAGGCGCACTGGCTTCAGTAGTTGTGGCACACGGGCTCAGTAGTTGTGGCTTGAGGGCTCTAGAGTGCAGGCTCAGTAGTTGTGGCGTATGGGCTCAGTTGCTCAAACCCATATCCCCTGCACTGGCAGGTAGATTCTTAACCACTGCACCACAAGGGAAGTCCACATACAAACTCTCTAATGAAACACGCACACAAGTTTTATGTACATAAAATTTCTTGTACCGTGTCTATTTAAAAGCGAAAAATTCCCCACTTCTATTTCACGGATCTTAAAAACCTATGCTTTCCATCGTCAACTGTTGAGATTCTTAGTTGTAGAGAGTTTCAGTATTTACTGAACAACTACTTTTTGAACAGGTTTTTGTTTTTTTTGTTTTTTTACTATCCACATTAAAAGTATTCATCACAGATAATTTGAATAATATAATAAAATGTAACTAAAAATGTGCTACTGCTTCTACTAAAATCAGCATTTTAATTTTTAAAATTACATTAATAGTAATGGTATCATTTGCTTCTCAAAAAATCTAAATAATATTAAGATAAGTAAATGCTACAGGAACTAATAATAAGAGCAAATCTGTGTTGAGCACTTATTGTGCAGGCACAGTTTTAAAGCTTCCCTTTTTCATCCTCAAAACAACCTTATGACTTAGGATTTCATGAATGAAGATCTCAAGCCACAAGAATTTAAGTTCTTTGCCCAAATTTAAGTACACTTTTAAATACATCTTTTTAAAATTCATCTTATTTACCTGCCAGAGTCAAGAACCTTAACTCTAACTAGCTTAGGAAGACAAATTAGAGTTGATTGGCTTATACGTAGAGGCAGGGATGTGATTTCTCTTTGTGACTTGAAACTGAGCCTCTCATCTCAATGGCAAGCCACGTTTGTCACTTCTGTGATGCTGTGGCATGGTGTGCCTGTGGGAATTGGCTTAACACTGGCGTATATGCACGTGGAAGTATGTGTTATTTCCAACCCCCTTGATTCCTTAGCTCTCTAGATTTACATTCTCAAATAAATCATCTGCATGTAAGTCCTTATATCAAGCTCTGCTTTCAAGGAGAACCAAGGTTACAACACCCATATAGGACATAATGAGAAAATAAAAGTATTGAAATTTGGAAGCATTTTTACTAAAATTCTACATTCACAAATGAAACGTTATTTTGAATTCAGACACAATTGAACTAAATGAAGCAAATACATACCTTTAGTAAATGTCAATATGCTTAATGAAATGCATAATTCAAATAAAATATAATATTAAGCATGTCATGAGAGTTGCTAATAACTACTTTGAAAATTTAGGAAATGAATAACAATCTTGTATTGATTTAAAAAATACATATGTGTTGGTGTATGTGTGTACTCTAATCTACTTCAGAACGCAATTTTAGAGGACTAGCAATATTTAAAAGAGGTAAATATTTTAAATTAAAACTAAGACATATTCAATTTTAAAAAAGGAGCAAAACATGAATAGATTGTTCATGCAAGAAGTTACACTAATTATCAATCAGCATATGAAAACTGCATAATTTCAAACAAACAAATGTAAATTAAAGAAATGAAAATTTTTATCTATAAAACTGACAAAAAATTAGAAGCATCCTAGATAATACTCAGTGCTGGTTAGGATATAATAAAACTGACCTCTATTACTGTTTATGAAACAATATTTATACGATTTGACTCACTTAGTTCTACATTATGTCAATAAAATAATACAAAATGCAGGAGAAAAGTTACCTTACCTCACAAAATCATTTTCTCCAACAGTGTATCTAATAGTGGAAAATGGGAAAACAATCTAAGCATTCACCAGTAGGGTGATCTATTAGTTTCTTCTTTCTGCTGTATCAAATTATCAAAAATGCAATGGTTTAAAACAAGAAAAGTTTCTTTATATAGGAGACATGTTTTAGAAAGGGAGCTATTACCACAGATTACTACATTATAATATGAACTAGGTGTGGTAGACAGGGATAAAACCTTGTAAAGTTTATTTCTTAAAATTCCTTTCTGTATCCCATTTTTTTCTATGGCCCATAAAACATGTTTACCAAACATTGCTCTTTTGATCTTCCTGTGAATTGTCTTCCTTCTCTTTGAAGGCATCCTAGACCCCTACCTTCTTCTCCATAGTCATATATACCTCATTTTGCCTGAATGTCTTTGAAATCTCTCATGTTCAGATTCCTCATATGTACATAATTAATTTTGGTTTTCTCCTGTTAATATTTCTTATGTCATTTTAATTATTCAGCCAGCCCAAATAACCAAGATGGGAAGGAGGAAATTTTCCCTTCCCCAACACAATCTAAATCTCAGCAAGTTATTTCATGGATATTGACAAACTGACTCTAAAGTTTGTATCAAGAGACAAAACGCCCAGAATAGCCAACACAGTATTGAAGAAAAAGAACAAAGTTGAAGGACTGATATTACCTGACTGACATTACTTCAAGGCTTACTGTAAAGCTATGGTAATCAAGAGTATGATGTTGGTGAAAAAACAGACAAATAGATCAATGGAACAGAATAGAGAGCTGTAAAATAGACCATTGTAAATATAATTAACAGATCTTTGACAAAGGAGGAAAGGCAATACAATGGAGCAAGTATAGTGTCCTCAACAAATGGTGTTGGAACAACTGAACATCCATCCTCATGCAAAAATATGGACCCAGACACAGATTTTACACTCTTCACAAAAATTAACTCAAAATGGATCATACCTACATATAAAATGCAAAACTTTCAAACTCCTAGAAGATAACATAGGAAAAAAATCTAGATGACCTTGGATTCTGCAATGACTTTTTAGATGCAACATCAAGGATATGATTCATGAAAGAAATAATGGATAAGCTGAACTTCATTTAAAATTAACAAATTATGCTTATGAGGGTCAATGCCAAGAGAATGAGAAGATAAGCTACAGATTGGGAAAAAAGATTTTCAAAGACATACTTGATAAAAGACTGTTATCCAAAATATACAAAGTGCTCTTAAAATTCACCAGTAAGAAAACAAACAGATTAAAAAATGAACCAAAGACCTTAACAGACACTTCACCAAAATTAACTCAAAATTGGTTAATTATAAAATCTAAAATTATAAATTCCAAAATCATAAAACTCCTAGAAGAAAACATAAAGAAAAAACCCCTTGACTTTGGTCTAGGCAATGATTTTTTTTTTTTTTTTTAGATATGACCTGAAAAGCACAAATAACAAAAACAAAATCAATAAGTAGGACTAACTCAAAATATAAGGTATGTAAAAGAATCAATCAACAAAATAAAATGCAAGTTAAGGAATGGGAGAATATATTTGCAAGCGATATATCTGATAACTAGTGTAATTTCTTTGTTAAATGTTTGGTAGAATTCACCAGTGAACTTATTTGGACCTGGTGCTTTCTTTTTTGTAATATTATTAGTTACTGATTCAACATATTTAATATATATAAGGTATTCAGGATTTCTGTTTTTCCTTGTGTGGGTTTTAACAATTTATGTCTTTCAGGGAATTGGTCCATTTCATCTAAATTATCAAAATGTTGGACATAAAAGAAATACTATGAATACTTCTATTATCATTCACTGCTCTTGTGTTTCATTTCTGATATTGTTAATTTGTGACCTCTCTTTGTTTTTTATTTCTTAGTCTGGCTAGAAATTTATCAATTATATTGATTTTTTTTAATGAATTATCTTTTGGTTTCATTGACGTCTTTCTTGTTTCCCTGTGTCCAAATTTCATTGATTCCTGCTCTAATTTTTATTATTTCTCTTTTGATTTTTTTTCTCCTAAGAAGAACTTCATTATATTAGTTTTTTAATACAATAGGATGCAACAAAGACAATTTAACAAAAAAAGAAAAAAGACCACACAGAAACACACAAGCAATATCTTCAGTGAGGTTAGTAGTCAAAAAAATCCTCAAGCTTTTCACCTTTCGTCCATTTATGTTAATTATACTATTAAGGTTGCCAATAATAAACCCTCCTTAAATTCCTGTCATAAACTCTAATTACTCACTTGAAATTATTCTTTTAATGAATTTCTTGATTGCATTTGCCAATCAAGGAGTTCATTAAAAGAATGATAGTCTTTGTTTTGTTTTCAAAGTTATATCACACTTACATGGAGGATTAGAAAATATTTGTTCTGTTTCAATGTTCAGGAAAAGTTTATGTATCATTGAAATTATCCATTTCTTAAAACTAGTAGAAATGACCAGTGAGTCAGCACAAGGCTGATAGAATTTTAAAGTGTAGACATTTGAAAGTGTTCTCTATTTATCCTAAGATATTGGTCTGTTTGTATTTTCAATCCTTTCTCACGTTGGTATGGGTAAATTGTCATTGGAAATACATGCCTACAAGGACAGTGAAGTTGGCTGGCTAATACTAAGTTGTATGTACTGTATAACCTTTAGAGGGATCATGGGAAAATGAAGCTTAAACATTTGAAGATTAAGTGTTTTACCAGAGGGATTGTTCGGTAGTTTACAAAGCGACTCCTATCTTCTGCAGTGAGAGAGGGGGACACAATTTAGGAGCAGGCTCAAGGTTTGACAGTTTGAATTGCAGAGCTCCAGAGGTTTTAACATATGATGAATACTTAGGCAATGATGATGATAATGACACAAAAATGTCTCATACAGTTAGTAGACACACAAAGACATGCACATACTCAACAGATAGGTTTATTAACTATGAAAAAAGGATTATTTTATTCATTAAGTGGGAGTGTATCATCATAAAAGTCTTCATCCTTGTCATCTCCACATTGAGTAGGATGAGGAGGTAGAGGAAGAGGAAGGGTTGATCTTTCTGTCTCAGCGATGGCAGAGAAGGAAGAGGTAGAAGGGGGAACAGGAGAATCAGGCACACACTCGGTGTAACTTTATGGAAATACATTGTAATTTCTGTCTGACTTTCTTGCCTTTTCATTTCTCTAAAAATGTTTCTATACAGTACCAATTTTTCCACCATTTGTTCTAGTTTCAGTGCCACATCATGGAAGGGTCCGTGTCATAAAAAAAGTCAAAAGCAATCTTGAATAATGGAACCCTTCTGCCAGATTGTCTAATGTTAATCTGTTAGCTGGCACATCTTCTAAGATGTCTTCCTCATCAGTTGGCGCTTGTTCAGAAGCACTCATCTCCATCAAGTTGTCTTCTGTTGATTTCTCTGGTGTAGCGTCTACTAGCTCTTCAATTTCTCCAAGATCCATATCTTGAAACCCTTCACCCTCACCCTTTTTTTTTTTTTTTTTTGCCATATCCACAGTCTTTTTTATGATTTTCTTGATTGACTCTGTTGTAAATCCTGTTAAGTCATGAAGTCTTAACAGCAGGAACTTATAGTTTCAGGCTTGATAACTTTCACTGCCTTTTCTGTAATAACAATGACATCTTCAATGGTGTAATCCTTCTAGACTTTGATGATGTTGTCTCTGTCGGAGTTCTCTTCCACAGTGTTGATAATTCTTTCCGTAGAGTACCATGTGTAATGAGCCTTAAAGGTCCTTATGATCCCCTGATCTACAGGCTGAATTAGAGACATTGTGTGTGGGACAAGTAGACCACTTTGACACCCTTGTTGTTGAAATAATGGGGTTCTGTGTGGCCAGGGACATTATCCAATATTAAAAGAACTTTAGAAGTCAGCTCCTTACCGTCACGGTACTTCCTGACTTTTAAGGACAAAGCATTGATGGGACCAATTCAGAAAAAGCGTTCTCATTGTCCAGGCCTTCTCGCTGTACAACCAAAAGACTGGCAGCTGGTGTTTATCTTTTTCCTTCGAAGCTCAGGGGTTAGCAGCCTTATAGATAAGGGCAGTCCTGATCATAAACTCGACTGTATTTGCACACAACAGTAGAGTTAGCCTATCCCTTCCTGCCTTAAATCCTTGTGCTTGCTTTTCTTCCTTACTAATAAATGTCCTTTGCGGAATTTTTTTCCCCCCAGAATACAGCATTTTCTCTGCATCAAAAACCTGTTCAGGCAGATATCCTTCTTCCCCTGTGGTTTTCTTAATGGCATCTAGGAACTCATCTGCTGCTTCTTGGTCTGCAGAAGCTGCTGCTTCTGTTATTTTGACTTTTTTGTTTTGTTTTGTTTTGTTAGCCAAAACCCTTTCTAAATTTATCAAACTATCCTTTGCTGGCATTAAATTCTCTAGCTTTAGATCTTTCACCTTCCTTTTGCTTTACATTATCACATGATGACTTTGCTTTTTCTCACATCATATTAGAGCCTATAGGTATGCTTCCCTTATAACAATCCTGCACCTACATAAAAGCTTCATTTTCAATATGAGATAAAAAATATTTCACAGAAAGTGCAAAGTTTTCACCCCTGCTGACGTAGCTGCAGCAACAGCTTCACAATTTTTTTTTTTTTTTTTTTTTACAGTGCTCATTTATCTTGGAATAGTGGGCAGCAACAGCTGTAGACCTCAGTCTATGGTACATAACAAGCAATTCAACTTTTTCTTGTAATGTCATAACTTTTCTCTACTTCTTGGCAGCACTTCCAATATCATTAGTGGCACTTCCTATGGGTCCCACAGTGTTATTCAAGGTTTACAGTACTTCACTAAATACAATGAAAAATACACGAGAAACGTGAGAGATCACATTTTACTGTAATACACAATTTACTGGGGAAACAAACTGCTCACGAGGAGAAGATTAGTGTTGTCACAGGCATTGTAAGAAGATACAACGCTTGGGCTCACCACGGTAGCAACAGGAGGTGGCTACAAAATTACTGCAGTAGTACAGTATGCACTGTAGTTAATTTTATGCAGTTATGATCTAATACTGCATCTTTATATTTGTTTACATTTCTCTAGACTGTGAATAGAACATGTATGGCCTCTAAGTGTTCGCATGTTCAAGTTTAGGTAAGTTTTAACTTTTTTGTAATAGATTTGTGTATATTTTATGGTAGCAAATGATAAAAATAGACTAGAATCCACATGTGTCTTATCCATTCATGACATACCTAAATTTTCTTAATTATTTTGATATTTCTAGTCTACGTGGTTCATCTGCAAGTTTTTTCAAATTGTCACAAACTTCCAAAAATTTTTCCAATATAGTTTTTGAAAAAAATCCATGTATAAGTGGACCCACACAGTTCAAACCCATGTTGTTCAAGGGTCAATTATACTTAAAGAACACGTGGACATGAGGTCTGAATTGATACTGATATGTAGTGAGCCAAAGCATTGTCATGCTCTCCTAACCTTCCATAGATAGAATGGAGGCTTACAGAGGCCAGGTGATGAACGGAATCCTAGATAAAGTCTAGTTTATAGTGGATCTAGTAGGTCTGCTGACCAATCAGGAGGTCATTTCCTTGGTTCCCGAGTCTATAGTTTGGATCAAGCACCTGGCAGTTGGTATAAACTTGGCATGTGTGGTAAAAGCTATCATAGCAAGGAAGAACTAATAGAAGCCTCTGCAGTTACACCCCTCACTCCTCGATCCCACTTTGGAAAGATAGTGAGTCAAGAACAAAATCATATCTGAGAGAAAATGACAGAGATTAGTGCCACATTTGAAAATCTAAAGGATGCACACATGGAGGCCACATCATATCTCCTTTTAATTTGCCAGTGTAGCCCCTGCAAGAACGAGACAGAAGCTGGAGAATGACTGTAGACGATAGCAAGCTTAACCAAGTAGCAGTGCTGACTTTAACCACATTGTCAGATGTTATTTTGCTAGAACAGGTGAATAAGGTCTGTGATATATGATATGCTGCCACTGATCTGGTGAATTAGTTCTGTTCTGATCAGAAAAGAGGATCAGAAATAGTTTACATTGATATGCAAAAGGCAATATTTATTTACAGCTTTACCCATGGCTCTGTTAGGTTTTTACTCTTATAATCCAAAGATATCTGGACCATCTGGACATCCCACAAACACACACTGATCCATTACACTGATGACATCATGCTCTTTGAACAGTATGAGCAAAAATTGGCTAGTATATTAGACTTCTCAATAAGATATATATGTTCCAGAGGATTAGAGACATTTCCTACAAAGATTTAGGAACTTGACACTTTACTGGACTTAAGAGTCCAGGGATCAGGGGTGTGATGGGATATCTGCCCCAAAGTAAAACACAAATTGCTGCATTTGGCATTCCTTGCCACAAAGAAAGAAGCACAGTGGTTGGAAGCCCTTTTATGTGTTCTGGAGGCAACACAGTCCACACCTATAAAATAGCTCTCTCCATATATAAAGTGATATGTCAGACTGCCAGTGTCATGCGCACCAGAAAGCATCCTCCATGCAATGGGCACTAACTGTTGTTACTGCTGAATGTTCACCTTGCCAGCAACAGAAACCAGTACTAAGGCAATAAAATGGTAATAATCTTGGAGGAGACAAAAACCAGATAGTGAGATATAAGTCAAATACCTTGGACCCTTTTCTGATCTATAAGGGCAATCATTTGGTCCCATTCTCCAGGGCCTTACAGAATTGTCTGGTTCACAGGCATGGAATCCCACAAAATATAGCATCTAATAAGGGGACTCACTTTACAGAGAAGGAGTTGTGGGAATGAGCCCATGACCATGAAACCAACTGGTCATGTCAAGTGCTACACTTTCCGGAAACTGCCAGCTTCTTAGAGCACTACAACAGCCTACTGATAGCTCAGCAGAAATTCCCCTCTGAAGGCAAGTCATTGCAAGGATCGGGAGCCACGCTTCAGGATGCAGTCTATGTATTAAATCAGAAATCTATGCCCCCAGTAATAATACATGGTACTGGGAAAAGGTGGAAGTAGGAGTGACTCAATTTACCATTTTCCCAATAATCTATTGAGGACATTGGTATTTTCCACTCTTGCAAATCTGGCCTCTGCAGATGTGGAGGTCCTATGATCTTGACAGGGTTAATGATCCTGGTCAGCAGGAGTTGTTGAGTAAGCTTTTACACAATCATAATTACATAACAGATAAATCTGAAACTCAAGTGATCTGCTTGAGTGACTCTTGGTATTTCCTTGACCAATTGTAACTTTGAATGGACATGTGCAGCAATTTGGCCTGAAAAGTTATAATTACCACGTATTCAGATTCCTGAGGAATGAAGATTTGGGTTACACCACTAGGTAAGCCTCCATCACCTTCCAAAATGATAGCAGAGGTTAAGGAGAACGTAGAGTAGATGGAAGAACTGCACTGTTCGTCCAGGACTTTTCATACCTAATCCTTCCTTTTTTTCATTTCTTTCACAAGTTCCATACCTACAGCATGTTATAAAGGCACTCCCTGCCTCCTCTTATTCCTTCCCCCTTTAACTCTCACAGGTGTTCCCCCAATCTATCTCTTATTTCTTGCGTACCTAATATTGTCTTGGTGTCTGCTTCATTCAGGGCCTGAATTGATAGAACTACAAAATATTCTTATGCACAAAATACATAAAAGCATGCAAAGTAAAAGTGGTGTTTTTAAGAGCTCAAATATAGAGCAAGATAAAATAAAATAAAATGAAGTAAAATAAAACTACTTTGTAGATAGCATATCACTTGCTATTCTTTTCCCGGAAGAGTGACTGGTCATTCTTAGAGAATATAAGGATGAGTGTGAGATCAGGCAGAACATTATTTATAAGTTCTATTGTACAATTGTATACAATACAGCTATTATATAACCACAATAAACTCTTCAAATTAAATATAAATGGAGGACTTCCCTGATGGTGCAGTGGTTAAGAATCCACCTGCCAATGCAGGGGACACAGCTCAATCCCTGGTCCACAAAGATCCCACATGCAGTGGAGCAACATAGCCCATGAGCCACAACTACTGAGCCTGTGCTCTAGAGCCTGTGAGCCACAACTGCTGAGGCCCGCATGCCTAGAGCCCGTGCTCCACAACGAGAAGCCACCACAATGAGAAGCCCACACACCGCAACAAAGGGTAGCCCCCGCTCGCCGCAACTAGAGAAAGCCCGCGCACAGCAAAGAAGACTCAATGCAGCCAAAAAAAAAAAAAAAAAGGATACATGCTAAATATATGCAAGTTAAACACAAACACTAAGGGAATGTAACTGAAAAATGTACCACTGATCACAAATTTTAAAAATGGTGAAATCCTGAAATGAGAGGTAAAGAAATTTAAAATTTACATTGCCTCTATGAAGAAAAAAATAATTTCTACACTGATGTGTGGAGTTAATAGTGTTCACCCCAAATGCATGTCTACCTTAAACCCCAGAATGTGGCCTTATTTTGGAATCAGGGACTTCGCTGATGTGGTTAGTTAAGGTGAGATCATAGTGAATTAGGATGGGCCCTAAATTCAACGACTGGTGTCCTTATAAGAAGCCATAGGAGGATAAACAGAGGAGAAAAAGGCCCTGTGATAGCGGAGGTAGAGATTGGTATAATATGGCTACAAAACAAGGAATGCCAATGTCAACCTGGAGCCAAGAGAATTTGAAAGCAGTAAGGAAGGATTCTTCTCTAGAGCATTTAGAGGGAACATAACCCTACTGACATTAATTTTGGACTTCAAGCATCCAGAAGTGTGAAAGAATAAATTTCCATTGCTTTAAGCCCCCCAGTTTGTAACTCTGTTCTGTCAGGCTTCGAAACTAATACAACTGAAAATATAGAAAATATTTTACAATATCTAACAGTTCATCTTACTTGAAATAGCTATGGATATGTCAGTATTACATGAATAAGTAGCCTTCTTAGGACATATGAATCTTGATTATGAAATGTTTGGGAAAAGGACATCCAAGTCTAGAGTTTAAAACAGTTACTATCAATGTATACTTTTCATACCATGTCATTAATACTTGACTTTGAATATACTTCGTTAGTCATGGTCATAGAACAAGTGCTCACTGGCTGACAGATGTTGGTTCTGAGTCCCCCCCCATACTATAGCCTCTATAATATCACAAAGTATTTTGACTGATAGGATTACTTTAACTCTGAAAGCTTTAGAAAAAAAAAAAAGAAGAAGAATTGCTCCTAGGGGAGCAATCGCTATTTGAAGACTTTTAGCTTTTTTTGTTTTTTTTTTATTAACTCAATCAGTGTAATGTCAAACCATTACCAAAAACTGAAAGTTGAGTCCTATTCACTGACTGTCATAGCCAAAAGTGAAGCTTACTGAGCCGAAAGGGGAGTCCATGATGGGGAATCTTAATCATGCTTATATTCACAACCTCAAGGTATAAGCATTGTGTCTCTTCAGTAGAATTCTAGCTTTTTAGCTGTTTTCAATAAAAGACCTATGCATGATATTGGTTAATACAAATCAGTGAAAAAAAATTTGCTTATTTAAATACATTCCAAATGTAGCAGACCTTCAACTTTAGAATTTACCCACACATATAACTCTTTCCTCAGCTCTGAGCATATACACAGCTGTGTTTTGGTTTTGTTTTGCTTTTTAATTTACCTGGAATGTTGTAATCATTTCACAACATACATGTACATTTTTTAACATCTTTATTGGAATATAATTGCTTTACAATGTTGTGTTAGTTGCTTCTGTATAACAAAGTGAATCAGCTATATGTGTACATATATCCCCATATCCCCTCCCTCTTGCATCTCCCTCCCACCCTCCCTATCCCACCCCTCTAGGTGGTCACAAAGCACTGAGCTGATCTCCCTGTGCTATGCAGCTGCTTCCCACTAGCTATTTTACATTTGGTAGTGTATATATTACACAGCTCTTTTTGATAGCCAAAAATATTAAGACTGAGCTTTAGCTCTTGACTCATATTATTGCTAAATGGATTAAAGCAAATAAACACATATTTGTATGGTGCCTCATGCTAAATAATTTGATCCTTTCTTAACAGTTTGTCAATAGTCCTGTTCTCATTCTTCTTGTCACCATTGCTGTTGTCATCATTATCATCATCATCATCACCACCATCACCCTCATTCAGCATCTCTTACTTGATATAATTGAGCTAGGCAATAAAGATATAATAGTGAGCCCAGATCTTACATTTGTTAGGGCAAAGCAAAATGGATGGTTGCAATATGATAATATAATAGATACTACATGGCATTACAATGTGCTAAAAGAGTACAGAACAATGGCACTTAACCTGTATTTGGAGGTCATCATTTCATCAGGATAATTCTTAGTCATTCTTCTTATCTCAGTTTAGTTACTCTTCTGCTAAGAAGTTATACTAGAACTAAGGTAAGGGAGAGCATGGTATTTTGAAGAACTAAACTAAGTTGAATATAAATGCATGAAAGAAAAGAATAAAATCTGGTGTAGCTCAAGTATAGAGTTCAAGCCTGGATGTTGTGAAAAATGAGGCAGGAGATGCATTATGGTGC
Source organism: Globicephala melas (assembly GCF_963455315.2). Lineage (NCBI taxonomy): Eukaryota > Metazoa > Chordata > Mammalia > Artiodactyla > Delphinidae > Globicephala > Globicephala melas. Next base: position 62,776,999 of record NC_083322.1, read on the forward strand.
TACATCATACATGGTTTTGTAAACTTTATTATGATACGTAGATTTCTTTCCCAAAGCTAAGCTGAGCTTCTCCAGGTTTCTTCGATTTCCTATGGTCATTCCTACCTCCAGGCTGTAAACATGCTTGTTTCTCAGGCTACAATAAATCTACTCCCATTCTTTGCCTGCATAACTCTAACATCTCTTAGGTCTCAGGTTTCATATCACTTCCCCAGGGACACTTTGCTGTGATTTGCAGAATCCAAAGATGGTCCACAATGACCCACACTCCAAATACCATTCGTTGAGTGTGGGTAAGAACTATAAATATGATGAGATATAATTAATACAAAGGGATTTTATCCTGGGTGGGCGTGACTTAGCCAGATACCCCTTAAAAGAGGTGAAGTGTCAGAGAAGTTCTTCTGCTTAGCCTGGAAAGAAGCCATCATATTGTGAATTGCCTTTGCAAGGAGCCACAGGAGACCTCAGTCCTACAACCACAAGGAACTGAATTCTGTCAGCAATTTGACTGAGCTTGGAAAAGGACTCTGAATTTTAAAAGAGACTACAGAGACAGCCGACATATTGATTTCAGTCTTATAATATCCTGAGCACAGAAACCAATTAACCTGTGTCTGAACTTCTGATCAATGGAAATTGAGATAATAAATTTATGCTGCTTTCAGCTGCTAAATTTGTGGTAATTCTTATGAAGCAATAGCAAAGTAACAGACTTCTCAAATTCTTACACTAGGAATTTTCCCTGATATACTACCACAGAACTCAGTTCTTTCTGTTTTGTTCACTCTTGCACCAAGTACTGTACCTGGCATGTAGTGTGCACTCAAAAAAAAAATTAACCCAATGAGACATGGGGAATGATTGAAAGGTTTTAAGCATTGGAATGAAATGGCAAATACCCTGAATAACCATAACCATTAACTATAATTACAAACAATTTTGTACAAGACCTGTTCCCAACTAATTTGTTAGCTACATTTTCCAACATTGGCAGGCTCCCTCACCAGCACCACATCCTCTAGACATTTGCCTGACAGTTGGTTTTCTCTCTACATGCTATTTCTCTGATGATACAGTATTTTCTCTGTGTTCTATTCTTACTTTCCTGCTTTCCTCATTTTCTTGTGTTAACCTGAAGAGCAGTCACTCCTGAATCCTGCCCACCCTTCACTGCCCCAACATGCCATATGATCAGTGAAGCCTTCCTCATTAGCTGTGCTTCCCGTGAAAGTCACCTTTGGTATTCAGAGGACATACATGTGAGATATGTACTTAGTGTTCAAGAAGTTAGGAATGATTCACATCAATACCAAGCTCTGCATTTTGGCAGAATGAACTATCACTGGCTTGTGGCTTTCAGATTTAGAACTGTCCACTCAATAACTACAGGCATCAATCTTGAAAGCCATTTGGCAACTAATAGCTAAAGAAAAAAAAGTAAATATTTGCAATTTGTCCATCATATTAGATTCTGAGACACTGCTACTTTCTTATGTGATTTTCATAGACTAAATACATATTTCTGTTATTTTCATATGAATGCACTTTTTGTTGTTCTATTTTTTAACATCACCAGTGTACATTTAAACTTTGAATACTTGTATATTAGCATGGATAAATTCTAAGAATTAGTTCCCCCCTCCAACTGTCTTTTTAAACTGTCATTTCTTACCCTCTCAATGTTTGATGTACAATGGAAAACATAATTTACTCCATTTTGTTATACCTCATTCCATTTTACTCCCACTTTCACTAGTCATTTCCCATTTTCCTCCTTTTCTGATGTCCCAAATATGGCTGCAAAAATCATTACATTGCAAGTAACCCCTTGGATGAGAGCTATTACTGGTCTATAATATCCTAAGAAGTGGCGGGTCATGAGGTCTTTTAAGCATGCTGCTTGAACATACACACAAATGAGCATGTGTTATTAGTGAACAGATCTCTCAGAAAGCCACTGAAGTGGCTCAACTTATATTTACTTCTCTGTGATTCTAGAGCAGTTATTGGATATAGGAATCTCCAAATGAAAAACTTTCTACTTTCAAATACATCTGTTTCGCTCTTTCTCTCCCTCTGTCTCACTCATCAATACAGATGTAAACACAGAAGCTGCAAGGTATTAGGAACAAATATGGAGCTGTTTATGAATCTATGGGCACTGAAATTTCTGTTGCTTGTCCTTTCTAAGAAGGAAGGAAGTGTGAGACAGAAGAAATTTAGACAATATACTGACTCTGGGGTAAAAGGTACCCTCCATTGTAGGGGTCGTACTTGACAAAGCTCAGGTTAAGTATGCAAATAGTCAAACAGTTTAGAATTATACATAGAGTAATTGTTACATTAAAAGAACACAATTTGACAAGAAATATAATAAAACATACTCTTCTACGTCCTATCATAATAAATTCCTCAAGGATCTTTGTTCCTGCTAAAATAATCTTTGTCATAGAAAATAATTTACTTAGCAAAAATTTGCATTAATCTTAATACACATACTTGTAGAACACTTACATGTATAAATTTAAAAAATAGAAAATAAATGATATATCACAACAATCAGTAAGAATATGAAGTATCACACTTTACTCAAACCTAATTTTTTTCTATTTAAAATACTGGATAGCTAAAATTGAATATAATTGCAGAAATAAACAAGGTGTGCAAATATAAATGAATTAATTAAAGGAATGATTTCAGGCTTTCAGAAAGAAAGAGCTTATCTCTCCAGGATTGAAAACATTTTCTAGTTCACAGCAATTACAGTCAAAGCTAATAAAAACAATTTCTATTTGCACTAAAGATCAGCTACCTAATTTATAAACACAGCGGATTCTACATCTGCATTTTGCATCAGCCACAAGAAGCCAGGATCAAAATGTGTTGGGTAAATGCCACAAAGGTCTTCTGTGCTACGTGACCAAGGGGGACCTAGTAAACAAGATGGGTATCGTGTTCCTTGTGTAACTTTAACACATGTCACTAATTCATGTGCAGTTAAAACTCTATAATGTTTTCCTTTGAAAATAAATTTGCATCCTTTATTTTCTAATGAGGAATAGGCAAACTGGACAGAACTCATAAAGTCCATTTTGTCCAGAGAATGCTGGCTCAAGTCTGGTGACTACATTTTCATTTTCTTTCATATCTTTACCAGTTGATGCAAAGCTGAAATATCTTTGAAGTTAATGGGTTTAGATAGGCTCAAAAGGTGGTTCCAAGCAAACAAAGTAAAACTCCTGGTATTCAACAACACAGTCTAAAGAAAAAACAAAAACAAAACCAAACAGAACAAAAACCCTAATTTTTGAGAAACTTTACTTCTCTCTAAATTAAACATGCCACGTGGTCCGTGAAGATGATATTTTCAATTTCTAAGAAAAGTTAACATGGAGGAAAAATATATTGTTGTTGACTTTTTCAGAATATTTTGAGACTCAGAAAATATGATTTTCTACTTCCTAACCTATAGCTATAAATTTCAAAAGAAACTGTGTTTAAAAAATTGGAAGAAAATCATGAGTATTTATTGAACCTAGGACATGCAACAAGAACTTATTAAAAGCCTACTCATTATGGGTTAAGAATATGTCTGTGCTTTGAAAATACAAGGTAAATAGGATAAAGTGCAGCTCTCAAAAAGTCTTCAGTGTGGTGTGACAAATGACACACAGATTTTTGAAATATTATATGGTAACATAAAAAAGCTATGCATGAAGTACTGAGAAGTGTAAGGTAATATTGTTTTAAAGGATGCACACAAATAAATGAAGAGTAGATATTTCATGCAAAGCAAAAATAATGCTACAGAAGTGAGAAATGTAATGCTACGTACAAAAAATATGTTGTCCAGTTTGTCCAGAATATGGAATATATTTTGGCATATAAACTGGAAGTTGTGGTCAGGTAAGTATTCAAGAAAGACTTTGTAAACTGTGCTAATAAGTTGCTTATTTCCTGAGTTCATTAGTGATCTTTTCACATTTTGCTTTATATCTAAGATCATATTAATGACAGATATGAGGTAATCAAGATTCATAGCTGTTAAAAGGCTACCGTCATAGTCAATGCGAAATATTGTAAATATTTAAATCAAATGATAGTGGGAGCAGGGACGAGAAGAGCAACATCTACTTAGGAAATAAAATTAATCACCAATCAAAATCTTAACAATGAATTGACCCCATGATAATCAGCAAGAGACTACCAAAATGTAATGGATATGTAACTATTCACATAGAAGAGATTTAACAATAAAACTGGACAATTAAGAAACAATAGTTTAAGAGAATATTATGAAAAATCAGTCAACTATACACACCAACTATCTGTCTCGCCTATGATACTGGAATTATAAATGTGCACTTAAGTGAAAGAACAATATTTTAAAACTGAAATTTAGACACGGAGTAAAGAAAAGAAAACCTCTGCATATCACAATATTAAATACCAAATAAATATAAGTTTAGAATAAATATCTCTCAGATTATCCACTAACACAGCACAGTTTCCAATTAAGATGTTACCATGCTGAAAGCATAGGAAAAAAAATATTCATTTCCATCTTCCTGATTACTAACATTAATGAGGTATTAGTTTGGTTGTTTTTATTACTGTAAATGGTAAAGATGGCTAAAATGAACAGACAGGGCAAGCAGAATGCAACAGAAGCATATTCAAGTCTGAAAAAATGTAATTGGATTTATTCCAAGTTGTATTCCTAGAAAAAAATTATTATTCATTCATTCCTCAATGTGATAAAGTCTATCTATGAAGTCCCACAATTACATCATACTAATGGTGAAAGGCTGAATGCTTTCCTCTATTATAGGAACAAGGCAAGGATGTCCAGTCTCACCATTTCTATTTAGCATGATGCTGGAGGCCCTAGCCAGTGCAAAAAGGAATGAGAAATAAACAAAAGGCATACAGAGTGGAGAAAAAAATAAAACTATAGACAACATGATTTTTTGCATAGGAAATCTCAAATAATATACAAAAAAGATTTTAAAATTGATAAATGAGCTTAATAAGATTTCAGGATATAAGTATATAAGGTAAACTTATGTTTCTACAGTAAAAAAAAAAAATATTTTGTACTTTAAGTAAAAAAATGACTTTACATACAATAAAATCATTAAATATATTTTTTACAAAATATGTGTCGTATTTAGATGCCAACACTACAAAACACTGATGATAGTAAAACAAACCTTAATAAATATATCTATAAATATACATTGTTCCTGGATTGGAAAATTCAATATTGTTAAGATATCAGTTCTCCCCTAAAATGATTTATAGATTTAACATAATATCTACCAAAATATCAGCAGGATTTTTTATAAAAATCTACAGACTTATTCTAAAATGTATACAGGAAGGCCAAGGAACAAGAATAACCAAAACAGTTTTGAAAAAAACAAAAGGCAGGAGGACTTACACCACCTAATTTCAAGACTTACTATAAAGCTACAGTCATCACAACAAAGTGGTATCAGTGAAAAAATAGACAGATAAAAGGAGAATAGAATAAAAGGAATGGAAAAAATAAATGGAACAGAAGTCAACCCACACATGGTCAATTTATGTTCAGTAAGAGATATGAAAGCAATTCAATAGAGAATAATTTTTTTGACAAATGGTACTGGGACAACTGGATATACATATGAAAAAAGTAAACCTCAACTCATACACCACAATCTCTATAAAAACTAAGTCAAAATGGATCACAGACCTACAAGTAAAATAAAATACTACTAGAAGAAAACATGAAATCTTTGTGATCTTGAATTAGACCAAGCTTTCTTAGGTATGACACTAAAAGCACAACTTGTAAAATAATAAAATGATAAACTGGATTTCATCAAAATTAAGAACAACTACATTTTAAAAGGCACTGCCAAAAAAAATGGAAGGAAAAGCCAGATACTGGGAGAAAATATTTACAAGTTATATATCTGATAAAGAACTCACATTCAAAATATGAAAATCACTCACAAAATTGAACAAAAAGAAGACAACCAAAAAACTGGCAAAAATTTTAACAAATACTCCACAAAGGAAGACTTAGGGATGGCAGATAAACACATGAGAAGAAAGGAAATGCAAATTAAAATCACAATGAGATTCCAGTACACATTTACTACAATGCTTTAGAAAAGAGAAACAAAAGAAAAGGCTTGACTAACTTTTAATATAGTGCTATTAGGAATGCAAAATAGTGCTGTTACTTTGGAAAACAGTTTGGCAGTTTCTTATAAAGGTTAACATACAGTTAGCATATGATTTAGGAATCACAGTCCTACTTATTTGAAATGAAATTGAAATGAAAACTTATGTTCACACAAACACCTGTAGGTGAATTCTTATAACAGTTTTATTCATAATTGCCCATTTCTGGAAATAACAAGAATGTCCCTCAACTTGGAAATGTATAAACAAACTCAAGTACTCCCATACAAGAGAATACTACTCATCAATAAAAATGGAATGACCTATTGACACATGCAACAACTAGAATAGATTTCAAATGCATTTTACTATATGAAAGAAACTAGGCTCAAAGGTGCATTATTTCATTTATATAACACTCTTGTAAGGAAAAAAACTACAGGGATAAAAAAGAAAAACAAGAAAAGACCAGTGGTTGCCAGGGGTAGAAATGGAGCAAGGTATTGACTTATAAAGGACACAGGAGAATTTTTTGCTGATGAAGGAATTGTTATATAACTGATTGTAGTAGTGGATACACAATTTATTAGTCTTGGCTCACCAGACTACACAATAAACAAGTTATACTTTACTATATGAAAATTACATTTTAATAAAAGGATAGGAGAAACAAATTTCAAGGTGAAAAAGATTGATAATAAAAAGAAAACTACTAAAACACTAATCAATAAAACTGCTGAATTGACTTTAAATCTAGATTAAAGAAAAATAAAATAAAATAAAATCCCAATTCAAGAATAATTTTGTGAAAGGAGAAAGCTCAGAGCTGAGACCAGTCAGTGCAGGTTCAAGGAGCAATTTGGTGAGCATATGAGGCAGTTTAACAGGTGGCTTGTAGGGATAGTTCAGACCCTTACACCATGATCAGGCAGTATATTTGGGTGTGTATCAGCTCCAAGGAAGGGCCTCTAGTTTTTAATTTGCCAATTCAGAGGAGCAATATCTTTTTCTAATTTATTCTTTGGAGGGAAGGCTAGCAATCAGGAGTTTGTGATGCCCCTTCTGATTTCAACCACAGAAACTTCAGAAGGGCTAAAACTGAAAGCTTTTACTTATATTGTGGAACCCTAATTGAGGCCATGTCTCAGGTCTCTGATATGTCCTAACTATAAGCAACTCAAAAGTAGTTATTTCAATCCTGGGAAACGTGAGCTGCTAGATTGGGAATACTTGGTATCTTTGTATATGATTTCCCTCACCTTTTAATGCACCAACATTCAAATTATAGAGGTCCCAGGAGAAAAAAAAAAGGTTTGAAGATATTATAGTCGAAAACTTCCCTAACATGGGAAAGGATATAGTCAATCAAGTCCAGGAAGCACAGAGTCCCATACAGGATACACCAAAAGAGAAACACGCTGAGACACATATTAATGAAACTATCAAAAATTAAATACAAAGGAAAAAATATTAAATGCAGCAAAGGAAAAGCAACAAATAACACACAAGGGAACCCCCATAAGGTTAACAGCTGATCTTTCAGCAGAAATTCTGCAAGCCACAAGGGAGTGGCAGGACATATTTATTTAAAGTGATGAAAGGGAAGAACCTACAACCAAGATTACTCTACCCAGCAAGGATCTCATTCAGATATGACAGAGAAATCAAAAGCTTTACAGACAAGCAAAAGCTATGAGAAGTCAGCACCACCAAACCAGCTTTACCACAAATGCTAAAGGAACTTTTCTAAGCAGGAAACAAAAGAGAAGGAAAAGACCAAAAAAAACAAACCGAAATCAATTAAGAAAATGGTAATAGGAACATACATATCAATAATCACCTTGAATGTAAATGAATTAAATGCTCCAACCAAAAGACACAGACTGGCTGAAGGGACACAAAAACAAGACCCTTATATATGCTGTCTACAAGAAACCCACTTCAGACCTAGTGACACATACAGACTGAAAGTGAGGGGCTGGGAAAAGATATTCTATGCAAATGGAAATCACAAGAAAGCTGGAGTACCCATACTCACATCAGATAAAATAGACTTTAAAATAAAGACGGTTACAAGATATAAAGAAGGACACTACATAATGATCAAGGGATCAATCCAAGAAGAAAACATAACAATTATAAATATTTATGCACCCAACGTAGGAGCACCTCAATACATAAGGCAAATGCTAACTGCCATAAAAGGAGAAATCGACAGTAACACAATAATAGTGGGGGAATTTAACATCCCACTTACACCAATAGACAGATCATCCAGACAGAAAATAAATAAGGAAACACAAGCTTTAAATGACACAATAGACCAGATAGACTTAATTGATATTTTTAGGAGATTCCACCCCAAAGTGGAAAAATACACTTTCCTCTCAAGTGCACAGAATGTTCTCCAGAACAGATCACATCTTGGGTCAAAAATCAAACCTTGGAAAATTTAAGAAAATTGAAATCATATCAAGCATGTTTTCTGATCACAACACTATGAGATTAGAAATCAATTACAGAAAAAAAAACCTGTAAAAAACACAAATACATGGAGGCTAAACAGTGTGCTGCTAAATAACCAAGAGATCACTGAAGAAATCAAAGAAGAAATCAAAAAATACACAGAAACAAATGACAATGAAAACACGACGATCCAAAACCCACGGGATGCAGCAAAAGTAGCTCTAAGAGGGAAGTTCATAGCAATTCAAGTTCATCACAAGAAACAAGAAAAATCTCAAATAAAAAAATCTACCCTTAATCTAAAGCAACTAGAAAAAGAAGAACAAAGAAAACCCAAAGTTAGTAGAAGGAAAGAAGTGATAAAGATCACAGCAGAAATAAATGAAATAGAAACGAAGAAAACAATAGCAAAGATCAATAAAATTAAAGTTGGTTCTTTGAGAAGATAAACAAAATTTATAAACCTTTAGCAAGACTCAAAAAGCAAAATGAGGAAGAGGACTCAAATTGATAAAATTAGAAATGAAAAAGGAGAGATTACAACGGACACCACAGAAATACAGAAGATCATAAGAGACTACTACAAGCAACTCTATGCCAATAAAACGGACAACCTGAAAGAAATGGACAACTTCTTGGAAAGGTACTACTTTCAAAGATTAAACCAGGAAAAATCAGAAAATATAAACAGGTAATGAAATTGAAACTGTAATTAAAAAGATTCCAACAAACAATAGTCCAGGACCAGATGGCTTCACAGGGAAATTCTAGGAAACATTTAGAGAATACTTAACAACTACACTTCTCAAACTATTCCAAAAAACTGTGGAGGGAGGAGCAGCCCAAACTCATTCTACAAGGCCACCATCACCCTGATACCAAAACCAGAACAAAGATATCACAAAAAAGAAAATTATAGACCAATATAATTGATGAACATAGATGCAAAAATCCTCAACAAAATACTAGCAAACAGAAACCAACAACACATTAAAAAGATCATACATCATGAGCAAGTGGGATTTATCCCAGGGATGCAAGGATTCTTCAATATACACAAAGCAGTCAATGTGATATACCATATTAACAAACTGAAGGAGTAAAACCATATGATCATCTCAATAGATGCAGAGAAAGCTTTTGAAAAAATTCAGCACCCATTTATGATAAAAACTCTCCAGAAAGTGGACATGACGGGAACCTACCTCAACATAATAAAAGCCATGTACAACAAACCCACAGCAAATATCATTCTCAATGGTGAAAAACTGAAAGCATTTCCCCTAAGATCAGGAACAAGACAAGGATGTCCACTCTTGTCACTATTATTCAGCATAGTATTTGAAGTCCTAGAAACAACAATCAGAGAAGAAAAAGAAATAAAAGGAATCCAAATTGGAGAAGAAGAAGTAAAATGGTCACTGTTTGCCAGTGACATGATACTATACTCAGGAAATCCTAAAGATGCCACCAGAAAACTACTAGAACTAACCATTGAATTTGGCAAGGTTGCAGGATACAAAATTAATGTACAGAAACCTCTTGCATTCCTATACACTTACAACGAAAGATGAGAAAGAGAAATTAAGGAAACAATCCCGTTTACCATCACAACAAAAAGAATAAAATACCTAGGAATAAACCTACCTAAGGAGGCAAAAGACCTATACTCAGAAAACTATAAAACACTGATGAAAGAAATCAAAGATAACAAACAGATGGAGAGGTATACCATGCTCCTGGATTGGAAGATTCAATATTGTGAAAATGATTATACTACCCAAAGCTATCTACAGATTCAATGCAATCCCTATCAAACTACCAATAGCATTTTTCACAGAACTAGAACAAGAAATGTTACAATTTGTATGGAAACACAAAAGACCCTGAAGAGCCAAAGCAATCTTGAGGGAAAAAAAATGGAGCTGGAGGAATCAGTCTCCCTGACTTCAGACTATACTACAAAGCTGTAGTAATCAAGACAGTATGGTACTGGCACAAAAACAGAAATATAGATCAAAGGAATAGGATAGAAAGCCCAGAGATAAACCCACACACATATGGTCACCTTATCTTTGATAAAGGAGTCAAGAATATAGAATGGAGAAAAGACAGCTTCTTCAATAAGTGGTGCTGGGAAAACTGGACAGCTACATGTAAAAGAATGAAATTAGAACACTTCCTAACACCATACACAAAAATAAACTCAAAATGGTTTAAAGAACTAAATGTAAGGCCAGACACTATAAAACCCTTAGAGGAAAACATAGGCAGAACACTCTATGACATTAATCACAGCAAGATCCTTCTTGACCCACCTCCTAGAGAAAGGGAAATAAAAACACAAATAAACAAATGGGACCTAATGAAACTTAAAAACTTTTGCACAGCAAAGGAAACCATAAACAAGACCAAAAGACAACCCTCAGAATGGGAGAAAATATTTTCAAATGAAGCAACTGACAAAGGATTAATCTCCAAAATATACAAGCAGCTCATACAGCTCAATATCACAAAAACAAACAACCCAATGCAAAAATAGATGGAAGACCTAAACAGACATTTCTCTAAAGACATACAGATGGCCAACGAATACGTGAAAAGATGCTCAACATCACTAATCATTAAAGAAATGCAAATCAAAATCACGATGAGGTATCACCTCACACCGTCAGAATGGCCATCATCAAAAAATCTACAAACAATAAATGCTGGAGAGGGTGTGGAGAAAAGAGAACCCTCTTGCACTGTTGGTAGGAATGTAAATTGATACAGCCACTATGGAGAACAGTATGGAAGTTCCTTACAAAACTAAAAATAGAACTGCCATATGACCCAGCAAACTCACTATTGTGCATATACCCTGAGGAAACCATAATTCAAAAGAGACATGTACCCCAATGTTCAGTGAAGCACTATTTACAATAGCCAGGACATGGAAGCAACCTAAATGTCCATTGACAGATGAATGGATAAAGGAGATGTGGCACATATATATAATGGAATATTACTCAGCCACTAAAAAGGAACAAATTGAATTATCTGTAGTGAGGTGGATGGACCTAGAATCTGTCACAAGGAGTGAAGTAAGTCAGAAAGAGAAAAACAAATACTGCATGCTAACACATACACATGGAATTTTAAAAAGCGGTACATATATATGGAATTTTAAAAAGCAGGGCAGGAATAAAGACACAGACTTAGAGAATGGACTTGAGGGCACGGGGAGGGGGAAGGGGAAGCTGGGATGAAGTGAGAGAGTAGCACTGACATATGTACACTACCAAATGTAAAATGGATGGCTAGTGGTAAGCTGCTGTGCATAGCACGAGAACAGCTTGATGCTTTGTGACAACCTAGAGGGGTGGGATATGGAGCGTGGGAGGGAGGTTCAAGAGGCAGGGGATATGGGGATATATGTATACATACAGCTGATTCAGTTTGTTGTACAGCAGAAACTAACACAACATTGTAAAGCTTTTATACGCCAATAAAGACGTAAAAAAAATAAATTGCCATTATTAATTCACTATAAAATATAAAGTTGCAATTTAAACCTGTGTTGGCAGCATCAGTATGGTTCATTTAATTAGTACCTATGTGGTAGGCATATTAGCATGTGGCTCTAATAAAATTATAGCAAATGATATTCATAGCCTCATGTAGTGTCAGTGATGGAAGAAACCTCCCTCTAAACCACTTACTTTGTAAATGAGGCAATGTGCATCCAAGAAGGCTCTGAGCGGTAAAGTGGGTTTTCTAAGGCCAAACAGCTAATTAGAAATAAAACTGAGTCTAAAACCAAAGTCTCCTAAGCATTAAAAGTGATTTTTTTCCCACTATTTATATTAAAATTTCTCAGTTTTTTGTTTCTTTTTTATTCACTTTTTTATATTCAGCAAAACAATATATTAGATTGTGCCAGTTATCAATAGGGAGAAATACTACTCATTATAAAATCAATAGTCCACCATAACCACTATTAATATTTTGGCATACTCCTTTCTATTTGTGTGCAATTTTGTATGATAACACATACACTTTTATACCCTGCTTGTTTTCACTTAACATGAAGTCAACATGTCAGATACATTTTTCCAGGCAGCTCTGCCTACTTGGTCATTATTACTCCAAATGGCTGTGCAGAATTTCTTCCAGTGGATGCATTATAATTTATTGAGCTCTTTTCCTATTGTCAGAAATTTAGGATATTTAGCGCTTCAGTTGAAAATTATCACCGTACTATATTCAAAATCCAACAACATCTTCACTCTGTTTCCTTTTTCAAAGAAAAAAATAGTTGACTAGAAAAATTTAAACATAGACGTCAGGTGAGATAATTTAAGGTCTAAGTAATAAAATAATAAATCACAGAAAACAATTCAAAGTGATTGAAGGATGACTCAAGAAAGTTACGGACTCAAAAAAGACCTTCGGATTTCTTTGCACTTTAAAAACTGATCCCTAGCTCATTATTCTGTATTTGTTTCTCTTTGCCTTCTACATAACTAACTGAAATTCAAATTTTAGCAACAAATATTGTCTTTGTATTGTAATTTACTTCTCATGCTAATATACTATTTTCCCCCAATCATTAACCTAATCACATTTTCTCATAGATATTTGTAATACTTTTAGGGTGAAAATAAATTATATGTCACCTGGTTCATCCAGTAGGCCAATAATGGTTTGATTCACTTGAAGTTACACATCTAGTTACAGCAGTGCCAGTTTTCACGGTCCTCCCTCCATAGTTCATTTCCCTGCATTAGGCTACATAGTAGCAGTAGTAGTAGTGGTAGTAGCAGCAACAACAGCAGTGGCAGTACTAGTGGTAGTAATGGTGGTGGTAAAGCAGTTAATTTTTGTTGAACTCATTTTAGGTTACATGCACAATTTTAAGATCTTACCATACTTTACTTCATTCAATCCTTACATAACACCCACAAGGTAAGAATCTACTTCTAACTCCAGATGACAAAAATGAGAATCAGAAGTCACATAGCTAATAAGTAGTGAATCTGGGACTCTAATTCAGAGCTTAAACACTTTGCCATAACAGTAATAATAAAACACTGAATAATAATGAATTAGTGAAATATTTAATATAATATTTATGGATACTATTTAATGTTAATTAATGTTTGATATTTAATAATAAAGATGAGCCATCCATAAAATGATTTTTCATAAAAAGAATGTCTTCAGGGCTTCCCTGGTGGCGCAGTGGTTGAGAGTCTGCCTGCCGATGCAGGGGACACGGGTTCGTGCCCCGGTCCGGGAAGATCCCACATGCTGCGGAGTGGCTGGGCCCGTGAGCCATGGCTGCTGGGCCTGCACGTCTGGAGCCTGTGCTCCGCAACGGGAGAGGCCACAACAGTGAAAGGCCCGTGTACCGCAAAAAAAAAAAAAAAAAAAAAAAGAAGAATGTCTTCAATTTACCTATTATTTTAAACATAGTTTGACATGCAACAATATACATGTGGAAGTGATCAATTTTCATATACAATGTAGACCCTGGTAAAATAATTATTTTATCTCATAAAATTTAGATTTCAGAATTTTTAAGATTAGGTTTCCTATATACCAAGAATGAACAAGTGGAATTTGACGTTAAAAACATATTACAATTTACATTAGCTCCCTCCAAAATGAAATAAGTATTAATTTAACAAAATATGTACAAAATCTGTATGAGGAACATTATAAAACTCTGATGAAAGATATCACGAGAGCTAAATAAATGGATAGATAATCCCTGTTCATGGATAGAAAGATTCACTATTGTCAAGATGTTAATTCTTCCCAAAATTTATGTGTAGATGCAACACAATCCCAATCAAAATCTCAATGAATTATTTTATGAATATTAATAAAATGATTTGAAGGTTTATATGGAGAAGCACAAAACCCAGAATTGCCAACTTAATATTGAAGAAGAACAAAGTCTGAGCACTGACATTACCTGCCTTTAAGTCTTACTATAAAGCTAGAGTAATCAAGATAGTGTGGTACTTGCAAAAGAATGCACAAGTAGACCAACAGAAATATAAATATTTTAATATTTCACAAAAATATAGTCAACTGATCACTGACAAAGAAGCAAAGATAATACACCTGAGCAAAGACTGTCTTTTCAACAAACGGTCTTGGTACAACTGGACATCCACACGCAAAAAAGATAAAGAATTCACACAGAGACTTCATACCCTTCACAAAAATTAACTCAAAATCAACACAGATCTAAATGTAAAACACAAAATTATAAAACTCCTAGAAGATAACACAGAAGAGAACGTAGATGACATTGGGTATGATGATGACTTTTTAGATACAATACCAAAGGCACCATCCATGAAAGAAAGAATTGACAAAACTGGAATTCACTAAAATGAGTATTTTCTTTTCTGCAAAAGACATTGTCAAGAGAATGAAAAGACAAGCCACAGACTGGGAGAAGTGTTTGTAAATGACACATCTGATAAAAGAGTATTATCTAAAATATATAAAGAACTCTTAATACTTAACGATAAGAAAATAAACAATCCAATTAAAAAATGAGCAAAGACCTGAAAAGACACCTCACAAAAGAAGATATATAGATGGCAAGTAAGCATATAAAAAGATGTTCCATATCATATATCATTAGGGAATTGGAAATGAAACAAACATGGGATGGCACTACTCATGTATCAGAATGGCCAAAATTAAAAACACTGAGAACATCAAATGCTGATGAGGATGTACAATGAACGAGAGCAACAGGAACTCCTCTTTTCTGGTGGGATTGCAGCCACATTGGAAGACAATTCAGCAGTTGTACAACACCAAGAGTGAGCCCGAATGTAAACTATAGACTTTGGGTGATAATGACGTATCAATATAAGTTCACTTATTGTATAAAATGTATCACTGCGGTGTAGGAGGTTAATAGCGAGGGAGGTTGTGCATTCATTGGGATGGGGGTATATGGGAACTCTCTGTGCTTTCTACTCAATTTTGCTGAACCTAAAATTGCTTTAAAAATAAAGCTTACTAATTATAATAATTAAGATTAGAAAGTAATATTTGTATAGATCATTTCCATAGAAAAGTTGTTTCCTTAAAGTTCATAGGAAAATATTACAACTACAGTAGTGTAACCAGTGACCACAATACATATAAATGCATAAAGACTGGCTATTAAATCACTGCCAAGAATTTTTGCACTTCCAGAGACATTGAAGAGGCAACTGTGTGATTGTTCAAGAGCAAGTGCCAAGACGTGTACACTAAATTACGGATTGGTTCTTTTCCTATAGCTTAACTATCAGTATTTGATTTCACATGAAGCAGGAACCTAAAAATACCACATTCATTTTTACTTCTCATCCTGCAGTCTTCTCTGCCCCCTCGAATATGAGCTCTTGCCCACTTTGCAGAACTTTCTGTGACTCTCAGAAGAGGTTCTTAATTCTTGGCTAACCTTGCCTCCATGTCTCACAGGTGCTGTAGCCTCATTTATCTTCTTTCTCTCTGGAGTTGTACAACCAAGAACTGTCATGCCCACAAATACAGCTAACCATGATTGTGTTAAGAGCTGGAACTCAGCTTCAGCTTCCCACAAAGTCCATTTTATTCTCACTGTCCCTTGGGGGTAAGTTGGAGAGGAAAGTAGTCAGGAATTCACAGAACCAAAAGCACGTCAATTCTCCCTCCAAAGCCATAAAATGTGAAATGCAGTTCCCAAACCCCTTATTCCTATCATTAGAAATTAGAGATTAATAAAGACTGACATTGAAATTTTGCAAAGAATCTAATTATACCTGAACAACTATACAGGAGGAAAGATGAAAAAGGAGACAACTGAATATGATGCCACTCAGAACTTGCTTAAAATTACACAGAAATGCTTCCCATTTTATTTTCCAAAGCTAAAAAAAAAAAAAAAAAAGGGCTCTGCTGGAAAGAAATTGAATGACAGTCAATAAGAAGGTTTCCAATCTACCATTTACATTGTGACACCCACACACACTCCACTCAGACCATGTTTTTATATTTTTGATTGGAACGAGCTGTTATTAAATGTGAAAAGGCTGAAATGCATTAGTAATAGCTGTTAATTATAACAATTTATTAAATGAATAAAGGCAGCTGGGACCTCAGTTTGTCCCTGACACTGTACAGATGAAGCTATAGATAAAGAGAACACACAAAAAGGTTATTTCTAGTTGTTCTACAGTACTTCGCTTAAATCTCAAGCTTTTGTTTAGAGTCATATTGTGATTGCTTTTATCAGAGCTGTCCAACCCCAGGAATCTTACTAGTGTCACATATACAAACAAATAAACAAAGCTCAACCAATCTTCCATTGCCACTCTTCCCTTGTGGAATACCCTATTCAGGAGGACTTCTATGTTCAGTATTACAGTACGAGGAAAACTGGACAGAGAGACAAAAAGCTATGCAAATGCCTCATCATTTTGACTTTTTTAAAAGGTAGGAATGAGTAAATGCTTGAGAGATCAAATTATGAAAGATGGTGGCTGAAATATTTCAGGGACGAAAAGTGTTCCACTCTCTTAAGTTTTTACTTTTGCAGCAATGCTTTATAATAAATTCATAGGTAAACCAATATCTTACTGCTATTTTTCTTTAGGTACTAGTCCCGCCTGTAAGTAAAAATAAGTATTCTGACTCTAATTTCTATTGTAATCTATCTCATAGAATGAATGAGTGAAAAACAGTTCTAGGTACATAAAGATATTACTCCTTTGTAGATGGACCTATCTGGATTGTCTGATTTGAAGTTGGAGTGGGCTTTTCTGAGAATCCTCCTACCACCATCTGTGTAGATGTTGACTGAAATTAAGTAACTTTTCGCCTCTGGCTTCCTTGACACCACTCAATAATTTACCTACCAGCCTATCAATTCTCAAGTCACTCTATGGAAACTGCTTTCCTTGTCTTTTCTCTTAAATTTTGTGTTACCTAAGCTTCTATCTCAGCATTTTCCCCCTTATCACCTTTATTCTCATTCATTTCCTTCTCTCTTTCCTCTTTTTTACTAAATATATAATAGAAAGTTCAGAAAAATGGAGGCAGTTATGAAGGAAAACTGAATTCAGTTCTAGGCATTTGAATTTGTGTATCTGTTAGATATCTTAAGAAATACTTATTACTCAGTGGGAGCTACAAGACTGGAAACTTGGGTGAGGGGCAGTCTTACGTGGCAACAGTTTGAGAGTGAACACTGTATAACTGATAGCTAAAATTTCAGGGTGATTGTGACCTTTGAGAGGAAGAATAGACAAATTTCCCCAACTAACGTGAATAAAGAAAGAAGATGAACCAAAGTAAGGACCAGAATTAGGAGCATTCTTTCTGTGACTTCACAGATTTTATTCTCATTTGCTGGGCTGTGTCACTATGACCAAGAGTGAAGGATTAAGTTTTGTTGGAGGTCAAAGTTTAACTTAGTCATAATTACTGTAGGCATCGAACAAGAGAGTTGGGGGATAGCTAGTGGCTACAAACCTCAGCAAAAAAGCTGCTAATGAAAATGAGGGGGATCAGCCACAAAGAGCCCCATACTGGCAGCTGACATTAAATCAAGTGAAAATACTATTTCAAATGCCAAATATGAAGCAGAATTTGATGGTCCCTGAACTTGAGACGCAGGAGGAAAACCAGAAAAGGGAAGCTAAGGGAGATGGGTATGAGATAGCAAATCAGAACGTGGAAGTTTCTATTGAGAACCAGAATCTGAGTCAGTACAAAGTAAAATGAAGTCTGAATTCAGATTGGCTATGTCTATAGAATCACTGGCTCAGGATGCCCAGCTCCCCTCTGCTAGCTTGAAGGAGATTCTGCCCATCTGGACTGGAAGAGAAAATAAGAATAACCGCCATTTAATGAGCAGGAAACTGTGAGACATAATACCTTTACTTGCCCCAGATGTCAGGATGGAGCAGAAGATGATTCAAACTAAATGTTACTGATAGATCCAGCATATGTTATTTTCATCCAAGTTGGTTGTGAAAGGTAAACTGAGTTTGATTCACTTTACACATGTTTTTCTTACAGTGAGCAAGCAATAAATATATTGATTCAATCAATATGTCCAATCAATGAATGAATTTTATATAATAATTTCATCACTCAGTATTTTAATAAGGAGTACTAAAATGAGAAGTAAAGCAGTTACAGTAAGTGAAAAGTCCAATTGGCAAATTGGCCTTCATAGGTATTTGGTAACTGTTCTTTTTGTTTGTTTGTTTTGCAGTACGCGGGCCTCTCACTGTTGTGGCCTCTCCCGTTGCGGAGCACAGGCTCCAGACGCACAGGCTCAGCAGCCATGGCTCACGGGCCCAGCCAGTCCGGGGCATGTGGGATCTTCCCAGACCGGGGCACAAACCCGTGTCCCCTGCATCAGCAGGCGGACTCTCAACCACTGCGCCACCAGGGAAGCCCCAGGTAACTGTTCTTTGATGGACTATGAAACGCTATCCTTATCGTAAGACATCCACAATCCCTGAGTGCTGCTTGCATCCACATTTTAAAATGGTGTATATGGGGGTAATGTAGCAGAAGGGTGAGGAAATAAAATAGCATCTAACTTGAAGGAAATAGTTATATACACTCTGATGGAGACTCAGTGGTATTTTAGGGACTGTTCCACTGTGAGTTAAAAGTATTCAACACAATTTTAGGATTTCTGAAATTGATGCCTCAGAAATCTTAATCATATAAGCATTCATTATTTATCTTGCAAATATTTTAAAAAACTACTTGATAATAACCAAGAGTTTTTTTTCTACTCTAAAGGCTAAAAGACAATAAAGAAAAAATTAGGAAAAAGTTTCTGCAATCATTTTTTTTTCTTTTCTCACCTTGAGAACATTTAAAAATTGCAGCAAGTAAATGCAATGTACCTGTTTGATCTGGCTTAAATAATGTTAAGGATGTGATGAACCAGAAACTATCAGCACAGCATCCAGCAGTTACTACTTGACTCAGTGGTAAACAGGTGCTCAGTTCAGCTGTAGATTAACCCAGACTCCACACAAGGGAAGCAAAGTGGATGCATGCTCCATAGCTTGAGAGAGGAGAATCTGGTATGTTTCTCCTGTATTTATTTACTTTTTTATTAACCACATATTACTTTTGCCTGATTATAAATCAGTTAGGCACAATTTCTCTGTGTTAATTTAGGAATTAACATGGATCATTTAAAAAATAATTACTTACATGTCAATAATACCTTAGCACATATACTTTTATACATTTGTTTTCAATCCTGTTAGATTTTTTTAAAAACTCTATTTGGTGTTAGTGAGAATGACTCAAGAGGCAGAAAATGGTACCTTCACATATTGGGAAAACATACCATCAAGAGATACATATTTGATGAAACATTTTTTGAGAGCAATGTATATGCTAAGTTCTGCACTCACAGGTAGGTACTGTTAATTCCTTCCTCATATATTTATTCACAACTCATCAGTCTATAGATGGATTCATTCACTGAATTAAATTTCTCAAGCATATAGGGGAAGTCAGAAAGAATTTAAGAGATTCTGACTTTGATCAGAAAGCTAGAGTATGTTTTGGATTTAAAACAAGCCAAAATGAGTTCTAAAATAAGTAGGATTTGTTTTCAGCTGATCCATATCAAGCCAATTTTACAATTATTGAAATGGTTTTGAGATTTAAAATAGGCTGCTTTGGGGACTGGTGGTGCAGTGGTTAAGACTTCACACTCCTAATGCAGGGGCCCTGGGTTCGGTCCCTGGTCAGGGAACTAGATCCCACATGCAAGCCGCAACTAAGAGTTCGCACGCCGCAACTAAGACCCAGAGCAACCAAATAAATATTAAAAAACACACAAACAAAAAACAGGCTGCTTTTCTGCGCCAATCCACCGACCCTCACTTTGGGTACCATTTTCACCTTAGACATCCTAGATCTCCCCACAACTAAATGAGTGGTTCCTAACAAGTGTGGGATGGCCTTCAGACTCTATTCAATGCTGGGAACAGTGTCTATTGATGGTGATGCCCATGCCCTAGTGGTTGTTAGTTATTTTCAATATCTGCTCTGATTGTTGACTAATTACTAAACAAGGCAACGTATATTTGGCTAAGTGATACCAAAAGTGTGGTGTCAAATTAAAAAAAAAAAAAAAAGCAGTTTTACTGAGTTTTTCATTATCATCACTTTGTGATGGTCTTTCAGCCAGCAAATCCAAACAAGAGAATTTGAAAGGTGTGCAGCACTGTTATGTCTGACATGGTAAAAAATGCTTGAAATTATTGTTATTCCTATTGCACTAAAAATAAAACATTTTTAAACAAAAGTGAACCCATGTCAGTATCGTTATGAAAACTGTCAGTTCTACCTTTCAAGAGTAGAAGTGAATCAGGGTGTGCACTGACTCCTGCAAAAAGCATCTGTCACCAATCAACCTGGGGCCCCAAGTATGGAGAGACTTTTGAGTACAGTGTCACATAGTTCCTGAGACTCAGAGGCAGAACTCAGAGGCAGATGGTGGTTGAACCACAATCCCAACATCCCCATCAGTATTCCACACAAAGACAATATAACTACAAGAACATCTCCCCATGCAGCAGGTACAGATTATTCTATTTGTGCTGATATTTTATCACTAAGGTGTGAAAAGTTACAATCTTAACTTTATTAATCATGTATAAACTTGAAACATATGCAAATATGATTGAAGGCACTGATAAAGGAATGTAACAAATCTATAATGAGATTTTTTTTTATTAAGCAGATTGTTGGAGATCCAAAAAGGTTCATAATGTACTATGGGGTTGAAGATGCAGGGCATTCTTATATATGTTTATAAATTGATGTAACATTAAAACATTAAATAGATTAATACTCTTACATTGACCCTTTAATTTCACTTCTGGAAATTATTCCACTGGTGCATGCACATAGGAAAGCAATTATATATGTAAAAGTCAAACCATTAGTTTTTTTTTTTTCTGGTAATAAAAAAACGTTTAGAAGAAACAAAAATGTCTATTAATAGGAAACATTCTATGAAGCGTTTACATAAAGGAATACAAGGCATAAAGAAATGTCACTTTATATGTACTGCTATAGAAAAATCTCTAAATAATATTTTAAGTGAATGAAGCAAGGTGCTGAAGAGCATGTAGATATAGACTAGTTTGAGGAAATGAAGAAAATCTATACATTCTGATATATGTGTTTGTGTGTATATATGTGTTCATATATACATATATATGTCATGTATACACATAATGAAGACATAAGAAACTGTTAATAGTAGTTGCCTTTTGGTGTAGGAAACTAAATGGTCAGGAAATAGGAGAAATACTTAATTTTATCCTTTTAAAATTTTGTACAATGTACTAGGGCTACTTATTAAAAATAATTTTTAAAATAAAAATATAAATCACCCATTAATTGCCATTGGTATAGAGCCCTGAGCTAGGAATGATAAAATACAATTTCATATACTATACTCTCTGGCTTCTTCCTTGCCTTAACTATTACTATGCCCCAAATCAACAAAAAGTGGGGACTTCTATCAAACATTTCATATGTGCAAGGATCTCTTGGGCTCTTCAATGTAAAAAATTACTTTCAATTTGATTTAGGGCCTCAAAATGTTAGATTTAACAATGAATTCCATACTTTCCTTAAACAGTTCTTGCAGGCACTACACTAAAATCTAAGGTGAAGCTTGGATAATCAATACTTCTGGGGATTCTATGTCCTATTCTCACTTTTCTGAAGAAGTTGCCAGCAGCTTGCAAACAGTGTTTGCTGTTTTAATATTGTGCTGGCATTTGTTTTCACATTATATATGTGTGTGTATATGTATATATACATATGTGTGTGTGTATATATATATAGACACACAATGACGTTGCAGAATTTGGCAGCCAAGTGGTTTACTTTTTTATAAAAACATATTTATATTTTATTGAAACGCTTTTTGCTACTGCAAGTATTTTAAAAAATACACAAACAAGCTTTAAGCAACTCACCCTTGACACAGAAGCAGCAAAATGAATTTAAACAAGTATAGTAAGGAAAATAAGGTGGCAATGTTAAAGAAATTATTCATGACGCTTGAAAACCAGAAAGCAGACTTTATTCGAGAAGAGTCATGGCAATGGCTGTAGGGACCACTGCAATGGGATCCTGCAGTGGGAAAGAGAGATTGGATTCAACTCAGAATACATGATCGGCAAGTGGGAACGTACAGCCAAGGAGCAGGGTGGGTGTCAATAGATGGAAATTTACTAAGAGGAAACATCAGGGGTAAGGGGAGAGTTTGGCTAAAACGACCTAATAACTTCTTGCTGCAGACAGTCCAGGGAGATCAGACATCACCTGGGGGACAGTGAAGGATGAGGAACCTGATCAGATATCTAGATATCAAGCATGATCAGATATTAAGCAGGGTGGCAGAGGTGGGGGGTTCTTGCTAAAACTGGATTTTACAAGGAAGTATACAGATGGGCCTAGAAGAAGGTTCAGGAGTCTGACTAAAGCTTAGTCAAATAAAAAGTCTTTATCAGCAATTTCTTTTTGCCAGGTAGTAAAATACTCTGGTCTCTTTGACATTAAGTTAATTAATCCCTGCATATAAACATCTCTCTGAAATCAGAGATATATTACTTAAGATATCGGAGTAACTGGCACAATTGTTTTGGAGAGCAAGGTAAGGAACGGCATCTTTATTTATTAAATATAATTTAAAGAGATTATGAAACTTCTCAAGGTCTTTTTAAATTAATAAATTTTTGTATAGTAATGTTTTATGAGTCTTACCATTAGAGATCATCTAGAATTTACTTTTAAGTACAGTGAGTTTAATTTCCCTTAGACCAATATTTCTTGCAGTACTATTCATTGCTTTCTTCTTTGAATTACAAAGCTTTTTAAAATAAATGTAACTGGAAGAATGAAATTTTACCTATCTCCCTTGCCCCGCTATGAGAAGAGACTAGGTAAAAGAATGATGCCTTACCTAAAAGCTTAATGAAGTCAATGAATTTAAAATTTATTACAGTTTTTAGCATGTTCTTCTGTTTGGTTGCTTTTATTGTTAGTTAAAGGAGGAGGTATTAAGGTACATATGGCCCAGCCAGTTTCCATTAGGGTGTTGTCTTTCAGAATTAATTTTCCTAAGTAGGTACACATGTGCTTATGTGCCTGTGTGCACGTGATACAGCAGTTCTTGGGCACCAAGCGTTTTTTCTCAATTGAATGAATCCTACCTGACAAATGTACCGCTTTGTGAAAAGAGACAGATTTTGAATCAAAATTAGCTTTTGTGGGTAAGGATGTAATTGATGAAGACTCTTCTCACAGTGAAGGTGTCAAGAAGGCAAAACTACAGGCAGGGGAGTGAGTGAAAGGACTCAATTGGTAGGAGATCTTTGCAAACAAGCTGTAAAAAGTAATATTAGCAGCCAATCCTGAATATGTTTTATAAATATGGTAATTTTCTGTATCTTTCCTCAACCATTCAGTATATTCAGATGTAACCATGACAATAAACGTGGGCCTCAGGTCACAAAAAAGTCTTCATACTTTAATATTAGATATCGATTCGGCATTTCATTACTCATTTTTCTTGAAGTAAATAGAAGACTTACAAGAAGGAGAAAGCCAGCACAAGAGAGATTGGAGAAGTACTGCATAAAATGGATAAATTCATATAATTTAATTTAACTAAACACTCTTTGTGACTGAATTACCTAGATATTTGGGGCAAAATAATATTTACTTTCTTTTATTAGGGAAGTCACATCCCTTAGTTCTTCAACCACCTTATTTTGGAACACTTCTTTCTAACAGTTTATACCTATTGTACATTACTGCTAAAAGGATGCCTAAATTTCCCTTTAAATACTTCTTAATTACAATAGATCAAGTAACCAATAGATCAAGAGCATTTACAAAGGAATAAATTTGCATACTTGGTAGGTTGAACCTATCACTAGAAACAAAGATATCATTATTTTGACTGCTTTGTTAATTATATCTATTCACACAAAAAGAAGTGGAGAATTAAAGAAACCATGTAGACATATACTACACCAAAATGACACTTTCATCTCAGATCACTAGTTTTCTAAGATAAAAATCTTTTCATTTGATTCAGTTGGAGTCATGAAAATAATTGGTTAAATTATTTAGATTGATCTGGGGAGACAAAGATTACAACGATTAGAAGCACCCTAATACAGTGCAACACTATGCAGTAGATGTTCGATAACTGATATATAATGCCATGAAAATGACATGACAATAGTGATCTACAGTAGTAAAGAAAACTCACCAAAGCAAAGCATAATAACCAGGTTTTGACAGCATATACTAATTTTTAAACTTTGCAAATGTTTACAATGTTTAACATTAGCAAACAAACAAAAAACAGATATCGTCAATAGCTTAGGGAACCAGCCACTCGTTATTACTAATTATTTTGTATTCAGTACAGATACTTAGGACATCAAGTTTGTTCTGAAGAGTTTGTTTTGCTGACTCTATGGCTCAACACTGAGATTGTGGCTAATGGATTTTCCTTATGCAATTATACATGACTGTATCTGTCCTCTGGTCAAATGCAACTTACACTAACATCTGTGGGAATAAAAGAGTTAAAGTATTTCCTAATGGAACTACATTGCCTGTAATTGCAAAGTCCGTGGCCCTGAGTCAGGGAGATAAAGGCGGGGGTGGGGCGGGGCTATTTTAAAGGTAAACGGAGAGAAAATCTATTTGTGTGTCCTAGGATAGTAGCCCTTCAAGTGCCACTCTTGGAAAGGTTTTCCCGCTAAAGACTCCCACTAAAGACACAGGGTTACCTGCAAGCCTTAGATTTATACTTCCTCACAGCATTCAGAGAAAGTAATTTCTCGTCAGAGGCTGCACAGAACATGACAGTGACCCCTGAACATAGTAATCAGGCAGCCAGAATGGTTATAGGTACTCTTAGACAGTAAAAGACCCTACTGCCATAGGGGCTATTTGCATTAAGAAGCAGCCTGAAAACACCAGGGAGTGTTTTTAATAGAGTTGACTTCATAAACATTCGTTAATTGGAAACAATGGAGGCAGGAAGGAAGGTAGGAACCATGAAAAGAAGGGAGAAGGAATGAAAGAAAGGGGGGAAAGAGAGATGAAAGAAGGAATTCAAATCTAGCAAAAGCACACAAATGTGTAGAAGAATGCAATATAATTATGACATGTGATAGCAACACAGTCTCAGGGATAACTTCATACCAAAAAAACCCAGAATTGTGCAAAGGTCTGCAATCAATCACTGAGGACTCCTGAGGCATATGGATCAGGAGAGAAGCAGGTCATAAGCAAAGAGGCTCAACCCACGATTAGAAAAGCATGAGTCTGAGGAAAGCGTCATATGTGCCTTATAATTAATTAGATTTCAAAGCCTAACTGAATTGAAAATAAATTGAAATATACTCCTCTAACAGCACAGCTGTGGTCGTTGCTACATACAAAGTTCTGAGTCAAAGAACATGTTTAGCCAGAGAATACATGTAGGTATTTAAACCAGAAACACCTGAAAACAGAAAAACTGAAACTTCCTCGTAAAACTCACTGAGGGGTGCTAACACTTGTACTGCAATATACCTGACCCCCCCTTATATGGGTAGCTGAATAGCTCCAATTCAAGAATGAGCTTCAGCTTGAATCTGCTAACCAAGTATTGCCCATCTGTTCCACAGGTTTCTTCTGTGATATCTTATTGATTCAATTAACTGCAACATATTTTTCAAAACTTCTGTTAATGTATGTTAAATTTTTTTATTTTCCTCATTGTATTAACTATGTTTTTAAGACATGCATTTAAAACTTCAAAAGCTTTAAAAAACTTTTAAACCTTTAAAACTGCCTTATTTGTGCATTTTTATACTGTTTATCTTCCAAAAGGCAACCGTTTTTTCCCCAGGGCATCTTGGCGTCTATTTTCAATGGAAAAACTCTAGTTTTAAAATACCAGTCTGGCTGAAATCATTGCTATATCTGGCTAGTGATTAAAAGCTTACTGCTGGTCACCCAAGCATTTACACTCCTTACCACAGACTACTCAAGTTAATAATTTAATGGTTTATGGTTAATAAAATACAGTTGCTTTTAAGAGGCAAATTATTGCCAGAACAAATTTATCTTTCCAACATTAGACATAAAAAGATAGTTGTAATATAAGGCACAATGAAAAGCTATTCACCTTATGAATACCTTTTTTCAAGGTGTTCTATTTCCCTAAGACATTGTAAACTATTGTTTTAACGGCTATTGAGTCTTGCTTCAACAGTACAACATACATATTCCTAGAAGAACTGATATATCAGTGTATAAATATAAATGTTAAATATTTAATTCATACTAATTGTATTCTCTCTTAATAAAGTTATTTTCTTAAAGTATTGGTTTGTTTACAAATGAGAAGCTGTAGATTCGGTTAAATTTCCCCCAAAGAACATTAACCATAACTGTGTTAAAACTATTGATACTTTAAACATTTATAGGGCACACCCATTTTATATAGTTTTTTAGGTTATTCTCCTGTGCTGCAAATGAAGTCATGTCTCTTCACATGTAATTTCACTATGTCTTTTTTTTTTTCAGCAACAGAGACATCTATGGTTTAATGGATGGGGAACTTACACGTCTGAAGCAAGGTCCTGGAGTGACACCCCATCCTGTGCTGCCGAGGGCGGGCAGGACATGGCGGCAGTCTTGACTCCCCGCCCGGGGGAAGGGGAGGTTACCAGTTATAGGCGAATTGATGTCAGGTGGGCTTATTAGTTACCAGAGAAACCAGTAGAGGGACACGCCCTCACCGCTTTGATGAGAACAATCACCAGCTGGGGCCTGGGGCAAGTTCACAGGAAGGTCAGTCTTGTGAACAGGGTGCAGGTGAAGCAACCCCATGTGTTAGTGGATGGCCAGCACGGGTTTACAACTTGCAGGCGCCACATGCTGGAGGACGGCTCCCACAGCTTTCCGATCCT
Organism: Globicephala melas; assembly: GCF_963455315.2. Lineage (NCBI taxonomy): Eukaryota > Metazoa > Chordata > Mammalia > Artiodactyla > Delphinidae > Globicephala > Globicephala melas. The sequence goes on from NC_083322.1 coordinate 62,804,679, forward strand.
CGTCCTGTATTTCCCGACATCTCGCGCTCACCTGAGTTTCCTCAGTCTGCCGTCTGGCTCCGCCAATTGTTAGACTGACAAGTCCTGTGCTTTCCCAGCTTCCAGGCTGAAGAAGGAGACCGAGTCAGCAACAGAGACATCAATGGTTTAATGGATGGGGAAGCTTACACGTCTGAAGAAAGGTTCAGGAGTGTCACCCCACCACGTATGGCGGACGGCAGGCAGGACATGGTAGCAGTCTCCGCTCTTCACTATGTCTGGGTAGTCTTTGTAGTTTCCTCCAGGCCCTAATTTATTTTACATTATTCTAGCAGATGACACATGAGTTATGTAAGTGTTATTTATTATTATCTTAGTGATATTAGTAGGATGTTAGGAATCTAAGCTCCTACTAGCTATTATCAGTGGCAACTTCATGTTATGATTTTATATACAGTAATACACAACTTTCACAATAGTCATTGTAATCTGCAATAACAACTGGATGCATATGTCCGATACGAGGGGGAAAATAAACTATCAAGGGCAGAATTTGCTGAAATAGCAGGAATCATACATTGAAGAGTCCTCTGTTTGTGGTGGCATGGCCAGTTAGCTGTCCTGACAGATCCCATACTATTCATCTGACTATAAACAACTAAAAAATTAGTTAAACTATACCTGTTTAAAAGTATTAGCAAGACAGGAAGTGAACAATACTTAAAGCTCCAAAATGAACAAAAGGCAGGAAACAAGGAGTGAAAAGAGCACTAAAGCTGGCCTTTTCATTCAGATGAAATTTGACCTTGATTTCTGTGCTTCACAGGGCCTAAAGAATAGGAGAAAAATTCCAGGGCTACCCAAGTTAGAAAATCTGCAGGAGACGCTCCCTACAAAGTCAACCTCTCCCTGCTAAAAGCTGGAATTCCAAAGAAATGCACACATGATATATGGGTAGAACTAGAGAGAAGTCCAGTTTGTTAAACCACTGCAAGGGAAATTTCCTGGCTTACACTTGGTGCTGAGTAGGGGACATATATGGGACTCAATATTAAGATTTCTAACCACATGATGCTTCAGCAAATTTGCTATGGAAATTCATCTAGGTGATACTAAACAAACAGATGAAAACAAAACAAAATTTTATAAAATTAAAAAAATCAAAACAAGAATTTAAAGTGATCAAGGGGATCCACTTCCGATATGGCTAAGCAAGCTATTACCAGACCCATCTCTCCTGCAGATAACTATTAAGTAGAAAAATTATGGAAAAAACAATGAAATGACAGCACTGGAGAGTAAAACGTAAGGCAAGTCAATTCTTGAGAGAAGTTAATATTCAGAGAAAGAGAACAATAGGGGTGTATTATCCATTTTTATGGCTTTTAGCCTTAAGCATTCCAAAGATGACACTATATAGAGCACCTAAAATTCTGATAGAAAGCTCACAGTCTTTCCAGCTTAAAGACCCAGAGGACAGATTTCAGGGTGACCAGAGCCAATGGAAAGTGAGGGAAGAGTAGCCCCAAATGATTAGTATTGCTCATATCTTTGGCTGACCCCTGAATCATTGCACATGTGAGACACACTCCAGCTAAGGAAAAAATAACTTACCCGAAATTTGGGTTGCTGCCCAAGAAATGGAATTGGTAGTCTGAATCTGACCAAAGTAATTGCTAAGATAAAAGATTCAATGTTCTTTAGAAGAATATAAAATAGTCTAAAATCTCCACAATATAACATTTGCACTGCCCAGAATTCAATCCAAAATTACTCAACATATGAAGAACCAGAAAAATATGACCTCTTCACAAAAGAAAGACAATTAATGGAGACCAACCACAAGATGACTCATATTTTGGACTTGGTGGACTAGGATTTTATGGAAGTTATTATGTCTGATGACATAAAGGAAAATGCTCACTATAAATGAAAAGCTGGGAAATAGCAGAAAATAGGTACTACAAAAACTTAGTGAATATGAATTTATTTTAATGGAAAGAACAATATCTGAATTAAAAACAAAATCAAAAATACAGGTTTCAGTAATAACAAATACACCTAGCACCCAGACTTCAATTTTTAAAACCATTCTCCCATAAAAGGAACCAGAGCTCCTTCGAGTAATGGCTGTTCTAGGACTTGAAGCATCTTGTAGTATTAGAAAGTGTTCAGAAAAAAAAAAATTAAAACATCTTTAGTAATTGGGGATGTCAAGGGACATAAAAGCCAACTAAAAAAGTTCCCAATGGCTAAAGCAGGATCAATTTGAGCAACAAAATAAAGAAGTATTGGATTATAACCCAAAGCATGAAATAAATATCCATAGGTTCATACTGGTATAAATAAATGATTGAACAAGTAGATAAATGGGGCAAAGAGAGAAATTTCTCATGCAGAAGAATTCCATATAATTTTTATAGGTACTCTACCCTCAAGGAAGTTGAGTATAACTCCCCACTCCTTAGAGTGGGTTGCATACAGTGTCTTCATTCCAAAGAATACAATATGTAAAAAGGGAAAAAGAACTTTACAATGAGAAACCTAACAAACACTACCATAGCCAGGTGATCAAGGTTGACATTAAGTCAAGTTGATAGTGTACACCCTTCACATGGTGTGATGAGAATGGCACTTAACTTCTGTGATATTTCTCCTAAAAACCCATTACTCCAGTCTAATCATGAAAAAAAAAAAATCAGATAAATCTCAATATGGGGATATTATACAAAATACCTGACCAGTATCTCTCTCTGTGTCAAAGTCAAACATAAATAGTCATAGTCATAAAACATAAAAAAATGAAAAAAAGCATAAAAACAGAAATTGTCACAGCCAAGAAGAGCCTAATACATGACCACTTAATATAAATTCCAGGATGGGATCCTAGAACAGATAAAGAATTTTAAGAAAGACTAACAATCTGAATAATGTAGGCACTTTAGTTAACAATAATGTATCAATATTAGTTCATTAATTATAACAAATGAATCACACTAATGTAAGATATTAATAAGGGAAACTAGGTGTAGTGTGTATGTGGGAACTCTCTTTACTGTCTTTGCAGTTTTTCTGTAAATCTAAGTCTAATATTAAGTATAAGTATAAGATTAAAACTTTAAAAAACAAATGAATTGATTACACTTTCCCTGACATTAATCCCAAGCTACGACTTCCACTACATCAACATTATTCAACATCAAACAATTTTTTCAGCATTTATAATGCAGAAGGCCCTGTGTTTTTCAACAAGAAAACAAAAATGAACAAGAAATAACTAAAAATTGAAATTATAAAAGTATGTCCCTGTACAAAAATTGTATGGTGAAAGAAGAAATAAGACCTTCCCAAATCACACCAACTGAAAAAGAAGGGAGACACAGGGGTGACATTTTAAAGTACTAAATATAAGCTTTTTTTCTTTTTTGGCCACACAGCATGTGGGATTTTAGTTCCCCAATCATGGATCAAACCCGTGCCCCTTGCAGTGGAAGCACGTAGTCTTAACCACTGGACCACCAGGGAAGTTCCAAGCTTATTTATTTCAGTTATATTTCTTCTCATTTCCTCTCTCAAGATCACCAAATGTAAATGTTTTCTCAATAATATCTTTAGTATTTCCTCTTCTTTTCACCACTACTGCCAACACATCATCTCATGGACTTGATGACAGTAACAATGATATATTATTAACTACTTAATATATATGTGAAATTATGCTATACATTTCACATGCAATGTCACTATAACTTCTTAAGGTACCTTTGTAAATACATTTTACAAAGATTTGTATTTGTATTTTGTATTATCTTTGTATTGCAAATCTTTGTATTACAAAGATTTGAATTACATAATAATTCAAACACCTAAATAATACATATGTGTTAAGCATAGCTTTAGATACTTTAAATATATTCTCCTTTAAGCCTCACAACAATATTATAAAATATGAAGTTTTTTCTTGCCATTTTACAAGCAAAGAAATGGGTACATTGATGTAAAAAAACTGAACCAAGGTCACACATTAACCTTAACAGTGGTTAAGTATTAACCTTAACACAGATACTTAACAGTGGTTAAGTATCTAAGCTAGGGTATGAACTAACCAGTTTGGCTCTAGAATGGTGTTTCTAACTACTATTGTCTTTACCATTGAAAAACTATCAATAGAATGCTCCCTAGTATATATTTAAACAACAAAAACAAACATAAAACACAGTTTTAGGCCTGTTTCATCAGGCCTGTTATCAGGTCTGGTTACAGGATAGTCCTGGAGAAGACCTCTCTTCAACTCATGTTTTCTTTAAAAATGTCAATTGAAATTGACATTTCAATGATGGGAGAAAATGCAATTGTTTTCAATAGAATAAATTCATGCTATGGAAATAGCATTTTTAAAATACTGGAACTATTTCCATTGATATATGATTCTGTTGGACAAAGGAAGTCTTATTTTTGAAAACAATTGTGTCTGCATAGATAAACTTGAAAAGCAGATTTTCTAACTTCTTTTCCAATCTTCCAAATTAAGTGCTGAGGTTTTGGATCCATTTGTTTTTAAAAGGCTAATTTTCAAGAAAAGGTCAAGATATGATTCTTACACACATATAAAAATAAATCCCTGTTTAATTTTTTTTTTTTTTTTTTTTGCGGTACGCGGGCCTCTCACTGTTGTGGCCTCTCCCATTGCGGAGCACAGGCTCTGGACGCGCAGGCTCAGCGGCCATGGCTCACGGACCCAGCCGCTCCGCGGCATGTGGGATCTTCCCGGACCAGGGCATGAACCCGTGTACCCTGCATCGGCAGGCGGACTCTCAACCACTGCGCCACCAGGGAAGCCCCCTGTTTAATATTTTAACACATTAATGAGGCAACTGGTGAGATGTTACAACCAGTTCAAAGAAGAATACAAAAAGCAAACACATTAATAGATCAGGAACACTGAAATGAATGGGCAAATAGAGGCAAAACTGTTTTGTCCATGGCAAGAGGGGAAATGGGAAGGCTGTCCCAACACAAGACAGAATACATTGCATGTCTAGAGACAAGAACTATTTTGCATTGCTACCAGTTATCTACAACTTAAGAAACTGCAAAATAACTCCCATAAATCAGAATCAAATAACTTGAAAGAGTATGCAATGGACAATGCACAGTTTTCCAACGAAGAAGAAAATTTCCCTTACATTTTAAAGAAACAATTAAGAAACAACTTTTGAAATAGTTTGCAATTGAACATCAGGGTAGATGGAAATACATCACACACATTTTATCAATAACCTCTGAATGGTTGCTGATGGCATTAGAAAGTGTGTATCATGATTTAGTAGGCTCAATTGATATTGAAGTTCTTTCATTGTATGTGCATTTCTTAGCAAGAAAATATTTGTGATGACAGCTGTTAAAGCAAGGCAATGAACTAAACTTAGTATCTAAACTTCAAATCTGCATCACAAAATCTCAAACCAAATTAAAACTACTCAATCACATACATTTTTGCAAGAACAAAATGTTTGTACTGTTAAATAACGTATAATACGTTATTTATTTCATCTTTACTTTCATTATAAAATGTAAAAGAAAAAAAATTAATAAAACTTCAGCTAAACTGATCCAATCACTTCAAACTTAAAAGAAAAAAATAATTCGGTAGAGTTCCTTGCTCTCTGCCACTTTCCTGCCTCCAGCATAGCCCCTCCTCTCTTCTTTGTCTCCCACCTCTCTTTTTGAAGTAAAGAAAGTTTTTCTTCTCTCTGAAATCTTCCATGACTGTCCCAAGGTCTCTGAGGACCACTCCTCTCTCTATAAACAAGAGCCTCTCTTTGTTCAGCAATGAGCATACGCCATATTGCATCATCCATACATCAACCACTTGTACCTCCCCTCAATTAAATTGTTGTCTGCTAGAAAGCCAGGCATGCATTATGTAACTCTTTGTATTATTGATATTCTGCATAGTTCCTTGATTAAGGCGAGGGTTTTAAATGCTGGTGATGATGTTTCAAGCAATGTCTAGTTTTTTGTTTGTTGTTTTTTTAATTAAGGAAACATGTAGCCCTATTATCAGGCCTGATGAAACTGGCTACAAGATAGTCCTAGGGAAGACCTCTCTTCAACTCATGTCTTCTTTAAAAATGTCAGGCAATATTTTTCAGACAGGAGCTAATGTTCTATATTATCTTGTTAGTGTTCACCACTAATTCATAGTCTGTTTTCTCAAACTGATAGATTCAAAATTCAATTACTAGCTTTCAGAAAGTAGATTAATCTTTGTAAATAAACTGACAAGTCAATACTGAACTGTGTTAAATAAAAATAACAATGATAGTTAACAATTTACACATGAAAACAATTACTGGCTTCAGGGCTAAGATATGGGAGAATCTATAAGAAAATACACAACATGAAAGAAACGAAAAGTTCCTAGACAAATGGTTTGATTGCCATAAGGTAGGTGATATTTATTCATCTTTCTTTATGCCCTGATGAATCATCTTTCTGTCATTTCTGTGTATATTCAAGTCCACTTCTGTGCATAAAACTGAGGCAAGTGATTTAAAATAAGATCACTTTCTCTCCTGAACAATACTTCCAAAACTAATATATTTTCAAGACCCATCTGTATTAGTTCTATTTCCATTCCATTCTTTGCATTTTCCTATAACACTAGACAAAAGATATGTCATTCCTTGGTAATTAAATATGAATCTCCACTCTTCTAAGTGTTTATAAGAGCAAGATTACTCCTTCCTGCTTTACTTATTAATGGATTCACATTTCTAAAAACAAAATCTCTGAACCCCCTTACTTGACTTGATCACAAGCCAAGTCTTATAAATCAAAGAAACATTTGCTTCCAACAGATAGTATCTTATTTTTAAAATCATGGCAAAAGGAGAAAGGCTCTCAGAATTTAAGAGATCTGAAAATGTCACCTGTGGACTTAAGATTGGTATCTCCAGAGTTGAGGATTCCTCTAGCCTCTACCACTAGGTTCTAACAAAGAGAAAGAAGTAGTGGAGACAATGCTAGAAAACTAAAACATAATTGGAGAAAATCTAGAAAATCTATAGTTATTTGGGAAATAGAGTGAAATTCATGATAAGTTAAGCCTTATAAATCACTTATAATTTTAATTTCAGGATCATACTAGACAATCTAATTCATAGTAAACAAAGGCCTGATCCAGAGAGCTAAGAATTTGGGCTGCATAAATGAGGTTTGGATATTTTTTCAGATTGTAACCTGTCTTTCATTAGTTTGTTGAGGATAAATGACTTAAGCTTCAGTTTGTTTAACATGAAATTAATGTCCTTCCCCATAATTTGCAAGGGATGATGAAGTAGAGTTAAAAATTTATATTCCTTAAAAATATACAAAGTCCCACAAAATAGTTTTTAAAATGAAAGAATGAATTTGGCAAGACAGAAACATATGTAACCTCTTGAAGTTAAAGTGTTAAGGAAGTTTTTAAAAATGTCTAACTTCATCACAGTAGCTTAGGCTCTGAAATTATCTGGCTCATTAAAAAATTAAGCCTTTTTAATGAAAGCCCAAGACTAGATACTCTTTTTGTGTGTCTATTCATTCATCTGACATAAAATTAAGAACAAAAAGAACTTCTTTGATTAATGACCTCTGCTAATCATTTCAGTAGAACACATGAAGACATTTTTAAAATTTTATTTCACTAACAAATTAAGTCTGTGTTAATCATAAGTGTCGCTCAGAGGCAAATTATGCATAAATATTCAGGGTGATCTATATTTTTTCAGTTGTAACAGAAAACTTGCCAGTCAGTGTGGGTTTAAACAAGCAATTAGTGCGTAAGTTACTAACATTTTAAACAAATGGGCTGCATCAAACCCAAATTAGGACAGTTAAAAGGAACTTCACAGCATCTTGATTGCACAGGTGCCTGAACTATCAAAAATTTCTGCATTCATAAAAGATAAAATTTGTTAGTTTTACATATGTTATAATCTTCTTTTCAACCCTAGCCTCTTCCTAATCATTTTTGAAAACTATTATGGTAACCTAAGTCTTTGCTGTCATCCCTTTTCTGATGTTATGACTTCTGGGGAATTCAGGTAAATAAGGAAAGTCCAAGGGGGATCAACTTCTGAACTAGAATGTATAAAGCAAGATTCTTCAGACCTTCCAATTAAACCAGGGTTATTTCTCTCAGCTGAACCTGTAGGACTCAAGGGAGACCACGGTTTGTTTAATGGTAGCGCTGTATCAGAATCTCACAATCTGAGGTTTTATTTCTTTACAGTGTCCTAAAAAAAAAAAAAAAGCTTAATTCAAGGCACAAGCTTCTGGCAATTCCTTGATAACTCTTAGTTTTAAGAAATTACTCATATCCTAAGAAAGTACAGTCAAGGATGATGACTCAGACTGAGAAACAGCTAATTGTGGCAATTCCTCTAATAACTAGAGTGATCTTATAATTCGTTATTCCAAAATGGGACAGTTTTGAGAAATTACAAACAAAAATGCAAGAACTCACTGCAGTGTGTGTATTAGCATTAATAGGACGAAATCAAGACAACAAGAATCAAACAAAAATTCAAAATAAAAAAACAAGGATGACAGGAGGAAAGAGAATCTAGGAGTAGGACCAAGAAGCTGAAATATTAGCTTATTGCTTTAATAATATCATGTTGAAAAAGAACTAACAAAAACAAAATAAGTTGAAGCCATGGCCAATATTGTGTGCAACTTGCTCCATTGCATTAATAATCACTATCGTTTATCATGCATATACTTTCAGTTCATAGTTTTCTGACTTCATCTTCAAAACCACACTATAGGGTAGGTATTAATATTCCTATTTCAGAGCCTACAGAGTTAAGTAACTTTCCCAGTACACAGGCATCCCTTGGAGATATTGAGGGTTCAGTTCCAGACCACCATAGAAGAGCAAACATTGCAATAAAGCAAGTCACACAAAATTTTTGGTTTCTCAGTGCATGTAAAAGTTGTGTTTACACTTTACTATAGTCTATTATGTGTGCAATAGCATTAAGTCTTTAAAAACAGTGTATATACCTTAATTTATAATATTTTATTGTTAAAAAAAGAGAGAGGGAGTGGGAGAGGGAGAGAGATCCAATTGCTATAAAGGCTAGCTACATTTCCTTTATTTGGATTCCTTTAAGACTCTCCTATATTTACATAATACCCCCTTTCCCCTTTTTACTGAGTTTTTCTCAGTGGCTTTCAGCTCTTTGCAACTAAATTATCCTTGACTAAGGCAGGTTAGGGCCTTAAAATTAAATAAAACTACTTAGACTAACCATAAGGTTCCAGCTGCTACTCTTCTTATTCTTCACTAACAATTGAGCAATTTCATTACCTCTGCTAGATAAATGGTTTGTAAGGATGCCCAAGCCTTGCTATATAGGGTAAGGAACAGAGTTATGGAGTCAGCAGTGAATAGAGTCATTTCAACTTGGAAAAGAAAAGGGCTAGTAAATGAGAAATCCATCCTAAGCCTCTATGTATGGAACCCAAATGTCTGAGTGGTCTTTAATTACAAAGGAGGACACCGATGACCACATTTTAAATTCTGACTCACAAGATTTAAATTGCAGGAGGGTGGAGGTATCTGATTATCCAGATACAGGACCAATGTGAGAACCTCAGGTTTAAGCTGTAACTTAGAAAATCAAAGTTTGCCTTGTTTGTTTTGGTTTTAGATGAGTGGAAATAGCACACAACATGATCACTAATGATTTCAGTATGTACTGCAGTAGAAGAGAAAGATACTAGGTTTATAACCATATTGATTTTTGCCAAGTCCTACAGTAGCTGAAAGCTTATGTGAGAAAAAGCCCAGATATCAGTTTACTTCCAGCTGTTGTCACTATACTTTGAATTACCACAATAGATTCACTGATATTTTCTACCCCTATGCTATTTTGTAATTCTGTTGTACTATTTTTTATTTGCACACCCGATGAAACTATTTCTTCTCTCAAAGACCCAGCTTTGATTATCTTAGAAACTTGTCAAATTCAGCAGGTGCTATTATTGTTTAAAAAATTACATTTCATGAGCAAGATTATTTTAGGTGCCATGCAAACTAAATCATGGTATAAATCAGACTGTGCAATTTAGACAGTTCAGAACAAAATGATTACATTTTCTGAATCTAGTGACTCCATGACTACTGTCCTTTATGACCCTTTTACTGAGAGTTTTCACCACCATGGCCAGGAAAGGATAGCCCTAGATGACCTGACTCTGCTCCCAGTCACGACTAATACATGGTTAGCCAAGGATAGTTTCCTAGTCTAAGCTGTGTCCATTACATTTTCCCTCTTGAAATTTGGATTTGTAAAGTAGATGCCAATTTATCAGTATTGAGCTGGAGGTCCACAGAGGAGGACAGCTTTTAGAAAAAAAGAGAAGAAAAATTTGAACGAGTTCGGGGGGAAAAAAGGCAGTAGGTCCTAAAATCCTAGAAAATAAGACACAGTAGCATTTATTTTCGTTTATCAAGTTTCTGATCCCAGTCTCTACCAGGGACAAGTGGTACTTCCTAAATTTCTAAATTTTGTGAGACTCCTCGTATAGTTTCTTATTTAAAGCTAAAGTAAATAGGATTCTATTTTTTTCCATCCAAATAGTTCCCAGTTAAGGTACCCAGGAATTGTAAATCTGATGCTTTTGTTTTTTTCAGTTATGTAGGTCGGTATCATCAACAGGAACTAAATTATAGTAATAACTATATACATATTAATTAATTGATGTTTGCCTTTCCAATGTGTATCTTTTCAAAATTTGATTTAAAGCCACTTTCCTGAAAAAAAGAAACCATACTATCAAACAAGTTAGAATTACTCTTCTCCTTTGTCTATAGTTTTTTTTTGTATCTTCATTAAGGCCCTGATATCAACAATTGCACAGACTTTTACATTCCTCAAAGGCAAAGCAGAGTGCCTTGTGCAGGCTTTCTCATAGAGAAGATACTGTGTGAATATTTGTTTAATTTAAAGGCCAGAGGAGAAAAGCAATGGGATCTATTTAGGATAATAATACAACAACAACAACAAAAATACCTTAACTCTCATGAAGTATATTAAAAGTTGTGCCACCTTTTAGTGCAATGCCAAATCATTCTCAACCCAATTCTACATTAAATGTAAGAATAACAACAGATATACCAATCATAAAAGAGAATTAATTTACTTCTCAAAATAGACAGGAGGTAGTTTTGTCTCTTTAAGAAATATAGTTTTTGTTAGAACTTAAATTTTTGCATTAGAGATTTAAAGTATCTCTGGAATTAAGTAAAAAAAAAAAAAAAGTAAGAAGAATAGAACTAATTCTCTATCAGCAAAAATGGCACATATTTTGAGACCAATACTATCCCACACTAGTTGTATGTGCTATGGTGTGTAGCTTAATTTTTCTTAATACATATAACACCTACCACATACAATCTTTCTGAGGGGTTATTTATTTACCTGCCTAACAGAAATCATAACTATAAAAATAAATACCTCTCTTCTCATTTCTTCTTGTAAAATTATTATCCTTAAATAATTTTAAAGAGTATGTTTTATTAATATCCTTCACCCCCCAATAAAAAACAGTAACATGTAATTTGTTCTTAGTATTTTCTTCAGTTTAATATATCACTCAGAGGATAGAATTCTAAGGTCATTTGATGATTTACTGGTCACATACCTACTCATAACTATGACGTGACCAATAAAAAGTACCTACTACATGACTTCTCTTCCTCTCTCACCACATTCTCAGAAAACTTCAGTAAGAATGAGTCAGTGAAGTGTCTGGCTTCATGCAAAGTATTGGTTGTAGGGAAGGCCCTATGTATGTTTTAAGAAAGATGCAGTCAATAATGCTAAGTGCATCAATTTGGAAGTTTCTACTGTCTATTCATGGTCACTCTAAGGGGGAAATTGGGCATAACATTTTCTTCAAGGTCAACATGATAGTGTTTGCTCAAATGAATACTAGTTTTGAATAACTGTATAAGTGAATTTTTGGATAAGGGGCTAACTTACTGAATAAATGAATGACTACATATAGGAAGAAATGAAATACCCACTTTATGCTAAAATCTACATTCGTCAAGAGTACTTGTATCAGTGCATATAGCTCATGTTTAGTAATGTATATGAATGGTCGTTAGCAAGAAAAGTCTAGTGAGAGCAAATTTAGTCCTTTGGTTTGCGCAAAATAAGTGAAACATTACACAAAGAAATGTGTGAGAAAGTAAATATCTTAATGGGAAAAGAAAAATTATAGTATACTAAATGAGAATTTAGACTTCACAAAATGGATTCTGTGGACGAGTTTATCTTGGTTGCTCTCAAGCAAATGCAGTTTACTGAGTTTGTTTTCCCTATATTAAATATGTAGCATTTTCATATTCTCAGACATTTAAGAATATTGGCAGGCTTATTTCAAGTTATTAAGTGTCAGAAAAGTGTCCATGACCAACATAAGAAAACAGGCTCTTCATGCTTTTCAACACTCAAAACATATTCAAATGTAAAATTCCAATAATTTAATTGCAATAACAAACTCAGTGATGTGTGTTTATCTTGCTTTTACACACAGGGATTTACTAGAAAACACCTTATGGAAAAGTAGTTCTATGTGCTAAAGTCCAAATTCAATGGAGCACTACATGTAAAAGTTATTAAAATCAAATGGTTCTTTTAAACTTTAAATTTAAACCCAGAGAGCTAGATAATCCAAAAGGAAATTAAAGGAAATGTCCTTCTGGGAAATAGTCAAACTATTGCATTTGGGGAAAAAAACATTGAGTGATAGGACACCTCTGCCAAACAAAAGGAAATCCCACATTTCAGTGGGAGAAATTGTATTTATTCATGTGCATTGGAACTGCACAAACTTTTTTTTTAATTAATTTAAAAGACATATAATGTTTTTAACTAAAAGGGACAGTTTAGTTCCCTTGTATTCTATATTTGTATCATTACTAATGTCAACTTTTAGCAGAAAACAATTCTCAATACTAATCATTCTTAAATGTGACTCCAGCTTCTTACAATAATAAATAGGAATATTATAAAAGGTCCCTTTCACACTGAATAAGATCTCAAGAAGTTTGTAGTCTTTAATTTATAGTTTCCATGATTTATTTTCTATAAGCTTATCACTTTAGCAACTAACAATGAATAAACCACAAAAATATAACTTAACATGTTATTCCTCCGTATATTAAAATTGTATTTTTGCAGACCTATCTATGTATGTCATACATACACATATATAGAGAACATTCAACATTTGAAGTAGTCTTGGAATATTTTAAAAAATATGGTAATATACTTTGCCACTAGGAAAACCACCACCAATTGTTTAAAAAGTAGTCATTCCCAGACCACAAAGTATTAGTATTAGAAATTAAAAAGAGAAGCAAACAAACAATCACACTGGCTGAGTGTTAAAAGAAATTCTCAAGTAACTACCATGTCAAAGAGAAAGTAATGCGCTCCAAAAACACATTAAAACCCTTGGATATGTACTAAACTCAGAGCATCAAAAGTTATAACATTTATCCAAATTTCACTCAAAGGTCAGTCCTTGGTCTTTATTCAACTTAATAAATTAGATATTGAGTATTAAAATTGAGAAAAAGTGTTTAATTTCTATATATAACATGTAAATAGTATTTAATTTATAAGTGAAATATTTATCTTAATAGACTAAGGACACAATTTAGTAAATTAGAAATAATTATATATTTTACATATTTATATTGCATATACATTATATATAACCTATTCATTTATAAACTATGACTGAAGTATTAAATATAAAAATTAAGAAGCAAATGCAGTAATTCATAGTAATTAAACTTTATAAATGGAAGCATAAACTAACTCTTTTGAAAAATTCAAGAACTCAGCCAAAGCCTTCATAAATATAATTAATTTAAAAGGGATAAAATATATTTTAGAATTTTGAAATAAAATAGAGAAAAAGTGTGCATGAATAATTTTTAAAAGCACCATATAAAATTTACCGAGATAAACTTAAAAATCAGTAAAAGAGTCATTTTTCTGCATACAATATAAATTGTCAGAATTACCTAAGTAAAATGAACATTCCAAACATGTAGAAGTGCTTCAGAAATTTATCAGGGATTTATCTTCTCTTGCCCTGAGTGATCAGGGTTCATGAAGTTTTAAGAAACTATTTTTCTTAAGTAGACAATTAATTTTCAAGCTTATGTATGCTATATAAACTTTTTTATACATATAAAATTTAAATTCATATTATGATGTTAATCTAGTCTTCTTAAAACACTTAATGAGCAAACAAGAATGGTAAAGAAAATGTGAAAAATAAAGCTTTTTTTTAGAGAGAAGACAGGAGGACAAATATTACCAGGTATCTAAACTTAAATATATAGGGGAATTTTGAAAATATGATACTACAGTATTACATACCTACAATAGAGGAAACAAATGCTGAAATAGATCTCACTGTTTTCATAATTTAGAAAAGTATATATGACCTTACAAACTGTTCAGGAAGCAAATAACTTTTTGCCTAGCTCTCATAAAAAAGTATCATTTGATATCTCCACCTTTTATCTAAAGGAATTCTAGATGGATTAAAATGTCAGATTTTTAAAAAACCTGTAAAGTCTTCAAATAAAACATAATTAAATATTTGTCATATCGTAGCATAGGTGAAGACTTTCTATTTGTCAGACTGATGGAAGAAATCACAAAGGAAATAATAAACTGTTTTGAACCCAGGTCTTTTAAATCTCTCTGCATCAAAAACACCTACTTAAAAAAAAAAATGAACAGAATCACAAGATGAACAAAAACAAGGAAGAAATATTTACAAAGTTATTGTTAAGAAATAAAAATCCTTAAAAAATTATAGCTCATATGAGTTGATAACTATAACAATAAAACTCCAAACACAGGTTGAATAGGGCTTACATATTTAATTTACTTAAAAGATAAATATATGAAAATCTAAATAAAGTATGTGATACATGTACATAAATAAAATATAATAAATATATCTCATTAATAATTTTAAAATTCAAATCTAATTAACAATGAAAATCCATTTTCATCTAATGTATGACTGCAGTAAAGTCTGTGGAAATGCACCATCCAGTACTGGTTGAACATAGCTCTTTTTGGCTACAATGTGGGCGCTACTGTTGCCGTAAACTGGATGTGTCTCCACAAAATTCATATGCTGAAACCTAATCTGCAATGTGATGGTATTTGGAGGTGGGATCTTTGGGAGGTGATTAGGGTGGAGCCCTCATGGATGGGAATAGTGCCCTACAAAAGCGACATCAGAGAGCTCCCTTACCCCTTGCGCCATGTGAGTACACAGAGAGAAGATGGCCATCTATGAACCAGGAAGCAGACATTAACCAGACATGAAACTGCTAGTTCTTTAATTTTGGACTTCCCAGGCTCTAAAACATTGAGAGAGAAATTTCTGTTCCATCTACAGTATTCTGTTATAGCAGCCTGAACAGACTAAGACAACTGTTAAGAGCATGTCTGTGAACAATGTTCTCCACAGCAGCATGGCTGGTGACAGTGAAAAGGACTCACCAAGGGAAGCAGCTGTCTTTTACTCTGATGAGTATCCTGAACCATCCAGGCTAAATTAGTGGTGGCTATACAACTGTGCCGTATTGTCATAATGCCCACATTGCTGGCAAGTTGCTGAGCTAAAGGAGATTACTCTGGAAAGGGGCCCCAAACTATTGAAATCTGATGATACTTCCATCATTCATATGGTTCCTGGATTCTCTGGTTCATTCTACTGTTTGTGGTATGAGACACATGGTTGCTGTGGATATCATCAAGGTAGTGGACAAGAAGGCTGCTGGAACTGGCAAGGTCACCAGGTTGGCCCAGAAAGCTCGTGAAAGTGAAATGAACAACACCCGCCTCCCTCTCCCCACCAGTTTTAATCAACTAGTGGAAGATTGGTTCCACATTAGTTTCATTTGGCCATTTAAGTTTCCTAGGGATAAAAATGCAGAGTAAAAGCATCAGAAGGAAAGCGGTGTTTTGTGGGCCATTTGTTTTGTCTTTCTCCATGTGTGTATGTGTGAGTTTTAAATTATTAGTTTTTAAAATCCACACTTTTTTTTTTTTTTTTTTTTTTTTTTTTTTTTGGTGGTACGTGGGCCTCTCACTGTTGTGGCCTCTCCCGTTGTGGAGCACAGGTTCCGGACATGCAGGCTCAGCAGCCATGGCTCACGGGCCCAGCTGCTCCGTGGCATGTGGGATCCTCCCTGACCGGGGCACGAACCCTTGTCCCCTGCATCAGCAGGCGGACTCTCAACCACTGCGCCACTAGGGAAGCCCTAAGATCCACACTTTTAAATCAACTTGACCAAAAATCTGTCACAGTACCTTAAGACTTATTAAAACAAAGTTTAATGAGAAAAAAATGTGGGGAAAATAATTATCAATGCTGGTTAGAATGTGTTGACCACATTTATAAAATGATTTATCAACATATTTCAAAATGTCTAAAATTATACATAGAATCTCACAAAGAAATCACATCTCAAGACAATAATGTATTATATAAAGAATATATGATAGATGTACTTTTTATAAAATATTTTATTTTGACATAATTGAAGCTTTTCATGTAATTGTAAGAAATAACACAGAGCAAGAGATTCTGTGTACTCCTTACAGAAAGAGTACACAGTCTCCTCCAAAGAAATTGCAAACTATGGTACATTATACCATCAAGGATATTGGCAAAGTCTCCCCCAAAGAAACTGCAGACTATAGTACATTATACCAACAAGGATATTTGCAAAATCTCCCACAAAGAAAGTGCAAACTGTAGTACATTACACCAACAAGGATACTGGTATTGATAGAGTCAAAACATAGAACATCTAGCACCAGAAGGATCGCTTAATGTTGCCCTTTTATAGCCACATCTACTTCTCTCCCATCTTAACTCCATCCTTAACCCCTGGCAACCACTAATCTGTTCTTCATTTCTATAATTTTTTAAAAATTTCAATAATGTTATGTAACTGGAGTCATACAGTATCTATCCTTTCAGGATTGGGTTGTTGTTCTTTGTTTTTCATCTTTGTTTTTATTCAACATAATTCTCTGGAGTTTCATCCAGGTTGTTGCATGGACTGGTCTTTTGTTATAGTCCCTTAGGTGTCTGAGGCTCTATAGATTTTGTTCATTTTTTAAGTCCATTTTCTCTCTGTAGCTCACATTAAATAATTTTTATCATTCTGTCTTCCAGTTCACTGTTTCTTTCATCTGTCCTCTTCTTCTCATATTGAGTCTATCCACTGAGTTTTTAAATTTTTGTTACTGTATTTTTCAGTTCTAAATTTATTTGGCTCTTCTTTATCTTTTATATCTTTGTTGAGACTTTTATTTTTTTCATTTGCTTCAAGCATTCCATTCTGTTTGAGTTCTTCCTGTTTCTTTATATAACAAGTGATTTTCTACCAAAAGAGATTTTTTAGAATATTATGTTATGACACTCTGGATCTTATTAAATATTCTGTTTTAGTTGCCTTCCTCTGACACCTCTCTGGCAGGAAGGGGGAGGGATGCTGTCTTGTTACTGTAGTTGGGGATCAAAGTCCTGTTTCCCACTTAGACTCCATTCACATCCAAGGGAGAGGGTTCCTTATTACTGCTGGGCAGAGGTCGAGTTCTTACTCCCCACTAACCTCCTATGATGCCTCCGCGGCTGGAAGTAGTTGGAGTGCTTCATTACTTCTCCCCAGTTGGCCTCTACCAACACCATACAGGGGTGGCCTCATTACATCTGGGCAGTGGTGATAGTCCTGACCCTCCACTAAGTCTCCTCTGATACCACGCTAGTGGTGAAGGAGAATAGTGCCCTGTTACTGCTGGGTGGAGGTGTTATTCTAGTCAGCCTATGTGGTCTCCACTGGCTCCACAGGGTGAGGGGCTCATTATCACCTAGAAGGAATAAGACGGAATGAAAGTCCTGGCTCCCTACTTGGCCTTCTCTTACACCACACCAAGAGGATAGGGGTGACTCACTATAGCCTAGCAGAGACAGAGTTTAGATCCCCTAATCTGAAACAGAGTGACCATTGTCTAAAAGTTTCTGTCTTGCTAGGCTGCTTCGTTCCTGGTACATTTCACACACATTAGATTAAAATAAGTTTAAACCACTGATGATACCACAGGCTGTCCAGGCTGTAGGGAAATAGGATCTCGTATATTGCTGGTGGAAGAATTTATCAGTACAACCACTTTTGGAAAACCATTTGTCAATAACTGGCCAAGTTAATGTTGTGTTATTTTCTAAAATCCAGCAACTCCACATACAAGTATGTATCACAGAAGAAGGGAGATATACAAAGATGTTGATCGTAATACTCAATGTTTTAAAATGTTGAAAACCTGAAAAAAAATGAATCATTCATATATAGTGGAATGGTTTATTCTCTCCATAGAATATAATAGACTAGTTAAAATGAATAAAAGAGGCTCATATATTAATGACATGGAGATACTGCAAAAACTCAATATTGAGTGAAAACAACCAATTATAAAAGATACATATAATATAATATTTTTAAACTTTTAAGATACACAAAATACACGATCATGCGTGTGTAAAATATAATTATATACACATAAGAATGATATACACCAACTTTATCATAGTCATTACATCTGGAAAAGAAATGAGGGGCAAAGTATGAGGGGGAAATAGGGGCTTAGCAATAGCTGTAACACTTTTTTCCTTAAAAATAAAGACAACTGAAGAAAACATCAACATGTGAATTACAGTCATAAGCCTCTTTGTCCAGTGCTAAAGCAATATCAGGCAATTGATGAAAGAAAAATTCATTATGGTGGCAGAGTGGATGCAGCCCTGCAATGCCTCTCTGTGGCCCACAGCATCCAAGAGGTATCTGCCCTTTTTTTGCACTCAGCATGCTTTTCAAAATATGGAAACATGATACTGATGAATTTGAAATGTAGCAAGATTTGTCCCAGACACCATTTTGTTAAAAATATTGTGCTTTGGAGATACAAATTTTAGAATTTCCTCTATAAATAATAACTGAAAAACATTACAGTGAAAGAAAAGTATATTAGTATATGAAATTTTGATACTGAAAACCAGGAAACATTCTGCTGAGGAAACATTAGCTGGAAGGATGTTTTGTGGGTTATACTTCTAGTCCCCTAATGTTGAACACAGATTATTTCTATTATTTCACTACTGTCAGTAATATATTAGGATATATTTGAGGGTAGCTTTTCCTGTATTTTGGATTATTTTTTTTAGTATTCTTAAAAGACAAATTATTGTGCTTGTGTTTAAAAAGCTTTCTTAGGTTTAAAAAAAAAAAAAAAAGACTAAATTTCTTTCCTGAAGCTTGTATAATGAGACATCCTGTGGAGCCTGGTAGGAAAAACTGCCAACTTCAAAGTCATAAGAATTTTCTACCATCTAAAAAGAAGATTGGAATTTACCTTTTCAGGCTAACAGCTTTTTCATATGTGGAGAATCACTTTATCAGGTCATTTAATCAAGACGATGTAAGTAAATACCCTCCATTGTCCTTGGAAAGGATTTGAGTGGTTTGAAAGTAAACCAAATGAAGAATTTGTAAATGAATATTTTAACAGTTCTGCTTAGTAATGAAAATAGGTGAACATTTATCACACAATTAAGATTCTTCAGAATTATCTTAATAAAACAAATTTGCAGTGTTATTGTTGACAATCTGGATTTGAGCCGTCCTATAACTGAAAATTTTTACTTATTCTTAAGGGATGCGATATGTGCTGACAGAAGATTGTGATGGGGACTTTCACAGGTGGGATAGGTCAGGCTGATCTTCTCCCCTTACACAGAAGAAATGACAGCCAAGGGCATGGGACCATGATTGTGTGTGAACACAGGATATGATTTCACATTGCATACTCATACTCTTGAAAATTGTACTCTCTGGCTGCTGTTAATTGTCGACAACAGATCAATAGGTAAGACATTTCTTTTTGAGCAGAAGGCAAGATTTAGCCTGAAAAAAACGGATATGCTTTCTGCCCACCAGCTTAGGGCAGAAATTGGATGGGTCTTGGATTGGGCAGGGTGGGAGTGGGGTATGTTGGGGATAAAAATAAAAATTTTCTTTCTTTGGGATCAGAGGGCCAGTTTTTTTTCTGAAATCCAAGGCACTGGAATGCTTTAGAAGAATGATTAAATAACTTAAATGTATATCAGAATCATCAGAGAGGAAAAATCTGCAAAATATAAATTTATTTTTACATTGTAGAGTAAGGCTTTCAGATAAGGTTATGGTTATATCACTTCACGTTAATATTAAAAGTATATTAGGGTGCTTATTTCACTTGTCAGATTGCTTCTTTTTATTTAAAACAAAAAACAAAACTGTCTATTCAATTTTAGAATCCAGGTCTATTACCCGTTAATTAGTATGAGAAAAATCACATACTATTTCTCACAAATAAAAAATCAACAGTGTAGTGTAATACTTGATTATAATTAAATATTAGAGGATTGATAAACTATGAATTTCAAATTATATAGGACTCAAATTTAATCCACAGATCCCTGAGAACTTATTTTGAAATTATACCATTTAAAAAATCTACAGTTTGCGCAGGAGTCACACGGCTCTAGGTTATAGTGATTGTAGATGTGTCTCCAGAGTCACATCATCCTAGTGTTGCTGTTTTAGAATATGCAAAATGATGATGAATATTGATGATGAAAATTATCTCTGTATTGCACGGTCTTACATATTATCACTAAGAAATGTAGAATATTAATATTCTACATTTGCAGATATAAAATTCCAAAATATCATGCTAATGAATTTCTTGATGAAAAGAATAATTTTCCCTTGAAAACATGATATATTTCTTATGAGTGTCTGCTTTTTGGCTTTTTAGCCCAAAGATAGTGGACGTTTTTTTAAACGAAGCCCTCTCCAAAGTGAGCACTCAATGCAGTGACTAGGAGTGTTCTTGGAATCCACTCTACACAGCGCCATCTTTGGAGTAATATATCATGTAAGCACCTTTTTCTGCTGATAAATTACTCAAATGCATCATCAGCTAGATCAGTGTTTCTAATGATTTATAAGTCTACTAAAGCATTAGAGTGAGGCACAGCAATGATATAGTTTTCAAAGATAGCTCCAGATGGACAAGAAGGATTCAGGAGCAAATTTTAGCAATTTGCAATACAAAATCAGACAAAACAGGAAAAGAACAGTATGCTGAATATCAGTTCCTTTATTTTTAAGGAAACATATTATTTTAACTGTTTAGTCAGTAGTAATAACTGACTAATGTATCCTTTGGGTCCATCAATATTTTGTCTGAGTCAGTAAATATAATACTTTAAAGCCTGATGATTTGAAATGATTAACAACGAATCTGAATGAGTATGTTACTTAAAAACTATAATAAAAAATAAGAGAAACAGAGCCCACAATTTCCAATGCTTCTAGACCTAGAGAATGTCCATTACAAGCAATCTTAGATTTTAGAAATTATATAGTTTTAGTACAGCATTTCTTATACATTGGAGAGAAAACCAGTTTTATGAGTTTTTAAGGTTGTTAACTTTTGAAAATATAATTTTTCTACCTTTAAAACTTATATAATAAATGTATGTTAACAGTAAAACAAAATTCATAGAATATAAGAAATACACAAGTAAAACTTCCCTTTCAACTCTTAATCTCATTTACTTGCTTAAAGTAGTACTAATAAATAGTTTTGTGTGTATCTTCACGATGCATATTATGTATATTTTATATACACATAGCTTTATGCTATACATATTTTACATGATATGTTTTAAACATGAAACATTTCTTCGTGGGAGCAGCTGATACAACTATAATATGTAAGATACCATGGATTAATTATATGAAATCAAATATACTACATATTTTTATAACTTGTTATTCTGATAAATAATGGAAAAATATTTCACGTGCAATGGATCATACTTTTTAAATCCCCAAGAAATTAGGTTGAAATAAGTTATTTTTCTTTCATTCTTCCATTCTTTATCCTTTCCTTCCCTTAATAAAAATCTTAGGGCCTCAACTATAAATAATATGTTTAGGAGAGCTAGGAAGTTTCTCTCACGGAATTTACAACAAATATTAAAGTTAGTTCTGCAGGCAGAAAGAGTATGATACCAGACAGAAATTGGAATCTATACAAATACATGAGCAGTACTGGAAATTCAATAAAGTTAAAATAAGTCATTTATTTTTATTTTTTCTTATTTTTAATTGCTCTAAAAGTAAAGTGACTGACTAAAGTAAAATTAGTACCACATATTATATGATTACAGCTGAAGTAAAAGCAGGATATATGAAAAAATAGAGCAATGAATAGGAGGAAGGAATTGGGAATATAGTATCATAGATACTTTCACCACAACTGAAAAGGAAAATATTATTCAAAAGACACTGATTGATTAAAAATATATATTGTAAACCCTAGGGCATAGTCCCTCAAAACTGGAAACAACCCGCGTGTCTTTCAAGATGTGAGTGGATAAACCGTGACTTATATACATATACGAGGGAGTACTATCAGCAATAAAAAAGAATAAATTATTGATTCATATAATAACATGAGTGAATTTTAAATGCTTTTACTAATTGAAAGAAGCTAGACCTGAAAAGTTATATATTGATGATTTAATTTACATTACATTCTGGAAAAGTCAAAAAGGAAAATGAATACATGGCTCCTAGTGATTGGAGGTAGGAGGTGGGATTAATTACGAATGAATTAATTAATAAGGAAATGTTGGGTTTATGGAACTCTTACGTATCATGTCTGTATTGAAGGATACATGATCCTATACATTTATCAAAACACAGAGAATGGTACACAATACATAGTGAATTTTACTGCATGTAAATTTAATAAAATGTCAACCAAGATTGGGGGGTGGAGGCCAAAATAAATAATATATAAATTATAGTAAATAAACCTAATTGAATAACAATATGTAAACTAATAATGTAATCAACTGAAGTAGTAAGAAAATAATTAACCTAATTTACTTGGGAAAATAGTATTTTGACTGGAGGTTAAAAGATAAATACAAAATGCACTATACATTAATGCTGTATTCTGGTTAATGAATGTGCTTTTATAGAGGTATGGGTTAGAAATTCTGAAACTTTTATGTCTATACTAGAGTTGAACATATGAGTAAATACATTATAGAGAATGATAGCTAGGTGCCTCATTGCTGGAGAAGGAAATTACAAATAAGGAAAGGGGAAATGCAAGAGTGAATCCTGTGTCATAGGATCAGAACTGGAGGAATCAGCACAAACTCATTTAATCGTTAAAAATCTAGATGTGTGTGTGTCTATCCATGGGTCATTACGCATGCATATATTTCCAAGCTGTGGCTGCTCAGAGGTCCTTGAGGCAGTGACGCCTCAATAACAATGACACATCTTCAGCCCAGATCTTAGTTTCTAAATACTGTTATTCACTAAAAGGAACTAGGAAAAAAAAAAATAATAATAAATAAATAAATAAAAGGAACTAGGATTCTGAAAATATAAGATAAGCCTAGAGCATTGTGTGATGCCAGAAAATAATAAAGGGATCCAAAAAATGGGGACATGCTGAAAGGGTGCAGAAGCCAACATGAAAGAACTTCCAGTGGCCAAAGGTGGAACAAACTGGGCAATAAAATAAATAAAGTTTGGATTGCAACCCATAGAGTAACATACATACCTATGTGTCTAAACCAAATGGTGTTTCCAGATAAAACACAGGACATACAATTAAATTTGAATTTAAGATAAACAATGAAAAATTTTTATGTATATATATTTCAGATATGCGTGGGTCTTATACCAAAAAGTATCCATTATTTCATTTAAATTAAAATTTAACCACATGTCCTGTCTTTTACTTTGTAAAATTTGGCGGTCACAACAAAGATAGATGATAGATAGATCATAGATAGATACATAGATAAATAGATTCATAATAGAGCTTCTCTTACAGAAGGATTCTAATTAATGAGTGTAGAAAGAATGAGATAAATAGAAAATCGCCATTAGAACACCACAGTAATATTTGTGTAAGGAAAAATCAACTGATGGCTGATAATATTAGTGGGTGAAAGTTTGTAAAGAAACAAGATAGGTAAATAGTCACAAAATAACTCCCTCAACATACTTATTAATTATAAATGAGAAAATAACAATAGACTTAGATTTGTTCCCTCTTAAAATATGCCCAAGTCTTAACTTCAGGTACCTTTGAATATGACTGTATTTCAAAATATGGTTTTACATATTTAATTAAATCTTTTGAGATGAGATTATCCTAGAAATCTAGGTTGGACCCTCCTTCAAATGAGAGGGAGATAAGAGTCATGCACAGAGTAAGGCCATATGAGGATGGACATGGAGGTTGTAGTGGTGCATCTACAGGCCAAGGAACACCTAGGATTGCTGGCCATCACCAGAAGCCAGGAAAGGCATGGAACAGATTCTCTCTCAGAGCTTCCAGAAAGAATGAACACTGCTAATGCCTTAATTTTGGCCTCCAAAACTGTGAGAGAATATATTTCTATTATTTTAAGCCACCAAGTTTGTGGTAATTTGTTACAACAGCCCAACAAAACCTAATATACCAAATGATCAAGGTTGACATGACCAGTAATGAGACATATTGATATCATGTACTCCATTAGGATATAATGAAAGGCAAGTATCACTTCCATGGTATTTCTGCCATAGTGCATTACTTCAATCCAATAATGAGGGAACAACAGATAAACTCAATCTAAGGGACATTGCACAAAGTAACTCATCTGAAATATTAAAAACTGTTAAGGACAGGAAGACTAAGGAATGACTGATGCATAGTCACAGGCTGGATGAGACTAAGAAGACATGATGACTAAATGCAGTGTGGTATCCTGGTTTGCATCTTGGAACAGAAAAGGACATTAATGAAAAAGCTTTTGATATCTGAATAGAGTTTATAAATTAGTTAATAGTATTGTGACTGTGTTAGTGTCTTTGTTTTGATAATTATGCTATAGATATGTAAGATGTCTGCCTTAGGGGAAGCTGGGTGAGAGGTATAAGAGAAGTCTCTGTATTATTTTTACAGCTCTCCTATAAGTGTAAAATTATTTTAGAATAAAAAGTATTAAAAAATCTTCATTGATGAGGCCCAAACTAAGCAGTTTCATTTGGGTGTTACAGGTAAAAACAAGACTACTGCTTGCTTTTACCTGAGATGTAGAGAAGAGGAGTCAAGTTGTATGAACTGAATTGTGTCTCGCCAAATTTATATGTTGAAGCCCCAATCCCCAGCACCTCAAAATGTAACTGTATTTGGAGATAGGGCCTTTAAAGAGGTAATTAAGTTAACTTGAGTTCATTAGGGTGGGCCCCAGTCCAGTCTGACTCTTGACACCTTGATCATGGGTTTCCAGCCTACAGAACTATGAGACAATAAATTTCTGTTGTTCAACCCCCAGTCTGTGGTATTTTGTTATGGCAGCCTTTGTAAACTAAAACACAGAGAGGACAAACTATTGCTCCTGGTGGCTGTAGTGAAAACTCCACAAGCTTTGGTAAGTTAACATTTCCAAATTTCAGGTTCTTTATCTAACTATGAATAATAATACTTATCCTTCAGGCTGCTATGATTATTCAAAATCATACAGCTAACAGCATTGGATTTCTTCATAAAGAGAGAAGCAGATTCTTTGCTGAGCATGAAGGAAGAGTTGGATTTCAGGGCTTCAAGGGGAGGGGTGAACAGGAAGAGATGTTACGGGAAACGGAGGATCAAAGTGTAGAAATGAAATAAAGGAAAATCCCAATGAACTCCGTGACTAAGTAACATCCCTAAGTAGTTAATTTGCTTGCATCAAAACCTAATTATAAATGCCATTTCTGCCATTTGTAATTCAAATTTCTTTTTCTCCATTTATGAAACTGAAATCAAATATGCAATATAGTATTTATGATAGCTTGGCCTCTGAAAGTTAGACAATAAAAACTTCAGATATTTGACACTTGGTTATCTCATTAGCATCAGTAAAACTTAAAATATACACAATTCACAGTAAATAATATCTGTTAAGAGATGATTTTCAGAAAAAAGTAAAAGTATAGCCCTCATGTATATAAAAGAACACATGTTAAAGATTGTATTTAACTCACAAGGGAACCAGGCAGATGTTATAACTAGTTCGAAAGAGAATCCAAAAAACAGAAATGTTTATAGATCAGGAACATTGAAATGAATATGCAAATGGAGGGAAAACTAGTTTTTCCACAGTGTGTAAGGAAGACAATTGAACCTCAGCCAGACAGGATGGAATCTGCATGTGTGTCAATTGCATACATAGAGAGTATTAAAATCTTTCAAAGACAATGAAAGACTAGAATCAGATAACCTGGATCCACGTTCTCCAGACAGTCTATACACATTGTTTGAAACACAAGCTTTTTTTCTACATATATGAATAGATGTCCTAATAAGCTTCTTCTTCATTGAAATATTGGTACTTTCGGGCTAGGATATTTTAATGGAGCCATAGGCCAATAAAGTTGAAAATCGTTCCAATGTTGCTGATTCCCATAACCTCCAAAGAACCCTCACAAGTGGATTCTAACACTCTTAGAGTCAATGTCTTTTTTCTTCCTACAAAATGCATGATAATACTTAGGATATTGGTGGTGCAACTTCT
Organism: Globicephala melas; assembly: GCF_963455315.2. Taxonomy (NCBI): domain Eukaryota; kingdom Metazoa; phylum Chordata; class Mammalia; order Artiodactyla; family Delphinidae; genus Globicephala; species Globicephala melas. Next base: position 62,831,457 of record NC_083322.1, read on the forward strand.
ATAGAGCCCCGTTATCTGCTATTAATCTTATTGATACCTATAAAATAGGCCTAATTTGAAACAGCTAATCATAAAACTGTATATCAAAAACTTAATTATTTAACTAGAAAATCAACATATATTCTTGTTTTATGAGTAACATTATAAAGTGAGTAAAAAAGATGCCTTGGAGAATAGATTCTAATGGGAAGATTAAAATAATTAGACTTTTTTTAGGGTGGGAAAAAGAGTAGACCTAAAATAAATCTATGAAAGATATCAAAAGGAGCATTGTAATACATTTTTTTCCTATAGCTATTAAGAGCAGAAAGAAAATCAGTTCACGTTCCTTGTGAAAAATGCACATTAGAACATATGGATGTGCCAATGTTAATTTTTAAAATGTTTACTGAAGGGAGTTACTGATATCCTTTCCCTGCTTTAGCATCTAAAAGACAGTAGGTTCCCATTTATCCCAGGTGGCCTAAAAGTAAACAGAAAATGGGCTAGAAAATTAGAATCACTTGGGAAATTGTGTAAATATTGCAAAGACTCAACAGATCAGTAGTGAAGCCTAGAATCTGAATTTTTTCATTTTCAGATGTTTTTAATGTACCTCTATGTGTGGAAATCTATTTCACAAGATATCCTCGATGCTTTTTTTTTCTGATGTATTCTATTAACTGTTAAGTGTCATCTGATTTAAATAATTGTCAACCATATAAGTTCATCAGAACAGTGAAGTGAAAAGGTAGAAATGGGTTAGTAATTCCTGGATTTTCAAGTTTCAGAAACCCATTACAACCGAGATGCAATATTTATATTCCTGAGATAGAAAATGAAGGCGTCTTTAGTCAGGTGCCTTCTCCTGCTTTGAGTATGTGTTACCAAAAAATCCAGGTACAGCCCCTGACACCTGGCAATTGCCTTGGAATATTTGCAGTCTGGTTCTGGTTGCTATATTCTATTTTTACAATGTTCCTATTTTATTCATTAGCTTTAGCAGGTCGCAACAATTTGTTTTGCTATTCGTAGTCCCTCAGAATTCATTCACCTACTTTGCTGATAATGAAGTGGTTTGTTTCTGTTTTACCAACAGTTATCAGCCTCCTGCATTTGAAATGTCTGTCAATATTCCCCTTTAAGTACTGCTCTGAAAGTGATACTTTTTTTTTTTTAAAGGATACATGTCTACTGTTACAGTTGCCATTTGATGAAGTCATTGTGACAGATAAGAATATTTTATCTCTGGTTTTACTCAAATAATATTTTGTTTTAAAATATAACAAGTGGGGCTTCCCTGGTGGCGCAGTGGTTGAGAATCCGTCTGCCAATGCAGGGGACATGGGTTCGAGCCCTAGTCTGGGAAGATCCCACATGCCGCAGAGCAAGTAGGCCCGTGAGCCACAACTACTGAGCCCGTGCTCTGCAACAAGAGAGGCCGCGACAGTGAGAGGCACGCACACCGCGATGAGGAGTGGCCCCCACTCACAACAACTAGAGAAAGCCCACGCACAGAAACGAAGACCCAACACAGCCAAAAAATAAATAAATAAATTTATTTATATATATATATATAAAACACAAGTGGATTGTTGACCCGAGAAAGTGAATCTAACTGTAGTTTTTCCTTTTTATATGTATTTAGGACAACAACATTATTGAAGGAAACTTTTTTTTTTTTTAATGTAGTGAATTTGGAACGTATTTTCTGCCCCATTGCTTGTCAGGCTCACTTAAAATATGGAAAATAAAATATGGCCAGAAAGACAGAAAAATTGATAGGGAATGAGCAGTTCTGGCAATAATAATAGATAAGTGTTCTGTGAAAATAGTTTATAGGTTTATTATTAATATTAAAGCTGCAATTCTAAATAAATGGGCACAATTTACAATAATCATTTACCACAATTACATATACATTGAAACTTTTACCTTCTCCAATAATCTCAGACTGGAGGGCATTAAAGTTAACATTAAAATGAGAAGAAATTTCAACATTTCACAACTGTCATTGTGAAAAACCTGGACTCAAATGAAATTCAATTGAGTGGTTGTTCTTGCTTCCAGGGAAGTGGCTTCAACTCAAATCCTCCCAGGAAATGTAAGAATTCTTTGGTAAAAACTGAAATCTTAGCAAAGAAGTAGAGAACCATATGTTCAGAATGGCTTTCCTGGCTCTGAATTTAGTATCCTTCTGGGCTTGGAAGCCAAACAGATTCCAAAGAGGCTAAAGACAGACTTGAGTTGACTCTGAAAGTAGGTGAGTGCTTAATCTACCTAAACCTCAGATCCCTCATATAGAAAATAGTATTATTAATACCTACCTCAAAGTATATTAGAAGGAAGAAATTAGCTAATTCATGAAAAGTGCTCAGCCCAGTGCCTGAATTCCAATAAGCAATCATTTTATGGTAGCTATCATTAATATTTGTTAATACTCTCCTCCTTCTACTTCGCTGGAAATTTACCGGAGTAAACAAACAACTAAAACAAACGAAAAACACTGTCCAAAGGTTTACGACACCATTCCACGGCACTGCTGCCTCAGCGTCCATTTTGCTTACCTTAAATTGACAACAGCCCTCATGCAAGTGCATGACCTAGATAACAGCCCACAGAGTCACAAGCATGACACAAAAATGTAAGTTCCTGATATGACTCCCCAGCAGCCCTTGTGGTGCACAGTCTCCCCCAACTCCTAGAGCCTTCCACTTGTTCACTCCTCAGATAAGACCCGGTGGAGCTCACCAAAACCCCATTCTTTTTGGTTTGAATAACCAATCCAGCCTTAGCCCTAGAACCCCAGAGCACTCCACCCACCTGACGCTAATAAAGGCATGTGTCCCAGGCCCTGTCCCTATCTCTGCATGCATTTCCCCCATGTGAGCCCTCAAGACAGGCTTGCCATGTACACTTCCTCTAGGAAGAGTACGTGGCAAGCGTAATAAACTCAGTTTCCCTTGTGGTCTTTAGTTGAACTGTGCTGGCTCACCATCTGCCACCTTGGGACTTAACTTTAACATTTAACAAAATGTTAATTTAACAAAATCATAACACTAACATACAAGCAAACAAAGCTATACTTTGCTGGATGAATTGTCTGGGAAGCCCTACCGCCAGGATTGCATTGTCCATGTGCCCACCTTGCATCTCCAGAAAAGTGCAAACCATTCATATTTAGGTTTATGTATTTTATATTTAAAAATTAGTACCTCCCAAAAATGTAAGCAGGTTTTGATTGAAAAAAAATATTTTTAAATGTATGGAAAAACATGTCAACAATGATTAGAAAGAATTACATATGCAAAAAGAAAATACTTCTATTAGAGAGTGAATGAATAGATGATTAAATCTTATTTTTGTTAAATTCCCTGGTGTGTTTGTTTTCCAAGCTGCCTCATCATAATTCAACAAATGAAGTGGCTTAAAACAATAAATTTATATTTTACAATTCTGATGGTCAAACATTTGGTAGATATGGGTTTTGCTGGACTAAAATCAAGGTATTTACAGTGCTGTGTGCCTTTTAGAAGCTCTAGGGGAGAGTCCCTTTACTATTTTTACATTTTTTAATTGCTTTTGGTTGTTGGCAGAATTCAGTTCCTTACAGCCATAGGACTAAGGTTACTGTTTTCCTCCTGACTGTAAACTGAAGGCTGTTCTTAGCTCCTAGAGGCTGTTCACATTCTTTGATTTGTGGACCCCTTCTTCCATCTTCAAAGCCAGCAAGGGGAGAGAGAAGGAATCAAGTCCTTCCCACATTGCCGTTCTTCAACTCATTCTTCTGCCTTCTTCTACTACTTTTAAGGATTTATGTGATTACATTGGGCCCATCTGGATAGTCTAGGATCAGGATAATCTGCCTATTTTAAGGTCAACTGATAAGCAACCTTAATTTTATCTACCAGTTCAAATCCCTTTGTCATGTAACAACATATTCATAGAATCTGGGGGATCAGGGAGCAGACATCTCTAGGGATCATTGCACTACTCACTACAACAAGCTTTCAGAGAAAGAAAACCCAAATTTGGCATGTCCTATACTAATCCCAGTTTTACTCATTCATGTCTCTTCCATATCTCTAAATACCAAAATCTCAACCTATAGGTCACTTTTAATTTCTTACACATTGACCAATAACTTTAGTTCTGCAATGAGTCATATAAATATTATTTATTTATTATCCTTTAAACTCATTCCCTACTCTAAATTTCACAGTCATTGCTTTATTGCAAACTCATGTTCTTAACATTCTTACTACATATTTCCAAACAATAGCTAGTATACTCAATCTAAAATGCCATTGTCATAGTATCGTTTCCCTGGTTAAAACCTTTCATTGATTTACCATTCCCATAGGAGAATGCCATGATTTTATCCCTGCTTAGGTTTCCACTTTTCCTCCCATTCTTCACTTTGTCCCTATTCAACATTTAAGACTTGGTTCATCTACCATTTCTATGAGTAGAAGTCTCATTTCTCCACTCTGGGTGGGGTGTTTCTCCTTATCTTTCCATATTGACCTCTCTTACACTATTTATCACACTTTTGTTAACATTATCAATTTTCTTGCCTTGTTCTCCCAATAGACTGTAAACTCTGGGAATACAAGGATTATGCCTTTTATCTTGAGCCCTCAAGTTCAGTTTCCAGTACGGTACCTAGTGTGTTTTCAATAAATACGTGCTGAATGAACGATTAGTAGAGATGAAAATCTCTCTTCTGTCTAGTGCCACAGATTTCTTAAGGTTTCAAAGAAGCAGGGCATGAAGAAATTATTTGTAAAACATGTCCTATACACGTTGATAGTTTTACAAATTTTTAATTTACAAAATAAAATATTTACATGTGTACCAGATATTAGCAATCAACATGATTGCCTTCCTTTTTGGCACACCTATACTTCACTGAAAATTAAAGATTTTAGAAGCTATATTTAGAAACTTCATACTGACCAATCTACGTACACTATATAACAGTATTAAAGTTTTAAAAAGGCAGGGAGGTCTGCCATGGTTAACGTACTTTCACGTCTACTTGGAATCACAAGTCTCCTCCAATACGAAAGCATAGACCATGTAGTGGAAATCCTGACATGCTGACAACTCATCCCGATTAATTTAATAGTTGAATGAACAACAGTTTAGAAATCAATGGATACTTCCTCCCCTGTATTTTAAACAACTGCTCCTCTGTAAGCGTTGGACATGGGGTTAAAACAGAATCTGAGTAGCAATACAAATAGTATAAGGGTCCTGTCTTCTTATTTAAGCCTTGGTCACAGCTGAGCAGGAAGTTTAGTAGCCTATAATCTTACAGTATCTGAGTACTCAGTAGGCAGCAGAAAAGTACTATTTGAACTTATGCCTGGATTTCATGAATGTTTCAATAGGGTCCTATTCAGATTAAAGGAAAGGTGCTCTTGAGGAAACTCCTCCCCAATGTAACATAGTTGTTTACAAAATAAATATATCAAAAAATATCCTTCTGGTATACTAATAACTATTAGGAACAATAATGAAAATAAATTCTTATCTTCATTAGCATTGAAAATGTATGTTTCCTAAAGATAAACTTGAGAAAATTACAATACTTAAAAAAAATCATTTAATAATTTCTATAAATGGAAAGATATAGTATGGTGATGGATGAGAATTTTCAAATTCTTTGGATTCCAATTATCCCTAAATGGGTTTACTATTTTCATCCCTAATTTTATGTCTAAATCCACTTACAATATTCATCAAAATATCAAAGTAACTTATTAACATTAGAAAATAATGTTAAATTTAACTTGGAAGGATAAATAGGTAACGGTAGACAATAAAATATTTTTTTAAATAATAACAATGAGAATGTAGCTGTACTATAAGATATTAAACTAGAATTAAATTTTCCAAAAATTAAGATAATGATGGTATCAGAAAAGGAATATCAATTAATAGAATTAAATATAAAATTTAAAAGCGATGTGATCATGAAAAAATTTGGTATATTATTAAGATACAATTTCAAAACATTGGGGAGAAAAGAATGATTCAATAAATGGTGCTAGAAAACTTTGGGGGAAGGGTAAGCTTATACCCTTATCTCACAGCATATAAATAAAGCCTAGATGGAATAAAGAGTTAAGGAAGGAATGGAAAGAAGGAAAGTAAATATCTAAAAGCAAGCACACGTGAGTATGTATATAATATAAAAGAGAAGGGAAGTTAAAATTTTTAGTGAATGAAGAGAAGACGCATTCATATTTCTCTGAACAGTCAAGCTGCTATGATACCCAGATCTTATCATGTAATTTCAGGAAGTTTGTTCTTCTACAATTTTTATCAACTGTATTGATTTTTGCACAAACATACACGTTGCTTACTTAGTCTAAGGAGTCAGTAGAGTTAGAGGTCTGGAGCTAAAAATATAAGAGATGAGCCTGAAATATCTTGCCATACCAAAAAGCAACAAAGCTCTCAAAGACTACCAGTACCAAGGATTGTGCCCAAAGAATGTAGGAGCCAACTTGAAGCGATTGCTGATGGTGAGATTAATTGAGCATGCACATCAGTAAGAATTATAATGGTAATAAATTGCAATGTATTATATATAGTTCACTCCATGATATCATTATACTAAAGAAAATGAAATATAAGTGGTTTTTGTGTTTTTATTTTTGGTCACTAATAAGGAATGCCAGGGAAGAAACTATTTTGAAAATGGCTATATATAATAACTAGAATTAATTTCACTTTTTTTAATATAAATTCTACTTCAGGGTAATCAAATAGCTGCTCAGGAGATGTTTCTCTATATTGAAATATTTCCACAAATAAAGAAGAAATGACTGCATTTGAATATTACCATTTTGTGATGCATACTAAATAAATCATAGCAACTATTACCAAAGGTTGTTAATATTCTCCAAAATGATGTGCTTTCTGATGAAAGTACATACCACCAGCTATGAAGTTTTCTTCCCCAATATTCTTGCAAGTATTCATAACATAAGAATATGGAAGCTATAGCAGGAGGATGCAGTGAGAAAAATCCTGATTATGTGGGACTCTGTACAACAAATTACTTGGTTTTTTAAAAGAAGTAAATAAATAAATTGCAACAAAAAATCAAAGAGATGGAGAGGGAATGTGTAGGCTAAAAGAGTCTTAATTGTAATGGATGGAGTTTCCTTTGATCCTTAATTGAAGAAATAATATAAAACATATAAGACGATTCGGGGAGTTTTAGATACTGATCATTTGTTTGATAATGGGTATGCAGAGGTTTGTTATCCTATTTTCTCTATTTTTATATGTTTGAGGTTTTCCACAATAAAAGTGAAAAGAAGAAAATTCTGTTTTAAAATAAATACAAATATTCCTTTATACTAAAACAACAAAAAGATAAAAAGAAGTTCTATGATTATTTAAATTACATATTAGTTATTTTAGTTACTCAATTTTAAATTTTGAAACAAGTAATAAACCACTAATTCTCTAACAGAACTATCATCCACTAAAAAACAGTCACAGTGAATCCATAAATAAGCAAGTTCCCCATTGGACTGGCAGACACAAAAATGGAAACTTTTTTGCTTTTGATTTAAGAATATAAAAGACAGGCTTATCCATATTAGAGTTGCTTTTTAAATATATTTTTATTAGATAACAGTTACAGTGAATTGACATATATCAGACTTAAGGTCACAGCTGTCATTATATTTGCCCTGATATTTTAAGAGGCAAACAAAAATTGTTTGAAGATGCATTATGCTGGCTGATACAGATAACTGAAAGCACTTCCTTATATCATAGGGGCAATTCATTGTGAACATATTTGAAAGATGCAGTATGTAAAGTATGTACAGTGTGGTAGAATACACACTTCTTACTAAGACATTTTATTTAAGATATTATTATGTAACTCCACTATCAGTTCTTTAGAAATAAGAGGAAATATTTGAGAAGTATATTATTAAAGACATTATATAACTCTAAAATAATGAGAATTTTTGAGAGAATACATTTTAAGTTCAAATAGATGGCACTAGCCTTAAGTTCACATCAGAGCCCCAATGTAATAGGAACACTAGAAATTATATCAGCCTTTTTTCAATATAGAAACAATAATGGAAACACCCTTGCATTTTAATGTGATGGCTGTATTTTATGTTTGAGATAACAGATGCTTATGAAATAATATTCTTCAACAAGATGGGAGACTAGGATACTTTTTTTTTTGGTTTTCAAGGTTTTGTTTATTTGAGTAGGTTGCTGCTCTCATCATGTTCAATCCTGAGAGGCTAGCAAGGGAGAGAAAATTCTTGGACCCATTTTAGAGTCTGAGACATTGAGGCTGAAGGAGACTTATTCTTAAACATTTTATTTTATAGATTTCCCACATTATAGTTGCCTTGATATCAACAAGGAGTATAATTAAGTAAATCTTATACCTTTAAATCTTAATTTGGTCCCCAAAACTAATTTTGAAGTTGGGTGGTTAATTTTTAATCCCTGGCCCATATTATAGTGAATAATTTAGTGTGTATCTGAGAAAGAAGTCTAATCAGATGATATAGACTCTAAACAAAATGATATAGATATCTGAACAAAAATTCATCTTTATCAAGTAATATTTGTATAAAAGACAAAAAGATAAAAGAAGTGAATTTTAAAGACATTCTAATTAAATCAGCATGTAGCTACAAATCCCCAACTGCAGATAGTGACTAATTAGACACTTAAGATTAATGAAAATTTTCTCTTGTGTGAGATTAATTATAAAGGATGAGTGACCATTGAAGATGTTTTAAGCTATTCTGATTTTTAGTTTCTCTAAATCCAGTTAAAACTAATGGAAAATTATTCATACAATCCATAAAGTATTTTACATTCAAATTTTTATGTTACTGAAGATGTTCCTCAAAGTAAGAGTTAACTATTTTACCCAAAGTCCCGAATGACATGGATAAGCTAAGACGAGACGTGAATGTAGCTTCTAGTGAGAAAAAATAATTTTTAACGATTATCAATGACAATATTCATATAGAACTGAAAACTAAGATAAAAATCAAATATCCAACACGGACATAGAATTCAACTCATTAAATAATTCAATCAAATAATTGTTTCGGTTACCAGGCTAAAGTAACTATCACTTAGAGATTCATTCAGAGGCTAGCAACAGAAACCAGGAATAACAGTGCCTCAAAAAGAGAGAGGCCTAGGGCTTCCCTGGTGGCGATGTCGTTGAGAGTCCACCTGCCGATGCAGGGAACACGGTTTCGTGCCACGGTCGGGGAAGATCCCACATGCCGCGGAGCGGCTGGGCCCGTGGGCCATGGCCGCTGAGCCTGCACGTCCAGAGCCTGTGCTCCGCAACGGGAGAGCCCACAACAGTGAGAGGCCCGCGTACCGCAAAAAAAAAAAAAAAAAGATAGAGGCCTAAATCTCTCTCAATAAAATGAGTTCTGAGAAAGGCACTCCACGGTAGGTCTGACAACTCCATTGTGTGATCAGAACCCAAGATCTTTTTATTTTTCTGCTTTACTCTCCTTCGCACATGTTTTCTACCTTCAAGTTAGTCTCAAGTTACAAAATGTCTGGAGTTCCAGGCATCACACCTGGGCTCAAGCAAAGAAGCAGGAGGATGAAAAGTAACAGTCAAAGAGGGCTTATGCTAAGTGTGTATCCCAGTCTGAAGGAGCATACCTGGAAGTTCCTGTCTGTGCCTTTTGCTTGTATCTATCTCAATAGTTTACATAGTATTTGCACAAGGAATCTTACTGTTTTGTTTTTGCTTTTGTTTTTAATTAAGGAAGAAGAAGGTAATGGCTATCTAATAGGCAACTCGCTATATGTTTCTTTACGCTGAAAAGCACATAATTATTAGATGTACATACCAAACATCCAGTAGCTCAAAGAGTTCAAGTACCCATTAAACTTATCTCTAAAATTTTAATTTTCGCCATTACTATTTGGTACAAGATGTCCAATATGTTGTGCTCAAGAACTTAGGAAAAGCTGTTAACATGATAGAAATGGCACTGGGAAGACTAATTTTTTTACTCTTTTTACCTTTGAGAGGAAGGTGCACAACACAGTAAATTGCATTAAGGTACATGGCCCTACCTTTATATCTCTGCTTCACTCAGTCACTGGATCCAGGGTTCCCAGGAAAAGTTTGACCTCAGGAAGGCAGCTCTCTGAAGCTCAGGCAGACCCTGAAAAAGCTGAGAAATGGAAGCCACCTTCAGACTACACAATCCACAGCTAGGCAGAAAATCCTTTCGAAAGGATCAGGGCAGTGTATCTCTATGTCTACCAAAATCCATCCCTACCAAAGCAGATCCTCCAGGATTCTGGTGAGCTTCTTCTCCTAAGAAGAAACTCAGAAAAAAAGCTAGTGGGACAAACTATAACCATTGCCACTGTAGTTGGTAGCAGGCTGCAATTGATACCATCTCTCTCTTCGACTACCCATTCTATATCCCTCTCACTCTCAACTACCACATTTGCTGGACTCAGTGGCTTGCCCTAATGATGTGACAGAGCCTCATCTATGGAGGAACCTGAACCCATGCCCTTCTCAGGCCAGTTTTACTTTTCCTGTACTTTCATAGTCACAATAGGGCAAGCGAGTACAAAGAGGCACTAAACTGGCTAGACTGGGTCTCTCACGTATTCCTCTTTATCTCCCTACTTTAGTACAGTCATCTGGACTGAGATGCACCATCATATTTCAGCTTTTCCATTGAGAATAGTTATGATCATCCTGGCCCAGATCCATTAAGCAAAGGATATTCCATGACCCTTAAGAGAAGATTTCAATTTAAAGAATGAAAAAAGGATGAGGGAGAAACAGTAAGATATTTATCTTTCAGATTCAAACATCATCAGAGTAGGGATACAAAATAAAATAATTCTTAAGAATAGGGCAGATATGACTATTTAGGATATTAAATGATTATATTTCGGAGGGAGGGCAGAGGTACCAATCAAAATGGGTTTACATAAAATAGGAAGTTGATGCTGGGAAGAAACCTGCCATTAGGTTGAGAGGACTTTGTGTTAAGCTTCATTCACCTTGAATCTTATAGAAAAATCCATGCACAAATCACTTGTTTTAAATGACAGTTTGCATTATCTTAACTTCAGCTTCTGGATTATAGCCCATATAACATCTGGTCTAGCATGTTGCTTATTAATATTTGTTTCCTGAATTGAATAGGAATGAACAGGAGGCATTCTTGAGTGAATTCCCTCACTCAAATTTTATTTACTTAGAATTGTCCTGTAGTAAAGAATATATTTCCACTTACAGATGTCAGCAAATGAATATTCATGGGCAGGGATTGCCAGAGTAGAACAAGCTAAACCAGACCCCAAATGGTAGCTGATGCTGTTGGACAGTCCCGCCGCTCTCCCAGTGACAGAGACTCCACTAGAAGTGCATTCCACTTTGGTAGCTTACTAGGCAAAATCCAGATGGGTGAAAATTCATGCTCTAAGAAACTTGGACACTATTCTGTATCTCATAAAAGTTACTTGGACTCCTTATTTCCAACAGGCACAACCTGAAAAATAATTCATCTTGCCCTGAACTATTGCTGTACCTATATACCTGGGCCAAATCCACCGCTGCTCCTTTCTCTTAACTACCTCTCCCTATGTTTATCTTTAGCTACAATCCTCTCAGTCTCTGCCTTGGCCAGGGCAGTCAGCCTAATCATTTCCCATTGGATTAGGCACTACTGAGCCATGTCCACTCAAGAGACTGCTGGTAATTCTCAGCTTGCGTCTCTCAGCATCATTGAGCAAAGCTGTTCTTACAGGTTGGACAAACTTATCCACCTGAAAGTTATGAGGCCCTGGGTGGCAGGATAACCACATTTCTTCCTCTTTTGAGCTTATCACCTGATCTTTGGCAGGCCTCACTGTCATTCCAATTTCAGATTTAAAACCTGAACTGTTACTGTGCCATTAACTACTGTGTATATCCTACCATGGTAAATCTATCCCTGTTCTTAAATCTCAAATTAGGTATTAAACTTCTTTAAAGGAAACTTTGTGGAAGGCGAAAATTTGGTAAGCATAAATTGCATAATGATAAAGACTGAGAGGTTAATCTAATAATTTTTAACTCATATATTTATGAAGATAAATGTCTAAAGTCCAGCCTTTTATTTTCCCTGTTACTCTTCAAACTAATCTGAATTGTTTCTGGAAAACTAATTTAAAGAGCCATCTATCTCATGGTATAAGACCATATTGATTTCCTCCACATGAGTGCTAACACACAGCAGAGGATTTCCACCAAGAAAGAAACGGGGTAATCATTATAATTTGTCCAGTAACAATTTACACGTTGATGGAAAGAATATTTAGAAAACTAGGAGAACTGAATTCAAGTCTTAAATCTGACTCTAACTAGATGTGGCACATTCTTTAATATTTCTGGACTCCTGATTTCTCATCTAATAAATGAGGGATTTAATAAAATTATTTCAAAAGTCTTTTCTGAATCTAAAATTGTAGATTCTGTTCTATCGAACATTCTTGTATCAGATCATTAATACTTTATGATAATTTTCATTGGGCAATGATTCCTGCTAAGTAACTATTTGCATATCACAGGAGGATGTCCAGAATTTTGTAGAATCAAAACTAATTTTTTTCCCCACGATGCAAAGGCAATTGCTTTTGTAATTAGATGGCTTTTATATTATTGCAAACAAAAGCTTTAGAAACTCTAATTTTGAACTGTACTACATTCTTGTTATGTGGTAAATACATTAAACATTAAGCTTTTAAAATTTACTCTCAGATTTCTTCCCAACTTTCTTAAATCTACTCTATGCTTAGACAGTAAGACTGATAAACATATCTAGTTGGGGAAACAGAAGAATATTAACATATGATGACTACCTTTGAGGCAAATCCAAAATGATAAGGTAGATTTGAACAATAGCTCACCGCCAACCAAAAAATGTAAAAAGTCTGTGTTCCTCCCTTCTATATAGATCTGATTTTAAAAAATGCTCAACCTCAAAAATATTCATGGGTATCTTTGTACTTGATAACTTAAACTGATAAAATATTATGCAAAGAAAGTACACTGTCATTTAATCATCTCGGCACATAAGAAACTTTTAAAATGATCATCTAAATCTGCTACCTTAGGATAGTGAGTTTTCTAGGGGAGCAGTGGAAGTTCTGATGTAAGTTTAGAAATTAGAATCTTTTTATTATGTCCTAACAACTTTTCCATATTGATTCTTACTATATGCCTGGCACTGTGCTTGTTGTTATGAGAGCATGAAATCTTATTAAAGATTATATTTTCATGACCCTTTTTACAATTTAAAAGATTACAGTACCTTTATATTATACATTTTAATATTGTTTTGATAAACTACACTTTTCAGACTCCATTTATATTTTTACATTATATTATCTATTTATATTCAATAATATCAAGGCAAGACAACGTGTCCTTATACTTTTATAGATTCCTTGATTATGCACTATTGACTATGCAATATTGCAAAATAAGAATCTAGATGATTCTTTTTCCTTTTAAACCTATTCAGTAGGAAAAGTTTTACTTAAAGTTAGAGTTAAGGACTTTAGTGAACTGCATCCATTTTAACCTGCTGAGTTTATCACATCTTAGAAGATGACATTTTATAATTGCTGATGAAACCAGGCATGATATGTTATACTGATAGTGCATAAAGCATATGATCACTAAAAAGAAACGGTTTACTGAAAATGTACGTAAGGAAACCCTTCTTAAGATTAATATTGCTTTTTTTTCACTTTAAACCAGCCATCCATGTTTATAACTATGCTAGCAAGAAAAACCCAACGACTGATAAATTATAAGGTATTTTTTAACCTTAGCCCGACATGCTCAATGCTCATAAACAGCTTTATTAAAACACAAACACGTGTGCACACACACTGAATTTTTTGATGTTTCTATTTATGCACTTTTGATTAAATCAAAATAAGGTTTTCTCAGCTCTACTGTAATATAAAGAATATTTTTCAAATCTTGCCAACAAAACAGTTCAGAGAGAAATTAATATTAGACAGGAAAAATGAAAATATAGCTTAACTTGGTTATTGATATATGATTTAGAAATAATTTTTAGCTGTTATTACACAGAATACTTCTATGACTCCGCAGGTCAATACTATCATCTTCTAAAGAAAACACTACTAGCCGAGCTATTAAGGCCCTCCAAGTGAATGTGCTGAAAGTGGACATGTGATATGAACCTCACTTTGTACACAGAAATTGATTCTTTTAAAAATAGGAATACAATAGTGAATTATATATGTAGGTTCAGCCTTAATTCTCGTAAAGCTTGAAGTGCCATAGTTTCTTAAGATTAACAGTTCAAAGTGTTTAACTTGGCTTTCCTGAGTACATAGGGAATGACATCTTAGAAAATAGTTGTTAAAAGCTGTCAACAGTTTTTACACTTAGCAACTACTCTGTCAATTTTCAACAACTACAACTTGTTATCAGGATTTTTATTTATTATTATTATTTTTAATAAATTTATTTATTTATTTGTGGCTGCATTGGGTCTTTGTTGCTGCTTGTGGGCTTTCTCTAGTTGCGGTGAACGGGGGCTACTCTTCGTTGCAGTTAGCGGGCTTCTCATTGCGGTGGCTTCTCTTCTTGTGCAGCACGGGCTTTAGGCACGCGGGCTTCAGTAGCTGTGACTACCGGGCTCTAGAGCACAGGCTCAGTAGTTGTGGCACACGGGCTTAGTTGCACCACGGCACGTAGGATCTTCCCGGACCAGGGCTCGAACCCATGTCCCCTGCATTGACAGGTGGATTCTTAACAATTGTGCCACCAGGGAAGTCCGTTATCAGGGTTTTTAGACTGAAATATTAGGAGATGAATTTGTGTGCCTAAAAAATTTTCATATTTAAAAAAATGTATTAATTTGTATTAATTCATATTTAAAACTTAGCAACACGCTGGTTAAACAAATAGCTGTTGCATAGGGCTGCATTCTTCTATGTGTTCATGAATTTCAATTTAAAAAGTCAATTGGCTAATTTAAATCTTCTAATTTCTGCTATGTAAGAAGCACTCTTATAAATCAACTATAGTTCAATAAAAAACAAAAACAAACAAATAAAACCACTGTACCACGTACTGAGGTACTGGGGCAAGGAGAATGGAAAAGAGAGAAGAAATGCTAAAAAAAAATAGAAAACATAATTTCTTACCATAGCCTTTAAAGTACATATTTATTTGAGTAAATGTTTGAGTATTTAAGTATTTAATGAGACATTCATGTGAAACAAAGAAACATTTTCACAGTAATATTCTAACAAATAGAATTAAATGTTATTTAAACAGTTTATTCTTGGTACTGAAGGACTATCAATAAAGGGATAAACTGAGCCAAACTGCTTAACTATAAAGTGCTTCCTAGATGAGTTGAGTTCTATTTCTTTCTGAACTTAATATGAATAAGAAAAACATTCTAAAATTCTGTGCTTTGTGTGATCCACTGCTACATTTTTATCACCTATTGGAGGAGAAGACATTGCAAATTTCTGTGCCAACATACACTCAATTTAGTTCAATATACCTGCCCCTTTAGATCACAAAAGAATATTGTTTTTTGTGCGGGGTTCTATTCAAGCCATCTTGTTTCACTTTCAGACGCAGGTCATTATTTCCCTTCATCTGTGGATCATCTGATTGTTTTTACTTTTCCATTATTTTCAAACACATCTTCCTCAGTAGTCACCCAGAAGACTTCCTTTTATTCCATTTTATATCTTAACCAATCCTAGATTTGATCTCCTTCTTTTTTCCAAGTCTTATTTGTTCTGCAATTATTGGATGCAAGTCTGAAAATTAAATCATTGCTATTTTTTATCACAACTGTGCATTTTGACATATTTCATGCTACAAACAATTAACCATATTTCCCAGGTGACTTTACTTAAGCAGGGAGATGAGAGGAATTATACAAGCATCTGGGATTCTGCCACACCTAACAAATTTTATTAATGATTAAGAGTCTCATCTCAGTTTATTAAAGAGTAATCACTTACCTGCAGGTACACAGCAATCACTGGTGAAGCTAACAGGATTTCAGCATCCATAACACATCTTCATTCTTTCCACTTAAAAGAGAAAAATATTTTTATTTATTTATTTTTATTTTTGACTGCTTTGGGTCTTCGTTGCTGCACGGGGGCTTTCTCTAGTTGCAGCAAGCAGGGGCTACTCTCGTTGTTGTGGAGCACGGGCTCTAGGTGCTCGGGATTCAGTAGTTGCGGCACACGGGCTCAGTAGTTGTGGCTCGTGGCTCTAGAGCACAGGCTCAGTAGTTGTGGCACACGGGCTTAGCTGCTCCGTGGCATGTGGGATCTTCCCAGACCAGGGTTCGAACCCGTGTCCCCTGTGTTGGCAGGCAGATTCTTAACCACTGAGCCACCAGGAAAGCCCCGGGAAAAATATTTTAAGTGAGAATTAGGACTGCTTTTAATACCCAAGAAAAGAGAGGTTAGTAAGCAATTGAAAATTGTACATTTCAGAAATCCGCTTTTGATTGGAATTAAGGATTTCTTTAAAATATTTTCTTGTATTAATTAGAAGTTTGTTTGTTTTGCAAGAACCTACCAATTGAAGACTGACAACTTTCCATAAGCTTGGAAAGAGTCTGTAAACACAACTCAGAAAATAAGATGGCAAAAGATAAGAGAATATTGAGTTGCTCTTTTTTTCCTTGCTTTTATAGATAATTAATCTAACATAAATATTTATCTATTAATGGAAAACATATCGAGTAACTATGTGAACTTATGCCACCCACCTTCACTCCCCTGAGCCCACTACCATGCTTTATTTTATTCTCTTCCTTAGAGAAATGTCCACTAGGATAAGGATTACACCTTCAAAATAGGTAAATAAATAAATAAAAGGAGTGTATCAGTTAAGATAAAATAAAACTTGAATTAAACAAATGCTCGACTGAAAGTGCCTTACACAATACAAACAGCCATTTTCCCACATTGCAAGAATCCCAAAGTTGGACAATTCCAGAGTAGTAATTCAGGAATGTTAACATGAGCCCAGCTCTTTCTCTTTCATCATCTCTGATCTGTATTCTTCAATGCATCAACAGTGTGTCCTGCCAAAGTCACAGCATGTCTGTCTCAACTCTGGAAACCACATTCTCACATACCAGGAAGGAGGAAGAGAGAGAGAAGCAATTGTCTCTCCTACTTCATTTTTTAGCAGCAAGGGAAATCTTCCTCAGTAGTCACCCAGAAGACTTCTTTTATTCTCATTGGTGAAAATTGGGTCATAGGCCCACCCTGAAATGAACCACTGGTAAGGGTGAATAGGTCAACTCTAATTGCTTAGCCCAAAGTTTACCCCCTATCGCTGGGGGAGGGGCACGCCTTTACTGAGCATATTGCTGCCAACCTAAAATCAGAATGAACATATGTAAGAAAAAGAATGACTGTTGGATGAACTGCATACCACTTCTGTCACCAGAGCTAAGCAGTTTAAATTCTCATGGACAAACTTGTTTGGGAAAGGTAAAAAAGCAAGGATGGAGAGTTGATAAAGATGGCATGCGAGGTGAATGGAATATGAATTTTCCAAATACATATTATGATAATGCTGAAATCATTCTCAGAAAAAAAAGTTTCAGCATAATTGATTTTTCAAAGTTTATCCCACATAGGAAGATGATATGCATGCACGGGGAAGGAGGAAATATAAATCTTTGAGAGCAGCGATCACACCATTGACTGCCTGTAGGTAAATGGAATCTCAATACTTTATCAGTATTTACTTCCATCCTACTTTGTCTAGCCTTTTCATTTGTCAGAGCTTGAAAACAGGCTACTCTCCATAGCCTGACATTATTAATCTGGTCCTGACCAACATTTAGAGGTTATCTCCTTTACTACACCTGTCCATCTTTCACTTTTCTAAATTGTACTAAAATATACATAACAAATTTTGTGATTTTAACCATTTTTAGGTATAATGTTCAGTGGCATTAAGTACATTCATATTGTGCAACTATCACCACCATTCATCCCCATAACTCTTTTCAACTTGCATAACTAAAACTCTATATCCATTAAAAAATAACTCCCAATTCTCCCTTCCCTCATCCCCTGTCAACCACTATTCTATTTTCTATCTCCATAAATTGGCCTACTCTAGGTACCTCATAAAAGCAAATTCATACAAAATTCGTCATTTTCTGTCTGGCTTATTCCACTTAGCATAATGTCTTTGAGGTTCATCTATGTTGTAGCATGTGTAAGAATTTCCTTCTTCTTTAAGGCTGAATAATACTCCATATATATGTATATATATCCTTTTTGAATACTTGCCTGGAGGTGTAATTTAATAGAAATTTGGTTGCTGTTTTAGTCTGTTGATACTGGTAATATTTATATCCTTGTAGCTGAACTGGGTCAGAGATTTGATTGTAAAGAACAACTTGTCACTGAGGTGTTCCTATGATAATGGGTACCGTAAAATATTGTATACTTGTACACTGAATCCTGAACCAAGGGAGGAGTTACAATATCACATCTTTGATAGCCATACTGCACGACTGTGTGCACTCCTCCTGGCAACTTAATCAAGTGGCAAGTACTCTCAATAGCAGCTTCAAGAAAGGACAAGGAGGTATTTTTAAGAAACAACCAGTACTTCCTTGCACCAGGGCCAAAAGTATCTTGCAACTATTGAAAGTTTGTAGAGAAGAAATTAAATTACTGCTTAGAAGTCTAAGGCCCTGTTCCAAACCTAATGTGTTGGTCCCTGTAAAGTATATAAGAACAGAGGTTTAAACTCAAAAATCAAGAAATAATATTAGATTTCCATTATCCACTCCCCCTAAAAATAAAGACAAATCCTGAGTTACATAAATCACTTCCATTTAGCATTATACTAACGAAGACTTCATGATTAACTTATTGTGATACTGGATAATAGTAGTAATTGGAGAAGAACTGATGAAGAATCTACTTTTCTCCACTTAACTTGGTTAGCAAATGACAACATAGATGTATAGGAGATCAGTTCCGAAGATGTGTGGTGCAAAATTAGACACTGAAATAGCAAATGCCACTTAGCTTAAGTGCACTAATATATTTCAACAGCAAAACACATCAAAATGTATTAAGTATATGAATGGCAATTTCTTCAATTTTTTGTTTCGTCTGAAGCCCAAAGACATCATCTACTTCCATATTCCAAAATGGTATGCCAGACCCTCTAGGGCAGACTTTTGAATTTATTCAAAAGTGAAAATTATTTTCACTTTAGAATTTATTTAAAATTATTTTGAATTTATTTTGAATTTATTTAAAAGGCAAGAGTCTGGCTAAAGCAACACATACCAGCAGACTAGAGGGGCAGTTAAAGGCCACACAAAAAGAAACAGTGCAGAATTGTTTTATATTCTTTCAAAGAAAGCCATCTGCAAGAGAAAGAATAACTCTATAGACAGATGCTGTGAGGTCTACTCACTACTGGTTGTCCAGAGGATATTGGAGGCTGTTCTGCCAAAAAGGGGATGGTATATGTGAAAACTACAAAGCCTCCTTCCCCCCAAGAAAGAAAGAGTGACTTAGGCACACACCCAGCAATAAAGTGCCAAATCCAGTCTACAACTGAAAGGTTAAATGAGAACTCCCTGGCTCATTGTCTCTTATTTCTCTCCCCGTGTTTGATGCTGGATATGTTGGAACTACAATTAGCAAGCTAGGAAGAAGTGTACGAGTAGATTTGAAGAGAAAGAGTAATCTGATCACTTTCCTCTTTCCTGAGGCAGTCTTGCTGCACGCAGCTGGTTCAAACTGGGAAGGGGATTAAAATTAAAATAAAGGTTAGAGTATTGATAATTACACTGAACCAGACATTATTATTGAACAGATTGATAATTGATTTAAAGTTAGAGAACTTTTTATTATCTGAGAGTGATGGGTAAGTTATGATCCATATTAAGACCATATTCAGAGCCAGAGAGTGAATGAGTCATACAGAGTGGGTCCTACTGGCCAATGAATATATGGGGCACTAGAGGTGCTCATTGCTACTGAAATGACATCGCTTCAAAGCCCTTTTATTGAGTAAAGCTAATAAATAAATAAATACTGATATTTCCAATTCCATGTTCCAGTTCATACTAGTATTTCCATGTTCCAAAATTAAGGACAGGAATTTTTTTTTTGTCTTCTTGATTTAGAATGATGTAAAATTGTGTTTATAATTGAAAATGTTAAACATGTTTTGGTCTACTGCATTATTTTAATGTTTACTTCCACAGAGGACAATTGACAACACTTGTTCCCATTCGTGACACAGGTACTAGGTCTTCTTAAAATAAGTGTATGTAGATAAAAATGTATCAATTTAAAGATAAGCATTTAGTAAATTATAGTACAGATGATGAAATTTGACAGAAATTGTGAAGATTATGTTCAAGTGACTGAAGTGTGAAAAATATTGGTTGACTGAATATATACTCTTACCTGGACCACATTTTCAACAGATGTGTAATGAAATCACTCTTCATCCCCAAGTCTGCTCTTCTTGCTCTATTTCTTAGCTTGATATATTGACATTACCATCTATCCAGTCTAACGGTGATTCTTCTCTACTCCTTTCCATTACTGTTGCCCATTCATTGTGCTAATAATTCATAATTTGGTCTCTTTCTATGTCTATGATACTATATTTGATCTCTATCTGTATTTATGGTATTCTAACTATAATATCACTAGAACATGCACATAGTTTACATATTCATTTCCATTTCTATATCCTCAGCTAATCCCCATTATTTTATTTAAACTAATTATTAAAAACCTTCTGTCTCATTTCTGTGTAACTCACATCGTGCATCTAAGCTACTCTCACACTGTCCCCAGAGCTGTCATTCTAAAACACAATTCTTATCACATAACTTTCTAGATTAAAAAGTCTTTTATCAATTTTTCATTATCTATAAAATAGAACTCTAACTCTTAGTATGGTAAATGGTGTCTCATATTCTATCCCTGAACTAAATGTCCAACATCATCACTTTCTTCACACAAATCCTAATTTGGCACTCAGGCACACAAGGTTTTGTAATAATAATTTTCCTTTGAAAAACTGCTACCTCTGACAGAACTGCCTTTCTTCTCTACTTTAGTTGTTAAATTCCTGCTTCCCCTTTATGATGTAACTCTCTTACCATCCCTTCTATAAAACCTTTCCAAATTCCTAAAAGCATATTTCAGTATTTATTCCTCTACAATACCAGTTAGTTCTTTATTATAGAACACCCTGCATTGTATTATGCGATACACGTATATTTTCATTTTTATTACTGTAGACTCAGTCTTACTCATGAGAGGCAACTCAATACATCATTTCAGATCTAATGTTCTGTGGTCAAGCAGACCTGGGTTAAAGTTCTAGAGTATGTGGATTTCTGGTAAATGTCAGAGGAATGAATGAATAAATTAATAAAATGAGCTGAGAACCATCCCATACATCAATCTATTCTTTACCCAAAGAAATCCCTCTCCTTTCAAAGGACTAGTGCATTCCATGAAGGTCTCATTCCCTTTTATTTTTATTTATGAATTTAATTTAATTTAATTTTGGTATTCTTTTCCTTCTTTTAACATCTTTACTAGAGTATAATTGCTTTACAATGCTGTGTTAGTTTCTGCTGTATAACAAACTGAAGCAGCTATATGTATACATATATTCCCATATCCCCTACCTCTTGCATCTCCTTCCCGCACTCCCTATCCCACCCCTCTAGGTGGACACAAAGCACACAACTGATCTCCCTGTGTGATGCAGCTGCTTCCCACTAGCTATCTATTTTACATTTGGTAGTGTATATATGTCAATGCTACTCTCTCACTTTTTCCCAGCTTACTCTTCCATCTCCCCGTGTCCTCAAGTCCATTCTCTAAGTCTGCGACTTTATTCCTGTCCTGCCCCTAGATTCATCAGAACCCTTTTTTTTTAAGATTCCATGTATAAACCATATATACTATGGTATATTCCATGCTATACCATGCTATACCGTGTTAGCATATGGTATCTGTTTTCTCTTTCTGACTTACTTCACTCTGTATGACAGACTCTAGGTCCATCCACCTCACTACAAATAACTCAATTTCATTTCTTTTTATGGCTGAGTAATATTCCATTGTATATATGTGCCACATCTTCTTTATCCATTCATCTGTTGATGGACATTTAGGTTGCTTCCATGTCCTGGCTATTGTAAATAGTGCTGCAATGAACATTGTGGTACATGACTGTTTTTGAATTATGGTTTTCTCAGGGTATATGCCCAGTAGTGGGATTGCTGGGTCATATGGTAGTTCTATTTTTAGTTTTTTAAGGAACCTCCATAGTGTTCTACATAGTGGCTGCATCAATTTACAACCCAAAAGTACAAAAGTTCCCTTTTCTCCACACCCTATACAGCATTTATTTTTTGTGGATTTTTTGATGATGGCCATTCTGACTGGTGTGAGGTGATACCTCACTGCAGTTTTGATTTGCATTTCTCTAATGATTCGTGATGTTGAGCATCCTTTCATGTGTTTGTTGGCAATCTGTATAGCTTCTTTGGAGAAATGTCTATTTAGGTCTTCTGCCCATTTTTGGATTGGATTGTTTGTTTATTTCATATTGAGCTGCATGAGCTGCTTGTAAATTTTGGAGATTAATCCTTTGTTAATTGCTTAGTTTACAAATATTTTCTCCCATTGTGATGGTTGTATTTTCATATTGTTTATGGTTTCCTTTGCTGTGCAAAAGCTTTTAAGTTTCATTAGGTCCTGTTTGTTTATTTTTGTTCTTATTTTCATTTCTCTAGAAAGTGGGTCAAGAATGATCTTGCTGTGATGTATGTCATACAGTGTTCTGCCTAAGTTTTCCTCTAAGAGTTTTAGAATGTCTGGCCTTACATTTAGGTCTTTAATCCATTTTGAGATTATTTTTGATATGGTGTTAGGGAGTGTTCTAATTTCATTCTTTTACATGTAGCTGTCTAGTTTTCCCAGTACCACTTATTGAAGAGGCTATCTTTTCTCAGTTGTATATTCTTGTCTCCTTAATCAAAGACAAGGTGACCATATGTGCGTGGGCTTATCTCTGGGCTTTCTATCCTGTTCCATTGATCTATATTTCTATTTTTGTGCCAGTACCATATTGTCTTGATTACTGTAGCTTTGTAGTATAGTCTGAAGTGAGGGAGCCTGAATCCTCCATCTCCGTTTTTCTTTCTCAAGATTGCTTTGGCTATTCAGGGTCTTTTGTGTTTCCATACAAATTGTGCAATTTTTTCTTCTAGTGGTCTGAAAAATGACATTGGTAGTTTGGTAGGGATTGAACTGAATCTGTAGATTGCTTAGGGCCGTATAGTCATTTTTACAGTGTTGATCCTTCCAATCCAAGAACATGGTATATCTCTCCATCTGTTTGTATCATTTTTAATTTCTTTCATCAGTGTCTTATAATTTTCTGCATACAGGTCTTTTGTCTGAGGTAGGTTTATTCCTAGGTATTTTATTCTTTTTTGTTGCAATGGTAAATGGGAGTGTTTCTTTAATTTCTCTTTCAGATTTTTCACCATTAGTGTATAGGAATGCAAGAGAGTTCTGGGCATTAATTTTGTATCCTGCTACTTTACCAAATTCATTGATTAGTCCTAGTAGTTTTCTCGTAGCATCTTTAGGATTCTTTACGTATACTATCATGTAATCTGCAAACGATGAAAGTTTTACTTCTTCTTTTCTGATTTGGATTCCTTTTTCTTCTCTGATTGCTGTGGCTAATACTTCCAAAACTATGTTGAATAATAGCCATGAGAGTGGGCAACCTTGTCTTGTTCCTGATCTTAGAGGAAATGGTTTCAGTTTTACACCATTGAGAACAATGTTGGCTGTGGGTTTGTCATATATGGCCTTTATTATGTTGAGGTAAGTTCCCTCTATGCCTACTTTCTAGAGAGTTATTATCATAAATGGGTGTTGAACTGTAGAAAGTTCTTTCTGCATCTATTGAGATGATCACATGGTTTTTATCCTTCAATATTTTAATATGGTGTATCACATTGATTGATTTGTGTATATTGAAGAATTCTTGCTTTCCTGGGATAAACTCCACTTGATCATGGTGTATGATCCTTTTAATGTGTTGTTGGATTCTGTTTGCTAGTAGTTGTTGAGGATTTTTGCATCTATGTTCATCAGTGATATTGCCCTGTAGTTTTCTTATTTTATGACATCCTTGTCAGGTTTTGGTATCAGGGTGATGGTGGCCTCATAGAATGAGTTTGGGAGTGTTCCTCCCTCTGCTACATTTTGGAAGAGTTTGAGAAGGATAGGTGTTAGCTCTTCTCTAAATGTTTGATAGAACTCGCCTGTGAAGCCATCAGTCCTGGGCTTTTGTTTGCTGGAAGATTTTTAATCAGTTTCAAATTCAGTGCTTGTGATTGGTCTTTTTATTTCTTCCTGGTTCAGTCTTGGAGGGTCGTGATTTTCTTAGAATTTGTCCATTTCTTCCAGGTTGTCCATTTTATTGGCATAGAGTTGCTTGTAGTAATCTCTCACAATCCTTTGCATTTCTGCAGTGTCTGTTGTTGCTTCTCCTTTTTGATTTCTAATTATATTGATTTGAGTCTTCTCCCTTTTTTTTCTTGATGAGTCTGGCTAAGGGTTTATCATTTCTGTTTATCTTCTCAAAGAACCAGCTTTTAGTTTTATTTTCTTTGCTATTGTTTTTCTTAATTTCTTTTTCATTTATTTCTGATCTGATCCTTATGATTTATTTCCTTCTGATAACTTTGGGGTTTTCTTTGTTCTTCTTTCTCTAATTGCCTTAGGTGTAAGGTTAGGTTGCTTATTTGAGATGTTTCTTGAGGTAGGATTGTATTGCTATAAACTTCCCTCTTAGAACTGCTTTTGCTCCATCCCACAGGTTTTGGGTCATTGTGCTTTCATTGTCATTTGTTTCTAGGTATTTTTGGATTTTCTTCAGTGATCTCTTGGTTACTTAGTAGCATATTGTTTAGACTCCATGTGTTTGTATTTTTTACAGTTTTTTTCCTGTAATTGATATCTGATCTCATAGCGCTGTGGTCAGAAAAGATACTTGATTTCAATTTTCTTAAATTTACCAAGACTTGATTTGTGACCCAAGATATGATCTATGCTGGAGAATGTTCCATGAGCACTTGAGAAGAAACTGTATTTTGTTGTTTTTGGATGGAATGTCCTATAAATGTCAATTAAGTCCATCCTGTCTAATGTGTCATTTAAAGCTTGTGTTTGCTTATTTATTTTCATTTTCGATGATCTGTCCATTGGCGAAAGTGGGGTGTTAAGTTCCCCTACTATTACTGTTTTATCGATTTCCCCTTTTATGGCTGTCAGCATTTGCCTTATGTATTGAGGCATTCCCCTGTTGGGTGCATAAATATTTACAGTTGTTATATCTTCTTCTTGGATTGATCCCTTGATCATTATGTAGTGTTCTTCTTTGTCTCTTGTAACAGTTTTTATTTTAAAGTCTATTTTGTCTGATATGAGAATTGCTACTCCGGCTTTCTTTTAATTTCCATTTACATGGAATCTCTTTTTCCATCCCCTCACTTTCAGTCTGTATGTGTCCCTAGGGCTGAAGTGGGTCTCTTGTAGACAGCATATATACGAGTCTTGTTTTTGTATCCATTCAGCCAATCTATGTCTTTTGGTTGGAGCATTTAATCCATTTACATTTAAGGTAATTATCGATATGTATGTTCCTATTACAATTTTCTTAATTGCTTTGGGTTTGTTATTGTAGGCCTTTTCCTTCTCTTGTGTTTCTTGCCTAGTGAAGTTCCTTTAGTATTTGTTGTTAAGCTGGTTTGCTGGTGCTGAATTCTCTTAGCTTTTGCTTGTCTATAAGGGTTTTAATTTCTCCATCAAATCTGAATGAGATCCTTGCTAGGTAGTATA
Organism: Globicephala melas; assembly: GCF_963455315.2. Lineage (NCBI taxonomy): Eukaryota > Metazoa > Chordata > Mammalia > Artiodactyla > Delphinidae > Globicephala > Globicephala melas. The sequence continues at coordinate 62,857,473 of NC_083322.1, forward strand.
ATCTTGGCTGTAGGTTTTTCCTTTTCATCACTTTACATATGTCCTGCCACTCCCTTCTGGCTTGCAGAGTTTCTGCTGAAAGTTCAGCTGTTAACCTTATGGGGATTCCCTTGTATGTTATTTGTTGCTTTTCCCTTGCTGCTTTTAATATTTTTTTCTTTTTTTAAAATTTTTGATAGTTTGATTAATATCTGTCTTGGCATGTTTTCCTTGGATTTATCCTGTATGGGACTCTCTGTGCTTCCTGGACTTGACTATTTCCTTTCCCATGTTAGGGAAGTTTTCATCTATAATCTCTTCAAATATTTTCTCAGATCCTTTCTTTTTCTCTTCTTCTTGGATCCCTATAATTTGAATGTTGGTGTGTTTAATGTTTTCCCAGAGATCTCTGAGACACTCCTCAATTCTTATCTTTTTTTTTTTTTTTTATTCTGCTCTGCAGTAGTTATTTCCATTATTTTATCTTCCAGGTCACTTATCTGTTCTTCTGCCTCAGTTATTCTGCTATTGATTCCTTCTGGAGAATTTTTAATGTCATTTATTGTGTTGTTCATTATTGTTTGTTTGCTCTTTTGTTCTTCTAGGTCCTTGTTAAATTTTTCTTGTATTTTCTCCATTCTATTTCCAAGATTTTGGATCATCTTTAGTATAATTACTCTGAATTCTTTTTCAGGTAGACTATTTCCTCTTCATTTGTTTAGTCTGGTGGGTTTTTACCTTGCTCCTTCATCTGCTGCCTATTTCTCTGACTTCTCATTTTGTTTAACTTACTCTGTCTGGGGTCTCCTTTTTGCAGGCTGCAGGTTCATAGTTCCCATTGTTTTTGGTGTCTGCCCTGAATGGGTGAGGTTGGTTCAGTGGGTTGTGAGGCTTCCTGGTGGAGGGTACTGGTGCCTGTGTTCTGGTGTGGGGCTGGATCTTGTCTCTCTGGTGGGTAGGGCCGTGTCCAGTGGTGTGTTTTGGGGTTCTGTGAACTTAGTATGATTTTAGGCAGCTTCTCTTCTAATGGGTGGGGTAGTGCTCCTGTCTTGCTACTTATTTGGCATGGGGCTTCCAGCACTGGAGCCTGCTGGCCCTGGGTGGAGCTGAGTCTTAGCATTGTGACGAGATCTCTGGGAGAGCTCTCACTGATTGATATTACATGGGGCCAGGAGGTCTCTGGTGGTCCAATGTCCTGAACTTGGCTCTCCCACCTCAGAGGCTCAGGCCTGACACCAGGCCAGAGCACCAAGACCCTGTCAGCAACACGGCTCAGAGAAAAGGGAGGAAAAAAGAAAGAAAAACATAATAAATAAAATAAAAATATTAAAAGAAAAAAAATAGTAAAAAGAAGAGAGCAACCAAACCAGTAAACAAATCCACCAATGATAACATTTGCGCTAAAAACTAAACTAAGATAAACAGAAAAATCAGAAACAAATCAGTCATAGACAGCAATCCCCAAATCTACAGTTGTTCCCAAAGTCTACTGCCACAATTTTGGAATGACTCCTTGTCTACTCAGGTATCCCACAGATGCAGTGTAGATCAAGTTTATTGTGAGGATTTAATCTGATGCTCCTGAGGCTGAAAGGAGAACTTTCTCTTCTTTGTTTGCACAGTTCCTGGGGTTCAGCTTTGGTTTTGGCCCCACCTCTGTGTGTAGGCTGCCCTCAGGCATCTGTTCCCACCCATACAGGATGGGGTTAAAGCAGCGGCTGATTATGGGGCTCTTGCTCATTCAGATCAGGGGGAGGGAGGGGTACGGTAGTTATAATTGGAATGTAGGGCGAGCCTGCAGCAGCAGAGGCCGGCAAGACATTGTAACAGCCTGAGGAGCACAGTGTGCTCTCTCAGGGAAGTTGTCCCTGGATCACAGGACCCTGGCAGTGGCAGGCTGCACAGGCTCCCAGGGGGTGGGGGGAGTGTGGTGGATAGTGACCTGTGCTTACACACAGGCTTCTTGGTGCCTGCAGCAGTAGCACTAGCATCTCATGCCCATCTCTGGTGTCTGAGCTGATAGCCACGGCTCATGCCCATCTCTGGAGCTTGTTTAGGTGATGCCCTTCCTTCTGTGGGCAGACAGGTAAGGAATCCCCTCTCATTGTGCACCCTGAAACAATGGTCTCTTGCCTCTTAGGCGGGTCCATACTTTTTCCCGAACTCCCTCCTGGCTAGCTGTCAGGCACTAGCCCCCTTCAGGCTCTGTTCACACAGCCAACCCCAGTGTTCTCCTGGGGTTTGACCTCCAAAGCCCCAGCCTCAGCTCCCAGCCTGCACCCATCCCAGCGGGTGAGCAGACAAGCCTTTTGGGCTGTTGAGTGCTGGTTGGCACCAATCCTCTGTGTGGGAATCTCTCTGCTTTGTCCTCTGCACCCCTGTTGCTGCACTCTCCTCAGTGGCTCCGAAGCTTTCCCCCCACGCACCCCCTGTCTCTGCCAGTGAAGGGTCTTCCTAGTGTGTGGAAACCTTTCCTCCTTCACAGCTCCCTCCCACTGGTGCAGGTCCTGTCCCTATTCTTTTGTCTCTGGTTTTTCTTTTCTCTTTTGCCCTACCCAGGTATGTGGGGAGTTTCTTGCCTTTTGGGAAGTCTGAGGTCTTCTGCCAGCATTCATTAGGTGTTCTGTAGGAGTTGTTCCACACGTGGATGTATTCTTGATGTATTTGTGGGAAGGAAAGTGATCTCCACGTCTTACTCCTCTGCCATCTTGATGGCCCCCATCTTTTTTTTTTTTTTTTTTAAATGAATCTCACTTAGTGTATAGAGATGAAAAATGAATTTAGGAAGACTCTACCAAATGCCCATTTTGCACTTTTTGGTAAAATACTACTTGTTAAATGAGTGGATTGAACTAGGCAATATATGGTCCCTCCCACTTCCCACAGTCTTTGACATCAAGGGGCATATCCCTGCTGTGTGGTAGGCTTATGTTTAGCTGTGCCTTATAAAGATTTTATGACATCATTAAAACTAAAATTGTGCATCATCTAATTATGTCATTAGCACATACAAATTATGTGATTAGAGCCATTTACATTAAACATGCAATTAGATCAAATTATGCTAATAGGGAAATGCAGGATAATTAACTAAAATTAATTTTAAAAGCAGAGAAATTAACTCAGTTAAATTACATTCACATATCATTACATATTTAGAAATAAGCAAGTAAATGCTCCCGTTTTTCTGTACTAGTTCAGGCCCTAATCAACATGTCTTCCTGCCTCCTTCTTCCCTCTCCAATTCCAACTCCATATATAACAGAGTTACGGGTCCAAAACACAGATCCAGCACATTTCTTCTGTGCTAAGACTCTTCAGTAGACCTTTTCCTTGTTAGATACCATCCATACTTCTAATCTTTAAGAGTAGGATTGACCTTAACTTTCAGTGAGTCTTCCTAGTGAATTATCAGACCTGAGGGTGGTTTGGGGAAACTTTTGAAATCTTAGTTGGCTACAGACGTTAGGGGACTCTTGTGTGGATTCTTCCCTCTAACTCTGCCATTAGATTTTAACTCCTAGCTCTTGGAGTCAAAATTCTTGGGCAGTCTTGGCAGTATGGAGGATTGTGTCCTTAACCTTGAGTTTGACTAACTCTGGGTAGTAGCTACTGTTCAATTATTTGCAATCATTTCAATGAATGAAATTTATTCCTCAGAATACTTCTTAGGTTTCTTCCTATAGGCTTTAATATGTAAAACTACCATTGCAATTCTATTGAAAGCAGTTTGTAATTCCCCAACATTATCCTATTAAGGGTTTCCTTGAATTTGTAAGTTTGTGTCTTTTGCCAAACTTAGGAAGTTTTCAGCAACTATTTTAATATTTTTCTAGCTTTTCACTCTTTCTTCTCTCCTTCTGGAACTCTCATGAAACAAATCTTAGAACTTTTGTTATGAAAAAGGTCCTGAAGCTCTGTTCATTTTAAAATATACTTTCTTGTAATATTCAGAGTGGATCATTTTTACCGATCTGTCTTCAAGATCACTGAATCGCTCCTTTGTCATCACCATTCTACTCTTGAGTCCATCTGTAAGTTTTTATCTGAGATTTCTAGCTTTAAATTTTTCATTTTATTCTTTCTTATGTATTTTATAGCTTTGCTGATAATTTCTATTTTAATTTATTGAATGTTTGTGATTGCTCATTTGACATTTTTAGAATTGCTGCTTTAAAAACTCTTCAGATAATTCCAATATCTATGTCATCTTATTTGGGGGAAATGTTGATTTTCTTTTTCACTAAAAGTTGAGATTTTCATGATTTTTCTCATCCCAAGTAATTCTGCATTGTATCCTGGCCATTCTGAACATTACATTATGAGCCTCAGGTCCTGTATAAGTCTTATGGATAATGTTGATAATTTTTTGTTTCGATGGGCAATCAACATGTAGGTCATGATGGTTTGACAAGCAACAAACTACAAGTTCTAACCCCCTTCTGTACAGTGGTTCCAATGTTAGTTTAGTTTTCATAGATTTTGCAATACTGTTCAGATTTCTCCCATGTATGTACCACTCAGTGGTTCATCAGACATCTGCATAAAATCTGTGTATTAGCTCAGTCTTAATGTCTTTAATATATAAATTAGGTTCAAGTCTAAGAATGTATAAACTGGAGTGAACCCAGAAGTTCATTAACAACTTTATGGGTCATTCACTTTCTGAAATCATGCTATCATTCTGATAATTTGTTTCCCTGCTATTCTTTTTTTTTCCCCCCCTGAAATTCCTCTGGCTAGAAACCGTTCATTTCCACAACTGTGTCATGCCCAGGGCCAAATGGCAGGAGAATAGAGAGTAACAAACAAACAAAAAGCAATGAGGTTCTGCCCCGCCCTTTTGGAACTACAGCTTCTTCCTACAGAGGGAGGGTCCATACCCTCAGAGTTTGGGGTCCTGCAGAAACTCAGTGGCACCATTCTTACTGCTGTCACAGCTGTCACCATAAAATTGCTTTGGGGCTGGGATGTAAGACAATAGAGGAAAAAGAATGAGAATAAAACAAAACAGAGGATTTTCCTCTACTTTTTCTGAGCTTGAGAGTTCCATTTACCATTCCTTGAGCCAGGATTAAAAGGTTTCTCCTGAGGCTCTAACTCTACCACAGTTCTCATGTCCATATATCTGAGAACATTAATGGTAAACTCAATGTTGGTTTGGTGGCACATGAAATTTTGGCGTCCTTCCTCAATTTACATGCTTCTGATTATTTTTCAGAGTTCTCAAATAGCAATCAATCAATCAATTAATTAATCAATCAATAAACTGGTAAAATTTTAAATGGCATCTAAATATGGAAACTGTAGTGACTGACAAACTCCAATAGAATTGTGAATAATAACATGTAGATAAATTATTTCCATGACAAATTTTATGGAAAATAAAATTCCAAAATTGACTGAATAATTAATATAAAACACACAATTATCTATAACTTCTTTATAATTTTAATCAATAGGTTTAAAAAATCCACCCCCCGAAGCACAAGAATTTGAAGATTTATAGGTAAATTTTACCAAAACTTCAACAAATTGTCCAAAATCTAGGCAGAATCTGAGGACTTTTAAACTTTATATATTAAGCTTATCTTACTTTAATATCAAAATAGGTCATGGCAAGAATACAAAATGAAAAATGTAGCCCAAATTCACTTGCGTAATAGTTGCAGAAGTCCCACCTAAATATTAGCAAATCAAATACAAGATGTACACTTAAAAGATACTATGGTCGGGGCCTCCCTGGTGGCGCAGTGGTTGAGAGTCCGCCTGCCGATGCAGGGGACACGGGTTCGGGCCCCGGTCCGGGAAGATCCCACATGCCGCGGAGCGGCTGGGCCCGTGAGCCATGGCCGCTGAGCCTGCGCGTCCGGAGCCTGTGCTCCGCAACGGGAGAGGCCACAGCAGTGAGAGGCCCGCGTATCACAAAAAAAAAAAAAAAAAAAAAAAAAAAAAAAAAAAAAAGATACTATGGTCAAGTAAAATTTAATCCTTGAACTGTGAAGGTTATTTAAACTTAGAAAATTTAATAATGTAATTCATGCTTTTAACAGAATAAAGGAGAAAATCCATTTAATTATTCTAAAGTATGCAGAAAATCACCATCACTAATAATAAAATCTCTTAGGAAAAAATGAGAATATAAAAGAACTTCTTTAGTTTGATAATTGGCATCTACCCAAAACTTAGAGTAAACGTCATATTTAAAGTCAAGAAGAAATGTATGTTAGCCATATTGTGCTACATACATCCTATTGATTTTTTACTAGTTTACATAATGAAATACTATGTGTACATAAAGAAACCTTTTTTGATCTACTTTAATATTAATGGTTTTCTATCCTGTTTTCAGTTTGGGGACAAATTCCTTAGTTTCTACACAGAAGTTTCTCTTTGCTGGATCTAAGGAATAAAATTGTATAACACTGTCCATGCTGTTTTTATAATACTGCATGGGGCTCTATGTTATTTAATGAGGCATTTCTCTTCATCAATCTGAGAAGCTCTGAAATGTTTTCATGCTGCGCACAAAGATGAAAATTTATAGAATATGCTTGACTAAAATTTTTCTCTATTTTTATCTCTATATAAATCAATAGATTTGAGAAGTTGATGATCTACTTAGCATTTAGCTCACATCTTGCTCATAAGGATTTAGATAGGTTACTGAGAAAAATACTCACGTACTATTAAATTTGAAAAATTATTCTAATTATATAGATTTCCTTTCTCCTTTGCCATGCCAAAAAGAAAAGAACAAATAAATCGACTATTGTGAATTCAGAGTTTGAATTCTTCACAGATTTTTGTGGTTTAATTTCAAATATCTTCCTAATGGATATTATCTACATGATGGAAAACATGTTAGCAGAAAAATATAGCACAGTGTAGTTACAGATACCACTGTCTCAGACTGCAAAAAAGAAAATGACACCCAGGTCTGACAGATATAGTTTTAGACTGCACACAATACAACTAAATCAGCTGTATAGTAATGATAAGCATACTGAGCTAAATTCCTTTTAATGTCATTCATCTGTCCACAAATGGAAAGAGTACTAATGCAGAAAAAGTATTACCTTCATTTCATTTCATTTTTACTTGCTGATGAAGCTTTATTTCATCATATATTTAACTTATCTAGTTCCTTATAGACTGTGCTCCTGTATTCCATGGCTAAGACAGACAAAACACCATCATTTCAAATGTTGGCCCTTTTATATCTGATTCAAATGACTTCATGAAGCACCTCTGTTCAGAGCTGGGTAGGGGTGCAGCTGGGGGCTGGATCACCGTACATTTTCTATGGTGGCAGAAGTCAAATAAACCTTTTATGCATAACTTAGTCTCTTCCTTATGAAACAAAACACAAAGGCAAATTACATTTTAGATGTACAAAAATAGCAAGCAGACAGTGGATTTTTTAATAGCATCCATTTTGTTCAATTTCTACACTGTCTTAAGCTGAGGCAACGAGGTTACAAGGCTTAATAGCCAGTTAAGCCAAGAATGCTAGTTGTGGTCAAATGAGTCACTCATCATCATTAGAGTACATATGCAGGGAATTTGGTCATTGTGCTCCCAGCTGGCAGCTTTTACTAACATCTGGGTTATTAACATCAGAATCAGCAATCTAGAGAATTGTTCCTTCTAACACATCCAGCTAATCCTGGACCCAAATTAGTTCTCTTCCAAACCCACCTGCAGTAAAATCTAGCAGTCAAGAGGATTACCCTTGCACAGAATTGTTCGAATTAAATGTAAGTGTATATTAGGATTAAATATTCCAGAAGAATCCAGGCCTGGCTTTCTATCTGCAGAGACTTTCAGTATCATGTTCTTGGAAAGTGAAAAATCAAGATGCAAAAATTCACTTATCAGTGAGAAAATTCAATGAATATTCAGAGATTCTAACTGCTACTTAACCAAAGCTATTTGAAAGAAGGGACATTTTCCTCATAGTTGAGATAAGCAATCACAACTTGAGAAGTATCTTATCATAAATATTTGGACAGTTTTGTAACTGTTTGCTTGTATGGAATACACTCATAACAGGTTTAAATGGCAGCTTTGATATACTGTTTTAGCTACTTGACTTGAAGATGGTTACTGCTTTGTTCTTTAATCCAGATTGAGAAAATGTTTACAATGTAGTGAAAGGGATCTAAACCCTCTTCTGATTTTTTTTTTTTTTTTGCAGTATGCGGGCCTCTCACTGTCGTGGCCTCTCCTGTTGCGGAGCACAGGCTCCGGACGCGCAGGCTCAGAGGCCATGGCTCATGGCCCCAGCCGCTCCACGGCATGTGGGATCTTCCCAGACTGGGGCACGAACCCGTGTCCCCTGTGGATCTTCCCAGACTGGGGCACGAACCTGTGTCCCCTGCATCGGCAGGCGTACTCTCAACCACTGTGCCACCAGGGAAGCCCCCTCTTCTGATTTTATAACTTAACTTACTGTATTTACAAACCATTAAGATAGTTTAATGTCAGAACATTTAAAAATGTGATTTCCCAAATGGGTTCTTAAGATTTAGTTGATTCTTCCTGCTAAACTCCCTGAGGGAAGGGATTACTATGTGACACATACATTTGCACATAATTTGAGATTCTGGGTGATCCTACCATAAAACAGTGTGGGTTTTGTTTCTAGTCTTGCAACATGGCTTGCATCATTGCCATTTTCTCTGATCGTGTATTCCTTACACAGAAATGTGTGTTCTTTCCCACTGAACATTGATTTTGGTTCAAGCACACATTTGACCAAACTCAACTCCATGCTATTTCTATTAGATTTCCATTCATGAATATTGTGTCCTGATCGAAAGTTTCTCACATTGTCCCATAGTAGTTAAACAAATTACAGTACATTTGTATCATGGGATTCTAGTCATTCATCAGAAAATCATTTCAAGTGAATCTTTGTTTATGTGGAAATATGACCAAGAAAAACCGTTAAGCAAGAATGCAAAATATTAAACACTAAACAGAGCATAATTGGGTCTGTTCCCGTCACTGTGTTATGTGAAATATATATATGTATATATGAATGCACACAAATATATGTTACATATGTGTGTGTGTGTGTGTAAATACATGTTTTTCACTGACAAGAAGGATATTCACCAACATGTTGGCAATAATTACCCTTGAGTGGTGGAATCATGGATGTTTAACTCAATCTTTCACCTTAATTTAATTTTCAAAAATTTCTCTAATGGAATTAATTGTTAATATTGAAAAATTGATAAAGTCATTTAATTTTTCTTAAAGCTACTCCATCCTGCAAGTCTTTCGTGGTTCTTTCAGATAGAGTTAAATGGCTCTTTCTTTCATCCTCTAAAGGAACTTTGTTCACTTATCATATCAGTATAAATATATGTTTCCTTGACTGATTCTACTAAGAGATTTTGAGTCTCTGAGGAGTAGGGGTTGTGATAAAATTGTCTCTGTATTCCCTAGAATTAGCACAGTGCTTGACTCACATGGCACTAATCATAATTTGGGGAAGGAATGAATGAATAAATCATCAAGCTAAGTTTGACCAAATGCATAAAAAGAGAACTGAAATTGTTCAGATTAAGTCTAATTATCAAAAACTACTTCATGTTAAGCTAAATGCCACAGGTATGTAACGCATTTCTACCTTTTAAATTAAAATAGTTCATCCAGAACCACACATACTATGAGACCTCAATTGGTATTGATTGAGATAATTCTCTGAGAAGCATGACTTGGCCCAGTAAATGACACAGAGAATCTTAATTCAGATCATGTTTCTAAATGATAACTAAAGCTTCAAGTGAACCTGTTAGGTGGCAATTCTATTTAGAGAAGAAAATTGGGGCTAGGCTTCTAAGTTATTTATTATTTATATATCACTCTAAATTAAGAAAATCTGCAGTATATTATAATTTGAAATATCCTTAAGTTTCATTCTAGTATCATAACATAAAACCATAGATTTGTACATGCTTAAAATAATAATAATTGTAATAATAATATATACTATATTAGATCTCCTAATTATATTTGTTTATACATATTGGAAGTTTAAAATAGAACAAATATTTCTTTTTTCACTGTTTATAAAGCTTAATCCTGGCAACTATAATATTAATTATACTTCATCAATTTGTTTGACTAGGTCCTTGCTAACTAATTTACATGTCTTTTTGATCATCTTAACAATTGCAAGAGTAGTTATTATATCATGTACATTTTACAGATGAGAAAACTGTGATACAAGAAGTACAGTTTCTCCAGGATCATAAAGACTGGTCTTTAGTACTGAGGCTGCCTGATGTCAGTATCTGTGCTTTTAAATGCAATGCTAAAGTGAGAAAAATTATTATGACCAGAAATATAAAATTCTCCACCTGATGGAAAATATTCAAGCTTGAGTGTTACATGTCAACTAGTAAATTTTTTACATAGTTAGAAATTAATTCTCTATATTTTAAAATTATTTATGTCAAAATGATCTGGATCAAGACTTCTAGAACACAATAAGGATTAATTAAATGATGTCTGAGAGGTACTATTGATTCCTTGTGAAAAAACAACATATAAAATGTGAAAGGTATTATATTAAAATACTTATTTCAAGAAGGGAACCATAGGTAAATGTTTAAGAGTATATTTTTTCCTAGATAACAAAGATAATGCATACCCTAAAAAAATAAGAATTATATATTAAGTATTATAGAATTTTTTCAAATTCCCATATTATCCTACTCAGAGAATTTTGGTCCACCAGAGATAGTCTCTGAAAATAACTATCACTAGATGTTTGTAAAATGAGATAAAATGCATCTTGGGAATGGAGCCTACAATACAAAGCCAAGATCAAAGGCACTATCATTACTTTACTAAAAAAGCAAAACAATCTGCAACAAGGAAACTTTCATATCTTAAAAGAAAGGTGAAAAAGGATCTCAGGAACTAGAAATGGAGCTGTGTTTATCAGGCTCCAATGATAGAATGTTGTTAATGTTGTTCAGACTTTTATGTTGTTCAGCCATTAATGTTTTAATGTTGTTCAGACTCAGCATCAAAGAATGAAAAATCCCAGCTGCTCTCTTCATTAATTATGAGAAATATAACAGTAGTCCTTGCCTAAAATCTTGAAAAGAAAGCCATGTATTTGTTAGTAATATTTTTAAATACTCCCAACTATTATGGGTTTCTAGGTGAATCTCAAAGTGTTGATAAATATCTTGCTTGTCTGAGTGAGTGTTAGTCCACACACCAGATGGGGAAAGGGGATTATGATAGGCAGTGGGATCTCTTAGAATTAACTTCTGACGGGGATGTAAGCAAAGTCAAATTTGACTTCATGTACTGCCATATATGACACCACCTGTAATCTGGCAAACACCTCCAGAAACCTGAAAACATCTCCTTTTCCCAAGTGAAAAGATTTCATACGTTTTACGAAAATTGTTGTTTGTACCCTAAGTATTTTTTACAGTTAAATACATTCAGTAGGGCCTTATTAAAATAATAAATGTGGGCTTCCTTGGTGGCGCAATGGTTGAGAGTCCGCCTGCCGATGCAGGGGACACAGGTTTGTGCCCTGGTCCGGGAAGATCCCACATGCCGCGGAGTGGCTGGGCCCATGAGCCATGGCCGCTGAGCCTGTGCGTCCGGAGCCTGTGCTCTGCAATGGGAGAGGCCACAACAGTGAGAGGTCCATGTACCGCAAAAAAAAAAAATAATAATAATAATAAATGTGAGAAATGAGGTAAAGATATCTAATGTAGGTGAATTATTGAATTAAATATATATCCATATGCTAAAAAATTACACAGCTTACACAAATCTGTCTAAAATCATTTTAATGACACAGGAAAATACTCATATATTCCAAATAAAATACTATGTATCAATAATTTCTTAGATGTTTCCAGTTTCACCATCAACCGTGGCAGTTAGCTTCACCACTATGGTACCCTGTTATCTTTCATGACTAACATATAAAATTCCTCAGGAGATAAATTATATCACCACAGAGTACAACAAAGAGGAACTGAGAAGTGAACTTTAGACATTTAGTCAGTTCACTTTCAAAATTTCGAAATCTTGCACACCTGCCTTCATATGGGCACTATTCAAATGCATGCCTCAGCTAAATTATAAATTTTCACCAGTCATGGGCTTTCAAGTTTGCTAATAAATGCATGAAAGTAAAAATTTTATATTTATGAATGCCTGAACCATTATGAAAAATATCCCTCAAAACCTTCTCTAAGTCTACAGGAAAATTTCCTTTCTTTAATTTTTTTTCTATTTGCACAATTTCTGATGGGAAAAAAGTGTATATTAATATACACCAATGCTATCCTGGAAGAGGCTAACTAGCAGCAGGTAAATTCAGGACTTTCAAGAGTCGTGCTCTTAGTTGAGCCATCCTGACCTTTGATTTTGCCAGTGTTTTGGAGGGGATGCTGACTCATGTTCACAAAGTTCCTAAGAAACCAATGTTTAAGACCACTGTCAATAAATTCATTATAAGAGAAATAAAGGAGTCAGATGGATTGAACATTTTTGTTAGTCTAATTAGTAAATTCTGTCTTTGAAGACAAGTTAAGTAGGAACCTTATTTATTATGAGATGGCTTGAAACAACCCTCAGAACAGAGTAGTTTTCTGATTCAAATATGCAATGACTCCAGAGAACCTGGTGTCTCCCACTCACTAAGAGGGATGAAGCTGAGAAGACTTCCAGAGTTCAAGTCTCTGATGGAACATCTTCTTCCAATGCCATTGCTTAGAAGAATGGACATAACCAAAATGATTTTTCTGGCTTCCGTTTTCCTCATTTTCCCTTACTAATGAATCACCTCTCAACAAACACTCATATACATATTTATTTGAACCCTTTCTTGAGATGTGTTAATATCATCAGTCCACTCTTTATATATTTCTGTTTAGAGCCATTAAGTATTGTATTTTAGAAAGAAAGAAAATATTTACAAAGAAAATCTAACCTAATTAAAAATTAACAACAATAACATATAGTTTCTGCCATTGAATAAGCTACTTTCTGTAAGTTTTCACCAATTCTAACATTTGAGGTTATCCCTCCATTGCTGTAAATATTATACTTTCTTCAATACAGACCAAGTTTTTATTGTTTTTGTTTCTATAAGTCCTGCTCTTTTGCTCTTTTCATAATAAGATCATTTAGTCTTCCAGTCTCCACATTTTTTCTTAATTCTTTCAGATTAATCTACCACAGCACTCAACTCTGCTTATTATTTCCAGTTTTCCTTTCAAACCTGAATTCTGTGTCAATACAATTGGATTTATAGCTGAGGACTGAACCACAGTTGGGCACTGATACAATTGCATTATGTTCACAACAACTTAACTGTAGAAGCCATTTGAGCCCCATTCATCCTGAAGCCTGATTCTCAATTCTGGCACACCAATGGTGCCTCCTTTGCTTACTGCCAGAGCCTGTTGTCTGCCAGTATTTTAGACAGAGATTACACCTCAGACAAAGGGAGAGCTGTGTAACAATGATATTACAATTGGACCATGGAGATATCTAATTACGCTTTTCATCTGAGAACTTCAAAGAAACCTACTAACTATAGTTAATGAAGCCTCAGGGTTCCCCAGGAAGACTTGAACTTGGGTCGTATGCCTCTGAATGCTATTGATGGTCTGAATGAGGATTCACTTCTTCTCTTTCACCTTAGCCTAACATTGCATCAAGTGTTGATAAGTCAGCCCTGTAGTAACATTTAAGAAAATAAATCATGAAACCCTTGTCTGTATGCAACCACGGAGACCTGGTCCAAATACTTGGGATCAAGTACTGAACTACTAAAATACTAGGTATCAGGTTGAATCTGATACTTCTCCCTTCAACAAGAAACTCTCTTCCTATGTGTTCACTGCCACTTTGAGAAGATGAGCAATAATATCAAGTACCAACAAAAAACCATTTGCTTTTTTCCTGTCTAACTCAATTATTAAATGATCCGTTACAAGATTGCCTTTTATTCTCTCATAGCAGGTGTTTCAGACTCAGATAATGAGCCTTATGGTGCAAGAATTGCATCTTTAATTCCAGTTAAAAGCTGGACTCCCAACCAGCTGGGCAGAAGGGTGACTATGGTAATTGACTAGTGACTCAAATCGGAGGAGGAGCTTGGTGAGTCATCCATGACTTAATGCTAAGCTTCTTATAACCAGTAGACTATTTTAGCAATTTTAAGAGAATAGTCTACGAAAGCATACTCCTGCTGGTGCTGATATGACAGTTGAAGTAGTGAAAGAAAGATCTGGAGTCTTTGTGAACAACACCAAAATATCCTAATGAAAAGGGAAATATTCAGCCATTTTTGACTTTTGGTCTTCTATGAGGAAAGCATCAAGTGAACAAAATTTGTTTCACTCTTCATCTGAGTGTTGAGGCAACATAGGACAATTCTTTTCTAAACAAGAGAGTACCTGTGATCTTATTGGGCTGGGATGTTGAATTTTAATAAGAAAAATGTATTAAAATATATAAATACTAGATTTTTTAAACTGTTAGTTAAAAGAAAGTGATTCTAGTGATTTAAAAATTCCTATAGTATGATGGCCAGAAAACTCACCTGGGCTACTTCAATATTTATTTTGGATAATATATGCTATATTACAGAATAAAAGAAGAAAAATGAAAAAAATAAAGAAAATTTCCTTATGAGAGAGATTACTAAATAACCAGAAATCCTCTGAGACAAAGTGGGAAAGAAATTTACCTATAAGCAAATATTTTACAACTAAAAGGATGGCCGCTGAGAGGGAAAGAAGACAGGACAGAGGTGGGAAGAGAAAAGGGTGAAGAGTGATGTTTTTTTATTCCTTCAGAGAACATTATCATTTTTTCATCATTAAACCCACAAAATATTTTCAAAGTGTTTTTATGTTACTTCTTTCTTTTCTTCAGAGTAGGAAATACAAGCTTAAAAAGGAAACTGGCAAATAACTCCTCTTTTTCAAGGAATTTAGAAATTCTTAATGACAGATTTGTATCTCTGGAAAGAAAGTAGATTGACATACATGAAATCACTAAGATAATACAACATTTATAAGGCTTATGGAGTAGAAAACATCAAAAGTTTTAAAATGTAGATATCAGATCACTCTGAGAATAAGGGAGAGGCTTGGCTTAATCTAAATGAAGGATATCGCTACAATGAAAATTCTGAAGTGAATTTCAAGTTTCTCTTAATACAAACATGTTCTCATGCTTTGGAAAATCTAAGGATCAAGTTGAATAAATACATACTCCTGGACTTCCTAATTTTGCTCAATTACCTTTCTTTTTTCTCCATAATGCT
This sequence comes from Globicephala melas, assembly GCF_963455315.2. Lineage (NCBI taxonomy): Eukaryota > Metazoa > Chordata > Mammalia > Artiodactyla > Delphinidae > Globicephala > Globicephala melas. The sequence continues at coordinate 62,872,789 of NC_083322.1, forward strand.
TCAAAGAAATGCTGAACTATAATCATAAAATGTTATATTCTATGGGAACTTTAGTATGAAACCACAGTAACTTAACAGTTTATGTTGTTCTAAATAATAGTTTTATTATCAGAAAAATAAATATTTATTGAGGGCTAGATTTCAGAATAAAACCAATATGACTCAAGTGATGCTTATTTTAATATAAATAACGTGGTTCACTTTACTACTTTTATACATGATGCATATTTTAAACTTTGATTGCTCCAGAAAAATCCAGAAAAATCTTTATGATAGAAATTTTAAATAATCTTTACCTCGTACCAGGGCCACAAGAATAATAGTTAAATGGTTCAATAGTTAACCATTTAGTTACTAATGGTTTTACAATAGTTAAAGTTTATGTTGTATAACCTCGTGGCACATTACAATTTCCAATTTTAAATAAAATAACAATGAAGAGGGGCTTCCCTGGTGGCGCAGTGGTTGAGAATCCACCTGCCGATGCAGGGGACACGGGTTCGTGCCCCGGTTCGGGAGGATCCCACATGCCGCGGAGCGGCTGGGCCCGTGAGCCATGGCCGCTGAGCCTGCGCCGTAGCCTGTGCTCTGCAACGGGAGGGGCCGCAGCGGTGGGAGGCCCGCCCGCGTACCGCAAAAATAAATAAATAACAATGAGGAGAAGGAGAAGGAGGAAGAGGAGTCAGCAGAAGAGAAAGATGGTAACAGCTGGTATTTGTTAAGTGCTTACTTGTCTATGGGCTCTGCAATCAGAATGTCTGGGTCTAGTTTTGACTCTGGCACTTACTGGGAAAGTGACCGTGGGAAAATTTGGCCTGTAGTGACAACCAGCTCTATATTTCATAATTGATTTGGCCTTGCTCCTTCCCCACTTTGCTCCACTCCACCTCCCTCTCCAGTAATGAGGTCACATACCCGCCTTTGCTTCAGGTTCTGTTTTCTAGGGAACCCAAGCTACCGTGGTGGCTTTGTCAGTACAATCTGCTACCAGGGCACATTGAAGCCCACCAGAATTCTAGCACTCAATAAAAATCCCTTAAACGTAACAGTGTTCCTGGTTTTTTTTTTTTTTTTTTTTTTTTTTTTGCGGTACGCGGGCCTCTCACCGTTGCGGCTTCTCCCATTGCGGAGCACAGGCTCCGGACGCGCAGGCTCAGCGGCCATGGCTCACGGGCCCAGCCGCTCCGCGGCACGTGGGATCTTCCCGGACCGGGGCACGAACCCGTGTCCCCTGCATTGGCAGGCGAACTCCCAACCACTGCGCCACCAGGGAAGCCCTCCTGTTTTTTTTTTTATAAGTTCCATTAACAAAGGCTTGTAGTTCTTTAAATTTTCTTTCTTTCATTGCAATGAAATCCATAATCTTGTTTTGTTGTGTATAAGACTCATCTCACTTACAAAAATCGGTTACACTGGGTTGTGACAGTTTACTTATGAAGTAAACTACCATGTAGACTTTATTTTATTGTCTTTAGATGCAATCAATACAAGCACATTAGAAAGAAGATTAGTCTGAACCTAAGTTAGCATGGATGAGGATTCTACACTGGCCTGGTTTTCTCATTATAAATTATTTTTCTTTAAAGGTCTTTATTAATGAACGTAGGAAACAGAGGATGGAGAGAAAGAAGGAAGAAGGAACAATCCTTAGAAGTTAATGTTAAAGATTGAGAACAGGCATCATTTTAAAAAGTAGCTTACCCTTACGTGAATCATATAGCATAGTGTTCATGCAACATACATGTACAATTTAAAGCATGAGAAAAAAACAAACACATTAACCCACCACTCAGCTTAAGAAATAGAACAAACACTACAAATGCTTGAGAGGACTCTTGCACAGATGACACATTTAAGCAGGAAGGCAAACCCCATGGAACCTCCTGGTACCGCAGTTCTAAATGTACAACTTTAAGGGGAAGCAATTCTCTTGAAAGAGTTTTATTTTCTTTGGGGGGAGAGGGAGTGGTACAGATAACAGTCCCAGACATGTCAACTTGATAGTTTTTTTTCTTTTTTGCAGTTTTAGAAGAGATTATATTCGTGAAAACAACTAAGTTAACATTTTTCTCCTTTCACTATTTCCTTGAATACTCAAACAAACTAAATTGCATTCTAAAGGTATTTTAAAACTGCCTGAATTGAAAAAGATTGTGAAAGATGCTTTCTGACTGTGTGTCTTTTGGCAGCAATAGCAAATTTGTTGATATTCTTATTATCCCAGATATTAAAAATCAAGCATTTTCAGGATCCTAGGAAACTTAAAGCATTCGATTATACTGTCCAGTTGTTCAAAATTGTCTCTGAAGTATGTGAAAGTGAAATAAAAGGGAATGTCTAAAACTAATACAAAATTTAAAATTGTACATTCACATTGAATATCCATAATTCAGAAAATCTACCTCTGTCTTTAAAAAGGTGAACTATTTTTTCAAAAGTCCTTCTCAATGTTATAAACATATTTGGTGTCTAAAGTAAAAAAAAAAACACTAAAATTTTATTTTCAGTCTCTTTTGTTTTAATATGGCTTTTGCATCTTTAGATCTTGATTCAGTCGCAACTTGTGCCACTTCACGGGCAATTTGCCTGAATACCGCCTGCGCACTTCCTCTCACAGTAGCTGAGGGGGTGACTTGGATTCGGACACTCAAAACTTATCTCTCAGTGGGGTGCAAGCTCCTTATGTCACTCTTCCCGCCTCCCTGCTACCACATTACTTGTGGTTAGTTTCATGCTGAGCACATTTTCTTTCACATTAATACTCAGTTATTTTTCAAATGGCTTTGCAGAACAGATGTTCTCATGTGAGTTCCCATCTTTCTTCTTTCTCCTGATATTTTTCACAAAAGACTTCCCTGCTATTCCTCGTTTATTCCCGGGATGGGAGTGGGGGAGCGGAGAATAAAGACTCAACCTAAGTATCCTAAAAAAACTGTTCCTTAGATATCTTCCTGCGTAATTTGTCCCCATCTATTCCTCCTGATATATACCTTTGTGGAAAAGAAATTTGCTTCCTGATTTTTTATCTACTCCTATGTAAAATTTTCTCCTGAAAACTAGTATATTTTCATTTTAATATTTTTTGATTAGAGAGATTTTTACACAGCACTGTCAAGGTAATCTGTATAAATATTGCTTTTATTCCAATTTTCATCCAGACCTAAGCCAGTGGTCATGACTTAAAGAGAATTAGCTTCCTATATCCCTTTACAACCTCCTTCTGTTGGTTCCATTTCAAATTTTAAATGTCATATACCCCCATCCTTACTTTCCGTCACTTAGCAGAGATGACTTCTAGCCGCAAGATTAATCAATTAAAAAGTTCTTAAATTTTTCTATTTCTGAAATTCATTTACTGGGGAGAGACACTGTAATCTTTGAAAGAAAATGAAAAGTTTTTCTCTTACTTCTTCAAGAGTAAGAGAAAAAGATAGTTTTGCATCCAGAGATCCAGAAAGAGTTGGATCTCTGGCCTTCCCTCCTGTTGCTAATCTTCTCTGCAAAGTTGTGCAGTGTAAGATGAAGTGTATCTACATTGCTCCTTCATTTTTCAAGACTAACTTGACTTTAAATTCAAATTAAAAAGAAAATTGTTGAGAATTCATTTATTTCAAATAAATTATCATTAGTTCATCCCATAGGTACAAATCCTCATTTTGAGAAGATTTATTTGAATCTAACTTGTTCCTTATGTCTCTGAAGTAAACTCTTGACAAAAAATTTACAGGTTGCCACCTAGGTAGGGGAGAAGCTTGAGTATTGAATCAGAGACCATTAAAATTGATCAATATGGTCCAATACACAGATCAGTTTCTCTCTCTTTCTCTCTCTCTCTCTCTCTCTCTCTCTTTCTCTCTCACTTTCTCTCTCAGCACAGAGGATTAGTAAAAGGAGAGTAAAAGGCTTCCAAATAGTTCTGCATTAGTAGATTGTAAACTTCAATTACTTCTCAAAAACGTTTTTTAAGAGAAAGGGAAGTGGAAATCTTTCCCAGATAGATTATAATTCAAAATCCCTATTGCAAAGGTATTTAAACATTTTTCATTAATAATAGTAATCCAGAATCCTAGAGTTCCCTGTCACTTTAAAATGCCAATTTGTTAAAAAAAAAAAAAAAAAAGAAAGAAAGAAAAAGAAATCCCCAACTTCCTATAGGCCAGCATTAATACAAAGTCACTTTATATCTGAAACATGCCATCAGCCACCTCTTTCTGAGAAGGAGGGCGGCATGCTGTTAATGTATGGCTGTCACTCACACACGTGGCTGTTAGGCAATGGAGGTGAAGAAGGGAACCATTAGTCTGCAATTCTTAAAATTTACATCCCCTGTAATTTTCAGTGAATGCTTTGCTTTTTTGGCATGTAAATTAGACAGAACCACAACTGCTGCCACCAGTTCATGGCATTTTCCTAGAATGAAGGTAGACAGCCCAGTTAGCTGTATTGAGACCCAAAAAAAAGAGGCGATTTTGTTTTCCATCTTGATTTTCCTATAATGGTCAAATAACAGAAATTTGTTTATCCCATCTGCATTCTTTAATGATCATGAACAGTGCCAGATCCCAGAGAGAATGTACAACACTCTCTGCTCTCTGGAGCTCAGTGTTATTCTCTGTCAGGAAAAATATACAAGTTGGCTTTCGTGTTTGTAAAATTCAATTCCCAGAATAGTAGGTTATAAATGGTAATTACCATAAAATACCCCACATTCAGATCTTGTTCTAAGAAGAAAGACCTGATATTTGGGATTGATTTTTTTCCTATCTTATTTCTAGAAATACACAAATGTGATGTATTTGCTCCTCACTCTATTCTTTATCGCATAGAGTTCATAACCGTGCATGCTATTTCACGTAAGAAATGGAAGAAAACAAAGCATTGGCTGAATTGTAATATAGCAGTTATGAGACCAAACAGCTTCACAAGAACTAATCCTCCCTTCATCCTGACATTTAAAAACACATCCCTAGGGCTTCCCTGGTGGCGCAGTGGTTGGGAGTCCGCCTGCCGATGCAGGGGACACGGGTTCGTTCCCCGGTCCGGGAGGATCCCCCATGCCGCGGAGCGGCTGCGCCCGTGGGCCATGGCCGCTGAGCCTGTGCGTCCGGAGCTTGTGCTCCGCAATGGGAGAGGCCACAACAGTGAGAGGCCCTCGTACCGCAAAAAAAAAAAAAAACCCAAAAAACAAAACAAAACAACAACAACAACAAAATCACATCCCTAAAGGCCTGGAGAAATGAACTGTGAGTCAGGTAATCTGAGTTCTAAATTCTAGCCTTGCCCAGGGGACCTGTGGTAAGTTGCACAAATCCCCTGAACCTAAATTTCCTCATGTTTAAAACGAGAACGTTGGACCTAATAATCTCTAAGTATGAATTCTAATAGCCTTTGACACATTTGAAGTCAACGAGAAAGACACTGGAAATGGCAGAACTCCAGTTTTCACTTTGACATTCTTCTTCTAAATCCTCTGCTCTGTTCTGAATAGTTCAGAACCACTACAAGCTCCTTGGGTTCATGAAGCCTTGGTCTCCTCATCTGTTAAGCACAGGGGATACCTCTGTCCTTAGGCCCATGTTGGCATGGGCACCCATGCAGAAGGGTTAGGCAGTCTGCCAAGCACCCGGTAAGTCCTCGACAGATGATGACTACTGTTATTATTTCCTAAAATCAGTGATAGTGCTTAAAACCATTTGTTTTGCTTTCTTGCCTCTAACAATTGTTTTCTAGGAGAAGAGATCTTCCCTCATTCTGGTGTAATAGCTTAAAGTATGACTGGTGACTGTAGAGCTGTACCTATGTGACAAATGCACAGCAAACTCAGAAACATTCATTATTGACAAAACAAGGGACCCCTATGTTCATCATAATAATAAAAGAAAAAGAGACATAGAGTCAGTTCTGCTATAATGCAGCATGTGTCACTGAAACTGTGCTATGCAAAATAGCATGATAGGGCTTCCCTGGTGGCGCAGTGGTTGAGAGTCCACCTGCCGATGCAGGGGACATGGGTTCGTGCCCCGGTCTGGGAGGATCCCACATGCCATGGAGTGGCTGGGCCCGTGAGCCATGGCCGCTGAGCCTGCGCATCCAGAGCCTGTACTCCGCAACGGGAGAGGCCACAACAGTGAGAGGCCCGCGTACCACAAAAAAACCAACAAGAACAACAAAAGAGCACGATAAAAAAAATACTATGTGGCTTCTGGGAAAATCAGGTTAGGAGGACAACACTCAAAAAACTTCATCAGTGACACATGAAAAGACAAGTAGTGATCTAATAAAAACAGTAGCACAGTTAACTGATTAAGAAGTACATTAATACTACAATAAATATGACACTTTACCTTGAAAATGACATGACGTTGCATTTGGAAGGGTTGCAGCCTGGAGTTAGTGTGGAGTCCAGGGAGCAGTGTGCCCTGGAATCGGAAGGAGAGTTGTACACTAGAAGGCGTGTCTGGTTGTGGCTCATAGCACGTGTGATGGACTGAGGTGGCTGGCAGACAGTTGAGGTGTGTGCACGTGTGAGTCTGGTATATTCCTGGGGGTCTTCATTCAGCTGAGAGCAGCCTTCTGCCTTCACATAGCATTTCTTGCTGACAAAAATCAGATATAAGCAAACATGAAATCTTCATTATGCTCAAATTGTTCCCTAATGTATCAATCACTTTGGAACAAATTTGTACTTTCAAAACAAGTGTTATAGCAGAAATGACTATATATAGATTCCAGGTAGTATTTCTCCTCAAATCTATTCTTTATTGAGATTATGCATATACCTGTGTGTGCATGTATGTACATACTACACTGAAGAATAGAAAATGAGAAGAATTTTCGTGTATATGTCTATAGTAAAATTATTCAGGGTTGAGTATTTTGCATAGTGCTGCATTTTTCCACCATAGTAAAGAACAATATTTGTGTTAAAAGAAAATCCAAATACCAGAAAAAAATAGGTCTTACAAAATCCTTATAAGCACTCTTTTGCTTTGAACCTTTTTCTCAAGTTCCATGTGTGTCTCAATTTCCAGCTTCAGTGAAAACAAGAGAGTAGGTGGTAGGGAAGGAGAGATACAGAGAAGAGAATAGAGTAATGGAAATTCAGTTTAAAATGCAGACAAATCTGCCGTTTCTGCTTGATAGCCCATAACATTTCCATGTAGTGCACTTTGCATGGCAGAATAGCTGCTAGTAATAGAATTCTCTCACAGTGGAGGTTAATTACTTTTCAGCTACAGCAAAATAAATTTCCTGTCAAGCCCATGGACAGGAATATGCCAGTGTCCCCATTTTTACCTGCGGTTTTAATTCAACATTAATATCTAACACTTGCTTGCATTTAGTGGGCTGTTCCTCTGAACAGTAGGAGCCCCAAAGGAATATTGAGGGATTGTCAGTTATGTAGTATCAAATGTGTGTTAAAAAAGTGCTCGGCCTCTCCCAGAGTACACTATAAGGAAGATTAACTGAGCTGCCTCTCACTTCAGAAAACAGGGCTGGCCCTCCTGGTGATGTGGAAAAGTGCAGCTTAACACAAGACAGGAACCGGGAAAGTGCGACTTCCTCAGTCCACAGTGGAGCGCACCCTGGCTTTCAGTTACGTCTCAAACTGACTGTTGGGAGGCTCTAAAAATCATTCATTTCAGTCTATTCTCCATTTTAATAAGGACAAGTCTTCTGCACAATGCACTGAACTTTATAGGATAATGTATCAACAGCTTCTTTTAATTATCCTGTTTGGGAGCTCAATTTTTTTTTCTCCCAAATGTAACCTCTTATCTATGACCTTAGTCATGTCCTATCATTGAAACAGACACTGTCACAGCCAGTTAATCAACGCCAACTTAGGCAATCCTGAAGGACAGTGGGAATAGAGAAATGAGTCTACATTGCTTCCCACTGCATAGACAGCTACACAGAATGAAAAAGCAGAGTGTTACTCCATCAAAAAGACTAGAGTTCATAGCTAAAATATTTGTGATTGTCAATTAGGAAAGAATTGATATGATAAGATATTTTCACATGTATTCTTCTTTCTATAATACAGCTCTTCATTTTCAAAATTCCCCACCCTGCATTCTCTTCCCATGAAAATTTTTAATTCTATATATCTGAGTACCCTACCCATAAAACCCTTCCTGATTCAGCTAATCCTATGTGGTCTCACTTTTCTTTGAAATGCTATAGAAGTCTGTTTTATTCTTTCCTGTGGCACTTATTATACTGTCTCATATAATAACTTTAATGCAATTTTTAACCACTCTCTTTTCCAATTAGATTGCAAGTACCTTATGACAATGTTTATTTTGCTTTTAATTTACTGCATCCCCTAGCATGATGCCTTGTTTCTAACGAATCCTCAATGAGTATTTGTTGAACTGACATTTCTTAAAGTTTAATCCTCTTCTGAGACAGAGGAAATTGGAGGAGGAGATACTCAGTGCATTAGGAAGTCTTAACTTTTCTATCTGTGACACTTTGTAATGAATTTATTTGCAATTCAGAATTCCAGTAGAAAATGATATTTGAGTGTGGATATCTGAGTGTTAAAATATTATAAAATGTTGAGTCAAATATCCACTTATGTTCTGCTGGAGGTTGGGAAACTAATAACCAATACTCTTCTTTTCCCTTCTCAAGGTTGAATCAAACAGAAAATAAAATACCTCGGACAGACTGATGGAGGTATCAGTTTTACTAAGCTTAAATGTGATGGTAACATGTGGCTGAGATGACACTGTTAAATCACGTTTCCTAATATTTCATGCCTAGACAATTCTATGTATTCTTCAGAAGAACAAAAGTTAACACCTGTCTGCTCACCTAAAGCAGGAAAAAGGAGAAATAAACAACTTTTGAATAGTAAGTTTCAAGTACCCTCGGGGTAAAACAGTCTGTTATAAAATAAATCAGGGGTCACAAACTTTTTCTGTAAAGTGCCAGATAGTAATTATTTTAGGCTTTGTGGGTCATACAGTTTCTGTCCCAACTACTTAACTCTGCTGTTAGTGGTGGTGTGAAAGCAACCATAGACATATGTACATGAATGAGCATGTCTGTGTACAAACAAAACTTTATTTATGGGCACTGATATTTGAACATCCTATACTTTTGATGTGCCACAAAATACTATTCTTCTTATGATTTTTTCAAAACAATTTCAGCTCCAAGATCATACACTGGCCAGATTTGGTCTGTGGGCCACAGTTTGCCAACCCTCAAAATAAACATTAGAGGGTCACAAATCAAGCCTTGGTAAATTTAAGAAAATTGAAATTGTATCAAGTATCTTTTCTGACCACAATGCTATGAGACTAGATATCAATTACAGGAAAATATCTGTAAAAACTACAAACACATGGAGTCTAAACAATACAATACTTAATAACGAAGGGATCACTGAAGAAATCAAAGAGGAAATAAAAAAATACCTAGAAACACATGACAATGGAGGCATGATGACTCAAAACTTATGGGATGCAGCAAAAGCAGTTCTAAGAGGGAAGTTTATAGCAATACAAGCCCACCTTAAGAAACAGGAAACATCTCGAATAAACAACCTAACCTTGCACCTAAAGCAATTAGAGAAAGAAGAACAAAAAAACCCCAAAGTTAGCAGAAGGAAAGAAATCATAAAAATCAGATCAAAAATAAATGAAAACAAAATGAAGGAAACAATAGCAAAGAGCAATAAAACTAAAAGCTGGTTCTTTGAGAAGATAAACAAAATTGATAAACCATTAGCCAGACTCATGAAGAAAAAAAGGGAGAAGACTCAAATCAATAGAATTAGAAATGAAAAAGGAGAAGTAACAACTGACACTGCAGAAATACAAAAGATCATGAGAGATTACTACAAGCAACTCTATGCCAATAAAATGGACAATCTGGAAGAAATGGAAAAATTCTTAGAAATGTACAACCTGCCAAGACTGAATCAGGAAGAAATAGAAAATATGAACAAACCAATCACAAGCACTGAAATTGAAACTGTGATTAAAAATATTCCAACAAACAAAAGCCCAGGACCAGATGGCTTCACAGGCGAATTCTAGCAAACATTTAGAGAAGAGCTAACACGTATCCTTCTCAAACTCTTCCAAAATATAGCAGAGGGAGGAACACTCCCATATTCATTCTACGAGGCCACCATGACCTTGATACCAAACCCAGACAAGGATGTCACAAAGAAAGAAAACTATAGGCCAATATCACTGATGAACATAGATGCAAAAATCCTCAACAAAATACTAGCAAACAGAATCCAACAGCACATTAAAAGGATCATACACCATGATCAAGTGGGTTTATTCCAGGAATGCAAGGATTCTTCAATATACGCAAATCAATCAATGTGATACACCATATTAACGAACTGAAGGAGAAAAACCGTATGATCATCTCAATAGATGCAGAGAAAGCTTTTGACAAAATTCAACACCAATTTATGATAAAAACCCTGCAGAAAGTAGGCATAGAGGGAACTTTCCTCAACATAATAAAGGCCATATATGACAAACCCACAGCCAACATCATCCTCAATGGTGAAAAACTGAAAGCATTTTCACTAAGATCAGGAACAAGACAAGGTTGCCCACTCTCAACACTCTTACTCAACATAGTTTTGGAAGTTTTAGCCACAGCAATAAGAGAAGAAAAGGAAATAAGGGGAATCCAAATCAGAAAAGAAGACATAAAGCTGTCACTGTTTGCAGATGACATGATACTATACAAAGAGAATCCTAAAGATGCTACCAGAAAACTACTAGAGCTAATCAACGAATTTGGTAAAGTAGCAGGATACAAAATTAATGCACAGAAATCTCTGGCATTCCTATAAACTAATGATGAAAAATCTGAAAGTGAAATCAAGAAAACACTCCCATTTACCACTGCAACAAAAAGAATAAAATATCTAGGAATAAACCTACCTAAGGAGACAAAATAACTGTATGCAGAAAATTATAAGACACTGATGAAAGAAATTAAAGATGATACAAATAGATGGAGAGATATACCATGTTCTTGAATTGAAAGAATCAACATTGTGAAAATGACTCTACTACCCAAAGCAATCTACAGATTCAGTGCAATCCCTATCAAACTACCACTGGCATTTTTCACAGAACTAGAACAAAAAATTTCACAATTTGTATGGAAACATAAAAGACCCCGAATAGCCAATGCAATCTTAAGAACGAAAAACAGAGCTGGAGGAATCAGGCTCCCTGACTTCAGACTATATTACAAAGCTACAGTAATCAAGACAGTATGGTACTGGCACAAAAACAGAAAGATAGATCAATGGAACAGGATAGAAAGCCCAGAGATAAACCCATGCACATATCATCACCTTACCTTTGATAAAGGAGGCAGGAATGTACAGTGGAGGAAGGACAGCCTCTTCAATAAGTGGTGCTGGGAAAACTGGACAGGTACATGTAAAAGTATGGGATTAGAACACGCCCTAACACCATACACAAAAATAAGCTCAAAATGGATTAAAGACCTCAATGTAAGGCCAGAAACTATCAAACTCTTAGAGGAAAACATAGGCAGAACACTCTATGACATAAATCACAGCAAGATCCTTTTTGACCCACCTCCTAGAGAAATGGAAATAAAAACAAAAATAAACAAATGGGACCTAATGAAACTTCAAAGCTTTTGCACAGCAAAGGAAACCATAAACAAGAGCAAAAGACAACCCGCAGAATGGGAGAAAATATTTGCAAATGAAGCAACTGACAAAGGATTAATCTCCAAAATTTACAAGTAGCTCATGCAGCTCAATAACAAAAAAACAAAGAACCCAATCCAAAAATAGGCAGGAGACCTAAATAGACATTTCTCCAAAGAAGATATACAGACTGCCAACAAACACATGAAAGAATGTTCAACATCATTAATCATTAGAGAAATGCAAATCAAAACTACAATGAGATATCATCTCACACCAGTCAGAATGGCCATCATCAAAAAATCTAGAAACAATAAATGCTGGAGAGGGTGTGGAGAAAAGCGAACCCTCTTGCACTGCTGGTGGGAATGTGAATTGGTACAGCCACTATGAAGAACAGTACGGAGGTTCCTTAAAAAACTACAAATAGAACTACCATACGACCCAGCAATCCCACTACTGGGCATATACCCTGAGAAAACCATAATTTAAAAAGAGTCATGTACCAAAATGTTCATTGCAGCTCTATTTACAATAGCCCGGAGATGGAAACAACCTAAGTGTCCATCATCAGATGAATGGATAAAGAAGATGTGGCACATATATACAATGGAATATTACTCAGCCATAAAAAGAAAGGAAATTGAGCTATTTGTAATGAGGTGGATAGACGTAGAGTCTGTCATACAGAGTGAAGTAAGTCAGAAAGAGAAAGACAAATACCGTATGCTAACACATATATATGGAATTTAAGAAAAAAAAATGTCATGAAGAACCTAAGGGTAATACAGGAATAAAGACACAGACCTACTAGAGAATGGACTTGAGGTTATGGGCAGGGGGAAGGGTAAGCTGTGACAAAGTGAGAGAGAGGCATGGATATATATACACTACCAAACGTAAGCTAGATAGCTAGTGGGAAGCAGCCGCATAGCATAGGGATATCAGCTCGGTGCTTTGTGACCGCCTGGAGGGGTGGAATAGGGAGGTGGGAGGGAGGGAGACGCAAGAGGGAAGAGATATGGGAACATATGTATATGTATAACTGATTCACTTTGTTATAAAGCAGAAACGAACACACCATTGTAAAACAATTATACTCCAATAAAGATGTAAAAACAAACAAACAAAAAAAAAACATTAGAGCTCACTGAAATTTTAACTCAATATTATCAGTCCCCTACCCTGACTAAACCTACAAAAAAGGATTGATAGTTAGCATTTGTCTACTTTATAATTTCTGTAGCTTAATTTCTGAATTTAAGTTCCTCCTCAACTAACATCAAAGATTTGCAAAAACTAATATCTATGAGGGTTTTTTAAATCTACAAAAGGAAAGAAGATGGTGATCAAGCATCGTGATTATTGGCAAACCAACATTTCATTTTACCTTCAAGCAGACCTTAACGCTAATGTATTTACAAGAGAAGTAGGAAAGGTCAGAGGCAGAGGCCTGCTCAACTGCAGGACTTTAAGGATCAGCCTAATTTAGGGGCACAGGACAGGGACTTCGAAGCGCTATGAGGGGTACCCAATTACCCAAGAAAATGTTAAGCAAAGGCAAACTGGTGACATTTACTTTCCTGCTTATTTTGTGAAAGGGCAAAGAAGTACAGTTTCACTTGACAGCTTCACTGTTTTCTGTGGGAAACAAAACTGGAAGTTTCTAAGGGCCAAACACTAGCTCTAGTTAAATTTATCCCACAGTTCCCCACTCAGGTTACCACATATTGGCAGGACAGGCACCTGCCTTTCGTTCAACGGAAGCACGACCCACCCATTTCCAGCTCTCTTCCCACATGGCAAAAGTACATTAACTGCTCCACCTTGATTCTCTTCCCTCCTCCTTTACTCCGTTTACCCCATTTTTGTTCTTTTGTCATTTTCACTAGTAGCAAACAGAACATTTTTAGATAAGGAGTTACGTTTTATCTTCCTTCCATTCTTCTTCCCAAGGAATAAAAGCTGCTGGCAGTTTGTTGTGTGTGCTGAGATTCATTTTAAATATGAACATATAAAGATGTGAGAATTTTAAGTCCTAACACTTAGAGTTATTTTCATTTTAAATTTTGCATTTTAAATTATTGCATTCTGCTATTTTTTTCCTGTAACTTACAGCAGTTGTCATCTATGAATATGTTATGGACAGCTTTCTAACTCAGTACAAATTTCTTTTTTTCTTTTTCTCCTGCATAGTTTGATGGCAGGGATAAAGCATTATGTATATAGTGTGCCTCTAGTGGGTGATCTGTGAAAAGATTTCCACTTTCTCTTTTCCTTTAAAATAAAAACATATAATGAGAAATTTGGACTACATAGTCTATACAGTTCTTTTCAATTCTAAATTTATGTGATTTTATGAGTGCATTTCTACTGTATTCTGTCAGGTGCTCTACCAAGTGTAGAGAGAGGTCTTGTATTTTTATCAGTTGTTTTTAAAAAAATGTATATAAGGAAGAAAAAAGAAGAATATGCCTGAAAATGCGACGTCAGTTATAATAAAAGAATTATCTATAAAAAAGTTTAATAATACATTTATTTTTTAATATTCTGGTTATTAGAAAACCTAAATAATTAATAAATATTAAGAAAGTGACTAAACATGTAGGTTAGACAGGAATATAAATTTTACATTATTCAAACACATGTGGCTTTATTAAAGGAAAACCACTATTTTAAAAATTCACAAGAAAGTTTCAGTCTGTTTCTAATTCTTTCCTCTCAGAAGTAAATTGCAAGAGAGGCAGAAGGAAAGGTAGCAAAATTTCATATATGTACATAACTTCTAAACTCAATTCTCACCAATACATGAGGGCTAAAATTTCAAGTGCACATATGAGCCTCTTAATGGCACAGATTCCCTTTCTGGGCAGAAGGCCCCCTAGGATAAAACCAAAGCAGTTGCTGCTGAAGAAGAATGTTGTGGTTTATGCATTGTTACTCTGCTCATAATTTATCCAGAGTCTGTAATTTATAGAAGGTCTGTTTTTCACCTCATTCATCACAGAGAGACAGTAAGGAGAGGAAAGCTGTACACATAAAAACTAAAAATCTATTTGCTGCCCTTGGCAAGCTTTCATTTCTTGTTCAACTCAGTTTGTTGTGTTTAACTCTTATTGGTTTATTCTGAGTCTGCAAAAGAAAAATGAGCCTGGTGTGTTGATCTCCTATAGAAAACTGCCTCCCAGAAAATCTCCAGACTTACTTGTCATTTTGTGTCCTTACTGATGATACCAAAAAGTAGGATTGCTGTGGGCCAAAAAAATAACAAACAATAAAAACACTATAATTTTTCCACAATATTTCCTATTTTGCATTTGTATTTAAAGTAACCAATGTTGTTTTATAAATTATTTGAAATAAATATAGCAGCCAAATTTTCTCTTTTCCTCTTTGCAATAAATTGCTACAGAGAGGCACTATGATGTAGAGTTTAAAAGCTTACAACTCCTTTCATCTGAGTGACCTTAAGCAAGTAACTTGGACTCCCCAGGCTTCACTTTCCTTACTTATAAAGGAAAGTAATAATATTACTCCAATTTTCTAGGGGAATCAAAGTATTAGGGGAATTATTACTTATAAAGCACTTAGGAGAGTCCTTAGCATACATCACAAAAGTGATAGCAATTATTACAAATCTTCCAGAGAACTTTGGTTACTCTGTCTGCTATAGACTGAATGCTTGTGTCCCCTCAAAATTCACATGTTGAAGTCCTACTCCCCAGGGTAGCTATATTTGGAAATAAGGCCTCGAAGGAAGTAATTAAGATTAAAAGAGGTCCGAAGGATGGGGATCTGATCCCATGGGATTAGCATCCTTCTAAAAAGAGACACCAGAGAGCTTGCTTTCACCCTCCATGCACTACCAAGGAAAGACCGTGCGAGCACACAGTGAGATGGCAGCCATCTGCAACCCAATGGGAGAGCTCTCACAAGATGTCAACCCTGCTGGCACCTTGGTCTTGAACTTCCAGTCTCCAAAACTGTGAGAAAATAAATTCCTGTAGTCTAAGCCAATCTATGGTATTTTGTATGGTAGACTGAGCAGAGTAAAACACCGTCTATTTTCTAACACCATTTATAAAATTAGCTGGACAAATTTTGTTTTATTCATTGAGATTTTTATTTCAGGTTTTTATCATGTTTTTTGGGGGGTTTCTTGTAGACATAGAAAAACTTATCCTAAATTTTATATGGAAAGGCACAGGCTCTAGAATAGCTAAAACAATCTTGAAAAAGGAGAATAAAGTGGGAGGAATCACAGTCTACCCTTTATTAAGGCTTACCTGTAGATACAGGTAATACTGTAATATTGGTGGAGTGGTAGACACATAGATTAATAGAATAGAGAAGCCAGAAATAAACCCACATAAATATACTACTGATTTTTGACAAAGTTACAAAAGTAAGTCAACAGAGGAAATATAATCCCTTTCAATAAATGGTGCTGGAACAATTGGACATCCATAGCTACAAAAGTAAACTTTGACCTAAACCTCACAGCTAATAAAAAATTTAATTCAAAAGTCTCATAGACTTAAGTGTAAAAACATGAAACTTTTAGGCAAAAAAAGAGAAAATATTATCTTGGGCTAGGCAGATAATTTTTAGACTTGACAACCAAAAGTATAATCCATAAATTGATACATTGGATCTCATCAAAATTAAAGACTTTTGCTCTGTGAAATGGAATGGAAACATTTACTCTGTTCAGAGGATGAAAAGATAAGCTACAGATTGGGATAAAATATTTGCAAACCACATATCTGATAAAGGACTAGTTTCTACAGCTCTAAAATTTAACAATGGAAAAAAAAATAGATAATCCAATTAGAAAATGGAGAAAAAAAGGCAGGAACTTACATGTCACAGAAGAATATGTACAGGTACAAATAAGCACATGAATAGATGTTTGACATCATTAGCTATTAGGCAAATGCAAATGTAAGCTTCAAAGAGATATCACTGCATACCTATTAAAATGACTGAAATTAAAAAAAAAATGACAATAGCAAATGCTGGAGAATATGTGGAGAAACTGGATCATTCATACATTGCTAATAGGACCTTAAAAATGATACAACCACTCTGGGAAAGAGTTTGGCAAATTCTTATAAAACTAAATGTGCAATTACCACATGACCCAGCAATTGCATTCTTGGACATTTATCCCAGACAAATGAAACTTATATTCACACAGCAACCTGTATGTGAATGTTCACAGAAGCTCTACTTGTAATAGCCTAGAAATAGAAACAACCCAAATGTCCTTCAATGGGTAAATTGTTAAACAAACTGGTTCATCCACACCATGGAATATTACTCTGCAATAAAAAGGAACAAGCCATTGGTACTTGCAACAACTTGGATGTATCTTCAGAAAATTATGCAGACTGAGAAAAGTCAATCCCCAAAGACTATATACTATACAATTCCATTTACATAACATTTCTGAAATGCCAAAATTATACAGATGAAGAACAGATTAGTGGTTGCCAGTGGTTAGGAACGAGGGTAGTTGAAGGAGATAAATGTAGTTATCAAGAGGCAGCACAAGAGATGCTTGCGACAATGAAACTGCTTTTTGTCATGACTGTGGTGGTGATTACATGCATGAAACTAGTGATATCTGAATCGTATCAAAGGATCATGTCAATGTCAATATCCTGTACTATAGTTATGTGAGATTTTACCATTGGGGAGAACAGGGTGAACAGTACAGGATTTCTCTGTATGTCTTAACTTCATGTGACTCTACGATGATCTCAAATGAAAATTTAATTTAAAAAGTAAACGGGGTTAAAATAAAAAATAAAACAAGAGTGGTCATATAATCAATTTGTTAAATTTGTAATCATCAGGCAATCCAGACATTATGGGTACATGATTCAGGATTCTGTACAGCATGGTGTCCAGAACGTATATAGTTCATACGTTTAGTTATTTTCCTAATCTGTTCTACTAATGTTATATCTTTCTTGTCCTTGAAAACTTCAATTTATAATTGGACTTGATAGAATAATTAAGACTACAGGAATTACGAGGCAGGGCATTAGTCTCAAGTCCTCCAGTTAAAGAAAAGTTGAACTTTTGACATGGATATAAAGCAGGCCCAGAAGGCTGCTGTTCAGCATAGTTTGATTCTTGGATTCAATTTCTGAACACTTTGAAGTCATTTTATGCCACTTGACATGAATCATTCATCTCAGCGACAATTTGTTAGTTAAATGTCAGCTTCTTGGTGTTCGTCTATAGACTTCACAGAGGGAACACAGGCTGTCTAACAATATTTTAAAAGACACTTCTAGCTCAGGCAGCATGCCCAAACAACAGAGGACACCTTCTACTGAAGAAGATCCTGGCTGTAGGAAAGCTTTGTTATGAGTAAATATACTAAAAATAAACAAATAACACATTTAAAGCACTAAATGAATTGTAACATAATTCCTGCTGAGAAGAAAATCTTCCCGGTTTTTAAAATATACATTCTTTCTTTCCCATTTCTACTAATATGGTAATTCAGAAGTATCTATTATTGTAATTTGTAAAAGACATAATGGGGATTTGTTGCTTCGAGTAGCTCTCTGCACGTGCTGCACACTGTCCACTTTGAAGATACCATCTTGTCTTTGGTTCCAAAGACAGCCTCTGTGATAAATGAGTCAGCAGAATCAAGCTGAACAACATCTAGGCCGTATTAATTACAGGTAAATCTAAAGAATTAAAATAGTTGTTTTCAGACTTAGTTTCAGTTATAAAACAAAGACAATAGCAGATCATAGTCACAGATTAGTAAGAGGATGTTGGTAGCATTTTAAACAATCATTATTTTACATTCTCTTTTAACTCCCAAAAAACCCTAAAACCTTTTTCCTTTAAAAAGTATAACAAGTGAATTTGTATTCAGTCTTGTCATGAGATCATGTGTAATCGCCACCTAGACATCAACATAACCTGTGATGAAATAAGAAATTTTTACCATACTATCACTTAAGGCAGGACAATTAACATGTGCTGTTATTTTAATTTTATCGCCCCCCAATTTTAATTATTACAATAAATGCACATGGTTTCAATAAGCAAATTCTAAAAAAAGTAGTAAATCCTTTGATGGAGCATGCACTGAAAATACAGGTATGCGGCAGCTTACTTTGGGGGGACTGGAAATAAGAGAGAGATTAACTTTTATATTTTGGGACAATAGTGAAGCCAAGGTTTAAAAAATTAAGTGCAGCTTGAACAGTTTCTTTCAAAACTAATCGTAGCTCTTTTGTCATTCTCTGCATGCTCAGATTTCTTCCATATAATATACAATTATTAATAAGAACTCTATCTTCTAATCTTGGCTGCCTTAAAAATATTAGCAGAGGCCATTTATCATCATATTTCTTATTAAAGCTTGGGAGAAATCCCACACAGCAGAGGATCTTGGAAGTTGGAACTGTGAAGAAAAATCGCTGTTATTTTCTCACTGATTGTGGCTACTGTCAAAAAAAATTACTATTACAAGATTTACCTGTATTTTAATTGACAATTTTCACAGATCCAGTGATTTAAAATTCCATTCCATGTCTTCTAGAATTATTCGTAGTTGCCTCTTTCCCCTCTTTTATTTAGATGTTTTACAATTACTCAGGGTAGTGTTTCGAGTTTCCCAACTCAGCTGTCAAGACAAAATCAGTTCTGTATAAAGATCCGTGGAACAGCCATTGGGCACTGCACCAGTGTGTGCAAAACAAAAACAAGACCTAAGTTTGGTTTGCTTGGGGGGACAACACAGTCAAAAATCTGATGTGTTCCTTCAATTATTATTTATTCCTCTTTACTGTTTTTGTTCTACTTGTTAATAATTTCTTGGAAATATTTTTCTTTTCCATATTTTGCTCTTCAGGGATACTTTTCAGCAAATAATTGATCATTGCTCTCATTCATAAAGAGCTTACATTGGTTTTCATTTCTAAACATTTGATGAAACTGAAATCAAATATCCCACTTTCAGTTATCTAAATCTTTCCAGAGTTTCCCTATGTCATAAAAACATAAATAATACAAATATATATGCTTCTTTCCTTTTTTCCAGCATCCAGGTTAGCATAGTATAAACCACTGATAAGCATTTTACTTTTTTTTTGCTTAGTAATATATCTTGGAGACAATTCTTTAATGAAACATAGAAAGCATCTCCATTCATTTACAGCCATGTATGTATGCATCACAATTTAACTGGTTCTTATTGATGAACGTTACGGTTGTTCACTTTTTTCCTATTCCATACCATGCTTTACTGAATAACTCTGTGCATTTATTCTTTTATTGCATTTGTCTGTAACTGGAGGATAAATTTCTGGATATGAAGGCTATGCTATGTAATATTTAAGCAATATTATAAAATTGCAACCTAGGACAAGGTTTTTCAACATCCACTCTAATGACCCTTTGGGCTAGATCATTCTTCGTTGTGGAAGACTATCCTGTACCTTGTAAGATGAGTAGCATCCCTGGCCACACTATATGCCATTAGCACCCCACCCCCTCCCCTCTGCTCTGTTCTGCTCCATTTGTCATACCAAAAATGTCTCCAGATATTGCCAAATGTTCCCTGGGAGAGCAAAATCACCGCAGTTAAGAACCACTTCTCAGGGGCTTCCCTGGTGGTGCAGTGGTTGAGAGTCCGCCTGCCGATGCAGCGGACATGGGTTCGTGCCCCGGTCCGGGAGGATCCCATATGCCGCGGAGCGGCTAGGCCCGTGAGCCATGGCCGCTAAGCCTGGGCATCCGGAGCCTGTACTCCTTAACGGGAGAGGCCACAACAGTGAGAGGCCCGTGTACTGAAAAAAAAAAAAAAAAAAAAAGAACCACTTCTCTAAGCAGTTGTATCATTTACAGCACTACCAGCTGAGTGAGGCTATTTTCCTTACCAACAGTGTGTGATATCAAGTTTCAGAATTTTTAACACATTGATGAGGAAGGGAATGGAATCTCAGTATCATTTCAATTTGTATTTCTCATAGTATGAGAGGATGAGCATCTTGTCATATATTTTTGCCTCTTCTCTGAATTGTCTGTTTATATTCTTTATACTTTGATAGTCTATTTTCCCTTTATATTTGTTTATCATTTCTTATACATTTCTAGATGACTTTTATATATTAGAGAAATTATTTCTTTGCAATATGAATTGAAATGTTTTTAAAAGTTTGTTTTCTGAATTTTATTAGGCGCTTTGATGATGCAGATTTTTATTGTTTTATGTAGTTGTATTTATCAATATTTTTATGACTTCTGAATTTTGAGTCATAATTAGAAAGGATCCCCATTCCATGATTTTCAAGGAGATCATCTATATTTTTGTCTAGTACATTTATAGCTTTATCTTTTATGTTTTTTATCATACTTGAAATTTATCTAATGTTCAGTGTATCAACCTTGTTTCTGCAGATTTCTTTATAGTAATTTTTAAATTACAACATTCTTTTATAGATCCTTTCCTTTTAACTAGCAGAAACATATGATTAATCAAAAGACCATGGATTGAGCAGCCACTGGCAGGTATAGTCTAAAACTACCTTGTATTTCTTACATGAATCTTTAATTCTATCAAAAGGGTCTGTTTAGTAGAATCAGTCTTCTAATTTTAAATGCAAAGTTTTATAATGTTTTCTCTTTTTAATAGTAAAATTATATTTTCCCATAGTTGTGTGGGTTTTGTTTTTGTTTCTGTTTTGCAACAGGCCAACATTTAAAAGCTCAAATGGAGATTTCTTTTAAGAAAAACTTTACTACTATAATATTTGAAACATATGAGATGACATATAGGAACTCTCTTTGGGAGCTTATTGGCTTTTAATATAAGAAGTATAAACCATATCATGTGAGGATGTGCCTATGCCTTTAAAAGAAATTCTTTTATAATAAAAATCATTGCAAATAGACAAAAACTTCCCTCTGAGCCAGGTTTATTTTTAGGTAAAACCATAGAATCTAATCAGGTTTCTTGTTATAATGTAAAGTGGAAATATAAAGATGCCTGATTATTTTGTGTTAGGACCAACCGTTTCATTCTATCACCTGTCTTTTTCTATCACCTCCAGTGTGATATCCTGGAATGGGGCTCCTGACACATAATGGAAAGCTTCAGAGGAAACATTAATATGTTCCTTAGTTCAAGTAGTCCATGTTATCACAGAAGCAAATGAAAAGTCTCCCGACCTTTTCATTTACTTTTACGACAACATGCTCTGAGAGGAAAGATTTTTGCCAGCTGTTTTAGTTTTAAATTACAGTGCAGTGATTGGTTTCATTTCTAGGTCACCCATAGCAACCATTATATGCAAGTACAAGTGAGCAATGGATGCATGGGAAATTCTCAAGAATTTAAGTTCAAATGCTGTAATTTATTACCAAGAAGGTTTTTTTAGTTTGGATCTGGCAGGATAGGGGAAATTCACATTCTTTGTTCATTAGTTTCTTTTTTTGGGCGGTGGGATGTCTTTTAAAAATTCATATCCTTTAAAAACTATTAATTCTTTATGAATAACCCTTCTAGCAGTACAAACAGGATTCAGATAGTTTTGAGGTGTGTCCCACTGGCCTCCTAACAGGCTTCCTGGTGGAAGTAAGAAAGTTTTGAAAAGAGAGTGAAAATCAACATCTTACACCTGCTTCTACCTCCATTCTTTAGAACCTCATATTAGAAGTGACAGGTCTTAATTCATGCTGGTATTGCTATTTTTTACCTGACTCTTTTTTTGCTTACTTGTTATTTGCTTATTATTGTTTTTCTACATCTAATTTATTTCTTCCCAGTTCTTCTCAGGAGCCTAGAAGCCCAAATGAATAGAAAACCTTGGCTTCCAACAGCTTGGCACTCCCCAGATGTTTCTACACATCTGGCTTCACACTGATGCTTGAGAGTGTCTTGGAAGAGGGAGTTCACCTCAATAGGTAAATTTTTAATCCCTGAGGTTCTTTATTTTCCTACTATTCAATGATACTACAAAACATTTTTGATAAGTACTTAAGCCAGAGGTTTGCCAATTTATTAATAAAGTGTAGGATAGCAAATATATTAGTCTTTGTGAGTTATATGGTCTCTGTTACAACTACTCAAGGCTGCCATTGTAATGTGAAAGCAGCCATAGACAATACATAAGCAAATTGAATATGACTGTGTTCTAATAAAACTTTATTTGTACATGCTGAAACTTTAATTGCAAGAGTCATAAAATATTATTCTTCCTTTGATTTATTTCAACCATTAAAATAATGTAAAAACCATTCTTAGCTTGAAGCACACAAAAAAAGAGCAGGAGGGTCATATTTAGCCCACAGACCATAGTTCACATATTCTAAACAGCGATTCTTCAACTTGAGTGTGCATTAGAATCACCTAGAAAACTAGTTATACTGATAGGCCCTACCCTCAATATTTCTGATTCGGTAGTTTTGGCTGGGGCCCAAGATTTTCTATCTCTAAGAAGTTTCCAGGTGATGCTAACATTGCTGGTCTGGGGAACACATTTTGAGAACTACAGCTCTATATCAAGGGTTGGCAAACTTTTTTGTAAAGGGCCAGATAATAAATATTTTCAGCCTGGCGAACTATACAGTATCTATTGCAACTACTAAACTCTGCCATAGTAGCACAAAACTAGCAATAGACGATACATAAATGAATGGAGGTAAGGTATTGTAATAAAACTTTATTTACAAAAACAGGCAGTGGCTGGATTTGGTTTATGAATGTGGTTTGCTTACCCAGGATCCAGAAGACTTCCTCTTAATCAAGAGTAAGAAAGGAACCTATTAATGTTTTTTTGATGAATAAGCTTTAAAAGTCCTTGCATAACTTTTTGAGCATACAATGATAAAAATATTTTTAATTGTATTTTTTTATAAATAGTTTATCAACATTCAAGTAAATACATCTGTGTCAGATTTCACTGCTGATACTGAGAAATAACAATAGAAAAAAATCTGAGCTAACAGAGAAAATGTGCATGAAAAAAACATTGCTTTTTTTCCTCCTTTATTGCTCTGCTGGCTGCTAAGAAGTAGGTTTGATTCCACTCATATTTTAGAATGAGAGGATAGGAATATTATAGAGAGCTACAGGTTTGTGGCTGGATGGCTCACATCAGGATGAGTAGACGCTGGGAGTCCTCTAAACAGCAGAATTCAAGGACTTTACCCTGAAGTGCAGCGCTGACACTAATTATCCTATTTCTTCCAAGGACCCCTCCCCCTTCAATTCTTCCTAAGAGAATTCTCTGGTATTTTGCCTTGTGTAAATGCCTGGTGTATATAAAGTTGCCACTCACAGAATTTCGGTTAACACCCCTGTTTTCAGATTCTCTCCTCTCCTCTGTCCCTGACATACCAGCTGTCTTTGAGTCTGAATACCTTAGAACTGATATATAATATTACTTCTATACATATACAATGCCCTCAGATTTGGTTTGCAGGGAACTTAGTGAAAATGACAATACATTCTGGGGGAAAAAAAGCATCCTAAAACTCCAAAGAATTGACTGAAGTTTGTATCAAAGAAACAAAAATTAGCTTATCAGTAAACACTGCCATGTCTAATAGATGAACTTAACAACAGAGTGACTAAGTTAGCAAGTTGTGTATTGCTAATATGTTTGGCAGATGCAAACTTTTTGACTTCTAGAAACCCAGGCTACTTTTTATCAGTCCAGTCTGGGCCATCAGGCTCTATTCTTTCTTCTCTTCTCCCAGGGGAGCCATGCTATTCCCTCCAGACCGCTTACACCCATGTTTGTTATTTTCTCATCATGTTGCAAGGATAGTAGAACACCTTTCAGTAGAAACTCTACCTAACTGCCGTATTTCAGACAGGTTCTTGAATTTCTTTAATATCTATTGGTAAGATTTCCATCCAGATTCCAAGTGGATTACAAATGCTGCAAAATGCTCTTGGTTTGATAGAGTGTGACGGCTCATGTCAAAGTCAATTGCTGTCAAATCTAATTTATTACTTTATTGAAAAGTTGGACATGTTGAAGTTCAGCTTAATTGAGATTGCTCATTACACGCTATCTTCCCTGAGTGGAAATATAAAGTGAATGCCACTTTAAGTATAGGAGGTGAAGTTTCTGCAATAATGTAAAAATAGCGTATGATGAGATAAGAATCCTATGTAAGGCACACTATTATCAGCAACCACAACTGCTCCTACTGTAGCAGTTCGGTACAACACAATCTCTGCAAAGGAAGCCAAAGCAATCATAAGCATTTTTATAGCAAGGCTGTTCATGCTTATATAGTATTCAATGCGTCAGCACTTTAATTATAAACTCTCTTTTGTATAAGTTTAGAGCCAAGCTGTAAACGTCCCAAAATTATTTTTTTTCCAAAATTATTTTTAAAAAACTCATTTGTGTTTAAAATAAAATAACTTGAGAATATTTTTAAAGGCTAATCAGAGTTTGTTATTAAATAGCAAACACATCAATTAGTTTGTGCAACAGAAAGGCCCCTGGCAAAAGTAGATCACCAATAAAAGAAATATTGAGCAATTCAGAAATGTTTAGAAATATAAAGTACTCACAGGCAACTGGAAAATTATTAGATAATATAAAATATTTTGCTTTGAAATTTTTAAACAATAGATTAGAGCCCCCATTATAGACACCACAGTATCCTACACTTTTATTTCACAGCATTTACAAAAATTGCAATTAATTAAATACTATTTGAGTGTTTTTTAAAAAATGTTTCTCACAAGACTACAAGTCCGGGGAGACAAAAATCACACCTCTCTCAGTTTTATTCCCAGTCATGTACGTTGACTTTTGCCCATAGTATGTGTTCAAGCTGAATGACAAAACTTACATTATAAAAAGCACTTGTATATTTTAACAAATAAATTACTGATCAACAATACACACCAATATCATCACTTTAATCACTTATTTTATTCTGTCATTTCAGTTTCTGAGATATATTTTCTTTTACATATGAATAAAATCATATTTATAGAAAATTAATTTCACTTGAGTGCATATGGATATCTTTACCCTCTCTAAATAATTTTCTTGTATTTATTCTGAATCATTTTTCTTGTAAGTCTAAAACAATCAAATCTAATTTGAAGAGGAATAACTTACTGCATTCAGATATAGATCCAGTTATTGAATAAAACATTCAGCCCAGCTTTTGAAAACTTTACTGTTTTCAGCTTTAATGAAGTATAATTGACAAATAAAATTCTAAGATATTTAAAGTGAATAATGCAATGATTTGATTTCATCTAGTTAATTAACACATCCATCACCTCACATATTTAGCTTTTTTTTTTGTGAGAACATTTAAGTTCTACTCTCTTAGTAAATTCAATTTTTTCAACTATGCAATACAGTGCTACCAACTGTAGTCACCATGTTATACATTAGATACTCAGACCTTACTCATCTTGTAACTGAGAGTTTGTGACCTTTTACCAACCACTCCTTGTTTCCCATCACCCTCACTCAGACTGTGGCAACTACTTTTACACTCTGTTTTTAATGACTTCTACTTTTGTTTTTTACATTCCACATGTTAGTGATAACATACAATACTGTCTTTCTCTGTCTGACTTATTTCACTCAGCATAATGTTCTACAGGTTCATCCATGTTGTCACAAATGACAGGATTTCCTTCTTTTCTAAGGCTGAATAATATTCCATTGTACTATATATATATATATATATATATATACACACACACACACATACCGCTTTTCTTTATCCATTCATCTGTTGACAGATACTTAGGTTGTTTCCATACTTGGATTATTTTGAATAATACTTCTGTGAACATGGGAGTAGAGATATGTATTCAAAAATAATGATTTTATTTCCTTTGGATATATTCCCAGAAGTTCTAGTGCTAATTTTTTGAGAAAACTCCATACTGTTTTGCGTAATGACTACAACAGTTTACATTCCCATCAACAGTGTATAAAGGATCCCTTTTAAAACAGATTCAAATGGTGAAGTTTACATACAACAACATCCTAATCTTCACCATCATACCTAAATTATCATGTGAAGTGTTCTACATAACCACAGAATCAGTAATACTACATAAGGTTGCCTATCATTATTACATAGGGGGCAATAATGCTGCAGGAGGGTGGGGGGACAGGTTGGAAAGAATGCTTTCATTGTTATTAATGCTACTATTACACAAAATTATATTATGATTAATAAATTTTAGTTTAATTCTCTACTAAAGTTAATATCCTTAAAAGTTAAATGAGTAACAGCAATACTGAAAATGTTAAAAGCATTTTAACTTCAAGAAACAGAATTTGTAAACATATATTTTGCTCTTTATGTGGAGTCATGATGAAATAATGCTAATATAAAAAAGGAAATAATCTTTTAAAATATCCAGGGTATCTAGACCCTGTTTGTACAGTGATAAAACCTGATCAAATCATAGAAGCTCACATTACAGTTGACACAGTTTTTGTCACTTGTACAACACTGTTTCTAGTCTACTCATCATATCATGAATTGAGAATAATTCTTGCTTCAATTTCAGAGCTAATGGCTGTTGTTAGATTATATCACAACATTAAAACTATTTAACTATGAAGTGCTTTCTATAGGAACTTTTCTATAACATTACACACAAAGACATATCTGTAGTTTGCCTGACAGGGTATCTTAAAGATGAATTGTTGCTCAGAATGGCTAAAGAAAGGAAAAGAAGTTTACGCAAAGGAGTCATTCGAAGACTGTAAATTTGGTGAATCATTATAATGATGGACTGGCTTTACTATCTTCAGCTAACACACACATCTTCTTGTCTAGAATAGTGAAACTTGCTGTATTATAATTTGGTGGTATGGAATAATACTAATCATGTTAGCTTCAGTAAAAAAATGCATACACATTTTGACATGAAGAAATATCAAATATGGCCTAAGGTTATTATATAACAAATTGGATATATTGACTAGATATTGTATGCTAGTTTGCATTATACAGTATGCGTTCAGTTGAGTCCTATTAAGGCTGCTACAACTTTTTTTAGGACTTTTCTTCAGAAAGCTTCTATTTAGCCATCAATCATTGTTTAAACATTGCTTTCTCCATCAATGTCAAGGTGTCGTTACTGATGATAATTATTTTCTGTATGTGGAAATGTGTATAAACTTTACAAGTTCACATAAATATCACATTTTACTTTACAGTCATTATTTAAAGGAACTAGGGCAGAATTGGATGGGCTAAATGTTATTTCTGACTTTTCTCCCCAGAATTTTAAACACAATGTGTGGGCAGTAAAGTTGCAACTTCTTGGAAAACAATACAAAACACATTGTATTGTTTATAATTGTGCTACAGTTATCTTAAATCATACACATTTCTCTTTCTTGCTCCTATTTCTCTGTTTAAATGTGTCACCTGTGTTTGGTACGTGTTCCATCATGGTAGACAAGATCCCAACAATATTGCAGGAGTCCACCATATTAATGTTGAATATTGAATTATTCTCTTGGAAGTATAGCATAAATGCATATATTATTTGCTTTCATTTCAGATTCAGATATTTGGTGTATTTTCTCTTTGTTCTTCCCATCAGGCACATAGATGATCTTTGACAATTGCTATAGCGAGGTCACGTTTCATAGTTATCATAGGCTTTAGACATCCAATCAGTCAAAGACAATTTGAAATCATAGGTCATATTGTGGTTAAAATATTATTTTCTTGAAAAAAAGCAAGCTGCAGTGGTAATGCAGATTAATAAACATTTTAATTAATCTAGCTATCTCTTCTTAGAAACAGAGTTGTATCTTTCTCTGAGTGAGGACATTTTTATCCATCTCCTGCTTAAATAACATCAACCAGGTTGAAAACTGATTGACTGCAACATGTTAAATTCAACTCAAGAACACAAGCATCTTATCTTCTTACAACATTGTCATTCAAGACTCTAATCAAGACCATAGTGAAGATATAGGTCACTTACACTTCAAGGTTTATAAAGGCAACTGAAGACTGCTTACAGATCTATTATAAGGAATTGATTTGGATATATACAGAACTGTCTTACTCTTCAGCCTCTGTTATTTATTGCACTTGTAGACTTGAGAGACATAGTTTCCCTATAATCTTATTCATGACATAGAATAATGGAAACATAGAATCTTGGAATTAGAAGGGAAAGTAAGAAATGGGTTTCCAAATGTAGTTTGAATGATTTGAAAGATAGTGATTTTACTATCTCAGAAGTTGTTTTCTATTTACGGGCACCTCTGGGGTGTTCCCTGAGGATTGTTAGGTGAATGATCTGGATATTTGCAGAGGACTAATGTAGTATATAGGCAGATAAAGGCAATGAGAAATCAGGTTTGTCAATCTGATTTGGTTCTTATTATAGGCTGGTGAAGACTGAGGACATTCAGGTCCACAGACAGCCATCTGGTACTGGACTTGCTTTTCTGCAGGTCACCTCAAGCCATCTCCTAATTTTTCTTCCAGTTTTCTCTGTACTACAAGTACCGGTGTGCCCCAACTATATACCCAAACTCATTGCTTATAACAGTAAATCATAGTTAAGATCAGACCATAATGTTTAAAACAAGTTTAGTATTATCTTGGATATTTTTATAAATTAATATTATAAAGCATTTAAAATTAATTTACTGAAATAAACCAATAGACACAAACCCTAAAACTCGATATGAATATCTCTGGGAAAATAAACCATTATCCTCTACAAATCAGTGGCATATTCTTCAGCAGTAGCAACTTGTCCAAAAAATAATACACTTTCCTTCTCTCCTTCTCATATCAGTAATCACCATAAAGTGCAGTATGCTTACCAAAATATTTCTCACACCTTATCCTATCTTCTCCATCCCAATACTATAATTTGTGTTGAAAAATTCATTTACCAACTTAAGTTTCTTCCCATTATTTAAAAATGTTCATAATGGGAGACAGTCTATCATAGCTGTTAAATATATGGGTTCTGGAGTTAGACAGTGCTAGGTTCAAATTTACATTTGACTGGTGAGGTAATCTTTGTCAAGTTACTTAATTTCTCTAAGATGTATCTACTTGCTAAAAAAAGCGGGATAATGATAACTGTACAATAATATTTGTAGGTTAAGTAAATCATATCTATATGTGTATATAAGTAAAATTTAAAAAATACTGTCTAGCATAAATAGGCATTAAATAAGTTTCTTCTTCTTTTTATTATTCTTATCTCCAAGATTCAGCTCAAATATCTCTTACTCAGTTTTCAGTATCTCTGGAAAAAGTCAATCCTTACATCTACTCTTGTCTTATGATGTCATCTTACAATCAAAGCTCTAGTATAGTAGTTACCATACTGCATCACTATTATTTACTTCTCTGTCTCCCTGGAAAAAATGTCCTTGAGGGAGAAGTCTGTGACATTAATCACTTACCCTCAGCTACCAGCATCATGCCTCATACAAAGAACATATTTAGTATTAATGGCCACAAATCCTAGGTACCAAAACGTTGCTACCATCTTCTAGTGACAATTAATGTATTTATGGGGTCAAAACAATTCAATAAGCACATGCTTAGTTTCAGGTAACACAATAAAAGAGCAAAATCTTCCATTACTCCTTATGAAATAAAATCCCTTATGTTGCTTTTATACCCACACTTGTTACTTTAAAGGGAAATTTAATCAACAAACAGAAAATCACAGTAGATATACAGGATTCTTTCATTCAAAAATGAAACAGATATAGAAAATTTCCCCTAACATCCAAGCTAAATTTTAGTAACATTTATTTTAAGGTATAGTTAACTTAAAAAAAAATCTGGAAATAAATTCTAAGAGTAATCTTCAAGTGGTAAGATACATAACTGCTATCAGCATATGCTATTGGTGTTGATAAGATTAAAATGATGAAATTTTAAGTAACTATCAGAAGAACAATTTATGCAACTTGGAGACTGTCCAAATAAAAACCATATATGATAGTTAATCAATAATGCTGACATCTGCTTTCCCTAAAGATCCATAAGTGAATATTGGTGAAGGTTATTAAAGTAATTGGATGAGCAACTACTTTAAACATATCTTTAAATGATAGAAAATGGTATTTAAATTTCTCTAGGAAATAGATCCTGAAATAGATAATAGTAAAAAGATTTTAAAATTCTAAACCTATCTATATTTTAAAGTGATTTCATAAGTTAAATTAGTAATAAGGCTTAACTTTAGGAAGAAAAACAAGAAAAGTATACAGAAAATCTCCATAATATTATGATATATGACATATATATTATGTATATTATGATAAACAAGTGTTACTGTCTACCAGATGCAGCTAAAATGAACTAAAATAGTAAGAATATATATAAATAAAAGATCTAAAACAGGCTTATTCAAATGTTTTTAATGGAATTTTACTAATCATTACTTCTTATCTCATCTTTTATAATAAACTCTATAAATTATTTTTTTTTAATTCACCACATGGAGGTTTTACATTAAAAGGCTTTGGTAATAGAATTGTAAGCACAATTGAAACGTAAGTCATAATGGACATGAACATTTGAAAAATAGAATGCATTAAATCACTAATTTAGCTGATGATCAAGAAAGGGAAGCAGGAAAGTACTGAAAATCTGTGTATATTTAGAGTGACAGATAGACCATGTTGGAAACTTATACTGTGGAATGAAATAAAAATAGTGTTATTGTTAAAGCATCCATAGCTTAATAAATCTGGACCCCAGACTAGTTGGTGCCTCAAAATGTTAAGACAATTTAGAAACTACATTATTTCTTTTTTAATGTAAGTACTTCATTTTCTAATTGAAAACAATACAGATTTATGATTTTAGTAACTGCAGACTAGATAAGTTAGACCTTTCTTCTGAAAAAAAAAGAAAGAAAACTGGAGGGAAAATTCTGCTTGAAGGCACAAGACAGCTAAGAAATAAATAATTACCCGGCCAAGATCCAGGAGAAGATAGAAATTCAGATATAAGGTCTCAATATTTGGAACTTTTAAAATCTTTGGGTGTTTGCTAATTCTAAGAGATTTTGAGTACGTCAATTAACAGCCTCCTTATGCTAAAGGAGCAAAGGTGGGAGAGCACGGCCACCTAAGTGTGGGAGGGCCTGGAAAACTCCTTGAATTTGCTTGGGACCCAACAGGGCTATACACTTTGAAAAACAAAACCAAACTAAACTAAACTAGAAGTAAACTGGCCTTCCCAAGGACCCAACTCCAAATTACCTTAATGCCTGAAATTGGATTAAGATGTGCTCAGATTGTTAGTGCTCCAGACACATGAGAGAAGTAAATATAAAACTTTGGGTATGAAGATGACATAAAGGCATAAATTATTTCAAATTTTAAAAATATAGTGTGTATCACAAAATTATAAATAAGAAGTGACACAGAGAGACAAAAATCACATAGATTAGAGTAATAACAAACAGAAGAAAGAGAGCCACAGGTTTTCCATATGTTAAACTAATTAGGCATAGACTAACAATATAAAATAACTAAGTTTAAAGTGTCAGGGTAAAAAAATTTCTTTGGAAATTTTGGAAGAAACATAGGATATCTGGAGAAGAATGAAACAGAAAATCTAGAATCAACAGTAAAAGTAACTAAAATTAAGAACTCAATGGGTAATCTGACACACAGCTCAAAAAAATAAAATATTCAGACTGAAATGTGGAGAGAAAAAAGAATGGAAAATAAAGAAAAGAAAGTATTTGACATAAGGCATAAGGTGAAAATGTATAATGCACATGTTAGATTCCCCAAAGGAGAGGAGAGAGAGAATGGGGCAGGCTCAATATTGAAGAGATGGTGGCTAAGAATTTCCAGCAGTAGTGACTAACATCAGCCACAAATTCAAGTGCTAAATGCCAAGTTTTAAAAAGAAAAGAGAAATATGGTTCAAATCACATTATAGTAATATCTCTGAAAACCAAAAACTAAAGTAGAATATCTTACAGGAAGCTACAGAAGAGAAAACTGATTGCCTTCAAAGAGAAAATAATAACACAGAGAGCTTATTAACCAATTCAATAGAGAGTAGGATATAATGAAATGATATCTTTAAAGTGCTGAAGGAAAACAACTTAAATTAGAATTCTATGTCCAGTACAAATATTCATTAAGTATAAAAGTGAAATAAATAAACTTTCAGAGAAGAAAAACTGAGAAAATACATTTCCGGAAAATTTGCCATAAAGGAAAATCTAAAGGGAATTCTACAGGAAAAAGAAAGAAAATGAACACGAATAGCATCTTGCGAGAAAAGATAAAGAGCAAGAAAGGGGAAAATATACTATCAATTGGTAGCATTTACATACATTAACAAACATTACTGTAGCATATAACTAAAGACGCAATAAATTGGAATCAAAAGTCCTTAAAAGAAGGAAAGGGTCCAATTATCATTAGACTTTGACAAGTCAAGATTCATGTCATAATCTCCAGGTTAAACACATAATAATGTTTTTAAAAAGTAGAAAATGTGTGAACAAAAGAAACTACAACAAGCATAAAAAATAGAAAGACCTCAGTAAAGTAAATTTAAATTTTACTGATGTTACATTAAAGATAAATGGATAAAACTAATTAAATGCAAAGGTTGTTCTACTTGATTTAAAAGATCACAGTTCTGTTTATTGTTTACAAAACAGTAAGATGCAGAAAAGATAAAATTAAAGAATGCAGTAAGTTATGACATGTAAAGACAAATTAAAATAAAACTAATATAACTATTAATATGAGACATTAGGACAAAAAGCATTTCTAGAGAAAGGGGGTATTTCACAGTGATAAAAGAATCAATTTAATAGAAATGTATAACGATTTTAATTTTGTTTGCAACATAAAAACGTAGGCTTACCATATATGAAGCAAAACTTTATAGAACTAAAAAAGGAAACAGGCAAACCTGTAATTCCATTAAAAAGCTTTAATAGAATTATATTTTTAACTGTTTAACTACAGAACAGAAGCCACAAAGTCAGTTATAAGTGATTAGAAGACCTAAACAACATGTTTAGGAAACTTGACTTAATGTTAATTTTATAGTGTGTGTGTGTGTGTGTGTGTGTGTGTGCACGTGTGTGTGTGTTCACTAAATGTTATGGCATTGCAAACAAGACTGCAGAATGCCTTTTTAAATTTGCAACCACATAAGGAATTTCAGAATTTGAATTGATATATACTATATACTCTGACCACAATGCAATTGAGTTAGAAACAATACTAAAAAGTTATATATATATATAGTAGCACATATACATGATGTAGCAGGGAAGATTCGTATTTGCCAGACCATGAGAAGATGGAGGTTCTTGGCATTATGCCTAATTTCCCTTCCCTGGCACTGGCTGACCAACTAGTCATTGGGGTTAGGGAACATAGAGCAGTTTATATCTCTGAAGAAAAGGATTTATACAAAGTTGCCAGTGATGAGGACTTCATTAACGTTGGCCTCCAGCAATTTGGACAAAAGGTTTAAAAGTTGAAGGAGCCCTCAGAATCAAAGAGCAAAGAAGAGTTGATGAAGAATCCATATGTAAAGAAGATCATGAAGGACACCAGGAACATTGTCAACAGTATATAGCTGATGAAATGAGACGCCTTTTGACTCTTACATTCCTAATGGTAGCCTCTATTAGGATTTCATCAACCTGTTTGGTTTTGCAATACTGGGTAAGGGAAGTGTTCATGGCCATACATAATATAATATATATAATGGAATATAATTCACCCATGAAAAGAAGGAAACCCTGCCATTTGTGACCATATAGATGTTCCTGGATGACATTATGTTAAATGAAATAAGCCAGAGTCTACAACCTTAATTAAGCAATGCCCCAGCTTGAACTTCTTATGGCCTCTCTATTCTATACACAAACCTGTACCACCCACAATCTTCCTCATCTCAATTGATTATAATCCCGACCTGCCAGTTGCTCAGTTAAAAATTTCTGAGACATTCTCAATGCATTTTTTTTCTTTCATGCTCTGTATTCAGTCTACTAGGAAATCTTATTGGTTCTATCTTTAAAATATATCCATAATATGACCACATCCATTGCTACTTTTCTGGTAGAAGCCACTATTATCTCTCACTCAGATTATACTAACCCCTAAATAGTCTTCCTGTTTTCACTCTTGTTCCTCTAAAATGTATTCTCAGCAGAACACAGAGAATGATCCTTTAAAATTACAGTTCAGATCAAATTACTTCTTTTCACAAATTCCTGCTACAGTTTCCCATTTCATTCATAATTAAATCCAAACTCCTAAAGATGGCCTGTACACCCTGACTTAATTTCTCCTACCCGTCCGACCCTTCTACCCTCATTGTTGCTATCATCAACCCCTATCTCTTTTCTAACTTCATCTCCTATTTCTCTCCCTTTCTCTCATTCTGTCTCAGCCATACTGGCCTTCCATTTTCCTTAAAGAGCAAGCATCCTGTTTAAAAATCATAGGGTCTTTGCATTAATTCTGTCCTTTGCTTGGGAGCTTCTTCTGTCAAATATTTGCTCATCTCACTTGTTCACATGCTTCAGGTCTTTGTTAAAATTTCATTTTCACTGAACATTCTATTTATAAATATATCTAGACACTGACACCTACATCTGTAGACTTTGATCCCTGTGCTCTGCTTCATTTTGTATTTTTCTATAGCACATATCACAATTCTGTCAACTGTTCGTTGTTTCATTGTTTTTTAACACTCAAGGTTCCCAAGCACCTATGGCTTGGCCTTATACATATTTCATGAACAATAAATATTTGTTGGGAATTCCCTGGCGGGCCAGTGTTTAAGACTTTGCCTTCCAATGCAGGGGGGTGTGGGTTTGATCCCTGGTCGGGGAGCTAAGATCCCACATGCCTTGTGGCCAAAAAACTAAAACATAAAACAGAAATAACATTGTAACAAATTCAATAAAGACTTTAAAAATGGTCCACATCAAAACATCTGTAAAAAATTAAAATAAATATTTGTTGAATAAATTAGATATATTAAAGGAAAAAATAGATCAAATATCAGTTTCAGAAAATAAAATTAGAGAATATTTGTCCAAATTAGGACAGAGAGACATCAAAAAAGGATCAGAAGCATAAAATCACAAAGAAAAATGTAGATATTACTGAAAACCTTAAATTTTTAAAATTTTATTTAGAAAAAAATGTATAAACAAGTGAAAAATATCTTCTGGATGCTAAATATGTATAATATCTGCATATTGATAAGAAAAACAAACAATCCAGTAGAAAAACAGGTGAAATGTATAAACAGCATTTTATAATCGAGAAATTCTAAAAAGCAATGAAATATTTGAATGTTTTTTCAAACAAATTGAAGCAATAATGAGACACCATTTCTCCCAAAACATTGACAAAATAATAAAGGATGATTGCTTCCAATAACAGTAAGAATGCAGAACCAGAACATTGCTAACGGGGGTATGATAGATTTAGCCCTTTTGGAAAGTAATTTGAAAATACCAACCAAAAATTAAAATACAGATATTGTTTGATAAAGCAATTACACTTATGGAAATTAATTATCTAGAAATATATGAGTAGATAAAGATACAAATAAAAATGTATGTCTAGATATATATACTGAAGCATTGCTTAGAGTGACAAAACTAAAAATAACAAAAATACCCATAAAGAAAAGAATGGACTGAAAATTTGTGATGTACATCCTTACAGAGGAAAATTGTACAGCTCTTAATGAAGATAGATCAGTCTAACAGAGATGGATTGGTCTGAGTCTACTGAGCTAGAAGGAGGTTTAGAATGTGCTTTGGTTTAACATGAGGAAAGTAAGTTGCAGAGTAATATCTAAATATGGTATTATTTAGGTAAAAATTTTACAAAGAACAATAATTATGAAAATATTGACATATTAATAGTTAACATAAATATAGGGAAAGGTAAAAGGGATAAAAATGAACTGTTGGGGTGAGAATGGTGGTAGGAAATTTTTAACTTTATCTTTTTAGCTATTTAGAGTTTTCTTTTTAACTTGCTACACTGAGTAAGTATAAAATCTGCTCTTTAAAACTAAAAGAAAATGTAAAACAGTGGAATAGTACACATTTTAATGTCAGACAAAATCAGATACAAATTTGATGCTCATTGCTAAATTCCTATGTGACCCTAAGTAAGCTAATTAATCACTCACTAACCTCATCAGCCCAATAGGTGTTAATCAAAGGAATTATACAAATCAGTTATCAGAATATAAGGGCAGGATGTCACCTGATGAATAATGGATATTAGTCTTATTATATGGATTCTTGGATTTTATACAATAATAAAGTCAAAGTATTGTAATTGAGTAGTGAGATAATAAAATTAGGGGAGAAGAAGGAGAAGGAGGAGGAGAGTAGATAAAGGAAAAGAAAAGTAGAAAAAGGAAGTTAACAGTTATTATGAACTTGCTATAAGTCAGACAATAGCACCAGGACTGGCATTGACTAAATCTTTACAATATATGACTGCATGTATAAAGTACTGACAACTAGTAATGAGTTAGGTACCATTATACTTTCAGTTTTACAGAGTAGGAAACTGTAAGTTATAATTTGACTCACTATAATAAAAAAAATACAAGAATTATCTTGAAAAATTAGTGGCCACTGTATTTCAAAAATGGAGTATCATGCAAGGCTAAGATATGGCCAATAATTTTAATTCTTTGGATCCTTTGGAAAACATTTTATTCCCAAGAGAAAGCACATTACTTATTAAATGCTTTTTATCCTCATTCTGGAGGATACTCATTACTAGAGTGGCAGTAACTACCATGACTAGCTAAATTAATAAAATATTTTCATAAATGGGAATTTTTAAGTGAATAAATATATGAAATCACAAAATACATTATTTCAATCTAATCATTTACAAAGGAAATTCCTTGGGATTGAAAGGGGAAGAAATAAAAAGTCTACTTTTTCAGTAGAAGATACAGAAATCTTTTTTGATAGCAAGGAAAATTTTATGAATGCATTAATATTTTTGAATTTTTACTTCTTTTTCTTAATAGAGGTGAAAAATGCCAAGAGATATTTAATATTAACACAATTTGCAACAGCATGAAACTTTGTACTTTAACAGCTTGCACCTAGTGAAAACTGTACTGCAAATACATATTTATGAGCTTGTTATTTTAGTTAATTATATACTCGATTAGAAACCATGATAGAGCTGGCAGTTATTATGACTACAAATAAATGTTTATTTTTTGTGGTTCTATATTTTATAAGATAATGACTTAACAAGAGCTAAGGAAATTTAACCATTAGCCTTTGTGAGTCAGCTAATGCTATATCTTTTAATAGCATTCTTTGCCTGGCGGGTTTAATAAATATGTGGTTGATGCAGTTGAAAATTCACTTATAAGAACTGGATACTTAGATTTTTTCAAAAAAAGTAATTTTGTAGGGTTTTTCATTTACATATGGCAAAATCAATAAGTCTTAGTCCCATAAAAATAAAATTCCAGGGCTTCCCTGGTGGCGCAGTTGTTGAGAGTCTCCCTGCCGATGGAGGTGACACAGGTTCGTGCCCTGGTCAGGAAGATCCCACATGCCATGGAGCGGCTAGGCCCATAAGCCATGGCTGCTGAGCCTGCACTCCGGAGCCTGTGTTCCGGAATGGGAGAGGCCACAACAGTGAGAGGCCCGCGTACCGCCAAAAAAAAAACAAAAACAAAAAAAACCACTAGGAAAAAGGATATGTATAATGAAAGCTTAAAAGTCAATAGAATTATATTTCTTAAATGTCCAGCATACCTCCCGCATATAGCATGTAACCATTTTTTTTTTACTTTCCATGCTTCATATTCCTTATTTTTAATTTTTATTATTCAGTGAAAGAGAAAGGGGACATGGAATGATCTTTAACAAACAAAACGCAGTATTATTTATAACAGAACTTAGCAAAGTCATTCTCCTTCCTGGTTCCAATATAAAAAGAGAATGGTTTAATTCTGCCCTTCTCCCAGGGCACAATTATCAAAAAGTGGCCCTTGTGAATTCTTATCCCAAAGAATATAAGGATACCACTTATTCAGAAATTATTTTGGGAACATAGGCTGAGAAAACTTTTGCAATTATCAGAATTATACTAGGAGATATTTTAAAAGAAGTTCTTTAGGCTTGAGAGAAATACCTGATAGAAACTTGGATCTATGTAAAAATAAAGATCACTGGAAATAGTTAATATGTGATTTTTAATAATCTGTTTTCTTTCACATTAATTTCATTAATGGACAACTGAGTACTAAAGTAATAATAATAATGATGTATTTTGGAGTTTATAATATATGTAGAGTCAAATATATAACAAAAATAGCGCAAAGAATGGAAAGTAAAATAGAACTATACTTTCGTACGATTATTACAATACATATTGGTTGGACTTTACTTCAAAGTAGATAGTGATGTTACTGATATATTGTAATCCTGAACTAAAATAATAAAATAAAAATGAATTAATTAACACACATAACTAAAAAGCTGTTAGAGGAGATAAAGTAAAACACCAAAAATACTCAACTAATCCAAAAATAAGGAAAGGAGAAAAATGGAACAAAGAGCAAATAAAGAACAAATAGCAAGATAGTAGACCTAAACATATTAATAAATTACATTAAATGTAAATAAACCAAATACTTCAATTAAAGGACAATTTTTTTATTAGAGTTAAAAAGTAGAAGTCAAAAAATATTGTTTAAAAGAGACAGATTTTAAAGAGAAATATTTCAAGAGAAGTAGTATCACTAAGGATATTTCATAATGATAAATGGGTCAACCCAATAGGAATCTATTACAATCCTAAATGTATATGTAACTAAAAATAGAGTAAACAAACAAAATTATATAAAAATTCTACAATAATTATGGAAAATTTTAATGACTCTTCCTCTTAAATTAATGAAACAAGAGACAAAAATTATTTGTCAAGGTGTATTTTACTTAAATATTTTCAACTTTACTTAATTAACATGTAAAGAACACTATAGCCAAGTACTACAAAATACAAATTATTTCATGCACACAAAACAAGTCTCAATAAATTTCAAAGATTTTATATTATGCAGAGTAGGTGCTGTGACAACAATAAATACAACTAAATTGGAAATGAATTAAAAAATTTGTGGGAAAATCCCCAAATATTTGGAAATTAGCCTATATTTTACTAAATAAGCCTTAGGTCAAAGACCTCACACAGGAAATTAGATATCAATTCAAATTCAATGAAAATAAAAACACATAGTCAAAATTTGTAGGATGCATGTAAAACAGTGCTTAGAGAAGAATCATAGCTCTAACTGTTCATGAAAATAATTAAATCAATGATCTAAGCTTTCACTTTAAGAAATTACAAAAGCACACCAAATCAATTGGAAAGTATGCAGGAGGAAGGGAATAAAGAGTGGAAATAAATGAAATGGAAACATACCAATATTAGAGAAAAATTAACAAAACTGAACATTCATTCTTTTCAAAGAATCAATGTAGTTGATCAACTACTGACTAGACTGAATAGAAAAAGCATTGTCAAAAACAGATGCGAAATTAAAGTATCCTTATGGTTTCTAGACACATAAGCCATTTTTTGTCAATAACTTCAACAACCTTAGATGAAATGGTCTTATTTATAGGTAAAAGAACATGACCAAAACTGACACAAGAAGATAAAAATTAAAAACCCATATCTAAGAAATTAAATTCATAGTTAAAAATCTTTCCACAACAAAACCTTTAGGCACAGATGGCTTCTCTGGTAAATTCTCTCAAATATTTAAAGAATAAATAATATTAATATTAGACAAACTCTTTCAGAAAGTAGAAGAGGAAGAAACACTTCCCAAATCATTTTATGAAGGCAACAAAATCTCAAATTTAAAAACAGACAAGACCATTGTAACAGAAGACAATTCCACATACAGGAAAGCAAAATCTTTAACAAAATATTAACAAAGCAAATCCAGAAATGCAAGATTGAACTTTGAAACATCAATGCAAGTAAGATTAACAAAATAAACAGCAATGATACAATCATTTCAATGGATGTAGATTTTTAAATTAAAATCTTTAATAAAAATTTTGAAAATGTTTATAAAATTCAACATCCATTCAAAATAAAATTTTAAAACTATCAGAAAACCAGGACGAGAAAATATCTTTATGACCATGGATAGATAAATATTTCTTAGAACACAGAAAGGTATATAATTATGGAGGTCAAAACTGATGAATTGTACTTCATTAAAATAAAAAAAAATTATGCAAACTAGAAACACTGCTAATAGAATCAACACCTAAATCAAAGCTTGGGAGAATATATTTGCAATACCTATATATGACAGAGAACTTGCATCCAGAGTATATAAAGAATCAATTAAGGGCTTCCCTGGTGGCACAGTGGTTGAGAGTCCACCTGCCGATGCAGGGGACGCAGGTTCGTGCCCCGATCCGGGAAGATCCCACGTGCCGCGGAGCGGCTGGGCCCGTGAGCCATGGCTGCTGAGCCTGCGCGTCCGGAGCCTGTGCTCCGCAACGGGAGAGGCCACAACAGTGAGAGGCCCGCGTACCGCAAAAAAAAAAGTATCAATTAAAAGACAAACTTCCATTTGAAACTGACAAAAGACTAGAAAAAAACAATTTGCAAAAGAAGACTTAAAAGTGGCCAATAGACATTTGAGAA
Organism: Globicephala melas; assembly: GCF_963455315.2. Classification (NCBI taxonomy): domain Eukaryota; kingdom Metazoa; phylum Chordata; class Mammalia; order Artiodactyla; family Delphinidae; genus Globicephala; species Globicephala melas. The sequence goes on from NC_083322.1 coordinate 62,914,213, forward strand.
ATTATTAAGGATTACTAGCTTCATATGCAAATTAAAACAACAATAAAATATCACTAAAGGTCCACTAGAATGACTAGAATTTTAAAATATTAACACCAAGTGTTGGCAGGCATGTGCAGAAACTTATCTGTTTAGTCCTGTGGGAGTGTGAAACAGTACAACCATGTTGGAAAACGTTTTTGGCAGTTTCTTACATATAAATTTAAGCCTATACCTATCCTGATACACAGAATTTTTCTCTTAGATATTTGCTGCAGAGAAATAAAAGAGGTATGTTTTTAATATCATTCTTTTTCTACTTTTTATCTTCCCTCTTTTGCTTGTGTTTCCAACAGATTTTACATTATATTTTACCCACTGAAACATTATGTAGGCTATTGACCTGTTATTTGTATAAACAACAATAATAAATGGAAACTAGAACTCAGCTTTAGGGAATTGGTTAAATATATTGTAGTGCAGATAAATGATGAGACATTATTATAAACATTAAGAATTTTGTTTTAAAAACATGTTTCAGATAGGAAAATATAACTTGACTTTTCAGCATTACTATTTGCCACAGCTGCAGTCTCATCTTGAAAACTTTCTTCACTTGGTCTGTGGAACACCATTACCCCTTTGGCTCTTCTACATTACAATGTGCTCCTTCTTAGTGTTCTGTGTTGGATTCTTTCCCTCCAAATGTTGAAAAGCATCAGGACTTACTCTTCATACCTCTTCATTTCTCTATCAGAACTCATTCTCTAGTGACCTCATTTTTTTTAAATAACTTTAAATATATCTGTGCATGGAAGACCACTAAAATTATATCTCCAGCCTGAATGTGTCCCTTGCACTCAAACTGTTTATCCAACTAAAAATGCCATCTTTACTTAGATATTTATTAGGCATCTCAAACTTGTCATGCCCAAGGCAAAGTCAGTTTATCTCCTCCCTAGCTTTCTGCACCTCAGTAAATGGTGTGTTCCACCCATCCATTTGCTCAGGGTCATAATTCTCATCCCCCCTTCTTTTTTTATACCCCACATCCATTCCATTATCAAATCCTCCTGGCTCTATCTTCAAAATGTATCTCCCATTTAACCATTTCTCTCCAGTTTTGCTGCTACTATCCTAGGTCAAGCCATATATTCTCCCTCCTGTTCTGTTTAATAACCTAACTGATCTCCCTACTTGTACTCTTGCCCTTTCATTCTACTCTGCATACAGCAGCCAGAGTGAACTTTCTTAACATGTCAGGTTATGTCACTGCCCTGATCTAATATGCTCCACTGGAAGAACTCCAAAAATGTTAACAAAGTCTTCTTGATAGATTACAATTAATCTGGCCTTAATGTTTACTTCTAGAGTTGTAATTTTCTACGATTATCATATAATCATCTATTGCTTCTAAAAAGAAAGAGCATATATAAATTGGTTTGGCAAATCAAGATGGTAAAAACACTCAACAGCATAAAAAGAAAAGAACATTGAAAGGAGATAAAAGAAATGAGAAACAGTTTGTTCCACTGCAATACATGAATATTTTATTTCATTTCTGAAATGGTGAAATTAATAAGACTGTACAGAAATAAAGTGTCAGGTGAATACCTATTATCTTTTATTGTATATGAATGTAATTGCTATTACATGGTTTACTTCATAATATCCAAGTGCATATTAAATTCTTTGTATGTATGTTCATAACATTAAAAAGATAGTCATTTTATAATGACTTTAAATGTGTCTTCCAATGAATTTCTCCCAATGGTCCTAATTTTTAATTTCTTGGTCCTAATTTTTAATTTCTTTGTTCTCTTAATACACACATACACACATATATATAAAGGTGTGTGTGTGTGCGTGTGTGTGTGTGTGTGTGTGTGTGTGTGTGTGTGAGATCACAGTTAAGCCCTCCAATTGAAATCTGAATAGGACAGAGTCCCTAATGATTATCCCCTTCATAATAAAAATATTAATTTTATTTTATCTAGGAGTTAAGCCAATTTACTTTGTTCCAGACTGTGTAAAACATTTTACATACATTGTTTCATTATACTCTAAAACAAATGTATGATGTAATATTATTATCCCAGTTTCTGAAATTTAGAGAGGTTAAATATCTTGCCAAACGTCATACATTAAGTAATAGTAGTACAATTTGATTCTGGAATCTTTGTACTTCTGCTACTTCCCAATATTAATACAACACCCTATTAATACAAACTGAGACTGAATTTGCTTTTTTGTTAGGCATCTCATACCACATACTTATATTAATCTTACTGTTTATAAAACAAAACAAATAAAAACAAAAGAACAAGAGAAAATAAAAATATCTAACGCCTGGAACACAGAAGATTCTCACAAAAATGCCACCTCTATGCCTTTAAATATTTCTGTTTAAAACATATAGACTAACTTAAGATGTGCATCATTCTTTACTTCTGTAGACCTTCTCTGTCATTGTTATTGTTGTAACAGAGATATTCTCAGTCTTACAAGTCAGGATTGTTATAATAAGAACTTCTTAAATAAAAATACTGACAAATGGACTTAAGCTAATTTTTGTTCTTGCCTAAAACATTAAATTGTTTCTTCATTCATGCAATGATGACATATTATTTGCATATTCGTTTTGTAAAAGCAAAATTAACCATTCCCCAAAATAAAATTAGATGGTCTCTTAATTTTCAGCCATGACCTCATTTTTTTCCTCTTTGAAATCACAGCAAAACGCCACCTACAGTAGTTCATATTCTACCTAGTTATGAGTTTTGAATTCAGTGCCATATAATTAGTTTCTTTTAAAAGTTTTGTAATCCTGTCAAGACAATTCCTTTGGTATCTTGGCAATTTAAAGTTGCTATGTTTCAGAACATGTGCATTTTCTTTGAGAATAACAACTATTCCCAAATTAGACCATTGTTTTAAAAAATTTAAAAAAAGGCTTGTCCTAAGTGGTGTTCATATATGTGATATTTGCAAGTTAAGGAGATCTATTTTTAATGGCATGCTATCTTTATATATAATTCCAACAAAGACATGCAAAATAATACACTCTTTCAATCATTTCTATGTTTAAAGGGTGCATGCAAAAGACACAGTAGAAGAAGAAAATGATTTCTCATATGAATCTTGAAAAATACAAAATTTGGGATTATTTTGTACATGTAATTTTTATTCAGCCTAATTATTTTCTTAACAAAGATACTGTGACGGATCCCCTAATACTGAAGGAAGGAAAATCTGGCATCTATGTTTCATGCAGACACCACAGAGGTCTCCCCTCCCAATCAAACGTTCTAGTCTAACACTACCTTGCAACAGAACTTAACTGTCCATCACAAATTACTCAAATATAAGTCACCCCAATATCTATGTTTCTATTCTAGAACAAATGGAATCCTCACAAAGTTTTTTTTAATTCCCATAAAAATAACCTGGTTTTTTATCCACTCAGCTATGCTGACAACTCTATTCTAATTGAAAAAAATAATGCCATCATTTAACAAATCTTACAACTATGTTTGAATTATCTCACATCAATCAATTACAATTACAAGAATAAAGAGTGCAGAAATTAGCTTTAAAACATTTCCAGTTACTTGAAATTTGTAATTATACTTTTTGTATTGTATGATATTATACCTAAATGTCTCCAGACATAAGTATCTCAACAAAAAGTTAAATAATTTTAATTTCTTACATATACAAAATAACAATCTGAATTTTTCCCTAGAATTATAGGAAAAAACACTCTAATAGATGTTTCCACTATTTTCTGTAGCCTCCAGATAATTACTTATGCTCATAAGCTTCCTTCTCTATTCCACATACCATCTACTCCATTTGATTACACATATTATCTACTCCATTATTCTATTCATGCCCTGAAGCTTTCATCTCATATATTGTGATTAAAACCCAACTATTATTTTTCATAAATAATAACAAGCTCATTTGAGTTATTGAGTATAGCAGAGATTTATTTATTTTTTCCCCTGAGGATATGTGATATTTACATATTTAACTTATGTAACAACAAAACTTAGCTGGAAAAGCAGAGAAGAGATGGAAATTTACATAGCTAAACCAGAATCTTTTTGAAAAAAGAACAGAATAATGGAAGAACAGTTCTAATGTTTCCTGAGATTTATTTTTGTTTTGGTGATATTGTTTACTTTTCCCGACCCAATTAAAGATAAAAGTTTCTATATTTTATAAACTTTAATTTACTCTTTGTGAAATTCTCTTGCTGCATCCCCCCCCAACCCTTTGAGAACATATATTACATATTCTACTCAGGTTACTGGGTTTCCTTGTTCTTATGAGTGAGATACCAATGCTAAAAATTTTAGCAAACATTTCCTTGAATATGTTAGAAGATGGATTTGTAGAATCACATTTTCACATTTCTCTGATTTTCTTTTAATTTTGGAAAAAGAATCGTGGGAGTTGAGGGAACACTTGTTATGTTGGCTAATGCGGCCCTTCCCTTTGGCAGAGCCAACTAAATACCAAGTGAGGGCTCTGATCGAATAATTTTTCATCAGTGAATTACTATCTGTTGCCCACCCAGGTCTGAAGTTGAAACTGAGTATAGGTTTTCATGTATTTACTACTGAGTTGTGTGAATAAAAGTAGGAGAGCTTGAAGACAATTTTCAAAAAAATAAATGCAAAGATTTAGCAATTTAAATATTGAAGAAATAAAGTCAATGCTCAAGGAAGTTATTCTAAAATGCAGAATATTGCCTGTGGAAAACTTAGACAATCATGTGGTGTAAAACCAATGTTTATTCTTAAAATTGTTTGTTCCTAGAAAAGCTGGAGAAAGAATAGCAAGTCCTTATCAGTATACTTTTCCAGTAAAAAATGCCATAAGAAGATAATCTCAACTAATGAAAGATCCATCTTACGTCTTTTTAACACTTATTTTTTATATTAATTAAAAAAAACTATACTTGTTTTTTAAAATGTCATTTGTGAATTAAAGTCATTTAAAAATAGCCTAAAGGAAAATACATAAGGCAGTTCTACCAGCCTCGTTGCTAATTTCTTGTGCACCCAGGTACCCTGATACTTTCAGGTTTTGCACTAGGAAACTTCCCACAGCTTTTCACTTGGTTCAGTTTCTCACCTATTTCTTCAAAAATCCCATTCCTAAAGTACCAGAACTCTGTTACTCTCAGTCTACCTTACTCAGTTTGATTTTTTTCATAGCACTCATTATATTTCAGTGAATCTATAATACAACATGCAGAAGAAGCATCATTAGTTTACCACATTGTGGCTTTAGAAGATGTACACAAATTCTCTCACACTCCTCCATTCAAAAGATAAGCCTAATTCTCATCCTCTTGAATGGGAGCCAGATGAAATGATTATTAATGAATAGGATGTGCCAGAAGAGGCAACGAGTCAAAGTCTCTTAGTTGCCTGCTGTGAGGGAAGTAAGCAACCATGGATATAATGAAGCCTGTGAAGATGCCCACATAGGAAGGAGTGAGGCTTTCTTCTAACCATCAGCACCACTGACTTGCCATCTCTGGGAGTGTGTCATCTTGGAAGTGAATGGTTTGGATCCAGTCAAACTTTCAGATGACTGCAGTCTCAGGTGACATTTTGACTACAATCTCATGAGAGAAGACAAGCCAAAACTGTGCAGCAAAGCAACTCTGTAATTCCTGACTTATAGAGACTATGAGGACAAAACATGTTTGTTGTTATATTAAGGCATTTAAATTTGAGAGTACGTTATTAAAAAACAATATATAGCTAGCTAATACAATCACTATTGAAAAAGTACTGCCAATGGCACTAACAAAATCCTCTTTTATCACTTACAATTGCCATTTTATATTTAATGAAAGAAATCTTTGAAACTAATTTAGACGTATATTTTAATCATATGTCACTCTCTTGCATACACATAAATGAAAATGCAAGTGGAAGAAATTGGAGAAGATATACCTAAAACTTCATTTTAGTATCCAATTTCTCTGACTATACTTTCAACTCAGGATTATCAACATCTGTGTTTTTCAACACAATATAACCTGCAGCGCCATTAGGAGTATTGATGAGGGGAATTTCTTGAAGGAATCCTACATTATTGTCTCTAAGAATTTCTATAATCTGGTATATTTGTAACTTTACATAAAATAGGTGCTTAAACAGGATATTATCTCATTTTAAAATTGTCCAAGTTTTAGGTGTATGATGTAGAGGAAACTTCTCCTTTAAAGTATACTTCATTTTGCTTTCGTCAGTACCAACTCATGTATGACTATTTTCTTCTCTGTATAAGCCAAATACATGTCTCATGTCTGTATTCTAAACACAATATCAAGAAATAGGAACTCTCCCTCTTGCACATACTTTCCAGGAACTGTGCCCATTTTTCTGAGAAATTATGTTTTCATCACCTCAAGTATGAGTGACTATGTAGTCAGAAAACAGAAGCCAGTTCCCCCAAATTGGTACCTACCAAAGGGCTTTCCTGTGTAGAGTGACCACAATTAATAATAGTTTTTCAGTTCCATGAAACTCAAGGTAGATATGACTAAAATGAACAGGCTTCCTTGGAAAAGCCAAGCAAGAGGTACATATATTGGTTAAGTGGAACATTAATATATTAATGAAATTGATGACATCAGTGATTTATTTCATTGACAGAATTTAGAATGAGATTCATTTATCATTATCCCCTAGTCATCCATCAGCAGTATATGGCCCCAAGCATTTAGCCTCTTATTAGCAATTTAAGTTTTTTTTGTAGTAATTATACTGGAGAAACAATGTACTACGTTTGTGGTTCATTTGATTACAAGTAAAATATAAACAAAATTAATATTTTATGGAAAACAATCTTTTATATTCTTCAAATGATTGTTCTACTACTTTTTAAAATATATTTTATACAGTTCAATCTTCTGTTGTCCCCAGATTACCTGTTTTGAGAAGACAACTAATATTAATTCTATAGTAATACTCTTTTCTTCAAAAGGAAGTATGAAAATAAAGTCCCTGGTAAAAATGGATGAATATTAGGTAATGTCCACTTGATGTGTAAGATGTCCAAGACTTAATCAGATAACATCAATAAAGTGCACATACACACACGTGCATGCTCACACACACACATACACACTCCTCAGAGATATTAGATAAGTAAAACCACAGATTAGCCTGAAAACCCGCTCTGCTTTTTCAAAGTTAAAGCCCCTAAAGAACCATTTTGGAATTGGAAGGATTCAATGAGACAGTCTCACAGCAGACAGATTAGAAAGCAGCAAGAATCACAAGAAAGCAGCCTCTGGAAAACTGACCAGAATTTATAACATTTAGATCAAGTTCTGAACACATGGCACCTAAAGAGTCTATACTGCAGATTAAGTTTAGTCCTCTCTTATTTTCTTGTTGTCTAATTTGTTCAAGCTAAGAATAAAGGTGACCGTTTTCTCTTTACCACTCAAGGAAGTTTTTCCTAAGGAAATTCCTGAGCTGTCTCTCAATGACTTGGCTTGCTCTATCACTTTTCCAGCTGCTAGTAAATAACAAATAGTAAGTACAGGATAATGTATTGTGCTAGACATTTTGTGTGTGTGTGTGTGTGGTACGCGGGCCTCTCACTGTTGTGGCCTCTCCCGTTGCGGAGCACAGGCTCCGGACGTGCAGGCTCAGCGGCCATGGCTCACGGGCCCAGCCACTCCGCGGCATGTGGGATCCTCCCGGACCGGGGCACAAACCCATGTCCCCTGCATCGGCAGGCGGACTCTCAACCACTGCGCCACCAGGGAGGCCCCGTGCTAGACATTTTAAAGTGAATTCTTTCTTAAACTTAGCCATAACAAGATATTAAACTATGTTGAAATGAATGTAATTGAATTATTTTAAAAATGGAAGGGATCTAAAATATAAGCATATATAATACATTGTGGTATCCCACCAGAAAAAGGTAAAATGGTAGGAGGGCAGGTGTATGGGGTTTGGAACAGATAGAGAAGCCAGAAGTTGTCAGGAAACCTTCAAAGAAGAGCTGAAATGTGCCATAAGAGTTTAGATTATTTTTAATGTGTAGGAGTGCATTATACAGGAGGATTGGGTTGAGGATATTCTAGGCATATGGAATAAAACATGCAAAGTTCTGCGATAACCTCAGAAATAGTGAAAAGTTCAATGGGGAGACAATATAGGATGCATGATGGAGACTACATGGATAGACAGGAGTATAATATAAGGTACACAGACAGAGGGTACATGAATGGCTGAGTAAGGAATATAGGGTAGGGTGCATGATGGAGGAGGGTACCAAGATGAATGGGAAGAGAATGTAGGGTTCATAGAAGTGAATTTGTCAAAGGAAGCCAGGGCAAAAACATGAAAACCATGTGGATGTTACCACAGAGTTTTGATTTTATCCTTCAGGCAACGGAAGAGCCACCAGCCTTATGCTGGGAAAGAAATGATAAAATGTGAAAAGTATGAAAAGCTCATCCTATAGCTATATAAAGAATGGCCAGGAAACCAGAAACGGCTAGGCCACCAAAATAGTCCAAGTAAAACTTGTAGACTTCTCACAAGCATTAAACTCAAAGAGATAAATCCTTAATTATAGAATTTTAGGCGTTATGACTTGGAAAGACATTGTGTGCATAAGATTTTAGATCACCACTAATAAACTTATTGCCAGGTACCAAGTTAACAGAAAAAGACAATGGTAAGGTCAAAACACACCTGCTAACCAAAACCATGTTAGCTTCTCCCCTCATGAGTTTGACAACAGAATTGTGAACATATATTTCAACATATTTTTAAAATATGTATTTAAAAATTTTTTTTGTTGGAGTATAGATGATTTAAAATGGTATGCTAATTTCTGCTGTACAGAAAGGTGAATCAGTTATACATATACATATATCTACTCTTTTTAAAATTCTTTTCCCATATCGGTCATTACAGAGTATTGAGAAGAGTTCCCTGTGCTAAAATACACATTTATTTTTTTTTGGCTGCGCTGTGCGGCATGCAGGATCTTAGTCCCCCGACCAGGGATTGAACCCATGCCTGCTGTGGGGGAAGTGTGGAGTCTTAACCACTGGACCGCCAGGGAAGTCCCTAAAATACGCATTTTAAGGCATTATGTTAGGTGCTAGGGCATTAGGTTAAGGTATTATGTTGGATGCTACGGCATGAACTTAGGTGCAGGGGCAGGGGTGGAAATAGAATAAGGATCATGAAGTAAAGATGGAAAAAAAATAGGGCTGCTGGTAGACATGAATTAATCTTTGTGGTACTGTTTTCTCAATAGTTTAAATGCTTTTTGTACCATTTTAAAATACACTAATATGGTTTGGAAAGAGAAATAATTTTAGAACCCAAGCACCAATAATCTTAGTGACAAAGGGCCTCCATAAGATGAGAATGAAAGGAATCAGAAAACATTTTTGTGCTGATCTACTTGACAGGAATGCTTTATGCCTTACTGACTGATTAAATCAGCTCCTAGTGCTATTGGAGTCTAAAATAATGGCTGAGGAAATTAGAATGAGTCTTAAATTTACTGATAATTTTGGCAATTGTTGAAATCTGGTCCATGTGCAGCTTAGCTCATTATGCTTCAGTGGTTTCTAATGTACAATGTACTTTTAAGATATTTTTCCCCAGATAGAAATTGTCTGCCTTACCTTCAGCGAAATTGTATCCGCAATGAAAGATCAGATTAAAGGGAATAAGTGCAATGCTTATAAATTTGGATTAAGAGAACACAGCTGAAAGGGTGCTTCAAATGTATCTTTAAACCTAAGTGCAAAATTTCCATATATACCTTGAAATATGTATTGGGGTATTAAATGTGCTCAGTAAGCTAAGCAATGTGTTAGATAATTAATAAACATTTAACAGCATTGATTTTTATAGCCAGCTTTATTGAACTTCTTATCAGTATTGAGCAGATGGGTCATGACTATGAAAAGTTATATTTTAATCATGATTACTATATGTGGATTATATTTGAAAAACACTGTTCAGTGAAGCATTTACGAATGTAATTTAATGCACAGAGCAATACCCCAAAGTTAAGGTATTTTTCCTGCATTAAATGTAAAGGTACTTAACTGATGTACAAAGAACATTATGGAGTTGTTTAAACATAATTTTAAATGAAAAAAACAATCCCCTATATGAAAGAACAAAGTAGTATGTACAACGTCAGTTAGGAGTAAACAATTCGATTGATTTTTTTTTATGTAGTACATAATAAATCTATTCTCATTACTCTTTAAAATAATCCTTAATATTTATTAAGAATTATGTTTGGAATTTTATATAACTACTGTAGAAGTGTGTAGTTCTAAGGTAATAATCTTTCTTAATGATAGCCACTGTGTAATGTCTTAAATTGCAGTGAAAACATACACAAACACACACGTGCATCAAACGTTAATTGAACCCTGTCACAGGACTGAAAATATGTGAAAAGGTCTGACAACTTGTGTTTTTCCCCAAAGGAATATATTTGTTAAAAATATTTACATATTTTGGCCATTGGTTCACTATGACACAAGTATATTTAAGATAAAGTAATAAAGTATCAGTAGCGCATATGTTAAAACCAAAACAAGTTGAAATTGAATCTATCACAATTTCCAAGAAAGGTAAAGAGGCCTCTAGGATGGTCCCCAATGATCTGTACCTCCTGGTATTCAAACCTTTGTGTTGTTCCAACCAACAGTGCTCCCGAGGTGTTCAATGTGACAGTAGCATATGGCAGACATGATAGTATGTCACTTGAGATTTGATTATAAAAAGACTGAGTGTTGCATCTTAGATTCTTTTTTTCTCTCATCATTCACTCTGAGAGAAGCCAGATTTCATGCCAAGCAACCCCAGAAGAGGTCACTGTAGCAAGAAATTGAAGTCTTTGGCTAACAGCCAGCCAGAAACTTGAGGTCTGTCAATAACCATGAGAGAGTTTGGAAGTGGATCAAGCCTTAGAATAAAATTGTGGTCACATCCTTGAGACCCTGAATCAAAACCACTTAGCTCAGTCTCTCCCAGATTTTTGATTCACAGAAAATGTAAAATAGTGTTTATTATTTTAAGCTGCTGACTTTTGAGTTAATTTGTCAGGTAACAACTAATAAATACACCAAATGGCATACCTAGCCACTAGTAACGGATAGGAACAATGTTTGACAGTATGGAGTGCACATAAAAGAACGCGAGAGCATGAGACTGGTTATTGCATTTACAACTTAGTTTATATACATGAATAACATGAGCTAATATGGAAAAAATGTACAACTGTGTACTAAAATAATGCTACTAAGGAAATGACATTGAAACATAGGTAAGAGGGTCACTTTTGTTGTGAGCCTACATAAAGGTTCACAGAAAAGCTACAAGTACACTGATGTGTGAATGATGACATGAATAGGACAGGTTAATGCATTACAGGCTGAAGACGAAGTTCATACAAAAGCATAAAACTGAAAAAGGGCAGAAAGAAGGAACCTAGTTGGGCAAGATACTTAGTGTTTACCTACATATGTATGTAACTACATTGCATATGCAATGAATTAAAGAAATACTACTTTTCTTTGAGAAAGAGAATGGTTTCAGATCTAGCATAAGTTATATGATTTAAGGCCTCAAAACATCTCTAAGCTTTGGTTTATGCTTCTGTAAAATGAAAATAATATTACCACAAAAATACTTTTTCTAACTTCAAGTATAATGCTCTTTGTACCAAAACAAATCCACCTTCTTGGTCTGACTTTAGACTTTATAGTGGATTAGCAACAGGACATATTTTTCTTCACTCCCATATCATCCAATTCATCTAGATCTACTGCTCATTTTGAGTCGATTTGTTTTTATAGAAGATTTTGACATGCTAACTTAATAGCAAGAAAAGAATTCTAACATTGCCAGCTGAATAGAATATTTCTGTGTAAAAAGGGGATAGTCAAGGATCTGAAAATGTATGCTTTTTGAAGGATGACTTAATTATAAAATAAGATTTCTTCATATTTTCGGTCCTGTCTTATAGTGTTAGTCATTGTGATATACACGTGGTTTTGCAAAAAGAGCTGTACTGTCAGTTGGGATGACCACGCAATGCTACACCACTGAAGATCTAGTAATAACAATCAATTGAATACATGCAAAAAAAGAAGGAAAAAAACCTGTGTCTGAGAAACAAAGATAAGACCAATACAATCTATGATATCAGTGAGTTTATATTTTAGCTCAGTCATGGATATCAAGTTATGTCTAGCATTACAACTCTGATAACATGGTAGTAACCACCTGGATATCTGTGTTGAAGAGGAGCTTAAGGTTATGCCTGGGTTTGGAGGGAAATGGTGCTGTGATCATTTTGGAATGTCTGCCATTAGAACAAGAGAGGAAAGAGGTGGTACTCTAGTCATCATATCTATATCTGTAGAAGAGGTTAAACACAGAAACAAAGAGAACCATAGGTGATAATGTTAGCCCAAACTGTGATACACTTAATAACTGTTATTGGAAATTTTTTAAAGCTTAAGAATATTAATATTTGATTATTAGGGGAAGGCTTTAGATGAAGAAAGCTCAAATTTAGCCTTAAAGAATAAGTTGCATATTGTTAGATAAATCTTTAAAACATGAGATCTACCCTTCCAATATAAAATGCAATGCTACATCATTCAACATTTATTCTCACTCAACTTGGTTTTACCATATTATTTTCTTGGATTGTCTCAGGATCCTAAGAGGATCATGGATTAACTTATTTTTAAGTGCTATCTTTGGTCAATGTTATTTTGATCTCAGTAGTAATATATTCAGTACTATCCAAATACGTGACAAACTAATGCATTTCTCTCTAAGTAATAGATACCTGAATAATAGTGAGTTGAATAAAGTTGGTTTCTTTTTTTTCACAAATGAGAAAATTCAGAGAGGAACAGTTTCTGACATTCCTTTGGCTGTTCAGTGATAACACAGTAGCTCCATCTACTTCTACCTCCCTGATCTACCAAAAGTATGTGAGCACCTCATCTCACATTTACTAAGTTATTGTAATGACTCCTATACCTCAAGACACCAAGTTCAAGCTCAAGGTAGAAGAATAGTGGAAGATTAATGGAGAATCTAGACATATCTAACTTCTTTTAATAGGGCATCAGATTTCACTATAGGTTTCATTGTCCAGAACTTAATCCTTTCTGGCTGTAAGGGAGCCATCATCCAACATTTACATCTTACATTGCTTACATTGCTATTCCAAACAAACAAAGTCAGCACATAGTAAAGAAAAAGGGACAAATGGATAATGTAGCCAAAAAAATGTCTGTTTCACTGAGTGCAATATTACATAAAATGGTTGCAGTATGCCTCCAGAAATTATTTCCAAGAAGCATTTAGTCAATGATGTTATACAACATCATTGTAAAGAGAATTATTATTCATTCAACAATCATTTATAGAGTACCTACTATGTGACAAGCTCTTTGTCAAGCTCTTGGGATACAGAAATTCTGAGGTTTATTTTAGAAACACGTTAGTTGTGAAAAACCAAATATAGTACACTTGACATTTTAATAAAATCTTTGAAAACAGAAGCTCTGAGTCCCTCACAGCTACAGTAATAATTTAAATGTCAATATATAAAACCAATTGTATTTTTATACCTTAAAATAAATACCATTTACATTAGGATCAAAAAAATCAAATCCCTAAGAATGAATCTAACAAAAGATGCCCAAGATCTCCACACAGAAAACAGCAAAACATTCATGAGAGAAATTAAACAAGATATATATATGAAGAGTAATTCCATGTTCATGAATTGAAAAATTCAGTATTTTAAAGATTCCACTTATACTTAATTTGATAAATATGTCTAATTCAATTCAGTGAAAAGCCCAACATATTCTTTTTGGGTATTTATCAACTGGTATTAAAATTTATATGAAAATGCAAAATCTCTAGGATAGTCAAGAAAATGATGAATAAGAAAAGTTTAGGATTTACCCTACCTGATCTTAAGACTAACTATAAAGATACAAAAAATAACAAAGTATGCAATTGACACAAAATAAACAAACAGATTAAAGGAGCAGAAGAGAGGGCTCAGAAATAGACACCCCTTTGGTGATCATTTAATATGTGACTAAAATATGATTGAAGCAGACACGAAGAATACACATTGTATGACTCCATATGTATAAAGTTCAAAATCAAGCAAAACTAATCTATAGGTTAGGAATTAACATAGTAGTATTTGGGTAAGAGGACAGTAACTGGGAGAAGAAAGAAAAGAACTTTGGAAGTTCTTGAAATGACCTATTTCTTGAGTTAGGTGCTGGGGTGTTCACTTTGTGGAAATTCATTACACTTACAATTAGGGCATTTTATTTATGTTTGTTATACTTCAACAAAAAGATTACATAAAAATCAATAATTATTGTATCAGCAATAACCAATACACATTTTATTTTAAAAAATAGAATTGATTCAATTTATTAAAAAAGAAACCAGCTGTAAGATATCTAAGAATAAATTTAAGATGTGCAGAATCATTAAGAATTACAAAATGTTATAATAGAGAAGACTTGAATAAATGAAATATATACTCTGCTCACAAATGAGAAGGCACAGTATCATAAATGTTGATTAAACCTCAAGTTAAAATACAAATTCAATAGAAAAAAATATCAACATCACTTCTGATGAAATTTCCCCAAATGACTACTTTACACAATAAATTTCAAAATAGCCAAGATTCATCTAAAAAATAAAATAAGGAAGGGTATTTGTCCTAACATGTATTAATTAAATTTAAAATCTTAACTCAGAGACAGACAAACAGATCAAAAGAACAGCAGAGTTCACATAAACATACATACATGGAAACTTAGTGTATAGGAAACCAGCAAAAAATAGATAAACTACTCAGTATCTGATGTGGTAATAATTGACTTTTGGTATGGTGATGATTTCCTACCTTGAAAAATATTCAAAAACTAAATTCCAGATCTAGTTCTATTAAAAACTCCAAATAAAAAATTAAACTTTATAACTGTTTGAAGAAAACATAAAATGGTATCTTTATGATCTCTGTGAAGGGAAGTGTTTCTTAGAAAAGTTGCTCAAAACAGAAGACACTAAAAGTAATAAATTTGAACATATCAAAATCTAAATATTCATCTAACAACAAAAAATACCCATAAAGGGGGGGACTTGCAAGAAGGAGGAGCAGTAAGACACGGAGATCACCTTCCTCCCCACAAATACATCAAAAATACATCTACACGTGGAACAATTCCTACAGAACACCTACTGAACGCTGGAAGAAGACCTCAGACTTCCCAAAAGGCAAGAAACTCCCCACATACCTGGGCAGGGCAAAAGAAAAAAGAAAAACCAGAGACAAAAGAATAGGGATGGAACCTCTGGGAAGGAACTGTGAAGGAGGAAAAGTTTTCACACACTAGGAAGCCCCATCACTGGCAGAGATAGGGGGTGGCGGGGGAAGCATCGGAGCCAGGGAGGAGAGCGCAGCAATGGGTGCAGAGGGCAAAGCAAAGAGATTCCCCCACAGAGGATCAGTGCCGACCAGCACTCACCAGACTGAGATACTTGTCTGCTCACCCACCGGGTGGGTGGGGGCTGGGTGCTGAGGCTCCGGCTTTGGAGGTCAGATCCCAGGGAGAGGACTGGGGTTGGCTGTGTGAACACCGCCTGAAGGAGGATAGTGTGCCACAGCTAGCCGGGAGGGAGTCTGGGAAAAAGTCTGGATCTGCCTAAGAGGAAAGAGACCATTGTTTCAGGGTGCAGGATGAGAGGAGATTCCTTCTCTGCCCACAGAAGGCAGAGCACCGCCTAAGTGAGCTCCAGAGATGGGTGGAAGCCACAGCTATCAGCTCAGATCACAGAGATGGTCATGAAACGCTAACACTGCTGCTGCGGCCACCAAGAATCCTGTGTGCAAGCACAGGTCACTATCCACACTTACCCTCCTGGGAGCCTGTGCAGCCCGCCGCTGCCAGAGCCCTGAGATCCAGGGACAACTTCCCCAGGAGAACACACGGCACACCTCAGGTTGTTGCAACATCATGCCAGCCTCTGCCACAACAGGCTTGCCCTGCATTACAATTATGACTACCTTACCTCTCCCTCCCCCCATCCTGAGTGAACAAGAGCACCCAAATCAGCCGCTGCTTTAACCCCCTCCTGTCTAGGCAGGGAAGAGACACCTGAGGGTGACCTACACATAGAGGTGGGGCCAAAATCAAAGCTGAAACCCAGGAACTGTGAGAAAAAAGAAGAGAAACAGAAACCTCTCTGTGCAGCCTCAGGAGCAGCAGATTAAATACCCAAAATGAACTTGATGAACCCTGCATCTGTGGAATACCTGAACAGACAACGAATCATCCCATACTTGAGACAGTGGACTTTGGGAGCAACTGCAGGCTTGGCGTTTGCTGTCTGTGACTGATTTGTGTCTGATTTTTATGTTTATCTTAGTTTAGTTTTCACTGCTTGTTATCATTGGTGGATGTGCTTATTGCTTTGGTTGCTCTCTTCCCTTTTTATTTTAACAATTTAAAAAATTTATTTATTTTTCTTTTTTTTTTTTCTCCCTTTTCTTCTTAGCCATGTGGCTGATAGGGTCTTAGTGCTCCTGCCTGGTGTCCGGCCTGAGCCTCCAACGTGGGAGAGACGAGTTCATTGGACCACCAGAGACCTCCCGGCCCCACATAATATCAGTTGGCGAGAGCTCTCCCAGACATCTCCATCTCAACACTAAGACCCAGATGCACCCAATGGCCAGCAAGCTCCAGTGCTGGAGGCCCCATGCCAAACAACTAACAATACGGGAACACTACCCCACCCATTAACAGAGAGGCTGCCTAAAATCATACTAAGTTCACAGACATCCCAAAATACACCAACGGATGTGGCCCTGCCCACCAGAAAGACAAGATCCAGACCCACCCACCAGAACACAGGCACCAGTCCCTTCCCCCAGGAAGCATACACAACCCCTGAACCAACTACACCCACTGGGGGCAGACGCCAAAAACAACAGGGACTACAACCCTGCAGCCTGCGAAATGAAGACCACAAACACAGTAAGGCAAACAAAATGGGAAGACAGAGAAATATGCAGCAGATGAAGGAGCAAGGTAAAAACCCACCAGACCAAACAAATGAAGAGGAAATACGCAGTCTACCTGAAAAAGAATTCAGAGTAATGATAGCAAAGATGATCCAAAATATTGGAAATAGAATGGAGGAGATACAAGAAATGTTTAGCAAGGAACTAGAAGAATGAAAGAGCAAACAAACAATGATGAAGAGCACAATAAATGAAATTAAAAATTTTCCAGAAGGAATCAAGAGCAGAATAGCTGAGGCAGAAGAACGGATAAGTAATCTGGAAGAGAAAATAGTGGACATAACTACCGCAGAGCAGAATAAAGAGAAAAGAATTGAGGAGGCCTCTGGGACAACATTAAACACATCAAAATTCGAATGATGGGGGTCCCAGAAGAAGATGAGAAAAAAAAAAGATCTGACAAAATATTTGAAGAGATTATAGATGAAAACTTCCTTAACATGGGAAAGGAAGCACTCGAACAAGTCCAGGAAGCATAAACGGTCCCATACAGGATAAATCCAAGGAGAAACAAACCAAAATACATATTAATCAAACTATCAAAAATTAAAAACAAAGAAAAAATATTAAAAGCAGTAAGAGGAAAGCAACAAATAACATACAAGGGAATACTCATAAGGTTAAGAGCTAATCTTGCAGCAGAAACTGCAATCCAGAAGGGAGTGGCAGGACATATTTAAACTGATGAGAGGGAAAAACCTACAACCAAGATTACTCTACCCAGAAAGGATCCCATTCACACTCGATGGAGAAATTAAAACCTTTACAGACAACAAAAGTTAAGAGAATTCAGCACCACCAGGCCAGCTTTACAACAAATGCTAAAGAAACTTCTCTAGGCAGGAAACAGAAGAGAACAAAAAGACCTACAGAAACAACCCAAAACAATTAAGAAAATGGTAATAGGAACACACATATCGATAATTACCTTAAATGCAAATGGATTAGATGCTTGCAACCCAAAGAAATAGACTGGTAGAATGGATACAAAAACAAGACTCATATACATGCTGTCTACAAGAGACCCACTTCAGAGACTGAACCACGAAGAAATAGAAAATATAAACAGACCAATCACAAGCATTGAAATTGAACCTGTGATTAAAAATCCTCCAACAAAGGCCCAGGACTAGATGGCTTCACAGGCAAATTCTATCAAACATTTAGAGAAGAGCTAACACCTAACCTTCTCAAACTCTTCCAAAATACAGCAGAGAAGGAACACTACCAAACTCATTCTATTAGGTCAGCATCACCCTGATACCAAAACCAGACAAAGATGTCACCATAAAGAACAACAGGACACTATCACTGATGAACATAGCTGCAAAAATCCTCAACAAAATACTAGGAAACAATATCCAACACCACTTTAAAAGGAAAATACACCATGATCAAGTGAGGTTTATCCCAGGAATGCAAGGATTCTTCAATATATGCAAATCAATCAATGTGATACACCATATTAACAAACTGAAGTATAAAAACCATGTGATCATCTCAATAGATGCAGGAAAAGCTTTTGACAGAATTCAATACCCATTTATGATAAAAACCCTCCAGAAAGTAGGCAGAGCATGAACTTACTTCAACATAATACAGGTCATGTATGACAAACCCACAGCCAACATCATTCTCCATGGTGAAAAACTGAAAGCATTTCCACTAAGATCAGGACCAACACAAGGTTGCCCACACTCATCACTATTATTCAACATAGTTTTGGAAGTTTTAGCCACAGTAATGAGAGAAGAAAAAGAATTAAAAGCAATCCAAATCAGAAAAGAAGAAGTAAAAGTTTCACTGTTTGTGGATGATATGATATTATACATAGAGAATCCTAAAGATGCAACCAGAAAACTACTAGAGCTAATCAATGAATTTGGTAAAGTAGCAGGATACAAAATTAATGCACAGAAATCTCTTGCATTCTTATACACCAGTGACAAAAAATCTGAAAGAGGAATTAAGGAAACACTCCCATTTAACAATGCAACAAAAAGAATAAAATACCTAGGAATAAACCTACATAAGGAGACAAAAGACCTGTATGCAGAAAATTGTAAGACACTTATGAAAGAAATTAAAGATGATACAAACAGAGGGAGATATATACCATATTCTTGAATTGGAAGAATCAACATTGTGAAAATGACTATACTACCCAAAGCAGTCTACAGATTCAGTGCAATACCTGTCAAATTACAAATGGCATTGTTCACAGAAGTAGAACAAAAAATTTCACAATTTTTATGGAAGCATAAAAGACCCCAAATAGCCAAATCAAACTTCAGAAATAAAAATGGAGCTGGAGGAATCAGGCTCCCTGAAGTCAGAGTATACTACAAAGCTACAGTAATCAAGACAGTATGGTACTGCCACAAAAACAGAAATATAGATCAATGGAATTGGATAGAAAGCCAGGAGGTAAACCCACACACATATGGTCACCTTATCTTTGACAAAGGAGGCAAGAATATACAATGAGAAAAGAGAGCCTCTTCAATAAGTGGTGGTGGGGGAAATGGACAGCTACATGTAAAAAATGAAATTAAAACACTTCCTAAGCTCTTCAAGATGGCGGAAGAGTAAGACGTGGAGATGATCTTCCTCCCCACAAATACATCAGAAATACATCTACATGTGGAACAACTCCTACAGAACACCCACTGAATGCTGGCAGAAGACCTCAGACCTCCCAAAAGGCTAGAAACTCCCCACATATCTGGGTAAGGCAAAAGAAAAGAGAAAAAAACAGAGACAAAAGAACAGGTTTGGAACTTTTACATTGGGGAGGGAGCTGTGAAGGAGGAAAGGTTTCCTCACACTAGGAGGCCCCTTCATGGGCAGAGACTGAGGGTAGCGGAGGGGGAAGCTTTGGAGCCACGGAGGAGAGAGAAGCAACAGCAGTGTGGAGGGCAAGGCAGAGAGATTCCCGCACAGAGGATTGGTGCTAACCAGCACTCACCAGCCCTAGAGGCTTGTCTGCTCACCGGCCTGGGCAGGCGGGGGCTGGGAGCTGAGGCTCGGGCTTTGGAGGTCGGATCCCAGGGAGAAGACTGGGGTTGGCTACATGAACACAGCCTGAAGGGGGCTAGGTCGCCACAGCTAGCCTGGAGGGAGTCCGGGAAAATGTCTGGAGCTGCCAAAGAGGCAAGAGACTTTTTCTTGCCTCTTTGTTTCCTGGTGCGTGAGGAGAGGGGATTAAGAACACTGCTTAAAGGAGCTCCAGTGACGGGCGCGAGCCGTGGCTATCAGCACAGACCCCAGAGACGGGCATGAGACACTAAGTCTGCTGCTGCCACCACCAAGAAGCCTGTGTGCAAGCACAGGTCACTCTCCACACATAGCCTCCTGGGAGCCTGTGCTGCCCACCACTGCCAGGGTCCCGTGATCCAGGGACAACTTCCCCAGGAGAATGCATGGGATGCCTCAGGCTGGTGCAACGTCATGCCGGCCTCTGGCACTGCAGGCTCGCCCATCATCCGTACCCCTCCCTCCCCCCAGCCTGAGTGAGCCAGAGCCCCCAAATCAGCTGCTCCTATAACCCCATCCTATCTGAGCAAATAACAGATGCCCACAGGCTACCTACATACAGATTCGGGGGGGGGTCCAAATCCAAAGCTGAACCCCGGGAACTGTACAAACAAAGAAGAGAAAGGGAAATCTCTCACAGCAGCCTCAGGAGCAGCAGATTAAATCTCCACAATCAGCTAGATGTACCCTGCATCTGTGAAATACCAGAATAGACAACAAATCATCTGAAATTGAAGAAGTGGACTTTGGGAGCAACGATATATATATCTTTTTCCCTTTCCTCTTTTTGTGAGTGTGTAGGTGCATGCCTCTGTGTGTGATTTTGTCTGTATAGCTTTGCTTTCACCATTTGTCCTAGGGGTCTGTCTGTCACTATTTTTTTTTTTCCTTAAAAATTTTTTTTCTTAATAATTATTTTTTATATTCTATTTTAATAACTTTATTTTATTTTATCTTCTTCTTTCCTTCTTTCTTTCTTTTTCTCTTTCCTTTTATTCTGACCATGTGAAGGACAGGCTCTTGGTGCTCCTGCCAGGTGTCAGGGCTGTGCCACTGAGGTGGGAGAGCGAAGTTCAGGACACTGGTCCACAAGAGACCTCCCAGCTCCACGTAATAACAAACAGCGAAAATCTCCCAGAGATCTCCATCTCAATGCAAAGAACGAGCTCCACTCAAAAACCAGCAAGCTACAGTGCTGGCCACCCTATGCCAAACAACTAGCAAGACAGGAAGAAAACTGCATCCATTAGCAAAGAGGCTGCCTAAAATCATAATAAGGCCACAGACAACCCAAAACACACCACCAAATGTGGACAAGCCAAACAGAAAGACAAGATCCAGTCTCATCCACCAGAACAAAGGCACTAGTCCCCTCCACCAGGAAGCCTACACAACCCACTGAACCAACCTTAGGCACTGGGGACAGACACCAAAAACAATGGGAAAAATGAACCTGCAGCCCACGAAAAGGAGACCCCAAACACAGTAAGTTAAGCAAAATTACAAGACAGAGAAACACACAGCAGATGAAGGAGCAAGGCAAAAACCGACCAGACCTAACAAATGAAGAGGAAATAGGCAGTCTACCTGAAAAAGAATTCAGAATAATGATAGTAAAGATGATCCAAAATCTTGGAAATAGAATGGAGAAAATAAAAGAAACGTTTAACAAGGACCTAGAAGAACTAAAGAGAAAATAAACAGTGATGAAGAACACAATAAATGAAATTAAAAATTCTCTAGATGGCATCAATAGCAGAATAACTGAGGCAGAAGAAGGGATAAGTGACCTGGAAGATAAAATAGTGGAAATAACTACTGCAGAGCAGAATAAGAAAAAAGAATGAAAAGAATTGAGGACAGTCTCAGAGACCTCTGGGACAACATTAAACACACCAACATTTGAATTATAGGGGTCCCAGAAGAAGAGAAAAAGAAAGAGACTGAGAAAATATTTGAAGAGATTATAGTTGAAAATTTCCCTAATATGGAAAAGGAAATAGTTAATCAAGTCCAGGAGGCACAGAGAGTACCATAGAGAATAAATCTAAGGAGAAACATGCCAAGACACATATTAATCAAACTAACAAAATTTAAATACAAAGAAAAAATACTAAAAGCAGCAAAGGAAAACAACAAATAACACATAAGGGAACCCCCATAAGGTTAACAGCTGATCTTTCAGCAGAAACTCTACAAGCCAGAAGGAAGTGGCAGGACATATTTAAAGTGATGAAGGAGAAAAACCTACAACCAATATTACCCCGCAAGGATCTCATTCATATTGACAGAGAAATTAAAAACTTTACAGACAAGCAAAAGCTAAGAGAATTCAGCACCATCAAACCAGCCTTACAACAAATGCTAAAGGAACTTCTCTAGGCAGGAAACACAAGAGAAGGAAAAGACCTACAATAACAAACCCAAAACAATTAAGAAAATGGTAATAGGAACATACATATCGATAATTTCTTTAAATGTAAATGGATTAAATGCTCCTACCAAAAGACACAGATTGCCTGAATGGATACAAAAACAAGACCCGTATATATGCTGTCTACCAGAGACCCACTTCGGACCTAGGGACACATACAGATTGAAAGTGAGAGGATGGAAAAAGATATTCCATGCAAATGGAAATCGAAAGAAAGCTGGAGCAGCAATTCTCATATCAGACAAAATAGACTTTAAAGACTATTACAAGAGACAGAGAAGGACACTACATAATGATCAAGGGATCAATCCAAGAAAGACATATAACAATTGTAAATATTTATGCACCCAACATAGGAGCACCTCAATACATAAGGCAAATGCTAACAGCCATAAAAGGGGAAATTGACAGTAACACAAGCATACTACGGAACTTTAGCACCCCGCTTTAACCAATGGACAGATCATCCAAAATGAAAATAAATAAACACAAGCTTTAAATGAAACATTAAACAATGTATGGACTTAACTGATATTTATGGGACACCCCATTCAAAAACAACAGAATACAACTTCTTCTCAAGTCTTCAGGGAACATTCCCCAGGATAGATCATATCTTGGTTCACAAATCAAGCCCTAGTAAATTTAAGAAAATTTAAATCATATCAAGTATCTTCTCCAACCACAATGTTATGAGACTAGGTATCAATTACAGGAAAAAATCTGTAAAAAATACAAGCACATGGAGGCTAAACAATACACTCCTAAATAACCAAGAGATCACTGAAGAAGTCAAAGAGGAAATCAAAAAATACGTACAAACAAGTGACAATGAAAACATGATGACCCAAAACCTATGGGATGCAGCAAAAGCAGTTCTAAGATGGAAGTTTATAGCAACAAAATCCTACCTTAAGAAACAAGAAACATCTCAAATAAACAACCTAACCTTACATCTAAAGCAATTAGAGAAAGAAGAAGAAAAAAACACCAAAGTTAGCAGAAGGAAAGAAATCATAAAGATCAGAAATAAATGAAAAAGAAATGAAGGAAACGATAGCAAAGATCAGTAAAACTTAAAGCTGGTTCTTAGAGAAAATGAACAAAATTGATAAACCATTAGCCAGACTCATCAAGAAAAAAAGGGAGAAGACTCAAATCAATAGAATTAGCAATGAAAAAGGAGAAGTAACCACTAACACTGCAGAAATACAAAGGATCACGAGAGATTACTACAAGCAACTGTATGCCAATAAAATGAACAACCTGGAAAAAATGGACAAATTCTTAGAAACGCACAACCTTCCGAGACTGAATTAGAAAGAAATAGAAAATATGAACAGACCAATCACAAGCACTGAAATGGAAAGTGTGATTAAAAATCTTCCAACAAACAAAAGCCCAGAACCAGATGGCTTCACGGGTGAATTCTATCAAACATTTAGAGAAGAGCTAACACCTATCCTTCTCAAATTCTTCCAAAATATAGCAGAAGGAGGAACATTTCCAAACTCATTCTATGAGGCCACCATCACTCTGATACCGAAACCAAACGAAGATGCCACACAGAAAGAAAACTACTGGCCAATATCACTGATGAACATAGATGCAAAAATCTTCAACAAAATACTAGCAAACAGAATCCAACAGCACATTAAAAGGATCATGCACTATGATCAAGTGGGGTTTATCCCAGGAATGCAAGGATTCTTTAATATATGCAAATCAATCAACGTGATACACCATATTAACAAAGTGAAGGAGTAAAACCATATGATCATCTCAATAGATGCAAAGAGAGCTTTTGACAAAATTCAACATCCATTTATGATAAAACCCCTCCAGAAAGTAGGCATAGAGGGAACGTTCCTCAATATAATAAAGGCCATATACGACAAACCCACAGCCAACATCGTCCTCAATGGTGAAAAACTGAAACCATTTCCACTAATATAAGGAACAAGACAAGGTTGCCCACTCTCACCACTATTATTCAACATAGTTTTGGAAGTTTTAGCCACAACAATCAGAGAAGAAAAAGAAATAAAAGGAATCCAAACTGAAAAAGAAGAAGTAAAGCTGTCACTATTTGCAGATGACATGATACTATACATAAGGAATCCTAAAGATGCTACCAGAAAACTACTAGAGCTAGTCAATGAATTTGGTAAAGTAGCAGGATACAAAATTAATGCACAGAAATCTCTTGCATTCCTACACACTAATGATGAAAAATCTGAAAGTGAAATTAAGAAAACACTCCCATTTACCATTGCAACAAAAAAGAATAAAATACCTAGGAATAAACCTACCTGAGACAAAAGACCTGTATGCAGAAAATTATAAGACACTGATGAAAGAAATTAAAGATGATACAAATAGATGGAGAGATATACCATCTTCTTGGATTGGAAGAATCAACATTGTAAAAATGACTCTACTACCCAAAGCAATCTACAGATTCAGTGCAATCCCTGTCAAACTACCATTGGCATTTTTCACAGAACTAGAACAAAAATTTCACAATTTGTATGGAAACAGAAAAGACTGCGAATAGCCAAAGCAATCTTGAGAAAGAAAAACGGAGCTGGAAGAATCAGCCTCCCTGACTTCGGACTATACTACTAAGCTACAGTAATCAAGACAGTATGGTACTGGCACCATAACAGAAATATAGATCAATGGAACAGGATAGAAAGCCCAGAGATAAACCCATGCACACATGTTCACCTTATCTTTGACAAAGAAGGCAGAATATAAAGTGGAGAAAAGACAGCCTCTTCAAGTGGTGCTGGGAAAACTGGACAGCTACATGTAAAAGAATGAAATTAGAACACTCCCTAACACCATACACAAAAATAAACTCAAAATGGATTAAAGACCTAAATGTAAGGCCAGACACCATGAAACTCTTAGAGGAAAACATAGGCAGAACACTCTTTGACATAAATCGCAGCAAGATCCTTTTTGACCCACCTCCTAGAGAAATGGAAATAAAAACAAAAATAAACAAATGGGACCTAATGAAACTTCAAAGCTTTTGCACAGCAAAGGAAACCATAAACAAGACCAAAAAGACAACCCTCAGAATGGGAGAAAATATTTGCAAATGAAGCAACTGACAAAGGATTCATCTCCAAAATTTATAACCCGCTCGTGCAGCTCAACATTAAAAAAACAAACAACCCAATCCAAAGATGGGCACAAGACCTAAATAGACATTTCTCCAAAGAAGATATACAGATTGCCAACAGACACATGAAAGGATGCTCAACACCATTAATCACTAGAGAAATGCAAATCAAAACTACAATCAGATATCATCTAACACCAGTCAGAATGGCCATCATGAAAAAATCTACAAACAATAAATGGTGGAGAGGGCGTGGAGAAAGGGAACCCTCTTGCACTGTTGGCAGGAATGTAAATTGATACAGCCACTATGGAGAACAGTATGGAGGTTCCTTAAAAAACTAAAAATAGAACTACCATACGACCCAGCAATCCCATTACTGGGCATATACCCAGAGAAAACCATAATTCATAAAGAGTCATGTACCACAATGTTCATTGCAGTACTATTTACAATGACCAAGACATGGAAGCTACTTAAGTGTCCATCGACAGATGAATGGATAATGAAGATGTGGCACATATATACAATGGAATACTACTCAGCCATAATAGGAAATGAAATTGAGTTATCTGTAGTGAGGTGGATGGACCTAGAGTCTGTCATACAGTGTGAAGTAAGTCAGAAAGAGAAAAACAAATACCGTATGCTAACACATATATATTGAATCTAACAACAACCACAAAATGCTCTGAAGAATCTCGGGGCAGGACCGGAATAAAGATGCAGACGTACAGAATGGAATTGAGGACATGGGGAGGGCAAAGGGTAAACTGGGATGAAGTGAGCCAGTGGCATTGATATATATACACTACCAAATGTAAAATAGATAGCTAGTGGCAAGCAGCAGCATAGCACAGGGAGATCAGCTTGTTGCTTTTTGTCCACCAGAGGGGTGGCATAGGGAGTCAGGGTGGGAGACCAAAGAGGGAGGGGATATGGGGATATATGTATACGTATAGCTGATTCACTTTGTTATATAGCAGAAACTAACACAACATTGTAAAGCGATTATACTCCAATAAAGATGTTAAAAAAAAAAAAGAAAAAGATCCATGATTGTTCCCTGAGGACCTGTTAAGGATTGCATTAAGGCAAAAATAATACTGTTGTAAATTTAATGCTTAAAATGTCTTCCATTGTTACTACCATCATAAAATCATGAATTCTGGTTCCAGTTTTTAACTGCTTAAAGGACACATTATTTCACTAATATCAATCTCCCCCATAGTACCAAGTAGAATAAGAAAGCATAAATTTGTTGTAACAGACATGTTTTAACAAATTAAAATAAGAAACAACTCTGCTCTTCTTTAGCTATAAAAAAAAAAATCACTCCTGTTTTCTTTTTAACAAAATTGCAAAAGGAGAGGGAAATACAGCTGCTCTTCACAGATACCTTAAAAACTTTAGCCATTTTTTACATAAATATATTTACATATATCTATATGTTTACACACACACACATATATATATATATACACACACATATACATATGTAGTGAGCACATTGTATGTATGGTGAGCACAAGAAGCAGAGTGTAATTTGATTCCTGCTGCCTAAACCTCTAACTACCCTTGCTTATTTTCTCAAACCTATTCTCTTAATCTCTTGTCAATTCTTTGAGCATCTTCCACAGATATTTTTCTAAGTAATTCTTTTTTTTTAACTAAACATAGAGTTATTTTCTGTTACTTGCAACTCAAAACCTTACTGATATGCTAATAATTAAGGTAAAAATTATATAATTCTATTGAAAACCTTAGTAAAACTGGCACATAGTACATAATTTAGTGATGGTAGTTATTTTATTATATTTATTACTATTTTTTGTGATAATTTTTCACAAAGGACTTATAAATGTTAGAAGTATTCAAACATCATCTTCACATTTTCCTCAGGAAGAACATCCCTATGTGCAAAACACATTGCTACGAACCTAGAATAATACATGCCTGTCTCGTTTAGCATTTTATCTCAAGTTCTTAGCAATGTGCTTTGTACATTGGGGAGCTCAATAAATATTTGTATAATGGATGAATTAATAAAAGCCTGGCTGAAAGAATGAATAAATTAATGAATGTGTAAGGATGTTCTTATTTTTCATGTACTCTGCTCTAGGCTTCCTGAGAATCATGTGTGGAATATTGTACTAAATGCAAACAAAAACTGCATGAGTTAGATGCTATTCAAGTTCATTTTCAGTTAAGAAAATTGAGGCACAGAGAGATTAAGCAAGTTTCCCCAAATCACAGAGTTAATAAATGACAGTTTTAGTTCAAACCCAGGCAGTCTTATTCCAGTACATTCTCTTACTATGTACTGTTTGTGCTTTCTTTGGAGTTACTTAACTGGAGAAAGGATCACGAAGAAGGAAGAAAGGAAAAAGGTGGAAAGAATGCAAGGAGGAAGAAATAACTAATTGCTAACAAACCTCCTTTAAAAAATCCTATTATTTTAACCCACTTTAAAAAAAAAATCTTACTTGGCTCACACAGAAAATATTATGTTGAAATAATTATAAATTTAAGCATACATACTGCAAATTAGCATTGTTCTGCCATGTCTTGGTAATAAACCATATCAAATCCATACTCATCTAAAACTAAAAATAAATTTTTATTTTTATCACTATTACGTTTGTTGTATTTTAAACCAAATACAATGTAATAGTTTCTCTCACAAAAGCTTTTGACTTAATAGGAAAATGTTGCCTGATAAAGTTTCACTCACTCTCAAAGGCCAGAAACATCACTTGAAATGCTAAAACAAATTATCATTTATGAAAATATCATTTAATCATTTCATCTTTTCCAGCTAGGATCTATGGTAATCCTAGAAAACAGAAAGTAGCAAGACAAAGTGATTGATGATAAAGTCCATGGGACCAGCTGATGAACACTGAAACTATGATCACCATTACACTTTTCACTAACAGGACTCCAGCAGCCTGACAAGGCTATCTTTTGGCTGTGAGTTAAAACAGGGCAGGCACAGCTGGAAGAGCTGGAAAAATTGCTTTGAGGCCCTGTTTACTCATGCAGAACAAATGCTGTAGGAGAAAAAATGAGTCCCAAGTTTAAGTAATTTTGGGTAATGAAGCAAAACACACTCCCCCATTGAAGATCCACATGGTACATTAGTATATTAAGTATATAATATCATATATTAAGATTATGATAAGTCATACAGTAAAGGAAGTGATTCAGTTTTTTTTATTCCATGACTTTCAATTTTTATTTGACCACAAACCACTATTTTTATATAAAACATTTAAACTTTCAACAGCACTAGTGTTCCTTGGAACACACAATGAGAAATAATGCTTTAAGAAATGCCTGAAGCACCCTGATAAACTATGTGCCATAAGACAACAAGAGAAAAATGGTAGTGGTAGCAACTTAGTTTAATTTCTTCAAATTCCCCCATTAAACATACAAAATAACTAAGCAAAACAAAATAAAATGACAAGATTTAAAAAACATATGGTAAAACGTTATCACCAGGAACCACAATAGATAAATAGATGTGTTCCAACTATTAATAGCTTTAAGACATGATTGATGCAGCATATTAACAAATAAATCATATTAATAAATAATTGAGATATTTGGAAAAATATCTCAAAGTATGAGGCCATTTTTTAACCACTTCACAAGCGAAAGAAGAGGGATTTCTAGAGCAACAAAGCCAAAAAGGAAATGTTGATCCATGCTTACTTCTAAAAATATAAGAGAACATTTTTACCTAAATATAAACACTAGAAAATGATTACAATCAAATCCTACACAATATTATTATAAAAAAAGAAAAAAGTAAGAAATTGCATCTCCACACAAAAGGAAAGAGCACCAGAAAAAAATGTTCAGAAAACTAATGAAAACTTAACAATGCATATTTCAAAACAGACCAAAAGAAATTGAGAAAATGGGAAAACCTATGAAAGAATCATGGATAGTGCCGTAAGAAAATTGAGGCAAATATATAAAATATTTCAAAAGAGAAGTTATAGAACTGAGAAAAACATTTTAAAATTAAAGAAGAAGTCATTTCAAAAATGAAGTGTAAAATAAAATAAAAGTAGAAGAACAAATATTTAAATAGGAAAAGCAGAAGATGGGAAGGATGAAATTTTCCAAACTTTAAAAGCAAAGAAGAAAGAGATTAAAAAAAAAAAAGAATTTCAGAGAAAGTAGTAGAGAACATAAAGAAGATCCAATAAACAAATAAGTTTCTTAAGAAGGACAAATTAATGGAACAGAACAAGTATAAAAAAGTATGACTAAAGAAAATTTTACCAAAGAAAAAGAAATGTTAAACTATATGTTGAAAGAACAAACTGCATACCTGAAAAAAAAATCAAAGCAAGATGACCAAAACTGAGAAAATTTTAATACAATTATTGAACTGAAAAAAGAAAAATAAAATCTTTTAAACTTCTAACCAAGAAGACCAAGTTAAGAGGAATGAAAGAAAAACATATTATTATGAGAGGTTTTTGTTGTTCATTTGATATCTTTTGTTTTATTTAACAGCAACACTTTATTCCAAAGACACTGGAATAATGTGTTTAAGTTACTCAAGGAAAGAAACAGTAAGCAAAGTTTTTACATGCAGTTAAGGAGACCTTTCAGTAAAAAATGAAAAGCATGCTGCTGTCAATGTGGAAGAACACAAGAATGTTTTATTAATCTATTTTTGAGGATTATCCTAGAGAATGAGTTTCATACAGCCAAGGCTAGAGAGCCATTGACTTATGGACTGGTGGTGATTCATTATATATATTTATATATATGATTTACTGTAGAACTAAGATAAATGATGAATTAAAGGAAGCCAGTATAGAATACAATGGCTCTATGCTCTGATTACTTGTTTTGATAAATGGGACAAAAATGTGAGAGTAGAAAAACTAAGATAAATTCACTGATTAAACTATAATTAAAAGCATATTATTTAAAATGAGATGACGAGAAAATAGAGAGCAGAGGGAAAGACATGGTTACTAGCTAATTTCAATATTATTCATAGAAGTGAACCTTTTCTTGCTTATCAAAGGAGTAGGACTAAGGCTATTATATAACCATTAGAACAATACCAAATAACGTGGAGGTAGGAGGGATCATTATTATGTGATAGGACAGGAATAGAAGCTAGACTTATTAGAATATATTTTGATTTGCAAATTTGATTTTGGTTAACTGCATTTTACATAATTTAAAATTCAAGACCCTAAAACTGTAAAGGAAATAAAACAACTAAACTCATCATGTGTTGAACTTGTGGTGTAAGTACACAAAGACCATTTACTTCAAATTACGTTAATACAATATACTGTAATTTGATTGTACAACTTTAATGAGATATATCCTAGGGACAACAAAATTTTTAAATCTTACTTTGTAAACTCTTTTCAGTAATAATCCTGTTGGCACTTTTTTACTTAGTTTTATTCTGAAATTATTTTGTGAGTATATGGGATAAAGCAAATGAATATTTAAGCTGATGTTCTTTACAACTGGGATTTTCAGCTTGGAAGAAGAAAGAGATCTGAGATCTGTGACACTGGGATAATACTCCGTATTACTGAATTTGATTTTGAAATGTCAGTATGAACTCATAATGCATTTTATCTTTTATCTTTTATCTTTTAAATATATATTTATATATTTATATATATTTATATATGTATATATACACACACACCCACACTCACTTGATATCTCTGTTCCCAGGGAAAAACTAAAAACAATGTACCAATGTAGCTAGACCTTTTAACCATTTTTTTTGGGGCTGTGCCTCGCAGCTTAGTATATCTGGGTGGCAGTCCACAGACAATATTTCTTTTATCTACATGGATAAACCAACTTTTTAAAGTAAAGTTACAGGTCAAATATGAAAGTAGGAATTAGCATTACTCATAGAATGAGGAACTAGGTTCCTATTTTTTAGAGACACTAATTAAAAGGCCTGCTTCTATGCATTTCTGGACTGAAATATGTAACCATACTTACACATCTAAAGCTTATAATTTCTATAACAAAAGCATCACTGAGAAACAGTTAATAGTGCACACATGCATATATATTACTTTGAAAAAACTACTTCATAATGATTTTTTAAATGCCTCCTGTGTGTTCCAACTTGTTTCCTATGAGCATTCTGAGTAGGAATTATCACACTCACTAGTTAGCATTTCAAATAACTATAGCTGTGATGAGCTGAACAGAGTCAGATAAACAAGTTAAATATCGTCTTTGCCACATAATACCTGTGCAAAGTTGGAAAACTTATTTAATTTCTTTTAACGTAAATGTCCTCCTCATATAAAATGGAAAACAATATTACATATATTATTTATAACACCCAGCACATAGTAAGTACTCACTAAGTAGTTATTATTAGTAGTCATTATATTGGAATTTGTATATTTCTGAAATAATTCTTCAACTGCCTGTAGAAAGATCTAAAAATGAATTTTTCACTATTAAATATTTTTCTATTTATAGTCACTTGAGTTCATGTTATCTCAAAACCATTTATGGAGAAAATGAATTAATTCACTCAATATATGAATACAAATGGGCTTACACATTCATTTTTCACCTGTGGAAACTTCCGTACAAAACCTTGCTTCAGTCTTGAGTGAAAATGAATTTAATGGTCTGCCTCATCAATAGCCCCATTATCACAAAGCTGCCATGCAAGTCAGTATAATTTAGTACAGTTGCCATTCTGTCCGTCTCTGCTCAAAATTAAGCCAGGATCAAAAATAGCAAATTGTTTTACAATTCTTCACAGCACATTGACAGAACAGTATCCATAAGTCCTGCTGCCCATATTATTTTAGCTCTAAGCAAGTCATATAGAAATTTTATTCATGGCTTAGATGCTCCAGAGATATGGTTTTCAAGCTGGTCTCAACATTATAATCAAGTGTAACTTTTTAAGAAATATTTATGCCCAGACTCAAATCCAGAAATTCTGATTTGTTGGGCTTGGATTGGAGTCAGGGAATTAAAAATTAAAATTATTAAAAAGCAAATAAGTAAATGCTCAGGGGATTTTCTTTGGTGAGAAAGATTAGTCTCTTGCAACTCAAAGTTGGTCTGTGGACCAGAAGCTTTGGCATCATCTAGAAACTTGCTAGAAATACAGAATTACAGGTCCTACCACAGCACTGCTGAACAGAACCTGCATTTGACAAGATCCCCAAGTGAATCATACGCACATTATAGTTTGCCGAGTACTGTCCAAGTTTGCCTAGAATTCACTGAATTTCCTTCCACTTAGGCTATAAATTGGGGCTCTACACAAGGTTCACTAATTAATCTTTTTGGTTACATTAGTAGAAAAAGTAGAAAAAATGAGATGAAGGTAGTATTCACACAGTTATAAATTATTTCAAGCCTGATAAAAGAATATTGGGGTGCTTTAGAAAAGGAAACTCAGAGCATTTTTAAGCTTCATCATCATCATCATATATGGGTATCCAATTTTTCCACTGGAGTACAAGAAATGTCATCTGAATCATACGTTAGAATTATAACTGAGCATTTAGATGAAGAGAAAGTAAAATTTTGGAATTTTTAAAACAGATTGAATCACGTAGTTTATATTCAGTTCCTAAAAGAATATGCATATCAATATCTACAGATAAATACATATGGTATTCATGTTATGTTCATAGAGGCTGTATAGAAATTATCACAAGTCCACACACTTCCGAATCATGACTCTCTTCCTTGAGAATAACCAACATAGGTTTTAAAAAAAACTGAGTGAATTTATATAACATGAGAATTTAATTGAAAGTTTTTACTTTCATTCCTTCCATTCTTAACTGTACAGCAGAGTAATATTTTAAAACATGAACCTGATCATTAAACTTCCCTGTATAAAATTCTCCAAAAGCATTCCATTCCATTAAAAACAAAACAAAACAAATAAACAAATGAACAAACAACCCATCTTAGTCTGGCATAAAAAGCGCAGGCTAGCTCTCCCCTTCACTTACACACAGAGATCCACCTTTTTTCCCTTGGTCACACCAAGCTCACTTCCTACATGGAGCCTGGGGACAGTTCCCTCTGCTATAAGGCTCAGCCCTCTGGCTTTCCCATGCTTGGCTCCTTCTTGTCATTTAAATCAGAGACCTGCTCTAAATACCCAACCTACAATAGCTACCTAGCCACCCTCTATCGGACATTTCAATCTATTTTCTTGTTTATTAAGTTACTCATTTTTTATTTTCCATTTTACCAGTTAAGGATATAAGGCTCATGAAAGAAGGGGTACTGCCTCTAATGTGCACTACTGTAACAAGAAATTTTAAAGAAGCATTGTAAAATTATAAACCCCATAGAAAAAAAATAGAGGCCAATCAGAATCAGTTAGATGGGCATGTGTGAAATTTTAATATTAAACATTAAAATACCTCATTTATTAAGCATCTACTATACCAGGCTCTGTACTGGGACGTGATACACACCATCTCTAGTTCTCACAGCAGCACTCAAATAGAGACAAAGTCGGCACCATTTTACAACAGATGAATTTGTGACTCATAAAGATAGTAGGATTTATCAACATCCCCATGACTACTAATATTGAAACAAGGATTTAAACCCAGAATAATGGGTACCCAAAATACCCAACCCCATGCTTCCTCCCATTAAAAAGGTTGATGGTCCATATAAAAGAATCTAACAATTTTAGGGCACCTCTTAAGAGTCAGGAACTTTTAAATATAATATTGCTCATAGCTTGATTCTATTAAGATTAGTTCTATGCTATCATAATTCTATGCTGTACATCAGAAGATAATATGAGATGTACTTACATGTATAAAGCTTGTGATATAAAAATTTATTTACTCATTTAGGTTAAAGCATAGATATGATACATTAGCCAGGAATTAATTAGACCTTTCCATCATTAATTCTCTCCCTGAAAATTCTACAACTCATATTTAAGTACTCAAATTTCTCTCTTTTTAAAAACAGTTCTCATTTCAGCACAGTTATAGATTTTTAGAAAAATTGTGAAGAGGGTACGGAGCGTTCACATATACCTCACACCCAGTTTCCACAGTAATGTCTCATGATAGTATGGTATATTTGTTATAATTAATAAACAAATATCAATAGATTATTATTAACTCAAGTCAATACATTATTCAAATACCCTTGGAGTTTTCCTAATGATCTTTTTCTGGTCCAGGATCCTATTCATGATACAATGTTATATTTGTCATCATGCCTCCTTAGATCCCTTTTGTTGGTAATAGTTTCTCAGTTTCACTGCTTTTCATGACCTTGACAATTTTGAGGAGTAAGAGAACTAAACAGATATTTCACAGAATATCCCTAAATTTGGATTGTCTGGTACTTCTCTCATGATTACACTTAGGTAACATGTTTTTAGGAGGAAGACGACAGAGTAAAGTACCATCTTCATTACATCTTATCAAGGGACTATTTATTATCATCATTTAACATTGGATATCACTATTGATCACCTGACTGAGATAACATCCATCAGGTTCTCCACTGGATAGTTAATCTTTTTTCCCTCTTTCCATATTTTGTTCTATGGAAGGAAGTCACTATGTACAGCCCACACTTAAGGAATGGGGAAATATGGCCTCCCTCTCTGAGGGAGGACTATCTACATAAACTACTTGGAATTCTTTTGATTAGGAGATAAGTCTACCCCCCCATATGTTTGTTTATGTAATCATTTATTTACATAAATATGGAACCATAGTTTATTTTATACTTTGGTTTATACAGATGGCCAGTGACTTACAATTGCTCAACTTACAATTTTTCGACTTTACAGTGGTGTGAAAGCAATACATATTCAGTAGAAATCATACTTCCAATTTTGAATTTTACCTTTTCCTGGGCTAGCAATATGAGGTATCATACTGTCTCATGATGCTGGGCAGTGGTGGTGAGTCATAGCTCCCAGTCAATTATCATGAGGGTAAACATACACTTACAATCATTCTGTACCCATACAGCTATCCAGTTTTTCACTTTCAGTACAGTAGCCAATAAATTACATGAGATACTCAACAAGATACTCAACATTTTATTATAAAATAGGCTTTGTGTTAGAGGATTTTTCCCACCTACAGGCTAATGTGTTTTAAGCACGTCTAAGGCTGGCTAGGCTAAGCTATGATATTCAGTAGGTTAGGTTATTAAATGCATTTTCGACATGATATTTTCAACTCACGATGGGTTTATAGGGATGTAACCCCATCATCAGCTGAGGAAGATTTATAATCCAATATAGCTTTCTTATTCCAACTTTGGCCATTGGGAGCTCTTTCAGTAAGCTCTTATGGCCCTTTGGCATATCTCCACAATTGTGTGTTGTTGTGTTTTGTTGCTGCTGTTTTTGAGCACTTCCTTACTCTCTGACTCTACAGGATACTCCAGGCTCATTTTGTACAGTTTTTGCCGAAGTCTTAAATTCAGCCATTTTCCCGAGGATCCCTGATTTATTTTATTGGAGAACAGGATGAGAAGCCAAGAACTGGGCTCTAGATGTGCTCATTGCTACTAGAGTGCTATTGCTTTTAGGCCCTCTCAGCCAATGAAGAAAGGATATACATGTGTTTATACTTACCTATGTATATAAACGTACCTATGAATATTCTAAATGTAACCATCTGTATCTACATTAAGCTAAACTTGAGTTCATCCTTATGTTTCCAACTCTAATGCATGACGACATGGATCATTCTAGCCTCATATTCTTGATTATCTGTTACTTCTCATTTCCATAGTGAAGAACCTGGATCACAACATCCATTTAGTCAATTGTTCAATTCTGGAATACATGTATAGTGGTATCAGCGTTACTAACCTGTACCCCCATGGGAAAAGGCTTTATCAACTAGGGTGCATTGTTTATGTAGACTTTATTTTGCCTTCAGTCTTATACAATCCACTCATTTCCAAAGTTACTTAGGCATGTACATTTTTCCACATACCCTTAAAGAATATTGTTTTGTACACTTGCAATAGTTAGATGGCTTTGTCATATTTTGTACTCCATCCTGGGAACTCACAATCTCCTAAATGTTTTTTTAAGTCTGCATACAGTAAGTTCACTTTTTGCTCTGTAAAGTTCTATGGGTTTGACAAATGCATAGTGTGATATATCCAACATTAGAGAATGAATAGTTTCACCACCCCCTACTTAGGAAAATAGTGAATCAGAAGCAAAACAAAAATTTAAATAATACAAAAAAGCAATACTGCATACCTGAATATTTTGCAGAGATTAGTGCCACATTCAAGTCTTGAAGGTTACAGGGGTGGTGCTCGGCCAGATCCAGCAGATCTAATGGTGCAAATAGGGATGCTCTTTGGATCTTCTGGCAGGCTCCTACAGGGGAATCACATTGCAGACTCAGGATTTTTGAGCAAAGCCCTACCATCTTCTGTGGATAACTGTTCCTGTTTTTGAAAACAGCTTTTGGCTTGCTGTTGGGCCTTAGTTGAAACTGAATACTTAATCATAGGCCATCAAATTCCATGTGACCTGAACTGCTCATTATAAACTTAGTGCTGTCTGATCCACTAAGCCACAAAGTCAGGCAGGCACAGTAGCAATCCATCATCAAATGGAAGTAATATATATGGGATCAGACTCAGGTAGGCCCTAACGGGACAAATAAGTTACATGATGAAGTGGCACAAATGCCCATGGTCCCCACTTCTGCTACATTATCTTCTGTCTCCCAGTCTACATATATGGCCTCATGGAGAGTTCCTTACAATCACTTGACAGAAGAAGAGAAAACTTAGGTCTGGTTTACTGTTGGTTCTAGGCACACAGAACCAACCACCTGAAGTGGACAAATTCAACACTATAGTCCTTCTCCCTGAATAACAGCGATGAAAGGAAACACTTCCAGAGAGCAGAACCTTGAGCAGCGCACCTGGTTGTTCATTTAGTAATTTTTAGTGTTTAAGGGGCATTATTGAGACCCCTGAATCCATAAAATATATGTTTCTGAAAAGAAAAAAATTAATAATTCTTCAAAAAGTCCTTAAATTTTACTTAATTATTAGATATGAGAATATTTTGCACTACATTATTAGGCTGAGTTTTTGGAAAAGAGAATCAAACTTAAAAAATCAAAATGTAATTGTTCTCAAAAACGTTCAACCAGAGATTTGCTGTGAGCATAGTCAAGGTAATACCAATATAGAATGTATTTTTGTATCTCTTTTCCTCATAGCCTGTTATGTAATCCTTAGGGGGCAAGTAATTTTTCATAATGATAGTAACTTCAATAGAGTTTAAAGTGGCTGGAAGCCCAGGCCATGTCAAACTTTTATGTCAAAGAAATGGAGCGCTAAAGAGGGGTGGCAGAGGAAAAGGAAAACAATGGAAAAAAAGAACAAATGTGTGTGTGTTCCATCATTGTAGACATGCAATGAAAGTGAAGTATACCAAGTTTAAAACTATTACCATGAAATTTGCTTCTAGCTTTTTTTTAGTGTGAAGAGTGCTATATACTCTGGTGTGTGGTGACAGAAAGTAGAGAATATTTCGTTGCTAATTATCCCTTCTAACATTCCAAACACATTTGACAGCAGTATGGTGAGGGAACTCAGTGATCTACACCTATTTTTGCACTTTGCAAATGGTTGGCATAATGTTTTAATCAATATAAAGCAAAACTTGCACAGTCACAGGGAGAAAAGCAATTGCCTCCCTGCCATAGATCCCAACAAAGTAATATCCTTTCCAATATCAGAAGGTGGGCCTGGTGTAGAATACAATATAATAGCAATTGTATGTTATTCTATCGTTTATAAAGACTTTCCACATAAAACATCTCATTTACTACTTGCAGCAACTCTTTAAAAGAGGAATCATTATAATTTGTCCAATTCACAGTTCATATGTAATGGGACCTTATTGACTACCTGAAAGAAAAATCTTCTTACCGTTGCATAATCAAGAAATCCCAAAAGTAAAGAAAATTGTAGCTGAATATTAAAGACCCAAGTAGACACTTTCTGTCCTTTTATGTAGCACAGAGATGGCTGACCTAAGATGACCAGCAGCCTCTCCCAGAGAGAAGAGTCACTCTTTTCCATATTTTCTGATGTTCACTGATGAACACTCCCTCTGATGTTCACTCCCTCCTTGCTGAGGATAGACACATTTTAAAATATTATGTTCTAACAGATGACATACCTAGGAGTCTTTTTTAGAAAAAGTTCCCTTGCTAAGTTTGGGGATACCCAAATGTTGTTTTGATAAAGTTATATTTATGTTGAGTCCTTGAAGGAAACTATAGGCCATATGAAGAATAGCAAGATATCATTTTTGATTACTAAAAATATTTTGAGGATAGGTGAGCAAAAAACTTAAGCTGTATACAAGGATTACTCTCACGTCCTTAGAGATATGGACTCTGCTTCATTCATCTAGGTAGCTCTTGTATGAGAAATTAACTCAATTCAATGGTAGTGTACAAGTGTACTACTATGAAAATCACTGTGGAACATTACTGTCATGGAACAAAATGGCTCATAGACAGAACTAAAGTAGTCAAATCATACAGACTATTAAATCAACTTAAGAAACAAGAGTAAAGCTTGGGTAAGTTAATACACTTAGGATAAAGTACAAATGGATGGAAGAACCACACTATCTGAATCCTGAGTACCTAACATTTATTTATATCCCATCTATGGCCCACATGAGCCATTCCCAGTAATAGCATAATGTTTTAATTACATGTATTATATGTTATCTGTATTACATGTACTTATCTTAATTACATGTATTATATATAACTATATGTTTTTAGTTATAAGGACCAGGGTTGTGGTTAAACAAAAAAGATCACAGACAGAAGGTTCCCTGGGCCCATGATGTAACCTTGCTCTACCAGAGAGACACAGAGACAAGGCTGCCTGACTAAAATCTGTAGCTTGCTGAATAGCATGGGTTTTATTTGCATTTGGGGATACAGGACATATGGGGTTAGACAAGGTATCACCAGTGGGTGGTCAGATTAAGGCATTGTGGATATTTAAATATTTACAATAACATACAGACATGGATACAGATATAGATACAGATATAGATATGTAGTGGATATATACAGTATGGTATACATATTTATTACTCCATGAATATTAAAAATCTCTGCTTCCTTTCATCCCTTTCTATGCATTTTTAACATACCATATTGTGTATTTATACCTAACACATCTTATGAGTTTCATCCATCCCATTAGCTTTCTTCTTTTCTAAAGCAGAATTGAATATTCAGAAACAATAAAGAAATTCACATTGCAATAGCCCCAGACTTATCACTTTGGATAAGCCCAGTAATGCATTTTCTTATGCAACCATTCTCCTTTTTGTTTTTGAAAGGTCTCCACCACAATGGCAACAAATGATCCTTACTCAATAAAAAAAGGATTTTCCCATACCCTATATAAAGATCGTCATAACATCTGGAAAATTTATAATATAAAACATAATTAGAATATGAAAGATAACTTGTATATGAGAAAGGAAATCATAAGACTAGTTGTAAAAGGGTGTGTATTTTAATATTGTAAAAGCAAATATTTTGTTTTGCTACCAAAATCATGTTAATCCATTACAGTAAAAAATCCTAAATTTTGAATAACACCATAATGTTGTACAAGATTTTACATTTCACTGATGAATTTGCCTACCAGGTCAACCTTACGTTAACACTGGTATCTGAGTACATGCATATCAGAGATGTTCTATTTTATGTTACTGAGCTATTCATTACTCTTCTTAAAGTATAACACTACAAGGCATTCTTAGTAGAATTTTGTGTTTCCATTTTGAGAGAATTTATGCGATTATATGCTAAAGAAAATGGTCCATCTAAAGAGAGAGAAAAGTAAAATGCAATCATAGTAACATAGAGTTTATACAATTTTTAGAAGAATACATGCATTCTACAGGATTCTTAGGCTGTCATGATAGATCAAAAAATTATATCAGTGAGTTATTTGAGAAAAAAATGATATAAATTTTAGTGATTATTCAGAGGCTAAATGACATTAGGTATTAGATATTACGTATTAACTCCTTAAACTGGTTAGAATATATTAACAGTGTGCTGAAGCATTAAATAAATGGACTTCTCTAACAACTTGCTATCAGTAAATCATTAGACAATAGGAGCAATTGGCACGAGGATATATTAATATGTTTGCAGTGCTGGATGAGTGGATGATATCATATGAAAAATATTATATATAAATAAAATAGATATAATATGTAATATAGGTATAAAATAAACATGTATACAAACGTTTACATTTAGTAAAAGGCACTCTTTTTTAGTGCTTTGTATATAGTATTTTCCCTGTACAGCACAAATCTTTGTTTTTTGGTTCACTCTCACTAGCAAGCCAACAACCTTTTAAAATCGGTGCTGTCATCAACTATGAGCACTGTCAGCTGTACCATCTTGTCTGCACTAGGAGTTCTTTAAGCCTAAAAATACTCACTGCCAGAGCACTCATCTAAAGCTTTATTTGGAATATGCAAAATTAATTTGGAGAAAAGAGGAGAAATTATATTTGTTCTATCTAAGCTATAATCACATATGTATTTTATGGCTCAACTTTTGTTTGGGGATTTTTGATTTGTTTGTATGAATGTATGTCTCTCAAGAGGACCATACACCAATTTATTTTTATTTCTTTAAGGTTTTTTTACAAGACACATATAAAACAGGATTTCTCCTGTGTATATTCCCAGGTCACCATGTCAGACAGCATTCATCACATCTAATTTTCATCATTTAATTCCCTCATCCTCAGTTTCAAAGGAAATTTTTGTTCTTTCCAGATTATTATGATCAAAAAATTACGGCTCATTGAACCATCTTAAATATCTACTGGTATGGAATCTAGTCTGTTAGAAACCATCACCTTATAACCAAATTTTACTCTTCAATCTAAGTAGTATTCATCATCCTATCTGGGCTATTTTTTCTCCAAGCTCAATCTCTTTCACTAAATACAGAGGGCAGATTAATCTTAACAGAAAGCTTTCAACTGTAAACTTTAATAGCACTTTAAAGACCTTCAAAATGGAATTTCTTCTTTAATTAAGAAGATGTTACTTTGTACATCATAATTGAAATACATCAAAAAGTTCCTTGTTAAAGCTCAAGATATATTACAAAGCGATTCTACAGCACGGCTTCAGGTCTCTGCTAATTGGAAGAATGACAGATCAAATTCCTGAGAAAGTAATGTCAGTTGGAATGCTAGAGATGGAGCAGTTTCTTTAAATTATATACTCAAAACAATTAGGAAAACATGTCAAACCACATTGTTTTATTTTGTTAAAATGCAACACAAACTAAAATCAAACATCAACAATGTGCCGTCTGTCTTTATGAGTATTGTGTATATGAGGACATGCATATATGGAGAGAAATCTAATATTTCAAACTTTATGTCACAAGTTTATGTACCTTCAAACTCACCAGTCTGGAAATTCTCTTGGAAGAAAGAATAAACTTTTAGAATCAAATCAAATTTTATCACTGAAATTCGACATGAGGGACTTATTGTAAATAACCAACGTGTTTTAGAAACTACCATTTTCATTAAAGTTCTAAATTCTCAGTTGTCTGATTTTTGGAGACTTCCCAATTACGAGCTGCCTTTATTTGTTGATTAAAAAGTGTTTACCAAAACCAAAACATTTATTTCTACCTATATTTAGTAAAAGTTGTTTGTGCATATTACACACTGTTTAGGGCAAAGCTAACATATTTCTCTATTCAACTCTCTCTACCATATTCTGAAGCTACTATTTTCAATCTTCTTTTCAAATGTTTCACTGAAAACGTACCACTAGCCCCAGGTGCTCTTGGAGGACTACCTTACAGAGACCTTATCTAATTTCTCCTAAACCCTTCCACATCCTTGTATCCTCCACCTCCTACAAAACAGAAGAAACAAAGGCATGCTCCTCCTCCAAAGACAACTCCCTCTGTGGACCTTCTCCAAAATCTGCCTCTATTAATCATCACTCCCTGTCTGTTTTCAGCCATCTTTACTGTATTCAACTGCTCCCTCTCAACTGCATCTGTCTATTGGCATCTTAAACATGCTCAGTATTTTGTCCATTTAAAAAAAAAAGGGCAGGGGCTTCCCTGGAGGCACAGTGGTTGAGGGTCCGCCTGCCGATGCAGGGGACATGGGTTCGTGCCCCGGTCCGGGAAGATCCCACATGCCGCGGAGCGGCTGGGCCCGTGAGCCATGGCCGCTGGGCCTGCGCGTCCGGAGCCTGTGCTCCGCAATAGAAGAGGCCACAACAGTGAGAGGCCCGCGTACTGCAAAAACAAACAAACAAACAAAAAAAAGGGTGGAGAAGAAAAAAATGTCTCCTTCTACCCAATGTTCCCATCCTATCCATTACTACCATATTTATTTTTCTACTTCTTTATAGCTATACTTCTAAAAAGAGTTGCCTTTTTAGACAACTATTCACTATCTTCATTTGCTTCTGTATCACTCACTCTCCAACTCATTCCAGTTTGGCTACTGCTCCCACCACACCAAGTCCAGTTGACACACATCAATTCTCGCCTTATGCTCTTGCCCTCTCAGTGGTATTTGTTACTGTTCATTTACCAACTCACTCACTCACTGCTAGTTATTAATTCCTGGAGGGCACACTATATGCCAGGCCTTAAACTAGGTATAGGGGATACTAGAGTGAATGAAAGGTACACCCACCATAGCCCATAGAGAAGAGATCCATAACAAAAAACTAAATAAGTAATACATTAGATGAAAATAAAGCAAAGGAGAGAAAAAAGAGTAGCCTGGGGTGAGTCTGGGTGGGAAATGCAAATTTAAACTAAGTGGTAAGAAAAGATTTAATGTTAATGTGACAGGGAAGTGATGGAGTGAAGCTGAGGGTGAACGGGAGAAGGGCTTTCCATGACAGAGAGCAGCAATTTTAATGCCTAAAGTCAGAACATGTTGAACATTCTCTCCTGCTGTCCCCCTGGCTGCACATTCCTGGTTCTTTTTTCTAACTCTCATTATTTGTCTTTTTGCTTGCAGGCTTCTTCTCCTCTACCCAGCCTTTAAATGTTGGAATGCCTTAAAAATATGCTTGGCAGGGCTTTCCTGGTGGCGCAGTGGTTTAGAGTCCGCCTGCCAATTCAGGGGATACGGGTTCGTGCCCTGGTCCAGGAAGATCCCACATGCCGCGGAGCGGCTGGGCCCGTGAGCCATGGCCACTGAGCCTGCGCGTCCGGAGCCTGTGCTCCACAACGGGAGAGGCCACAACAGTGAGAGCCCCGCGTATCACACACAAAAAAAATATATATGCTTGGCATTCTTCTCTTTTCTTTTTTAAATTCCCCTTTTGATATTTCATACAAAATGATGATGTCAATAATCATCAACATGGATATCTCTAGCTAAAACCTATCCTTTGAGATTATAACTTTCACATCAAACTGCCAACTTGGCCTTGTGCTTTGGATGTCTCCAAGGTAACTTACAATCGATCTTCTGCAAGAAATATGGTCTTCCTTCCACTGTTCTCTAGCTTAGTGAATGACACTATCTTCCTTTAAGTTTCTCAAGCCAAAAACTTGACAGTCATCATCAATAACTCATTCCTTTATCATACCACAGCCCCATCATTCACCAAGTTCTTTCATT
This sequence comes from Globicephala melas, assembly GCF_963455315.2. Taxonomy (NCBI): domain Eukaryota; kingdom Metazoa; phylum Chordata; class Mammalia; order Artiodactyla; family Delphinidae; genus Globicephala; species Globicephala melas. The sequence continues at coordinate 62,958,717 of NC_083322.1, forward strand.
TGAACACATTTAACATGTCTCTATTCAATTAAATTCTCTCCATCTACATTTTCTCCTTTCTAGTCCAAGAAACCATCATCTTTTACCTGGAATACTGAAACATTCTTCAGATAATTCCCATCTTTAAAATGATCTTCATATTGCTGCAAGATTAATCATGTATTTCATCCTATTGCTTAAAACTTTCAGTAGTTCCCCATGCTCTTATGACAAAATCCAAAGTGCTTAATATGGGATACAAAGCCACACAATCTGATCTCAATAACCTCTCTGACCTCATCAGTCATAATTTCCTTCTCCTTGTTCTGAATTCTTGATAAACTGACCTACTTTTAGTTCCTCAAATAGGATGTGCTCCTACACTAGGATCTTTGTACATGTGCTGCTGTTCCTCATATTGGAATTTTATTCTCAACCCCTTTGCCAACCTAATCCATTTTTATCCTTCTCACTCCATTTCAAAGCTGAATTCTTCACATTAATCATGACCCACCCATCAGAATACCTTGGAGTCTATGTTATATACTTCTGCAGACCATGTACTTTTCTTATCAAATGTCAGCACACGTTATTTTTCATGTATGTGTGCTATTGTTTGCTGAATGTCTACCTGCTTAATGTAACTGTGAATTCAATAAGGACTGGGACTGTTTTGATCTTGTTTTTACTGCTGTGCACCTAAAACCTAACACATTGCCTATCACTGAGTACACATCTATATATTTGTTGGATAAATAAATGGATAAAAGAGTAAATGAGTAAACACATGTAAAATGTCATTTACCTTTGCCACGAGACTGTCTTTTAGCAGTGGTTGGTGGTAGCTTTTGTTTTGCCACTGTTCCTTTAGGCAAGTTATAATAACCTCATTAAATCTTAGTTCTGTCATCTATAATTTGAGGAGAATTATAGTACCTACTGCACAGGTTAAAATTAAAGTAAGTTTACCCTTGTAAAGGACGTAGAGTAGCACCCTGCACATAGTAAGTGCTCAATAAATAATAGCTTTTGTTATTTTTTTATCATGTCTAAATCGCTTAAAGCAAATCTGTAACTCCAAAATTCCACTTTGATTCTTAATTAATTCAGTAGTTCATTTTTTTTAATGAAAAGCATAATTCCCCAGAGATTAGGATAATTTTTTAACTGCAATCATTATATTGAACTGCCATAAGGTATAAGTTTTCCTTATAAGGTTTTAATTACTTCATATGCATGTGGAGTGGAGAGGTCGCTCCAGTTCTTACAGTTTATCATCTCCAACAGGTTTTTACTTTTCTATTTTTTTTTTTTTTTTGCTGTCGGAGAAGAGATCAATGAATTAATGACTCTCCAGCAATGCAATTAGCCCTCAGTAAATCCCTGATTGAGAAATAAATGAGAGAGAGAAAAATAGGGAATATGGCACCAGTAAAATTAACGCTGTCCCCTTGACCAGTCAAAAATCACCCTAGAATAGCAAAGGATATAAAACAGAAATGAAAACTCTACCTTCTACAGAACTAAAATACACATGTAGTCCCAAATAACAATAGAAAAGTAAAGGATGTGAAATAAAATAAAAGTGATGTTGCATGCAGACAGATGTTCAGAAAGAAAACTGGTGGAACACTGTTCTTCAAATGTAGATGTCATATTCAGGAGCAGAAGCCAAATATTTATTCTTGAATAAGAAGAAGAGAGTACTTGGAATATTGGCAGGACATTTCCTGGATCAAGTTTGTCACAAAGAATAAGCAAAGATGAAGGCACAAAAAACCACAAGAAGCTAAATACTTCTGTATGGTTTCCAGGAAGTAGCCTCTTAGTAAGAGAGAAGGATAAATATTTTGCACTATGAATAAGATAGCTGACAATTTCTGTTGGTAGAGGCAGCTAAATGTTAGATAGTACACCCAGAGAAATTTAAGAACTTTATTGTAAACCAGGAAGAACTGCCACCAGCATGGAAATCATCTGTGTCCACAATTTTACAATACTCTCCTTCAAAGAGCTCATCTAGTAAGAACTTACCTTATTTCACTTAAGGCTTAAGTAAACAAGAGTTAGCATGGACTTTATACAAAAGTACTGTAAGGAAAAAGAGGAGGAGGGAAGGAAGAAATTGGGTAAAAAATAGTGGCAGATTAAAAACACTCACTAGAAAAATTTGCCATGAATCAGATAAAATTGTTACAAAAATTATTCAAATGAGATCACAGACCTAAATGTAGGATGCAAAATTATAAAACTCTTAGAGTATAACTTAGGAGAAAATCTAGGTGACCTTGGGTTTGCCAGCAATTTTTTAGGTATAACATCAAAAACACAATCCATGAAAGAAAAAACTGGGAAGTTAGAGCTCACTAAATTTTTTCCAGGTTTATTAAGGTGTAATTGACAAAAACAGTAAATGTTTAAGGTATACAATGTGACGATGTGATATGGGCATACATTGTGAAATAATTGCCATAATCAAGCTAATTAACATACACATCACCTCACATAGCTACTTTTGTGTGTGTGTGGTGAGAATACTTAAGGTTGAGTCTCTTGGCAAATTTCACGCATACAATATAGTATTAGTAACTATAGTCACCATGCTACACATTAGATCCCCAGAGTTATTCATGTTTTTTACTGAAAATTTACCTTTTGACCAACAAATATCTCCTCTTTTCTCCCCCACCTTCCAGCCCCTCCCTGGAAACCACCATTTTACTCTCCGCTTCAGTGAGTTTGACTTTTTTAGAGTCCACATATAAGTGAGAGCATACAGTATTTATCTTTCTGTGTCTGGCTTATTTCACTTAGCATAATGCCAACAAGGTCCATCCACGTTGTCAAAGATGGCAGTATTGCCTTCTTTTTTATGGCTGAATAATATTCCATTGTATGTACATATACATACATAATATATATCTCACATTTCCTTTATCCACTTATTCACTGACAACCACAGTGTTAATGTGTAAGATTTTAACCAAATTACTCTTTTCCCATGAGTACAGAGATTGCCTCCTCTTCCTCAAAAATGAATTGTGCAACAAAAATTAATTATAATTAAGTATAAAAAGTGAAATTATACGGATCATATAGTTTGATAATACACAGTATTATAAATAATTTTTAAAGCCTACACCTAACCAAAATTGTATTTTCCTTGATAATTAAGACAAAACAGCATCAAATCTGAGTATTCATAAATTATTTAAACTGAAAACTCTTACTCATGAAATTTTATGTGGTAGTGGCACTGGAGAAGGAGAGACTGAGAAAGACAGAAAGAAAGACAGAGACACAGAGGAGAGCGAGAGAGAGAGAGCAAAACACAAAGAGGGAGAAAAATAAACCAGGTAAATAAGCTCACAATATTAGCAAGCAATGAGCTCAAAATGTTAGCAACTGAAGAAACAAGCAATCAGAACAAGCAAATAAACAACAAGCAAAACCAGATGATGAAATGATAAAGGTAAAGAGAAAATTCACATTTAAATTTATTAATATTAAAAAATACTCTTAAAATATACGAAAGGTCAACAAATATAATTGATAAATGATTAAAGATTTCAGTGAAACGTCTAAAATAAGAAAATTAGAATGGATTTTTAAAAGTAATGAGAATTTTTTAAATTATAGGACAATATAGCCCATCCTAATAACTATTATATTCTTTAAAAGAATCAAGCAATAAAAAAACTGCATATTACAGAAAGAATAAAGTGACCCACTAGACAGTTTCAAATCAATTTTCCTAAAGTAATTTCATTAATAAAAAACGATTTATAGTTTTAAGTGTGTTCTCTTATTGCAAGCAAAAATGATAAGCTGGTTCACCAAAAGTGAGAAAACATAAGTAGCACTGCCCTTTGATGTAAAACAAAGCAAGTCTCAATAAACAGCATAAAACCATTACCATTTATGCAGATTAATTCTATGTCTAAAATGAAATTATATTTGGATCATCAATAAAAATTAATAAAGAAATCACAATTATTTATAATTGTAAGGCACACATCTAAATAATTATGGGTCAAAGGAGAAATGCATTTTTCACAGAACTAGTACAAAATATTTTAAAATTTGTATGGAAACACAAAATACCCTGAATAGCCAAAGCAATCTTGAGAAAGAAAAACGGAGCTGGAGGAATGAGGCTCCCTGACTTCAGACTATGCTACAAAGCTACAGTCAGCAAAACAGCATGGTGCTGGCACAAAAACAGAAATATAGATCAATGGAACAGGACAGAAAGCCCAGGAATAAACCCATGCACCTATGGTCTATTAATCCATGACAAAGGAGGCAAGAATACAGAATGGAGAGAAGATAGTCTCTCCAATAAATGGTGCTGGGAAAACTGGGTAGCTGCATGTAAAAAAATGAAATTAGAACCTTCTCTAACATCATGCATGAAAATAAACTCAAAATAGAATAAAGATTTAAATGTAAGACCAGATACTCAAAAACTCCTAGAGGAAAACAAAGGTAGGACACTCTGACATAAATTGCAGCAATATCTTTTTGGATCCATCTCCTAGAGTAAGGGCAATAAGAAGAAAAATAAACAAATGGGACCTAATTAAACTGAAAAGCTTCTGCACACCAAAGGAAACCATCAACAAAATGAAAAGAAACCTACAGAATGGGAGAGAATATGTGCAAATGATGCAACCGAAAAGAGCTTAATCTCCAAAATATACAAACAACTCATATAACTCAATATCAAAAAAACGAACAGCCCAATTAAAATATGGACAGAACATGTAAAACGACACTTCTCCAAAGAAGACATACAGATGGCCAAAAGGCACATGAAAAGATGTTCAACATCGCTAATTATTATAGAAATGCAAACTAAAACTAAAACGAGATGTCACCTCACACCAGTCAGAATGGTCATCATCAAAAAATCTGAAAACAATAAATGCTGGAGAGGGTGTGGAGAAAAGGGAACCCTCTTACACTGTTGGTGGGAATGTAAATTGGCACAGCCACTATGGAGAACAGTAGAGAGGTTACTTAAAAAAACTAAAAATAGATTTATCATATGACCCAGCAATCCCACTCCTAGTCATATATCCAGAGAAAACTCTACTTTGAAAAAATACTTGCACTCCAATGTTCATAGCAGCAATATTTACAATAGCCAAGACATGAAAGCAAATTAAATGTCCATCGACAGATGAATGGATAAAGAAGATATATAAGAAATATTACTCAGCCATAAAAAGAAGGAAATTATGCCATTTGTAGCAACATGGATGGACCTAGAGTTTATCATATGAAGTGAAATAAGCTAGACAGAGAAAGACAAATATCACATGATACTGCTTATATGTGGAATACAAAAAAATAATTCAATTGAACTTATTTACATAACAGAAAAAGACTGAAAGACATAGAAAACAAACTTATAGTTACTAAAGGGAAAGGGGGGTGGGGGGAGGAATAAATTAGAAGGTTGGGATTAACATATACACACTACTATATATAAAATAGGTAACCAACAGGGAACTACTGTATAGCACAGGGAACTCTACTCAATATTTTAAAATAACCTGTAAGGGAAGAGAATCTGAAAAGGAATATATATATATATATATATATATATATATATATATATATATATATATATATATATAAAACACTGAATATATATATCACCGAATATATATGTATCACTGAATATATATATAACTGAATGACTGTGCTATACACCTGAAACTCACATGATACTATAAATCAACCTATTCTTCAATTAAATTTTTTAATTAAAAAATATTTTAAAGTTAAAAAATATATATATATGCTTTATAAAAAAAGAAAACTTCTTTAATATTTAAACATAAATAAACACTACATATCAAAATTTGCCAAAGTAGCAGTAAGAGTTAAATTTTGAGCCTTAAAATGTGCTTACTGAAAAAAGAGGAAAAAACCTTGAAAATAAAGTTCCTTATTCAACAATTAGAAAACTAAAAATAGAATAAGAACATACCTGAAGAATATGAAATAAAGGGGTATTAGTTTATTAATGTTGAAGAATGTAATGAAGAAAAAAGAGTCAATATAAATAGCCAACAAACTAAGGGTTGAATTCTGAATGTACTGTAAAATCAGTAAGAAATGAAAGACCCAAATATTACTTGCACCAACTTGAAATTAATTGACATTTATATATCACTTCTCCCAACAATATCATATTACAGAAAGAGCCACCTAAAGGCTGGTTGGGGTGGTGAGGCCTGAGGTATCTGTGTGGCTGACAGGGTCTTGGTGCTCCGCCAGGTGTCAAGCGTGTGCCTCTGAGGTGGGAGAGGCAAGTTCAGGATATTGGTCCACCAGACACCTCCCAGCTCCACAATATGAAATGGAGAAAGCTCTCCCAGATATCTCCATCTCAACATTAAGACCCAGCTCCCCTCAACGACCAGCAAGCTACAGTGCTGGACACCCCATGTCACACAACAAGCAAGACAGGAACACAACCCTACCCATTAGCAGAGAGGCTGCTAAATTCATAATAATGTCAAAGACACCCCAAAGGACACCACTGGACGTGGTACTGCCCACCAGAAAAACAAGATCCAGACTCATCCACCAGAACACAGGCACTAGTCCCCTCCACCCAGAAGCCTACACAACCCACTGAACCAACCATACCCACTGGGGGCAGACACCAAAAACAATGGGAACTACGAACCTGCAGCCTGTGAAAAGGAGACCCCAAACACAGTAAGTTAAGCAAAATTACAAGACAGAGAAACACACAGCAGATGAAGGAGCAAGGTAAAAACTGACCAGACCAAACAAATAGAGAGGAAATAGGCAGTCTACCTGAAAAAGAATTCAGAATAATGATAGTAAAGATGATCCCAAACCTTGGAAATAGAATGGAGAAAATACAGAAAGCATTTAACAAGGACCTAGAAGAACTAAAGAGCAAACAAACAATGATGAACAACACAATAAATGAAATTTAAAATTCCCCACAGGGAATCAATACCAGAATAACAGAGGCAGGAGAATGGCTAAGTGACCTGTAAGTTAAAGTAGTGGAAATAACTATTGCAGAGCAGGATAAAGAAAAAAGAATGAAAAGAATTAAGGACAGTCTCAGAGACCTCTGGGACAACATTAAATGCACCAACATTCAAATTATAGGGGTCCCAGAAGAAAAAGAGAAAAAGGGTCTGAGAAAATATTTGAAGAGATTTTAGGTGAAAAATTCCCTAATATCGGAAATGAAATAGTTAATCAAGTCCAGGAAATGCAGAGAGTCCCATACAGGATAAATCCAAGGAGAAACACAACAATACACATATTAGTCAAACTATCAAAAATTAAATACAAAGAAAAAATACTAAAAGCAGCAAGGGAAAAACAACAAATAACATACAAGGGAATCCTCATAAGGTTAACAGCTGATCTTTCAGCAGAAACTCTGAAAGCCAAAAGTGGGTGGCAGGACATATATAAAGTGATGAAAGGGGAAACCCTAAAACCAAGATTACTCTACCCAGCAAGGATCTCATTCAGATTCAACGGAGAAATTAAAATCTTTACAGACAAACAAAAACTAAGAGAATTCAGCACCACCAAACCAGCTTTATAACAAACGCTAAAGGAAATTCTCTAGGTAAGAAACACAAGAGAAGAAAAAGACCTACAATAAAAAACCCCAAACAATTAAGTAAATGGCAATAGGAACATATATATCAATAATTACCTTAAATGTAAATGGATTAAAAACTCCAACCAAAAGACACAGACCGGCTGAATGAATACAAAAACAAGACCCATATATATGCTGTATACAAGAGAACCATGTCAGACCTAGGGAAACATACAGACTGAAAGTGACAGGATTGAAAAAGATATTCCATGTTAATGGAAATCAAAAGAAAGCTGGAGTAGTAATGCTTATATCAGACAAAATAGACTTTAAAGTAAAGCCTGTGACAAGAGACAAAAAGGACACTACATAATGATAAAGGGATCGATCCAAGAAGAAGATATAACAATTATAAATATTTATGCACTCAAAAGAGGAGCAGCGCAATACATAAGGCAAATGCTAGCAGCCATAAAAGGGGAAATCGACAGTAACACAATCATCGTAGGGGACTTCAACACCCCACTTTCACCAATGAACAGATCATGCAAAATGAAAATAAATAAGGAAACACAACCTTTAAAGGATACATTAAACAAGATGGACTTAACTGATATTTATAGGACATTCCATCCAAAAACAACAGAAAACACTTTCTTCTCAAGTGCGCATGGAATATTCTCCAGGATAGATCGTATCTTGGGTCACAAATCAAGCCTTGGTAAATTTAAGAAAATTGAAATCATATCAAGTATCCTTTCTGACCACAATGCTAGATATCAATTACAAGAAAACAATCTGTAAAAATAGAAACACATGGAGGCTAAACATTACACTACTTAATAACCAAGAGATCACTGACAAAATCAAAGAGGAAATCCAAAAATACCTAGAAACAAATGACAATGAAAACACAATGACCCAAAACCTATGGGATGCAACAAAAGCAGTTCTACGGGGGAAGTTTATAGCAATACAATCCTACCTCAAGAAACAAGAAACATCTCAAATAAACCACCTAACCTTACACTGAAAGCAAGTAGAGAAAGAAGAACAAAAAAACCCCAAAGTTAGCAGAAGGAAAGAAATCATAAAGATCATATCAGAAATAAATGAAAAAGAAATGAAGGAAATGATAGCAAAGATCAATAAAACTAAAGAAGGTTTTTTGAGAAGATAAACAAACTTGATAAACCATTAGCCAGACTCATCAAGCAAAAAAGTGAGAAGACTCAAATCAATAGAATTAGAAATGAAAAAGGAGAAGTAACAACTAACACTGGAGAATTACAAAGGATCATGAGAGATTAATACAAGCAACTATATGCCAATAAAATGGACAACCTGGCAGAAATGGTCAAATTCTTAGAAATGCACAACCTTCAGAGACTTAACCAGGAAGAAACAGAAAATATAAAGAGAACAATCACAAGCACTGAAATTGAGACTGTGATTAAAAGTCTTCCAACAAACAAAAGCCCAGGACCAGATGGCTTCACAGGCAAATTCTATCAAACTTTTACAAAAGAGCTAACACCTATCCTTCTCAAACTCTTCCAAAATATAGCAGAGGGAGAGAAACCCCCAAACTCATTCTATGAGACCACCATCACCCTGATACCAAAACCAGACAGATGTCACAAAGAAAGAAAACTACAGGCCACTATCACTGATGAACACAGAGGCAAAATTCCTGAACAAAACACTAGCAAACAGAATCCAACAGCACACTAAAAGGATCATGCAACATGATCAAGTGGGGTATAACCCAGGAATGCAAGAATTCTTTAGTATATGCATATCAATCAATGTGATACACCATATTGACAAATTGAAGGATAAAAACCATGTGATTATCTCAAAAGATGCAGAAAAACTTTCAACAAAATTAAACACCCATTTATGATAAAAACCCTCCAGAAAGTGGGTAGAGAGGGAACTTATCTCAACATAATAAAGGCCATATATGACAAACCCACAGCCAACATTGTTCTCAAAGGTGAAAAACTGAAACCATTTCACTAAGATCAGGAACAAGACAAGGTGGCCCACTCTCACCATTATTACTCAACATAGTTTTGGAAGTTTTAGCCACAGCAATCAGAGAAGAAAATGAAATAAAAGGAATCCAAATTGGAAAAGAAGTAAAGCTGTCACTGTTGCAGATGACATGACACTATACATAGAGAATCCTAAAGACTCTACCAGAAAACTACTAGAGCTAATCAATGAATTTGGTAAAGTAGGAGGATAAAAATTAATGCACAGAAATCTCTTGCATTCCTATACACTAATGAATGAAAATGTGAAATAGAAATTAAGGAAACACTCCCATTTACCACTGCAACAAAAAGAATAAAATACCTAGGAATAATCCTACCTAAGGAGACAAAAGACCTATATGCAGAAAATTGTAAAGCATGGATGAAAGAAATTAAAGATGATGCAAACAGATGGAGAGATATGCCATGTTCTTGGATTGGAAGAATCAACATTGTGAAAATGACCGTACTGCCCCAAGCAATCTACAGATTCAGTGAAATCCCTATCAAACTATCAATGCCATTTTTCACAGAACTAGAACAAAAACTTTCACAATTTGTATGGAAACACAAAAGACGCCAAATAGCCAAAGCAATGTTGTGAAAGAAAAACGGAGCTGTGGCAATCAGCCTCCCTAATTTCAGCCTATAAAACAAAGTTACAGTAATCAAGACAGTATGGTACTGGCCCAAAAACAGAAATATAGATCAATGGAACAGGATAGAAAGCCCAGAGATAAACCCACGCACATATGGTCACCTTATTTTAGATAAAGGAGGCAAGAGTATACAATGGAGAAAAGACAGCCTCTTCAATAAGTGGTGCTGGGAAAACTGGACAGCTACATGTAAAAGAATGAAATTAGAACATGCCCTAACACCATATACAAAAATAAACTCAAAATGTTTTAAAAACCTAAATGTAAGGCCAGACACTATAAAACTCTTAGAGGAAATATAGGCAGAACACTCTATAACATAAATCACAGTGAGATCCTTTTTGACCCATCTCCTAGAGAAATGGAAATAAAAACAAAAATAAACAAATGGGACCTAATGAAACTTAAAAGCTTTTGCACAGCAAAGGAAACTATAAACAAGACCAAAAGACAACCCTCAGAATGGGAGAAAATATTTGCAAATGAAGCAACTGACAAAGGATTCATCTACAAAATATACAAGCAGTTCATGCAGCTCAATATCAAAAAAGCAAACAACCCAATCCAAAAATGGGCAGAACATCTAAACAGACATTTCTCCAAAGAAGATATACAGATTGCCAACAAACACATGAAAGAATGCTCAACATCATTAATCATTAGAGAAATGCAAATCAAAACTACAATGAGATATCATCTCACACCGGTCAGAATGGCCATCATCAAAAAATCTACAAACAATAAATGCTGGAGAGGGTGTGGAGAAAAAGGAACTCTCTTGCACTGTTGGTAGGAATGCAAATTGATACAGCCACACTGGAGAACAGTATGGAGGTTCCTTACAAAACTAAAAACAGAACTACCATACGACCCAGCAATCCCAATACTGGGCATATACCCTGAGAAAACCATAATTCAAAAAGAGTCATGTACCAAAATGTTCATTGCAGCTCTATTTACCATAGCCCAGAGATGGAAACAACCTAAGTGCCCATCATCGGATAAATGGATAAAGAAGATGTGGCACATATATACAATGGAATATTACTCAGCCATAAAAAGAAACAAAATTGAGCTATTTGTAATGAGGTGGATAGATCTAGAGTCTGTCATACAGAGTGAAGTAAGTCAGAAAGAGAAAGACAAATACCATATGCTAACACATATATATGGAATTTAAGAAAAAAAATGTCATGAAGAAACCAGGGGTAAGACAGGAATAAAGACACAGACCTACTGGAGAACGGACTTGAGGATATGGGGCGCGGGAAGGGTGAGCTGTGACAAAGCGAGAGAGAGGCATGGATATATATACACTACCAAACGTAAGGTAGATAGCTAGTGGGAAGCAGCCACATAGCACAGGGATATCAGCTTGGTGCTCTGTGACCGCCTGGAGGGGTGGGATAGGGAGGGTGGGAGATGCAAGAGGGAAGAGATATGGGAACATATGTATATGTATAACTGATTCACTTTGTTATAAAGCAGAAACTAACACACCATTGTAAAGCAATTATACCCCAATAAAGATGTTAAAAAAAAATCTACAAACAATAAATGCTGGTAAGGGTGTTGAGAAAAAGAAACTCTCTTGCACTGTTGGTGGGAATGCAAATTGATACAGCCACACTGGAGAACAGTATGGAGGTTCCTTAAAAAACTAAAATTAGAACTACCATATGACCCAGCAATCCCACTACTGGGCATATACCCTGAGGAAACCATAATTCAAAAAGCATCATGTACCACAATGCTCATTGCAGCTCTATTTACAATAGCCAGGACATGGAAGCAACCTGAGTGTCCATCAACAGATGAATGGATAAAGAAGATGTGGCACATATATCCAATAGGATATTACTCAGCCATAAAAAAGAAACTAAATTGAGTTATTCGGAGTGAGTTGGATGGACCAAGAGTCTGTCATACAGAGTGAAGTAAGTCAGAAAGAGAAAAACAAATACCATATGCTAACACATATATATATATAGAATCTAAAAAAAAAAAAGTTCTGAAGAACTTAGGGGCAGGACAGGAATAAAGACGCAGATGTCGAGAATGGACTAGAGGATACACGGAGTGGGAAGTGTAAGCTGGGACGAAGTGGGAGAGTGGCATGGACATACATATACTACCAAATGTAAAACTGATAGCTAGTGGGAAGCAGCCACATTCCACAGGGAGTACAGCTCAGTGCTTTTTGTCCACCTAGAGGGGTGGGATATGGAGGGTGGGAGGGGGATGCAAGAGGGAGGAGATATTGGGATAAATGTATACATATAGCTGATTCACTTTGTTATACAGCAGCAAGTAACACACCACTGTAAAGTTATTATACTCCAATAAAGATGTTAAAATTTTTTTTAAAAAAATCATATTATAATTTGTTTCCAAATATATGTAGAGTTTTCATAAATTAAATCATATGCTTAGCTATAGTAAAAGCTTAAAAAGATAAACTAATTGAAATTATATAAAGTATATGCTAAAATCATAATTTAATCAAACTACCAATGAATAATAATCCCCATTCAGGAAAATTCCCAAGTACTTTTAATATATTTTGAAGTAAGTCATTCATCAAATAAGAAATCCCAATGAAACTGGAACATAGTTTGAATTGAATGAGAATGAAAAGACAACATCAATATTTGTGGAATGTAACTAAGGAAATTTGGAAAGAAATTTATTACATATATGTTAAAAAGAAGACAGATCCTAAATGAATAAATCAACTTCCTGATTAATCAACTAGAAAAAGATGGGAAAATAAACCCAAAGAGCAGAAGAGAAAATAAATATAATAGTAGAAATCAGTGATATTAGCAACACTAACAATATAAAAAATAATTAAAAGCAAACACTCGTTCTTTGAAAGTATCTCTAAAATGGATAAAACACTAGTCAGAATTACCAAGACAAAACTGCAAATATCAAAAGTGAAAAGAAGATATCACTAAGGATTCCATAGATTTTGAAAGGCTATTAAGTGAAGTAAGAAATCTGTGCCCATAAATATAACTTAAAAGAATGCAAAATTCCTTGCAAGACAAAACAGATTAAAACTGAAAAAAAATTTTATACCCTAATATTCCTAAATCTATAGAAATCATTGAATTAAAGGTTATAACCTTCCCAGAAAGAAAATTTCTGACTCAGATGGCTTTCTTAGTAAACTCTACCAAAATTTAAGAAATTCTAGAGTCAACCAGAATATATAAGAGGAGGAAACAGTTCACATTTTTTAAAAAAAATTACTTTTTAAATTTACTTTTTTATTTATAGACTATGAATTACAACATGTTATACATCTGTGTTACTACCACTACAATCAGGATACAAAAAAGTTCCATCACCCCACTCCCAAAGCATTTTGTGCTGTCCCTTTGTAATCACACTCTTCCCCAACCCTGACCTCTCTGAAACAATTGCTCTGTTCATCGTTATAGTTCTGCCTTTCAGTGAATGTTTTATAAATGGAATCATAATCTATGTAACCTTTGAGAGAGACTGAGTATTTCACTCAACGTAATGGTTTTGCGATTCATCCATGCCGTGTGCTTCAATAGTTTGTTCATTTTTATTGCTGAATAATATTCGTTTGTATGGATTTAGCAGTATTTCTTTACATGGATTTGCTATAGTTTTTTTTTTTTTTTTTTTTTTCGCAGTACACGGGCCTCTCAGTGCTGTGGCCTCTCCCGTTGAGGAGCACAGGCTCCAGACGCACAGGCTCAGCGGCCATGGCTCAGGGGCCCAGCCGCTCCGCGGCATGTGGGATCTTCCCAGACCGGGACACGAACCTGTGTCCCCTGCATCGGCAGGCAGACTCTCAACCACTGCGCCACCAGGGAAGCCCTACTATAGTTTTTTTTTATCCATTAGTCCACTGAAGACACTCTGGAATTTGGGATGATTATTAAAAAAAGCTGATATAAACTTTTTTTTTTTTTTTTTTTACAGGTTTTCCTGTGGATATAAGTTGTCAATTCTCAAAGGCAGGATTTCTCAAGCTTGGTGCTATTGACATTTTGGCCACATAATTCTTTGTTGGGGTTGTCCTGTGCATTGTGAGATATTTAGGAACTTCCTTGTCTTTACCCACTAGATGGCCATAGTGACCTCCTCCTTCTGCACTGGAGCAGCCAAAAATGGCTCCAGACATTAAGATGTGTTCCCTAGGTTCTGATGCTTTTTCAAGAACAGAAATTCTAAGATAAATACCCAAGAGCGAGATTGCTAGGTCATATGGTAAGTGTATTATTAACTGTATGAGAAACTGACAACTGTTTTTCATAATGACTGCCCAATTTTATATTCCCATTAGCAATGTACGAGTGATCCAGCTTCTGTGCACCCTTGCCAGCACTTGTGTTTTCACTATTTTTTATTATAGCAATTTTTAATAGTATTCAGTGTCATTTGATTGTGATTTTAATTTGCTTTTACTCAAAGCCTAATGATATTGAGCATCTTATAATGTGCTTATTTTCCATCTGTATGTCCTCTTTGGTAAAATGTCTATTCAGAGTTTTTGTTCATTTTTAAGAGGTCTTCTTTACTTTCTTGCTGTTGAATTTTGCAGGTTCTTATATTCTGGATACAAGTCATCAGATAGGTGATATATGATTTTCAGGAATTTTCTTCCATTCTGTAACTTGTCTTTTCATTTTCTTGACAGTGTCTTTTACAGAGCAAAACACTTTTTTGTCTGTGGATATATAGTCTCAAAAATTGAGAAAAATACCTTACTGAGTAACAAGCAAGTGAACAAGCAATTATGACATAGTCATTTAATTGACATCATACAGAATATTAAAGTTTTTAAAGAAATGGAAATGTCCTAGAAAAATCATGATATAATAGTAAATTTAAAGAGCTCAAGATTCAAAACTGTTTGTGTGTTTATATTAAAATATATTCAAGAAACTGAACTTAATATACTAATAATTATTGTTAATTATTTGGGTGATTTACATTTTTATTTTATTTGAGTGTTTACATTTTTTTTGCAATAACATCCTTACTTTATTTATTTTAACATCTTTATTGGAGTATAATTGCTTTACAATGGTGTGTTTGTTTCTGCTTTATAACAAAGTGAATCAGCTATACATATACATATATCTCCATATGTCCTCCCTCTTGTGTCTCCCTCCCACCCTCCCTATCCCAGCCCTTTATGTGGTCACAAAGCACCGAGCTGATCTCCCTGTGCTATGCAGCTGCTTCCCACTAGCTATCTATTTTACATTTGGTAGTATATATAAATCCATGCCACTCTCTCACTTCTTCCCAGCTCATAGTAAGTTTATTTTTAAAATTCTATATTGTGTCTGACTTTTATAGTCAGCCCAAACTTTAAACAAAAAAATTCCATGAGAATTCCACAAATTTAATTGCTATAGAGAAACTCAAGTTCACTGAATATAGGAATTCAGTCAGACTCATATTTTATTTTATTTTTAATTAATTAATTAATTAATTTTCTTGAAGTATACTTGAATTACAATGCTGTATTAGTTTCTGGTGCATAGCAAAGAGATTCAGTTATATGAATACAGCTTTTTCATATTTTTTTCCACTATAGGTTATTATAAGATAGTGAATATAGTTCTGTGAGCTATACAGTAAGACCTTGTTGTTTATCTATTTTTATGTATAGTAGTTTGTATCTGCTAATCCCACACTCCTAATTTGTTCCTCCCCCACTTTCCCCTTTGGTAACCATAACTTTGTTTTCAATGTCTGTGAGTCTATTTCTGTTTGGTAAATAAGTTCATTTGTATCATATTTTAGATTCTGTATATAAGTCATGATATTTGTCTTTCTCTGACTTACTTCACTTAGTATAATAATTTCTAGGGCCATCCATTTTGCTGCAAATGGCATTATTTCATTCTTTTTTATGGCTAAGTAATATTCCACTGTATATATATACCATATCTTCTTTATCCATTCATCTGTTGATGAACATTTCAGTTGCTTCCATGTCTGGCTATTGTAAATAGTGCTGCCATGAACATTGGGGTGCACGTTTCTTTCAGATTTAGAGTTTTCTCTGGATATATGCCCAGGAGTGGGATTGCTGGATCATATGGTAATTCTATTTTTAGTTTTTTAAGGACCCTCATATTGTTCTCCATAGCTAAACCAATTTACATTCCCACCAACAGTTTAGGAGAAACGTTTTCTCTCGCCGGATGTAGCTCATCTCCTACTACATAAAAAGACTACTTTATAACCTGTGCAACATAGAATAAACCTTTGGAATCACCTATTCTAATGACCGTGTGACTGTACAGTCTAATGACTCTTTGCCTCCTTTGACGGAAAACTCTCTCACTGTCCTCTCAAAGTCAGAACAAATTAAAAGAAAACATAAGAAGATTGGAGGGAATAACTGGTGAATATGCAATGTTGCTATTGCCCTCTATAACAAAAGGGAAGCTACTTAATTCAAATTTGTCATAGTGCTATTAAACTATGGTGCATGCATTATTCTTCAAAACAACAAAAGCTCCTTGTAATCAGGATAGAGTTGAGAGAATATGGATAAATTCTAAACATGAGAATTTTTTTTAATATGGTAGACTTGGCAAGGTTTTCCATGCATTCCATCACTAGATATTGTCATGCATATCAAAAAAGTTTTTTCTTTTTTTTAGGTATCTGTTTATTCTTTTCTAATTAATTCATACTTAGAGCATCTGATTGATTACAGGAGACAAATTTCTAATTAATTCAGCCTGCTCATAGAGACAAGTATTTTCAATTTCTAAAAAAGAAAAGAAACATTATTGATAGTTTTCTCAGCAATCAAGGTGGACCCAGTGCCATCATTTTACCACTACATGAAATTGCCCTCTTCAGGATCATTGATGACCTCAGTGTTGCTAAATCCAATGTAAGTTTCATCAGCCACAATCTTATTTGACTTTTCAATGGTGTTTTATACCATATCTTCCTTTTTGAATATTCTTTCTCCTTGGTTTTAATGGACACTATCTTGCTATATTTTCCTCTTACCTTGCTGCATGTTCTTTCCCTGGATATTTTAGAGCTCCTTTTTTTTTTTTTTTTTTAATCACAAGTGGACTTTCTCATGTGTCAGCAGTTACTGGCCAGTCATATGGGATCTGGCTGGTCTCAGATGACCTCAGGTGAAGTAGGTCAAGTTGATTCTACTTGTCTCTTACACCCTTCCACGAGGCTAGTTCAGACTTATTGTAGTAGTGCCAGCAAGAATCCAAGAGAAGAAGTACAAACATGTTTTTAAGCATCTGCTTTTGTCAGGTCTTCCATTATTCCAAAGCCAAGTCACTTTGCCAAACCCAATGTGAGAGGGTACTCTATAAGTCATTAACTAGACTCTAATGCAATCTATTGACCCAACTCAACATGTCAAACTCACAGTTTATTGTCTACTGCCTACCTTCCCATCCAATCTTAGCCTCCTCTATTATTCTCCACTTGGCTCACTTTCACCTAGTTGGTCATGCCATTTCTGACTTTTCTGTCTGTCCCAACTACCTGCATTCAATATATCACACATTTCTATTGATTCTACCTTATAATCATCTATTGAATTTGTCAAGTTTCTTCCATCTACACTGCCACTAATGTAAGTGAAATATGTCACTACCATATTTTACTTCAATTACTGTAGCAGTTTTCTAACTGGCCACTTTATCCTCAGACTAACCCCTGAAATCCAGAAACCATTAGAAAACACAGATCTTTCTGAAATGTAAATATGATCAGGAGACAAAACAGCTTTAAATAAGCAGTTTCTCATTGCCCTTAGCATAAACTTAACTTCTTAATTTGACCTATAAGAACTTTCATGATCTGGTGCTTACATTTCCAGCTTTGTTTCTAGTGACTCTTATTCTCAAGTTCTTTGATCCAGTTATAATGAATTACTTTTAGTTGCCTGGATATAACACATACTTATTTGCATTTTGGCTAAAATGCACTTTTACATGACTGTTGAGAAAAAAGAACTTTAGTTGTATTCTGCATGTAGAGCCAAGAAGTTAACCTAGGATTTGAAATTTTCTCAATACACACAAGAAAGAAAATAATTTTACATACAGATAATTAATGATGTTCCAGTATTAACTGCCACACAAAACTTAACCCCAAATTAGTGGCATAATGGGGGGAGGGACAGATTGGGAGTTTGGGATTGACATGTACACACTGCTGTATTTAAAACAGATAACCAACAAGGACCTACTGTATAGCACAGGGGACTTTGCTCAATACTCTGTAATAACCTAAATGGGAAAAGAATATGAAAAAGAATAGATACATGTATACGTATAACTGAATCTCTTTGCTGTACACCTGAAACTAACACAACATTGTTAATCAACTCTACTCCAATATGCTTAAAATAAAATTTAAAAAAGACAAAAAAATTAGTGGCATAAAATAATTATAATTTATTATGCTAAAAAATTCCTTGGGTCAGGTATTTGGACAGGGTACAGCAGAGATGGCTTACTTCTGCTCTGATACTTCAGATAAGAAGATTCAAATGCATGGGGGTCATGCAAATGGCTGGAAACTAGAACAACTTAGAGGCTTCTTCATGTATATCATCTGGGACTTGAGCTCAAATGGCATGAAGGCTGGATTTAGCCGGTTCTGTCGATAAGGGCACTTCTTTATGGATTCTCAATATGGTGTAGGCTTCTCACCCCATGGTAACTGAGTTTTAAGAGGGAGCATCCTAAAGAGAGTTTCCAGAGAGCAAGTATTCCATAAGAACCCAGCAGAAGCACATGGCCTTTTCTGACCAAACCTCAGAAGTTCTGAAGTATCATTTCCACGGTATTACATTGTTCTAAGAAATCACAAGCCCACACAGATTCAAAGGGAGGAGTATAGACTCCAAGTCTTATTGAGAGGGAGGTCTAAAAATGTGTCATAGTTAAACAAACTGCAACAGTTTGTTTATTAAAGTTCATAAAATAAAAACTGGATTTCTTGCCACACACCACCAAAAAATAAAAGAAAGGAAAAAAAGAAAAAGAAAAATGCCCATTAAAATTTTATTTATTTGCTGAGCTCTTGCTTACTATAGGTCAAGGACCTTATATGCCAGTTATTCCTCCTCTGTCAAAGTCTCAGCTTTGTATTACTTTTCAGGAAGCCAACCATCATCATCACCCTCTAAGTCTAGGGAAGGTATCCTGTCTCTGTGTTCCCTTTACCATCCTGTTCTGTCCTCATTATTTAAAATTAATAGTACTTCCCTGTTCCTCTCTAGGCCCTAAGTTCGGCAGTGACAGTTCAATTCCTTTAACTAGTAGTTATACAGATCCTTCTATCTGTAGAAGAACCAGGATTAAAAATCAGGTCTTGGTGGTGTTTCTGTCTTAATTTATGGCTTTCTATAGCTAAAGATCAATAAACATGTTGAGTCTTGACTTTATAGTCTCTTATATCACTTATAAAAATATTTGTTTTGCAAACTAGTATACCAAATGTAACATAGTGTTTTGTTTTGTTTAATTGTGCTGTCTTGACTAAGTTTTGAAGTCCTGGCTAGAGACTGTTCAGTCTCTCTTCTTGACATGGAATATTATTCAGCCTTAAAAAGGAAAGAAACTCTGCCATTTACAACTACATGGATGAATCTGTGGGACATTATGCTAAGTGAAATAAGCCAGACACAGAAAGACAAATCCTGTAGGATCTCAAATATATGTGAAATCTGAAAAAGGCAGACTCATAGAATCAGAGAGTAGAAGTAGTGGTAGCCAGAGTTTGGGAAGTAGGAAAAATAGAGGAGATGTTGGTCAAAGGGTACTAACTCAGTTACACAACGAATAAGTTTTCAGGGTCTAGTGTATAGCATGGTGATTATAGTTAATAATACTATATTGGATATTTGAAATTTGCTAAGAGAATAGGTTTTAAGTGTTCTTACCATACACACCCATACAAACTAACTAAAAGAAGTATCTGTTTTTACTTGGGAGCTAACTAACAGATAGATACATATAAGCAGAAAAACATATTATTGTTCCAAAATAAAACATTTATTGGGTACCATTTATGTAACAGGTATAATCAGAGGTACTAGAGAGCATGGCCCTGACACCTACAGTTTACAGATGATCTGAAATCCCTGCTTAAATATATTTGATCCAAGCTTTGGTCACCTTATAAGTACTCTCCTCATCCACAAGCAAAGAAACTATCATGAGAACCATAAAAATGTTACTACCACTGGATGACCAAGAGAAACTGTTAGGAAAAGAAAGGTGAAACTCCAGTGACCAAAACAACATGTTCATGATGCAGGACATCTATAATTCCACTTTCTAATCTCCAGTATACTAAACTGTACTTATTTCTCCAGCTTGAAAATATTGTTTGTTCTCACTTGTACTTTAAAAAAATGGTCCATTTAAATCTATTCCTTCTTCCTAAAGCAGTGAAATATTAAATCTGGAGAGGTGATTTTAAAAAGGCTGAAAACCATTGTTTTAGAAAATTAGCAGGGAGTGTCTGTTCCTCTCAAGCATATGTAGGATCCAGAGTGAGCCTCCCCCAAATGTGCCACTTTTGCCTGAGGATTGTTTTGAACTAAAGGCAATTAAGACCTTGAAAATCCAAGAGAAACTACTGCTCCTCCCTTAAATATCAAGAAGAATTTAAATTGGAGATTTTTCCCAGAAAAGAGTTATTGCCGGAGATAAATTTTATCTAAGAGGCCCCATCTACACTGCTGGGCAAACACCTAATTACTAAACATCTCCTCTTCTTCCTATTGTCCTGTGAATGATCCTCCTGTCTTCAGAATTCCCAGGGCCCCATTCCATGCCTTAGCTCAGGATGGCATATATACCTTATTTTGCCTTTTTATCTCGGTATAAAAAGGCAAAATGAATGTGGGCTTCCCATACACATGAAATTAAATTTGATTTTCTCCTGTTACTCTGTCTCAAGTCAATTTAATTCTTAGACCAGCCAGAAGAACCTAGAATGATAGAGGAAAGCTTTCTTCCTCACTGACACATACATGTTAAATATAATTTGTATTTTAAAAATGACTTTTGCTCCATCATTATGTATTATCAATTTTTCTATGATTAGCATTTGATTCACTCAATCTAGTATGAATTTATATTATTTTCTCATAAATGATATATAAATCAATATATAACAAGGTAGTCACAAAACAAAAGGAAGAAAGAAAGAAAGGAAGAAAGGAAGAAAGAAAGAAAGAAAGAAAGAAAGAAAGAAAGAAAGAAAGAAAGAAAGAAAGGAAGGAAGGAAGGAAGGAAGGAAGAAAGAAAGAAGAAAGAAAGAAAGAAGAAAGAAAGAAAAGGAAAAGAATATGGGAGTGCTCATCTTTCCTGTTGATAAACAGAATATTTAAAATACTCCAGATGGTATTCAGTTGCAGTCATCCATTATGTCATAGCACATTACGTTAAAAGATTATGACAATTTTTTTTAAGTAAGCAGAGAAACATACATAGAAATGAAGAACTCAGAGAAAAAAATGGATTTAAATCTTTTGGGGGGGAAGTCATACAGAAAGGAGAAAAAAGCACACTGCTTTCACCATTGATTTTAAGCAGCTGCTGCCTGAGTGATTAGAGCACAGCCATTCCTTGAGCTGCAGATGAAAATTTCCATATGCAAACTGAGTGGTTGCAAATACTTTCATTACTTTTACGGCTATTTTGTAACCTCAAGCTCATATTTTCTGATTGTCTGCACTATGGCTTTAGCCAAATGTCTGGGTTTAACTGGAGGTAAAGTTCAGAAACAAAGAGGTCAAGGATTTACTGAGTGACTTAATAAAAACAAGCACAGCTCCAGAGCGCCCTTCCTTACACAGGGCTCAAGACTACTTCAAAGAAACAGGAAGATGGGGGAAGGTCTGCACCCACATGCCAATTAGGTCTCACTTAAAATAACTCTACCTATTAATATCTTGAAAATGTCCCAAACTGTGATGCTAATAAATTCCTAATTTGGTTTAATAATGTCCTCAGAAATACAAAGATGCTTAATTTGAAAGACAGAGTCCTATAAACTTGATGAAAGAATGGAAATCAACTCAAGAAGACATAAGAAAAATTGAGTCTTTCTCTACACTCACTTTCATCCACTATTTCTTGCACTCATTCATTCATTCATTTATTCAGCAAACATTATTTGGGGGGAAACGTGAAGCATGGTGGGCACTCATTATTAGCTACTGAACCGATAAATTAGTGAAAGGTAAATGCTTCAATGATATATTTACCTCTAGGGTGTTATTTCTTAGGCTTCATGGAAGCCGTTTCTTAAACAAAAATTATCCTGTTAAATAAATCTACATAAAAATCTAAGTTTTGATAAGGATAAATTAATGATGATTATTTGCCTTAGGAAAAAAATTAATTGTACAAAATGATTCACTACAGGAATCATTTAAGTGGTGGGCTGCTATTCTATGCAAAATAATAATTCATATAAAATGAAAAATAATTTTTCTTTGTGGCAGAATTTCCCTAGCCTTTTCCTCAGAAGGCCTATTCCATTAATATTTAACTTCAGGTGAGCAAGAAATTTTACTTAAGACAACCTGTTTGAATAACTGATCTTAAACGGGTCCATCTTCTGAGGTCTTTGCTTTGCATGATGAGATGTATATAATTGCAGGCAGAGCAGGATTACTTAAACCAATAGAAGAGATTAAAGAGGCTTTGGGAGATAATATAGAGGATGAAGACAGTAAAGTGGGGAGAAAATAATGAAAGAGAACTAAATGCCTACAATGGGGATTTAATGCAATGAATTATGAGGCAAGTCGTTACTTCTCAGTCTTGTTTGTGAGAGGTTGGAAATTCTGGGAGATACAACTAAGATCTTAGCGTGCCCTCAGAGTGTATACAGGTGAGAGCAGACTGCTCCCAAAAGAATTCAATGTAAAATGCACACATAAACCATAGTTTATGCTCTGATCAGTTCATCAAATGTTATTAAACACCTACTAATGGCAGACATAGGGAGGTTCTACAAATACACAAATAGAAGAACCTCTGCCTTTGTAGAAATGACAAGCATAAACAAAATTATGAACTAACCAAGTTTTGACACTACACAAATGTATCATACAAAGTTCTAGAAAAGTGTCTTTTTTAGAAGCACCTCAGACTTTCTGAGGAGATAAGTAAAAAATCATAGAAGAGGTAACAAGTTCAGCCTCAGGAAAAGAACTGTAGAACTGACAAATTAAGGAAACAAAAAATAGAGAAATGGATAAGGTTCATGTAGGAAGGTTCTAAGAAGTGAAAGAGACAAACAGGAAAGAATGAAGTGATGAAAGGCTCCACAGAGTTGGAGAATGACAAGTGGTTATGCAAGCGTGAAGCACAGGATGCAAGCATCCAAATGTGACATGAGATCAAGTCAAACAGAAATAATGAAGGTTTTATGTAGTGTGTGCTACAAAATCTTAACTTCAATTCTTCATGAAAAAGCATGATCATAGAATAAAATGAGGTCTGGGTAATGGGCTAAAACCTATGACCACATGAAGGGGAGAGTCTTGACAACTGTTCCCGCTCCAATGAATGAGGGAGAAAAGAAGTGTCTGATTCTCCTGCATTCACAACTCAGAGATTCCTATTAAAATTAAGCCGCTTTCTTGTAATTAGAAGAGTTGCTTCCTATTCATCAAACATGTACCTGCTCAGAACTTCGCATATATGTATCGTCATACACATCCATAGCACGATAGCCTGTAAAGGAACAAAGTATGGCAGTTCACAGTATAGAGGACTGTGTACTGCTGGATAGGAAGTGACTCTAAGGTACCTGAATGAAGCTTTGGAAAATTATTTAGTTTGCTTCTTTTTATCTTCATGGACCTAATTTAGGATGTTTATTTTTAGATGCTTTTTACTGTCATCTTAATGATCAGGCACTGTAGAAAGAAAAAATTACTCTGACACTTGTTAAAACAGTAATGACAACATTACTCAAGACTATCGAAATAGAGGAGAGAGATCAGGCTCAACTTTGAATACAAAGATATGTGGAAATTTATAGCCAAGGAGCAGAGTAAAATTACTAAGAATAGACATCAAAGGTGGGGGATTCTTGCTAAGTGAACTGTCAGAATTCTGGCTAAAGAGAGGCCAGGACTTCTATATCACAGGTGGGGCATGAGGAATTTAATCAAATATTAGAGTGATCAGACCTCAGTGGTGGGGGAATTCTCTATAAACTGACCTAGCCAGATTCTTGCTAAAATGGGGCCATATATGTCTGACAACGACAGGATGACACAGAAAGTCAAGGTCAAGGCCTATTCAAAAAGAGGCCTCAGAAGAGCCTAACTAAAGTTTGGTCAAGGTCAAGCTGGATTGGGGTGAGCTATAGCAAGCTTTGCTCTGTCTGTTACGCAGATCTGGATAAGACACTCCAGATAAAATGAGATGAAATTCAAAAATCTGCTAAATTGCACACAGCCACTAGGGAGTGAAAAGCTTCTGTACATAACACATCTTTGATCTCATGTGTGTACTATTTGTGATCAAGCAAAGAAGACATCAGACATTTCAACCTTTATGCCAAAACTATATAAATATTTTTTATCCTTTTCTTCTATATAAGGTTTTTTTCCTGCTTCTTTTTGTTTCTAAAGCATATTTTCTAGCTAATATTAAACAATGCTTTATACAAAAAGATAAAAATTCTTCTTAGGTAGCTGTAATTGCCTGTTAAGTTTCTGGAGGAAAGCTCACCTTTAGTTTCCACTCAAATTCAACTTATTAATACTTTCATGCTACACGGAATATACTTTCTTGCTTGGGTCCATAGACCACTTTTAAAGAATAAAAATTAATAAATTCTAAAAGTAGAAATTTATCAGACTGTATTCTTCATTTATAACACAGTTTTAAACAAAACCCACCAAAAAAGCACAGAGCAGTGACAAAGTCCATATGCATGTTTTTAGATATGCTTTGTACATTCCTCCATTCTCTGCAAAAATTTTAATTTTTTAAGTTTATCTGGGTATCTTTTCCAAATTAGCACTTTAGATGTCTTTAAAAGCAATCCCACCAAGGGGAGGAAAGTGGGGGAGGGGGATGAATTGGGAGACTGGGATTGACATATATACACTAATATGTGTAAGATGGATAACTAATAAGAACCTGCTGTATTAAAAATAAAATAAAAGGGCTTCCCTGGTGGAACAGTGGTTGAGAGTCTGCCTGCTGGTGCGGGGGGCGCGGGTTTGAGCCCTGGTCTGGGAGGATCCCGCGTGCCACGGAGCAACTGGGCCCGTGAGTCACAGTTGCTGGGCCTGCGCGTCTGGAGCCTGTGCTCCGCAACAAGAGAGGCCGCGATAGTGAGTGCCCTGTGCATCGCAATGAAGACTGGCCCCCGCTTGCCGCAACTGGAGAGAGCCCTCGCGCAGAGACGAGGACCCAACACAGCCATAAATAAATAAATAAATAAATAAATAAATACTAACCACTCATCACCTTAAAGTATACAATTCAGTGTTTTTTAAAAAAAAATTAAAAATAATAAAATAAAATAATTTTTTTTAAAAAAGCAATCCCAAATAATTAACAGAAAACACAATCAGAGGCATAGGGACTTTGTGGTCACTCTCACAAACATAAAAACAGTCTTTTAAGTAAATACTATTTAAGTATTTTTTAGTATTTATGTAAATACTAACTTGCAAAAAAATTTTTTAATGCAATGAAAGATGATTTTAATATACTGGAACAAAAATCTTAAATAATCAATAAACATCAAACATGGCCAAGTTGTTTTATATTTTGCATGCTAGAGTTAAGGGAAAATGAATAATAAACTAAGCACCCAGCTAAATAATTTAAATAACTAAAATAATCCAAAGGAAGCGATGAGGAAGTATATAATGAACATAAAAGCACACAGACTTGTCAGACTTCCCTGCAATGTCTTCACATTACATCAAACAGAAGGTGTCACCTTCTTGGCATTATATATCAAAGTAACCAAATTCTGGACAAAATCCTGACAAAGTGATTATAACATTCATTGAAAAGATGAAACACCTGTTTTTTGAAATACATTCTCTTTCCTTAGCTCCAATGATATAATGTTCTCCTCATTTTTCTCCACATCTTATGATATTTTCTTTGGTTTTAAACATTGGAGTTCCGCATGTACATGTACTAGGCCATTTCCAGACTCAGTATTCAGTTCATAGAAAACATCCTTTAAGTCATGCTTTAATATATTTCTAAAATCCTATGAATTGCTAATGCATTCTTCAGTGAGACCTCTTGTATGTGCCAACACCATATTCCAGTCTGCTCAATGACTCCACAAGCACATCATAAAAACCTGTTAAACCAATGAGTCCAAAATTGAATTCATCTATTTCCCAATAGCTGCTTGAATATGGTTCCTTATCTCAATTAGCGGACAGTTGTTCCTATTCAAAATATTCATTGGACCAAATGTCCTGCAAGGCCTTATCTCTGTAGAGTTTACCATAATGCCATCCAGTTTCACAAAGGATCCCACACCACGCTGGCCACCTTCCTCTCATTCAACCTCATTGGAAAATTCAACATCAAAGCATTTGGTTTCACCTCCTGAATGTATTTTAAATTTATCCAATTCTCTTCATTTCTTCCACCAATTTAGGCCAAGTCACTATTATCTTTCACCTGAACTCTTCCATACCTTTCTGACTGACCTGTCTCTTTCAGTTTTCTTCTTCTTCCAAATAATTCTTCATGCCACATACCAGAGTGAGATCAGCCTCCTCTGAGACTCTCACATTACTTTAAGGGAAATACCAAAATTCTTAACTTGGCCTGTATGGCTCTGTGTGGTCCATCTACTGCCACTCTCTACTATTTTGTCTTAAACTGTGTGCCCATACTATCTGTTGTAGCTACATTAGCCTTTAATCAGTGCTTAAACAACCCACATAGCTTCCATTGCACAGCCATTGACTCAGTTAGGTTTTCTCCAAATTCTTGTCTAGGAGTTTTACAGTTTTGGGTTTACATTTAGGTCTATGATCCATTTTGAGTTAGTTTTTGTAAAATGCTAATTTTACCAAAGGAATAGAGAAAAAGAACTTCCCAATAAATGATGTGGCAAAAAAATGAACTGGATATTAATAAAGAGAAAATAGACCTATTAAACACACAGAAAGATATTCAATATAATAAATAAAAACTTTAAGAAACAAAGCATATAACATTTTTTACCTATGAAATTATTATAATGTCAGAAAAATCAGAAAACCCCATGTTGATGGACGTATGATGAAAGGAGCACTCTGTTACTACTATTTGGAAAGTCAGTTTTCAGTACAATGGAGAAAAGAGAACCTCTTCAATAAGTGGTGCTGGGAAAACTGGACAGCTACCTGTAAAAGAATGAAATTAGAACACTCCCTAACACCATATACAAAAATAAACTCAAAATGGATTGAAGACCTAAATGTAAGGCCAGACACTGAAACTCTTAGAGGAAAACATAGGCAGAACACTCTATGACATAAATCACAGCAAGATACTTTTTGACCCACCTCCTAGAGAAACGGAAATAAAACAAAAATAAACAAATGGGACCTAATAAAACTTAAAAGCTTTGGCACAGCAAAGGAAACCATAAACTAGACGAAAAGACAACCCTCAGAATGGGAGAAAAAATTTGCACATGAGGCAACTGACAAACGATTAATCTCCAAAATTCACAAGCAGCTCATGCAGCTCAATATCAAAAAAACAAACAACCCAATGCAAAAATGGGCAGAAGATCTAAATAGAAATTTCTCCAAAGAAGATATACAGATTGCCAACAAACACATGAAAGGATGCTCAACATCACTAATCATTAGAGAAATACGCATCAAAACTACAATGAGGTATCACCTCAAACCAGTCAGAATGGCCATCATCAAAAAATCTACAAACAATAAATGCTGGAGAGGGTGTGGAGAAAAGGGAACCCTCCTGCACTGTTGGTGGGAATGCAAATTGATACAACCACTATGGAGAACAGTATGGAGGTTCCTTATAAAACTAAAATTAGAACTACCATATGACCCAGCAATCCCACTACTGGGCATATACCCTGATAAAACCATAATTCAAAAAGAGTCATGTGCCACAATGTTCATTGCAGCTCTATTTACAATAGCCAGGACATGGAAGCAACCTAAGTGTCCAAGACAGATGAATGGATAAAGAAGATGTGGCACATATATACAATGGAATATTACTCAGCCATAAAAAGAAACGAAATTGAGTTACTTGTAGTGAGGTGGATGGACTTAGAGTCTGTCATACAGAGTGAAGTTAAGTCAGAAAGAGAAAAACAAATATCGTATGCTAACACATATATATGGAATCTAAAAAAAAAAAAATGGTTCTGAAGAAGCTAGGGGCAGGACAAGAATAAAGATGCAGACGTAGAGAATGAACTTGAGGACACGGGGAGTGGGAAGGGTAAGCTGGGACGAAATGAGAGAGTGGAATGGACATATATACCCTACCAAATGTAAAATAGATATCTAATGGGAAGCAGCCGCATGGCACAGGGAGATCAGCTCAGTGCTTTGTGTCCACCTAGAGGGGTGGGATAGGGAGGGTTGGAGGGAAGAGTTATGGGGATATATGTATATGTATAGCTAATTCACTTTGTTATAAAGCAGAAACTAACACACCATTGTAAAGCAATTATACTCCAATAAAGATGTTAAAAAAAAATCTTAAAATATACACTCCCATTCATTCAACAATTCCAGTTCTGGAAATCCCTCTTGAATGATTCTATATACTGAAATAGATAAATGCTTGAATTTATTTTTCAAAGTGGTATTTAAAATACAGAATTTGGAAACAACTTAGATACTCAATAATAGGGAACTGACTTATTAAATTATCACATATTCTAACAGGGAAGTGACAAGTTATGACATAGTCATATAATAAATACATATTTTAAAATAAATAAAAATTTAGTCTTTATTTTCAAGTAATAAATAGGAGAAATTCCTACATTTAATCTAAATGCAAAAGCAGAATGAAAAATTACTTAAATCATATGATTGCTTCTATTTAAGCCATCATCACCAAATCCAACACCCATATGAACATCTTTATGCCATACATTCTTTTTTTTTTTTTTTTTTTTTTTTGCCGTACGCGGGCCTCTCACTGCTGTGGCCTCTCCCGTTGCGGAGCACAGGCTCCAGACGCGCAGGATCAGCGGCCATAGCTCACGGGCCCAGCCGCTCCGCGGCATGTGGGATCTTCCCGGACCGGGGCACGAACCCGTGTCCCCTGCATTGGCAGGCGGACTCTCAACCACTGCGCCACCAGGGAAGCCCCATACATTCTTTAAGTATAACAAAACTGCTAGTGTTTGCATTGGATTCAATAATTAGATGTGGTTTTATTTTTATTTATACGAATTCCAGAAAAGGGAGAGGCATTTCCTCTCTTTCTCATGGAAAACAGTATATTCTGGATCATCATGTACTTGAATTTAGTATGTGGCAAGTATTTCTAAGATTCTATCCAAAAAAGTCTTTCAGTTTGTAAAAATATAAAAGGACATCACTTAAGTTTGTATCAGTTAGAAAGTGGTCTCACATGAGAAAATAATTTTAATTTCAACTTAGTAATGAAAGATCTAGGACCATTTATCATAATTTATAGATAATAATATTAACAGCTAAAATGTGTTGAGACAATTGTGTTACGTTCCTTACATGCATTTCTTCACTGAATCTGCACACAACCACAAGAGATAAAATACTATTATAATCCCCCTATTATTAGTGAGGTCACTGAGTCACAGAGAAATTAGGTAATGTATACAGGTCACAAAAATGGCTATTGAAATAAACACCCATGACACATTGAAAGCTTCAGTTTTCAGAACTAATATGTCTCTAAACATTTTAGTTTATATTTCTTCAAAAATGATGTACTAACAATTATCAACATCCCCTTTGAACAGATGAATATTCTTCGATGTATTTCTGCACTGAGTGCCAAAACTGGGACTGCAAACAGATTTCCTGACTCCTGGTCCTGTAGTTTACTCACTAGGCTCTGATGAGCTGGATAAGCTCTCTTGCAAACTAAGATAAATCCTGCTACGTTGCACAGCTGGTACTCAAAAATGTCACTGTTGATTAGATATTTTTAGTCATTTAATTTTTGCTCTATAAGCTAGATTTCACTTCTTCTTCATGACTGACACATATTGTTTCTGCCTTTTTCTTCTGTCCATATTTTTCTTTAGGGGATTCATTATAAGAAACACGACATGTTATTTTTAATAATACATCATCTGCAGAAGGAAAGCAGTGAGAATAAAGGCAGAGTCTTACCCACTAAAAATATTGCTTTAGTTAACTTATCCCAAATTGAGTTAATTTTGTAAAATTTTTGCTCCAAGCTTAAAAAAAAGAAAAACCCTAAATCTGAAGTCTAAGTAGCAATGTAGAATAAAAGCATTATAACTTAATAGATTCGTATAGGAAAATGTGAAGAAAACTCTAAAACCTTACAAGGGAATATTCTGTTTTTTCAACAAATATCTGGAAACTTATTATGTGCCAAAAGTCATAGCTGAGAGTTTCACTTGTGGGAATATATGATGCTTTGTGTAAGAAGCGGGCACAATTTGGATTCATATATCAATTTTATTAAAAAGGAAGAAAAGAGTCATTTCAATTCCATAATGCTAAACTCAATATGCATCATACTATGAAACAGGATACGTTTTATAAGTAAATATGACTAAAGAAGTTGAAATAAATTGAATAAAATTTAAATTCTCTTGATTTGAATCTCACTTTTTCATGCAATGTACATTTTCAATGTACATTTCAATGTACATTGTTTGGTAGGAGATAATTAATAATAACCAGTAAATTTTCAGAAAATATTTGTAACTGTCAGAAACACTACTCTCAGCTAATCATTTTCATTTTTATATATAACCTTAGTCACTTTTACGATTTAAAAGAATGCTCACTGTAAACAAGTCAAATAATATATAAACCTTTAATATGAAAACCATATCTTGATACCAGAGTAAAATCACTTTATATACTATCACATGCATATGTATGTTTATTTCCATGAATAACATATATATATGCACATAAACATTTATAGTATATGACAGACACTGAACTAAGGATTTACATTTATTATCTAATTTAATCTTCACAATATTACAAAAACCCTGTGAGCTAGGAAACTTTGACAATATCCACAGAGTTCTCCACAATCTTTAAAAATTTAACAGAAAAAAAGGGATAACTGAGGCAATGTAACCTCATAATTTTATAATTTATTTAACAAAGTAGTCTATTCAATTTATATATATATGTATATATATATACACATACATATGAAGGTTTTGATAACTAAAATCTCAATTTAAAAAGGCTAGGGAATCTATAGATGAGGGTCATCCCTCAACACCCTTTAGTTCAGCTCACAATTTATATGAAACACTTCAATGAACTTTATTATACTGCTGTACTGAGCAGGTAAAAATGGAAAAATGCTTATTATGCTTTATGAGATAAAAAGAAACTTTTGTTGCATCTTCCTAATTCTTTCAATATGATTTGTAACCCTTGATATTCATCTGATACTTCTGTCCTCAGGATAATCATAAGCAAAAAGTAAATGACAGTGCTTGTTTTAGCTGCTGAAATTTCAGTGTGAAGCAGCGGAATGATGTGGAACTAGATATCCTAACATTCCTCAATGAAACGCCTGAATTTGTGTTTCCATTTATATCAGGTAAGTACCTTTTCACGGAAAGCATTGGCTCTTCCAGCTCCACCCCTACCAAGTCACCTACACCAAATTAAATATGTGTGAAGTCTTCCCTTTTAAGTCGAAATGAAACCAAGCTAGATCCCATGGCTATTACTCTTTAACTCAAGTAATTACATACTTTCATTGGCCTCTGACTAGTGCTGGACCCAGGGCAGTTCAGAGTGGAAATCAGTCTCATTAATCCCCACTTCTATGGTTTGCTCCAAAAACTGTGGGATGGCAACATTTTTCCCCCCCACTATTAACTAAAACAAATCATACAGAGACTCCAATCTATTTTGCCATTTAAATGATCTACTATTGCCAGAATAAATGGATTAGAGAAACATTAATCAATTATATTCAGCACCACCACCTAATCTTGCTACACACCCCAGACAAATGGATTCTTATTCCCTCTGGCTGGGTAGCAGAACAATCCTCAACAATTGGGACCATTGCTACTCAGTCCTGCTTTTAGTCTCATTTCACTTTGCATTGAACATTTAGTACTCAAGAATTAGGTCCTCTGAGCTACTGTTGCCAGAGAAATGTTTCATGATGTTACATAGGAAGTGTTAAGTTTGATTCATTTTATCTCACTGCATGTTATATATCGCATTGACCAGTAGAAGTATATGAACTACGTATGTAATTTTCCATTTCCTAGTAGCCGCATTAAAGAAAATAAAAGGGAAGAGGTGAAATTAATTTTAATAATTTTTATTTAACCCAGTGTATCCAAAATATTAACATTTCAACATGTAATCAATATAAAAACTGTTAATGAGATATTTATATTCATTTTTATACTGTCTTTGAAATCTGATACTTATTTTTCACTTACAGCACATCTCAATTCAGACCAGTCACATTTCAAATATTCAAAAGCCACATATGGCTAGTGGCTGTCATGTTAGACAATGTGTCTGTCTGTCTATCTATCTATCTACCTATCATCTATATCACCTTAAGTCCTCTCTAGAACAGGATAAAACAACTATTTAAAGTATAAAAAAAAAAAAGAAACAATAGCTAATATTTGTGTGGCAAATATTTGCTAAATATTCTAATACATACAAATATATTTGATTTGCAAATTAGCACCATTGTTTTTTGGCTATATCATAGCAATTCCTAAGGTAGAAAGTGTGATATATGTATACAAGAGAAAATTAAAATTTATTTAGACCTAAAATTGACAGTAGCTATTTCTCCATTGAAAGATGAATTACATTATACATAATTTATATAATTAGAAGGTAAATAAATCTTTATCCCAGCTTCACCCCTTAGAAAGACATAAAAATATAATTCCAAAAAACTACTAGAGCTCAACAATGAATTTGGTGAAGTTGCAGGACACAAAATTAATATACAGAAATTTGTTGCATTCTATACATGAACAACAAACTATCAGAGAAACTAAGGAAACAATCCCATTTACAATCACACCAAAAAGGATAAAATATCTAGGAATAAACCTACCGAAGAAGGTAAAAGACCTGTACTTAGAAAACTATAAGATGCTGATGAAAGAAATCAAAGATGACACAAACAGATGGAAAGATATACTATGTTCTTGGATTGGAAGAATCAATATTGTCAAAAGGACTATACTATCCAATGCAAGCTACAGAGTCAATACAATCTCTATCAAAATACCAAGCAGATTTTTCACAGAACTAGAGCAAATAATTTTAAAATTTGTATGGAAACACAAAATACTCTGAATAGCCAAAACAATCTTGAGAAAGAAGAACAGAAGTGGAGAAATCATGCTGCCTAACTTCAGACTATACTACAAAGCTACAGTCATCAAAGCAATATGGTACTGGCATAAAATCAGACACATAGATCAATGGAACAGAATACAGAGCACAGAAATAAACACACGCACTTATGGTCAATTAATCTACAACAAAGGATGCAAATGTATAAAATGGGGGAAAGACAGTGTCTTCAATAAGTGGTGCTGGGAAAACTGAACAGCTACATGTAAAAAAATGGAATTAGAACATTCTCTAACAACATATACAAAACTAAACTCAAAATTGATTAAAGAATTAAATGTAAGACTAGTAATCATAAACCTAACCATAAAACTCCTAGAAGAAAACAGAGAGAGTTATCTTAGAAGAACACCCTCTGACATAAATTGTAGCAGTATTTTTTTGTATCTCTCTCTTAAGCAAAGGAAATAAAGCAAAGATAAACAAATGGGACCTAATTAAACTTAAAAGCTTTTGCACAGCAAAGGAAACCATCAACAAACAAAACGAGAACTTGATGAATAAGAGAAAATATCTGCAAATGATATGACCAATAAGGGGTTAATATCCAAAACATATAAACAGTTCATACAACTCAACATCAAAAAAAAAAAAAAATTAAAAATGGCAGAAGACCTGAATAGACATTTTTCCAAGGAAGACATACAGATGGCCAACTGGCACATGAGCAGATGCTCAACATCATTAATCATCAAAGAAATGCAAATTAAAACCACAATGAGATATATCACCTCACACCTGTCAGAATGGTTAAAAAGGGAACACTCAAGAACTGTTGCTGGGAATGTAAATTGGTGCAGCCACTGTGGAAAACAGTATGGAGGTTTCTCAAAAAACTAAAAATAGAATTATCATATAACCCAGCAATTCCACTCCTGGGTATATATCTGAGAAAAATGATAACACTAAATTGAGAAGATACACAAACCCTGATGTTCCGAACAGCATTATTTACAATTGCCAAGATATGGAAGCAACTAAGTGTCCATCAACAGATGAATGGAGAAAAAGGTGGTATGTATATGTGTGTGTGTGTGTGTGTGTGTGTGTGTGTGTGTGTGTGTATAAAATAGAATACTATTCAGCCATAAAAAAGAATGAAATTTTGCCTTTTGCAAAACATGAATGGAATGGACTTGGAGGGTATTATGCTAAGTGAAATAAGTTAGCAAAAGACAAATACTGCATGATAGCACTTATATGTGGAACCTAAAAAAGTAAAACCAACTAATGAAATATAACAAAAAAGAAACAAGACTCACAGATATAGAAAACAAACTAGTGGTTACCAGTAAGGGGAGGGGGAGGGGAGTAAGAGGTACAAAATACTATATATAAAATAAATAAGCTACAAGGATATAATGTAAAACACAGGGAATATAGCCAATATTTTATAATAACTATAAATGGAATATAACCTTTAAAAATTGTGCATTACTGGGCTTCACTGGTGGTGCAGTTGTTGAGAGTCCACCTGCCGATGCAGGGGACACAGATTCGTGCCCCGATCCGGGAAGATCCCATATGCCGCGGAGCGGCTGGGCCCATGAGCCATGGCTTCTGAGCCTGTGCGTCCAGAGCCTGTGCTCCGCAACGGGAGAGGCCACAACAGTGAGAGGCCCGCGTATCGCAAAAAAAAAAAAAAAAAAAAAATCGTGCACTACTATGTTGTACACCTGAAATTTATACAATATTGTACGTCAACTAAATCTCAATAAAAAATAATAATAATTACAAAAAATTACAATTCCAAGTTGATGCCTCTTTGTTTACCAAGGCATAGAAAGAAGTTCTGGATCATGCCCATAAACGCAGCTAAGTCTGTAGACTGGAGTTGGAGAGGAATGGCTTGTTCTACATCAGAATGTGTGTTGTGGTTAGTTTGCTTGATTGATGGTGGGTGTTATTGCTCAGTAGAAGGGGCAGGTGCCATAGGCATGAGCAGAGGGCAAAGCTCATTTTGCCAAAAATATCCAAGGGGATTCTCAGAACCAGACCTCTTAGTCTTCTGTTCCTTGCCTTATTAATAAAAATAACTTCTCTCACTACTTTCACAAGAACTAACAAGTCCATATTGTTTCATTTTTTAAAATTCTCAATTCTTATTAGAATATCTCTGTATATTACTTGCCACATATCTTTCTGCCTTTTTCCTCACCCATTTTTCTGGCGTTATTTTTTAATTGCTTTCTTTAGTCAAAGAGAACTCTGGTGTTAATAGGCTTCACTAATGATTGCCCACTATTACATTGTTTAAAATTATAATCTATTACATGAACTGTTGTAAGTTTTATTTGGTTTGGTTGTTGTTTTAAGTATCCAACATCAGAGCAATTCTTCATCTAAACAAAAATAGAATATTTTCATAAAAAACAGCAATAAGTGTATAGTTGCTCAAATCCTAGGAAATAGAATATTTTCATAAAAAAAACAGCAATAAGTGTATAGGTGCTACCAGTCTCATAAAAGTCTCACTAATATGCTTACTTCATCCTTTCCTTTTATTTATTTTTAATTCTAGCTCTCTGTTATCACTGCCTTGAGCTCTGCTTTCAATATGGGAACTACAGAGATGCAATAGAGAACTATAGAGATCCAAAACAAAACAAAAAAAGTTGCCATTTGCTATTTCTACAGCCTGGGTTCCTCATTCTCATTTCCCTGTGGTTATTTAGCAACCACAAGACAGGTCTTTGAGAGCAGGCAAGGGTGGCAAGCTCTGTAAAGGAACAGGTAGATTTCAGAATGATCTTGTGGGGTTTTATACCACATTAGAGCTGACCAGGATTGGAGTCTTCTCCCTGGTACCTTATTTTTGAAGGTATGGTGGCATGTAGGATTCCACTTGGTTATTGATCGACCTCTTGAGAAACCATGCAAATTGTAGCAAAAACACAGCTGTTGGCAAAGAAACACATACTGGCTCTGTGGGATTAGGACATAATTTTAGATTAGAACCTAAAGTGGAGGCCACACTTTCCAGGGATGGAACAAAGCAACCTCTTATGGGAAATAAAAAGAATATTAAAACTTAAGATTTAAAAAAATCTAAAATTAAAACAAGACTGATATATTTAATATAAAAGGTGACATATTGTATATATTTAATTTATTAACAAATATAAATATATTAAGGATGCCAGTTCAAAAATGTTCAACTGATGGGTTCGTGACCCATCAAAAATCTTGGAAATCACTGGTTTTAAAGCTTATCCTTCTAACTGGATTGTGTTAGTTAATACCCACCATAAAAACTGCTGAATTCTTAGTAGTTGGGAAAATTCAAGGCCAGTCCAATGGAATAGAGAAAATGCACCCAAATTTTCAAAGAGGTAAACAAGTAAATGGAAATACTCTTTAGGACTGTCTCTAGTTTGGGATAAATGCTTCATTTAGCTATTTATTACTTTCCTATAAACATATGACTGAGCTGTCTAAATCATTAGCAATTCTTTGGCTTCACAAAATTAAGTCAAAATAAAACTTGGAGCAATATTTAAAGAAACACAAAGAGCCAGGGCTGATAATCCAGTCTCAATTAAATCAACTATTAATCTTTGACTCATTATACTTTGCTTTTTTTTTCCTGTACTTCGGAAATCTTTTCTTTCTCTCACTGCTAAGCTTTTGAAACACTCTAGACTTTTACTTTCCTCACAGTTTCCTAAAAGGCATTTTGTTTCTGATTAAAGAAGGTTCTTATAATTCCTTCTACTTCCATTATTAGATAAAAGTTATTGATGTCATAATTAAGGTGAACTGGTGTCTTCATCAATAAGCAGATCTTCTCCTGCTGTGGTGATGTTTTGCTAATCTCTTGGGTGACAATACGCTAACTACCTTTGTAAGAAATAGATTCCTTGATCTTTCTTCTTCGAGAGTCAGGAACTAGAAAAGATAATTGGCTCAAATCACCCTATGTCATGAAAAACTAATATAATTTGTGATAAAATTCTAGTCCTGAAGAAGAATATTAAGCTACCAAAACACTTCTTTATTTTTATTAAAGAAAATCACATATGTGACAATTCAATAGTATACAAAGACTTATAGTGAAACACTGGTTTGATGGTTTTTAAGTTTTATAATGTTAATGATATCATACTATGTGTACGATGTTTTCAACTAACCATTAGGTTTCTAAGATTCATCCTGGTTGATGTGTGAAGCTGTTGTTCATTCTTTCACTGATGAATAGTATTTCATTGTGTTAGAATACAACAATTTATTTGGCTATTCTTCCTGTCAATGGGTATTTTAGTGGTTTACAGGTTGCTTGTTTTGCTATTAATAGCAATGTATCATGAACATTTCTTCCTGTGTTTTTCATTTACACATGGAACCGTTTCCCTAGGCAGTGTAGTAACCTTCAAACCTTTTAGACCACAATACAGTACAGTTTACATTTTAACACAGATTGTATATATGGGCACGCATACAAATAAAACTGAAGTAAGTTTCTACAAATAAGCTTACTACTTAAAAGGCATTCTAATATCTTCTATTATATTTCCATATTATATTATATATATATAATTCTATATATTACTTTATAGTCTATTTTTGTTCTATTTAATTTAAAAATGCTTGTAAGATCACTGAAATCGAGACCCACAGTTTAAAAATATAGCACCAGGTTATATACCTGGGAGTAAAAATGCTCAGTTTTAAAATACTCAATTCTTCAATCTTATAAGATGACAACAATTATTTTCAAAATATGATTGAATCAAATCCAAATTCACCACTACCATGAAACAGTTCATACTGTTCCACATCCTGGAGACACCTGATACTATAAGACTTTTTTTTTTTAAACCAGTATAGATGACATGAAATAGTATCTCATCGATATTTTTATTTTCATTCTCCTGATTAATGAGAAGTTGAACATCATTTCCTCTTTTCATCTTCTTTGAAATGCTATTTGAATTTTTAATGTGATTTCTAGTAGCTCTGCTTTATATAGTGATTTGTGAGAAGGTCTGAGACATACTTGGTACTAATTCTATCCTAATTATATACATGTTCCATGTCTTAGCTCAGTTTGGGTCCATGCTTGTTCAAAATCCCCTACCTCTTCTCTGTCAAGTTGAATTCAACCTTTCTTAATATGATGCCACAGTTCTATTTCAGTTTAGAATATTAAAGAAAAAAAAAAGACTACCTGGACCCTCTCAAACTGAAAGCATTTCTCTAAAACTGTATACAAAACACTCCAAACTTTCTATAGTTCACCTTTTTAGTTGCACCTCCTTTAAAATGCTTGAACTATAAAATATCTCTGACTATTAAATTTGATGACATGATAAAATACAATTTAAATACTGATTTTACTATACCATAGCACATAAAAATATGAATGAGAGCTGGTCCCCTCTAAACAAGATTTTATGATGATACAATGAAAGTATCTGTGGTCCTTTAATCACTTCATACTATATTTTAGGACATTTTTGCTGATCTCTGAAACTCACTTCCTTTCCAGGTGCAGAATAATGAACTCAAGAAGTTACACTACTGCTATTTAAACTTCCACTGAGCTGGACATAATAGAATATAATTTTCTTTCAAATCTCAATTATAAATCCCCCAGAATATCCCCAATAATCAGCTAAAGCTAAGATAAGGAAATGCTAAGAACATTTATCTCATAAATTTGAGCTTCAAAGGGTTATCTTGAACTCTTTCACTGTCACAGAAGTATCCAAGCAAAGGTCAGGCTCTCATTAAAGCTTATCTGAAGCCAGAGTTATATGTTATGGTTTATTGCCTCAAGTACCAATTAATACAGGATTAAAGAAATGAAAAATCAGTGATTCATACCTTTGCAGGCAAATCCTCATACTTCAGCATAAAGCTGAAATATTAATTGTCATTTTAGTCATGTAGTATTTTATTAGGCACTTAATTCTGTAAGTTTTATCAAAAGATATATAACATTTATTTTTAACAAAATGCAGAGGAGATTTGGGCAACATTTACTCAAAATCTAATAAAGAAAAATCTTAGAGGTATTTTCTAACCAGCAGCTTAAACGTGGACATCAATTATTAATGAGGTTGAAATGCTTAATAATAGCAGAGTAGAAAGAGGCTATAAAGTATTGCTGAAATATCACCATGATATCAAGGGTGATTATCTTCTTAGGAGGCATACAGAAAACAATAAAAAGCATAATTGCACACTACAGCATTAACGAATTTTGCCTGCAAGGCTGTTGATGGTGGGAAGAAGTGAAAGAGAGAATGATTAAAGACCAGGGGAGTTTGTAGAGAGTGTTCTTCCCCCATTTCATTAATGTTATTTTATGTAACCTGGACACTTTCTCACCCTTCTTGTAGATAAATGGTAAACCATTATTACTAATAATCTCCTTCAAACACTCTCAGGTACCTTTTACATGTATACTGGTTTCATGATCAGCATTTGCTCCATATTACCAAGGACCCTGAACAAGTGCCCTCCAGCAGGTTAAACTCCTGATGCCTTTGCTCCTGGAAGTCCCTAACCTCTGCATCCTCCTCTCATCATTATCTGTCACACTTGGAACTAAAAGCATACACACCATGGCTGCTTCTAGATAATGAACACTGTCCCTCCAAATATTTAACATCATTATAGCAACTGAGTCTGCACATGAATTCAGAGGTAAAATTAAAAGAAAAATTCCCTGTGAACAGCAAGCAAACAAGGTTTTAGGAAGAAAATTATCCTTGATAAATTGAGTCTCCTTGAGATGTGCATAGATAAAGATGGGTTCTCACGTTATTACAGTCATTGAAGAGGTAGCTAAACTCATAAGCCTCTGAGGCCTTTTTGTGACTGAGATACTACTGCCCATTTTTGGAAATCCAGTTTTGTAAAGACCTTTGCATTGGTACTAGCTTAAAATCTAGTGTACTTTGTTTTAATAAGGAATATAGAGTTGAAAGTTGACGTCTTCTCTCTATTGCTTTACACAAAAGAAACATTTGCCACAATAATTTGTCCATGTGTGATTGTATTGCTCAGCTGCCTCTTACTCTCAGTCTTTCCTTTTCCATCACCCTTTGCAGGCAAGCACAATGAACCCATCCTGGGCTAAAATAAGATAAATAAGGTAACCCCAAAAGTATCTAATATCTTTTCTGTAGGGATTAACAAACTCATTTCCTCAGTGTTCAGACCACATAATTTTTCTGAACACATAGGGACACACCCTAACTGTTAAGGATTTCATGGACCCGGTAAAAATCAAACATTTTATATATATTATCAATTTACCTCTAAATTCTCTGAGGATATTAAGTCTCTCTGGTTTGAAATAGAAAGGCTGATTTTTGCTGACATTTTCAAGTTGGAGATGAGTGAAACAGCACTATAGCTTAAATAGATAGCCATGGTGTAAATATAAACAATGTAAAGAACACTAAGCTTTGATCCAAAAGTCTGGAATTCAAGTTTTGCCTTTAATACTTATCAATTCTAGGTCCAATAACCTTACTTCCTTTTTTTCTCATTTATAAGACGGGAATAATAGTGTCTGCCAACATAACAGAAATGTTATTAGAATTACATGAAGACATTTAAAAAGATTAAGAATGGTGCTCACAGTGATGATGATGACGATGATTTGTTCCACTGAATCACTGCCTGAACAGAGTACTGTGTGTTGCTGCTGTTGTTGCCATTGCTCTTTTTTTTCCACACTAATTTCTTGATGGAAAAGAAAAAATAGTTTTCAGGCCAAAGATTGGGTTTGATTGGATTAATCTGAAAACTAAAAATGCTGCCACCAATGTCTCCTCCCACTTTGGGGTTACACTGATTTCCAGCATTCTATCCTCATTTCCTCTCCAATTTCAAAATTAGAAAATTCCTGCTTTCTAATCACAACTTTCTCTACTTCATCCTCACTCTCACTTTCATTCTCACAAAACTTATTGTTGGGCCTCTTTAAAATCTATCAATCCTTGGGTTTCTAAAATTGCTATTCCATAGTATCACTCTCTGGATTCACTGGCACCTGCATCTATTGAAAACACTACCTTACTCCCTTGACCTGCCACTACTCAGTCAGCTAGTCACATTTCCTTGTCAAACCAACTTCTGTTTTGCGTTTGTTTGGTTTTGGTTTTCTGATTCTGGTTACTGCAGGAGAAATTGCTCAGAGGTGCTGACTGACTGTTACCAATTTAGGTTTTCTAGACTTCTTTGTGTCTTTAAAGTCATCTGATAGTAATCCTTTGGGGTTTGGGTCATTTCTATCAGCCATCACATACATTCAGTACAGAATTATTCCAAACTTTTACCATTCTCTTAAGGTCTCTTTGATCAACTCCAACCCATTGCCTTGAGCAAATGATCTAGCTTCTTATTACATCATGAACATGGAGGAACCAAATAGAAATATTCTCTAATGTCTTTCCTTCCCACTCTCAATAAAGGGTCTCAGTTCTTTTCTCCTGCCTTAGAAGTAAAGAAACCAACCCCTTTGAAGTGTGGGCTTTTCAGCCACGCTCATTATAACAATCCTTTCTTCACTCTCTAGCTCCGTGGTCTGTCAAGTTTTCCTCTTCCTGTGTCTCTAACTTCTTTCTTTTTACTGGTTCCCACTTCTCAGCCAAAAGTTTTGTTTAAATAAATGTTAGCGCAACCTTGCCTCCCATCAAGCTACTAACTGCTTACTTTTTTTTCTTCATTAACATCCTGAGAGAGAATGTGTTATAACTGGAAATTTGGGAGTGTCTGTAGAGACTGTTTCAATTTTAATGTTGCTTCGTTACCCACCCTAGTCTCGTCTTCTTCTCAGGGCTCACTTATTCTTTCCCATAGTCTCAAATACAAAATATACATACAAATAGTTTTAATCTCTTGACACTGTTTACGTCTATTACAATTTTCTTCAATTTTACCTGTTTTGCTGTAAGCATCTCAAATTCAGAATGTCCCAGAGTAAAATTTTGGATGTTCTTTCTCGACTCTACCTCTTCAATACAATTTTATTTGCCACTGCTCTTAAATTAAGCGTTCTTCTTTTTCATCTGAACCCTCTAATTGCTGAACTCCTAAAGGTGCTTCAAGATACAACTCTAATGTCACTTCTTCATTAAACAATTCATTCATCCCATTATTACATTCAGTGACTCAATTACTCAATTTTTATACCGAACTCCTGACATGGAATATGAACTGTTACTGAACACTGGAAACATTAGAGTGAAGCAAATAGATACATTCCCCTGGCCTAATGGAGCTTTGCTGAAATCTACCTTGACCTTTCTTTCATGAATAAATACTTCCCACTTTAGCATTTTCATGGTGTTGCGCAGTCCCATATTATAACTTAGCACATTTTAAAAATTTGCATGGTTATTTTTATGGCTTCCATATATCAGCTGGGCTCCTTGAGGGCAAGAACTTGTTTTGTATAAGTGTGTCTGAATACATGTGTGGTACTGTTGCTTTTATTTTTTTTCTAGTACATGAATCTTACGGTTACTTCTTTAATGTTTGTTGTTGCCTAAGTAAAGTAAATGTGGAGTCTGAGGTGCCAACATACAGTTACGGACTCAAATGTTTAAGAGTACTTGCTCGGAAGAACTGTTTCCAGACATTGGTTCCCTTGTGAAAAGTTACCCTTTCTGGAATTTGATAAACCTGTTTAATAATTCTGCTTAATATATAAGGGTTGGTAAAGAGGAAAATAAACCAGTCAAATTTTTTTCTTTAACTTAAGGTTACTAAATTACAAGGTTTTGGTCAATATACTGTGGTCATCAAATTATACATCATTTGATGAACCCAATACCTTGAAAATTTCTTAACATTTTTTACTTTACTTTTGGGCATAACCTGAGGGAAAAAAATGAAACTGCATTTGATTTAACTCTAGAGTACAATTTAAAAAATTAGCTTTGGGCTGTGGAGACACAACAAACACCAAGAAATTACATCAAAACTTAATGTTAAAAAGAAAGCTCTTATTGGGGGTATAGGTGACATTGTGATTTGGAAAGAAGAGGCAGAGACAAAGACAATAAAAGACCTTATCAGTGACAGTTATTGAAAAAAAGGTGAATAAAATATACCTGTTTACTGAAAAATGTTAAGCCCATTGTAACTCAAATTTCCCATCTTTAATATGGTGGATGCAGCTCACCCAATTACCAACAGCATCTTAATATAGTGCTCAGTGATAGTAAGTAATAAAATATTCATTAACTATTTTAATGATTTAATCATTCTTGTTTTCTACTTTTTCTATGAGAAGTAAATAAAAACAAAACTGTATTATAGAATATAAAATATAAATATTGTCTTCATAGAAACTTTTTTCCAATCGCTGATACCCAAATCATAATATTTTCCAATCAAAATGTAGTGAAATTCTAAATTATTAAAATCTTAAATGTTTGAATTAAATCTACCACCTCTCAATTGAATAAATATTCATGTTTTGCAATCAAATGATTGAAACAGAAAACAAACACAGGTATAACTGTATAATCTGTTTATGACCACGATGGCATATATTTAATAGTCTATATTGGAGAAAAATGAAAAACTGAGTGATGTTAAGATAGGATGACTTATCTCATTAAAAATAATGCATTAGATTTGTGCCCTTTACTTTGTAATATTTAATCCCTCAAATCACAGTAAGCAAGACAGACCTTGAATGGTAGTAAATGTATAACCCCAGGGAAGTAGCTACTTAGAGCTTAAATAGACTGTATCATGTATGGTGAGTGGATTTGTCTTAGCTTTCCTTGTTGAATATCAAATTAGAACTTTTTTTTTTTTTACTGTCTACATTAAAAAAAAAAGGAGGAGAAGGAAGATAAAAGAGGAAGAAGGAGAAAGAGTGAGAAAGGGAGGAGAGGAAGAAGGCCACTTGTCTCTTCCAAATAGTAGTTCTCCAAGAATTTACAGACTCTTGAGTCTTATTTCTCTAATTTTCTTCACCTTTTCACATTCTAAGTCTCTTCATAGTCTCTTAAACTTATTCCAACAGTCCATATT
Organism: Globicephala melas; assembly: GCF_963455315.2. Taxonomy (NCBI): domain Eukaryota; kingdom Metazoa; phylum Chordata; class Mammalia; order Artiodactyla; family Delphinidae; genus Globicephala; species Globicephala melas. The sequence goes on from NC_083322.1 coordinate 63,003,660, forward strand.
TTCCTTAAAGCATGATACTTATAACTAAACGTAGGAGAACGAAATTTACCATCCCAAAATGTCTCTTTGGCATCCAAATTATTTCAAGCTGAAACAATAAAGGCCTAAAAGACTCAGGAAGAAACTTTGACCTTTCCTTTAACCACCTGAAGAATGTAGATAGAGGACCTGTTCCAGGGAGGAAGTTATAACTACAGATACTATAGTAGAACTAAGTGTGTAGACAGGGAGAAACCTAGCAAAGTCTGTTTATTAAAATTCCTCTCTGTGTCCCATTGTCTCTGTCTGGCCCAGCAAATACTTTGCCAAACATTAGCTTTTCCATATCCATGTAAATTGCTTTCCTCCCCTTTTAAGTCCTAAACCACTACTCCCAACACCCTCTTTTGTCTTTAGTTGAAAATGGCATTTAAGGTGAGAGTTTCAGCCATTTGAGTTACTCAGGTTTCCTGGATCTCTCCCATGCATACGTGTTATTTTATTTAATTCTCTTCTGTTAATCTGTGTTATGTCAATTTAATTTTTAGACGAGCCAGAAGAACCTTGAAGGGTAGAGGAAAATTTCCTCCTCCCCAATATAAAAGATTTGACGAATCTCTTTAAACCTTTAAATGTTTACCATCTCTCTTTTTTTAATGTTGGGATTCCTCGAGTTTCTGCCCTTAGTTTCTTCTCTTCTCACAATACTTTCTTTTCCATGGAAATTGCACCCATTTCCATGATTACATTTGTGCTGATAACTCCAAAATTTATATCAGCTGTACTGATATCTCTCTTCTGCTCAAGACTTTGATTTCAGGTCCTCTGACAGTGCAAACACTGAAATTAAACTAAACACATCGTATGTCCTTCAAAGCATTTTCTCTTCCTTTGGTTCCAGTTTCTCATGATACAAAGATAGTCAACATCTTAAGCTCTTCTTACTTTGCATGACTATGCTTGACTAGCACAATGGTCAATAGTTTCCATCTCTGTGCTGGATCTTTCTTATTTACTCATCTGTAATCTATTATTAGAGCCTCCTAACTGGATTCCATGCCTCCACCTCAAATTTTATACTGCTTGAATCAATCTTATAAAACTGCTTTTATAACATCACAGCCTCCTTCAAAATATCACAGCGATAAATGAAAGGCATCTTTCTATCTAAGTGACACAATTGTGCTGACAAATATCATATAAGGAAACATTCTTTTTTTCCACAAGGATTGACTAATTGTGGCTCATTATTTTATTATCCTGAGAAATAGCCTAAAATCTTCTCCTTTCAACGGGAAGGAAGAGGGCAATTTTAAAATGCAATAATGGAGTTCCTGCCACTTCTTTTCCTCCACAGGAAGAAAACCATGCCAAATCCTGCTCTCCTGAAAGTACTGTCATGAAGGGCTGGCAAATCAGAGCTCCCTCAGAAACAGAAACACAGCTGCAAGTACTGTGTTTGACCAAGCCCTTCTTTTTTTCTGTTGCTGTTTCCTACATTCAGTTTCCTTCTTCTTAATAGTGGTAAATTAGCACGGGGAGGCCACATCCTGGATTTGGGGCATGTGCCTTCAGGGCTTGGAACTATGGCCTTCAGGAGTCATGCTGTGTGGGCCATTAAACAAATGGCAAAGAAAGAAGAAAACAGTCCTCCTTAGCATAAATATCCAATGATCGATGATAATCTTCTTTATTTCTGCCCAGAGTGTTTGTAAGTCTACTCAAAAAGTCAAATACTGGCTATAATACAAATCCCCAGGAAAAGATTTCATATTTCACACAATAGTTAAGTCAGTTCTTTGAAGTGTATTTTCTTCTCTCTTGTGCATAAAGACGTTGCTTGCCTGCTAACCCCAGCATTATCCTTTGCTTATTTTGACGGCGGCATTAATTTTAGCTATTAAGCCAAAATCTATCCTCTCACGCTTATTTTCTAAATAATTTAATAGATTGAATAAGTGACATGATCTAGTAATATAAAGAAAGAGAGGTATTTGTTCAGAATTCAGTGCCAGAATCTTACTGTTTTTTTCCCTTTTTGGTAAATCATGGGGATTAATTTATGACGGATGGCAGCTCAATATGCATGGGACATTTTACTTCCTCCAAAAAAACACAAAAGCCTCTCCAGCAAGCAGTAGTTTATAAGGTCTGGAGGTCTGCCCGCCCCCACTGTAGTATCAGCAAAATTGTGTTCCTGTTCCCCTTCTTCTCTAATTTCCAGCACATTCAGTGGATTACATACTGTTTATGCATCATGCAGCCTCCCTGAGCCCTGTTTCTTTACAGTACTTACTCCTGCTGCTAAAAGAAAAATAGGCTCTGACAATCCTCTTTGGCTGCCAAAGCTGCTGCCTCTGAATGAGTCAAGCTGATCCTGTGATCCCTGAATCCAACAGGAGTTCAAAAGAATTCTGTGCGCCTCAAAGGGCAAAAATTGCTATTCGTTTAGGATTTACAGTCAAACCAGAGCTTCGCCACGGAAGAGCTGATGCTATCCTGCCTCCTGATTCTACCGCTGCTGCTGAAGCAGCTCAAACTGCAGATGAACCGGAAGGCCCCAATCTGCCTCTGACTCTGGATCTCCTCCTGCGTGACACAGTTCAGTTCAGACACAATAATGAGGCCATTGAATTTCCCTCTGCAGCTGGGAGCTGAATGTAAATGCTAAAGTTAAGTTGCTGAAATGACTGTGTCAAGGGACTTGCAAATGAATATACTGTCATTCCAACATAACCCAATTTACCCTGTTCATAGTGAATGGTTTCAGACACTTAGTTTAAAGCCCTACTAAGATGTTCTGCAAAACCATCTTTAGAACACTCTCCCAGAGGAAAACTGACAACTAAGATGACAGCCTAGAAAGGGATGGAAGAATCACAATGGTATAGTATATTTTATGACACTTTTCATAGGAGGATTTAAAGATGTTTAAAAGTGAATGATTTCACAATATTCACAAGACATAGGTAGTAAATATCCTTCAACTTAAAACATAATAATGAAATAATTATTGCAATGTTTTACTACTCTATAATTCTCTTATTAAATATAAAGGAAGAAAATGTCCCACTATGAGCAAATGATAAAAATCAGTTTTTATAAAGTTTGTGTCTGTTTATTTGAACAAATGAGCACCATTCTAGGGCTAGCGACCAAAATGAATACAGTGTATTTGCTGTATTCCACTTAGAAATATCGTAAGTAGATTTGAAGGCCCCATTAAAATTATTTAACACATATTCTGATACATTAAAAAAAATTGTTAGAAACATATACCTTGAGCATAGTATTTATAAAATAGTTTCAACAACATTTTTATAAGTTTCTAGGCCAAATTCTTGGTCTTATATGTTTTAATCATAGTAAAAGTATATTTGTATAAGGGTTTCATGATAGATGATATAAATATAGGTAGTTGATTATATCTTCTTCAAGGTAATATATGAGATCTAGGCTTTCTCCTTCACTCTGTGTCAACAGGGCAGCTTGAAAGCTGGGGGCTAGAATTATCTGAACGCTTGTTCCCTCCCATTTATGATGACTGATGCTGGCTATTCGCTAAGACCTTACTTAGCCTGTTCTCTACTTCCTTACAGCAGAGTGGCTGGGTTCTAAGGATGAGTGTCCTGAGTCTGTGAAAACCACGTAGAAGACATATCACCTTTCATGATCTAACTTTGGAAGTAAGTCATGCAGCATAAATTTCAGCAATTCTATATGTAAAGGCACTCACAGAGGCCCAAGGTCAAAGTGAAGGTGGATTCTACCTCTTAATGGAGAATCGCAAAATTCTAGAAAAGCATGTGGTAACCAAAAAACGTTGTTGTGGCCATTTTTGGAAAAATGCCAGTATCCAATACTATACAAATATATACCTTAAGTATAGTGATATTAAATACTAAATAAATATACTAGATTACTGAATATTTATAATAGGTCTTTAGCTTATTTAATGATGAATTTACTCTTGCATTTTTGCATGCTATACTCTGATTTCTATTAGTGGTAACCAAAAAAAAAGGGCTCTTCAGTATGTGGTGCTGGGGAAACTGGACAGCTATATGTGAAAGAATGAACTTAGAGCCTTCTCTAACATCTTATATAAAAATAAACTCAAAATGGAGTAAAGACCTAAATGTAAGACTGGATAATATAAAACTCCTAGAGGAAAACATAGGTGAACACTCTTTGACGTAAATTACAGCAATATTTTTTGGATCCATCTCTTAAAGTAATGGAAACAAAAGCAAAAATAAATGAGACCTAATTAAACTTAAAAGCTTTTACACAGCAAAGGAAACAAAGCAAAACAAAAAGACAACCTACTGAATGAGAAAAAATATTTGCAAATGAAATGACTGATAAGGGATTAATATCCAACATATATAAACAGTTCATGCAACTCAACATCAAAAAAAAAAGCAAACAGCCTGATTTTAAAAATGGGCAGAAGAACTGAATAGACATTTTTCCAAAGAAGAAATGCAGATGGTCAATAGGCATATGAAAAGATGTTCAATATCACTAATCATCAGGGAAATGCAAATCAAAACCACAATGAGATAAAACCTCACACCTTTCAAGGAACACAGATAGCAAATGTCGGCAAGGATGTGGAGAAAGGGAACCCTCGTACTCTGCTGGTGGAAATGTAAGTTGGTCCAGCCACTATGGAAAACAGTATGGAGGTTTCTCAAAAAACTAAAAATATAACTACCACATGACCTAGCAATTCCACTCCTGGATATATATCTGAGAAAAACAACACTAATTTGAAAAGATACATTCACCCCTATGTTCACTGAAGCATTATTTACAAATACCAAGATATGGAAGCAACCTAACTGTCCATCAACAGATGAATGGAGAAAGCTGTGTTGTACATATACAATGGCATACTACTCAGCCACAAAAAAGCATGAAATTTTGCCATTTGCAGCACCACAGATGGACCTGGAGGGCCTATGCTAAGTGAAATAAGTCCGACAGAGAAAGACAAATACTGTGGGATATCACTTACATGTGGAGTCTAAAAAAAACAACAAAAAAAACCCCTAGTGAATATAACAAAACAAACCAGTGGTTCCAAGTATGGAGAGGTAAGGGGAGGGGCAATATAGATGTAGCAGAGTAAGAGGTACAAATTATTAGGTATAAAATAAGCTACAGGGATATACTTTACAATACAGGGAATAGAGTCAATATTTTATAATAACAATAAGTGGAATATAACCTTTAAAATTGTGAATCACTATATTGTACACCTGGGACATATAATATTGTACAGCAAATATACTTCAATAATAAATAACTAAATAAATAAAATTAGAGGAAGGAAAGAAGGAAGAAAGAAAGTGGGAAAGAAGTCAAGCAAGCACTCACTGGACATTCTATAACCCAGGCTGCTTTCTAGCACTTGGAGTTTTTGGCATAATTTCTAGGCCATTCAAACACTTTATTTCTCCTTTGTTTCTCTAAGGCTCGCTTTAGATCATTGTATTGCACTAACGAATGGGTAAAGAATGAGATAAAAAAATCATAACACAGATGTTAAAATGTATTTTGATGACTTGAGACATTGCTGATTCTGGTCATAAACAGTAATCCAGAATTCTGAATAGCAGACTTTTAATTCCTGGAGTTGGTGGTGGTGGTAGTGGATGGGGAGTGGGAAGGAATACTGATAATGTCTATTTTTTTAATTAAGAAATTTGATTTTTTTTCCTTCGAAATAGAACCAATTACAAATTTAGAATCCACGTAATGCATATCAAGTGATCACAGCTGGCATTTCTGAAGATCAGGTGGATCTGCAAGGACCTGTGCCCTCAGCTGGCTTCTCACACAGATGGACCTGAGCAGCATTAGACCGTATAGGTATTTTCACTGTGACATCTATTTAAACATCTACTTAAAAGACTTCCAATTTTTAACTTGGTCAAATACTATTGTTTAACTTATGACACATAGGTTATTGTTTATAACATAAAGAATAGTGATGTTAGAAAACAAGTTAAAGAGAAAGGTAAAATTGTAAGTTTTCTGCAAACTTATCTCAAGATAACCTCAATCAGGTTATAAATTGTGTTTTGTAGTCAAAATTCTATGGCACATCAAATTGTCTGTAATATCTCATAAACAAAGATGGATAAAGGAGTTATGATTACATCCAATTTGTTATTTTTTTTAATATATAAGGTTCAAGACTGTCCATATTTGCAATGTGTTATTTGAAAAGCACTTACAAAGAATTAAAACTTAAATGTGAAAACCATTTCAGAATAAAATATTAGAATTCTAAAAATTAAGATTTTGATATCAGTATATCTTATTTTGTATAGGTATTCAAATATCAACCTATATTTAATTCCCAAATTAAACCTGAAATAAATGCAATTTTTAGCATCTATGTTTACAAGTCAGTTTTCCTTACAATCATTAAATAAATAAAGCAATTTTTATCAAAGCTGTCAAATGAGAGAAAAGTTAAAATTATCTTTATATATGTTCACTATTAAAGATGGAATTAAAATAAAATTTACATAAAATAACATGCTTACCTAAAACTATGTTGCCTGCAATTATTTCTCTTAATTTCACTATGTATCATCCATGAAAATTGCAAAATATTTTATTCAATTTTCTAAAAATTAACAGAATTATCTGCAGTGTTAAAGGGCTTCCCCCAAAAACAATATTTGGAAATTACTTGAGAACAAATAGTAAAAATCATGTGATATAAAAGGACTACTTCTGCAAATGCATTGATATGTTAATTTAGTAAATGTCTGCAAACTACATAAACAAGAAATTTTTCCTTCTCTATCTGAAATACTTGGTCCCAGCCAACACTGCCTTGGAGGAATGAGAATCCAGTGTTGCCATCAGCTTTTTTTAAGTAATGCAAAACATCCAGATAAATAGGTAAAAGTTCCTGCATGACAAACAAACAACCACAAACTTGCTTATAAACTATCCACACAGGTACTGGTTTGCGACCTCTGCTGTAAGTTTTTAGTGGAAAGAAATAACATCTGGATATGAAACCCTGAAGCATGAGATTTGTCCACTAAATTTCTTTTCAGTCAACCATGTCTTTCATTTATAGTTAAAGCAAAATATTCATTGCACAGATATGAAAAGACAAGAATAATGCTGCAGTATCTACTATAATGTTATACAGATTATCTGACCTACACCACTGAAAAACCATGGCAAAACAAAGTATTTTGCAAGTTTTAACGCACTGTGATCTTAAAACTCTTTTCAATTTGTGTCCATTCATTTTACCTCTTATAATAATAGCTTTTGATAATCAATTGACTCACATACAGACTGTACATAATGAACTATCCCAAATAGTTTTTGTCTTAGCATTCAAAAAAGGTACTTTATATTGATTTCCTTTTTGTAATTTCAATGTGTGCACATTATGTATTTGAAGTATCATTAAAGTAGAAACAAACTTACAACGTACAGTGGCCTTAATGTAAGAAAAGAGGATATATATTTTCAATTCCTTTGTTCATTTTTTCCACTTTCCTTCTAGAAATTGTTTCTGTCAATTTTAATTTTCATTGAGTTGAGTGTGAAAGGGATGTAAGGAGACAGTTGCCTCCAATTGCCAATAGCAGTAGAAGATTAGTAAATGTTTTCAGCAGTTCCAAGTTTCATTGAGTCTGTCTTGAATGATATGGGGCCAATTAAATACGCATTTCTGTAAAAGCAGTAAGAAATATCATGGTGTTTTAAGTTTAGGAACTGAAAACGAACTCAAAAAAAGACCCCCAAAATTGCAGGATGAAGGAGGTACAAAGGAATTGCCATAAATAGGAAGAATCTAAGACTCTACAGAGCACAAAGGTGTGAGGTCAAGAGTACCTTTTATAAAAAAAGGAAAGCTAATATAATATCGGTCCAATATCACAGTGCATTTTAATGGTTATCTTTGTAATGGCACACATTTGCGGTGCCACTATAGCAATTTCTCCAAGGTTCCTATATCTTCAGCAGTTTTGAGCAAATCATTAATATCTTCAAAGCTTCTGTTTTTGCTTTACAGGTCATTCCATTTGGTAATTAAAAACAGAGCAAAATAGAACAATGAATTTACCAAAGAACCAAAGAGTCACAAAAATGTAATTTCTTAAGTCAACTGTAGAAATGATATGGAATGAGGTAAGAAGAACCTCTTTGAATAAAGTAATAAAGTTATGTGCCCCAAATCCAATGGAATATATACATTTTTAAAGAGAAGTCAAAAGCAGTCTGTCAACTTCTCTTAACTTCCACCGACCTTAGCACATCTTGACTTCAAATCTGTTACAGAAACTCTGGTAGTTACACACATGTTCTCTGTACAGGGACTGTCTGAACACTGTAGAAATGGATTTTGGTAATCCTATACCACAGCCCATTCATAGCAGATCTGAGGGTTTGCTGTGTTCAAGTGGCAGAATCAGACTGAGGACAAGTTAGCTAAGTATTTAGATGAAAATACATTGACTCCAATGCTAGAGATGCCTCCTGGCAGAGCTGAATGTATAATGGTCATCAATGATTTTTTTTCATCTCAGAAATAGATTAACCCACAATTTAGTTGATTCTAGACTTTTAGTGTCCACAAATGTGAAAATGTATTAGATGAAACATAATATCTCCTCTCTGAAAAGAATATCAGACTAGATAAAATACTTCAGGATGCATTGGTGGGAAAATTAGTAAAAGTGATATTTCTGCTATACAAATGAAAATGAACCCCTGATGTTGTTTTTGATGGCCTGTAACATATATCTCTTGTAGGGAATGGTGTTTGCCATTTTATGGAAAGCCACAGCAATAGAAAATATGAACTGTATTGCTATATTCACAGGTGGGATGGCGCTTTTTAGAGAAAAACATTATTGCCATCAACAGAAAGAGTATTTTGTTCACTGACTATCTGCTGGGTATTCTAATAGGATAGCAGTAAGTCCCCAAAGTAACAGAACAATGACAAAAATAGGTTGGTTGAGCAGAAATAGTTTTTACGAGAGGTCTGAGTATAGGCTGACAAGTAGCCTTTTTAGTCACTCTTGTGATGTTGTTTTTAGAATGTGTGTGTATGTGTGAATGTAAATGTATGTTTGTAGGTATATATAGTGAATGTGTGTGTATATATATATATATATATACTCACTATATTGTGTATGTATGTGGTTATGTATAGTGAATATATATATACACACTCACAATATCTATATCTATCTATATATATATATGGAAAGTATGATCAATGACATTTATGATTTTACTTTTTAAGAAAGTTGTCAATATATTAAATTCTAAATAGACATAAATTGATACCAAACATATAATTTAAAAAGTCTTATTCTAGTTTCCACTATAAAAAGGGGGTAAATGTGATAAAAATGATGCTTCCCAAAAATATTGACAGAAAAGTGAAATTAATTTAATTGATCTTTTATTTAAAAGGCTTTACATCATAAATCCTGGTACTGGAAAGGCTCTTATTCAAATCAATAGCTTATGTCTAAAACAATATCAACACGGCCATGCACAATATGCACTCTTTTAAAATTTCCTTCCTCTTCTTTGAAAATAAGTGTGATATTCATATAGCAAAGGCTATAACTATTTCCTGAATATAAATGTTTGTCTATTACATGTAAAACTTCTAGAAGACTTAGCCCTTGACTGAAGCTAAATTTCAAACATTAATAGGAAAAAGCATAAAGCCAAATGTTTTCTTAGCTGCAAACAAAATTAAAATATTTTCATTTGGATTTACCATAAATTACACAAGATCTGTAAAACAAAGGTAGCTGAGGGAGCATTTTGTTTAAAACTCCAGACATATGGGAAAACATCTGAGATACTGAATAAACCCAAAATATGGCCAAGTTCATCCATCCCTGAAAGTAATTAAGATATAGTTTCAATCCCTTTATTTGAATTAATATCTTATTGAGCTTGAGCTATATATATTTCCTCTTTGCCAAAAAATTCATGAAAGTCCTCATGATGGTAAATGAAACATATATAATTGTATTTTTTCTTCCTTATTTGCCTTTCATCATAAGCAGGGGCAGCCTTGGATTCCAATTTTAAGGGCATCCAGTTGTCGGTCTAGTAAGCCTTACACTACTGTCAGTCCGCTCAGTCTAGCAGAACACTGACTTTTGAATAGGGAGAAAATAATCCAATATTCTATTAGATGATGAACACTGGCAGTCAAATAAGTAGGAAGGAGTCCTTCACTCCATTTTAATGTATATTTGTGAAGAAGGAGCTTTTCTGTTCCTGTTAGAATGTTTGCCTGTGGATGTATTTAAGGGGTGAATCATAGGGGAATCTTGTATTTATGGGGAAAAGGGGAGAGAGGTAGAAAAGACAAATCAAGGGAGGATAAATCGCATAAAAGAAATGGTTAAGTGGCATTGGAGTTTTGTTGTTTTTAATTAAAAAATTCTTGCTTGGCTCAGTAAGTCTGTCCTCACCAGTTCAGCTAGCCAACAAAGGCCAGAAAATTGAAGTTCATCACAACTCCATAAATGCTATGACTCCTCAAATCAGACTAGCTCACAGGAATAGGTTTGCCTACCATATCCCTGGGTGTGCCTTTTTTAAAAACTGACTCTTAAGGGAATAATGTTCAGGTATTCCCTGGAATCTTCACAGTGTTTCAACCCAGACCCAGGGAATGCAGAAGGAAAGTAATCAGGTGACCATTTATCAAGAAATAAAGTGATTTAGATTTAGAAAAGGAATGGGCCAAGTTTTTCAATCCAAAAGATACAGGCTATTTATGTTATTAAAAAACACAATTCAACTGAGTAAATTTTAAAGATCTTATTGGTTTTTCTCAGCTATTCATTAATTGGGCAACATCCCATCTAGCAGATACAAAGAAACTCCAAGGATCTACACAAAATGAAAGACTTTTATAAGCAATAGGGAGCAGGAACAAGAAAGTTATACCAGGCAAAAAAGCAGGTTGCTTTTTGCAAAGTTAGTTTCCTTTAGGGGATGGCAGAGGTCTACCAGGCAACTTACCTAACTAGAGTGATCATGCAATTTCTGACTGACCAACTTAAGATTCCATTTCTGGGAATGGCAGAAATAATAAAGTCTTTGGTGATGTGGGGCTTAGCATAAGTGATTCCATTTTGGGTCTGTTACCTTGTTTTTAACAATGTAAATGCAGATTGCAAGCATGGATGATATAATAAGCAAGGAATGAACTAAAGCTATGTTATGACAGGCATCTATAAAGTCTAACTTAAAAAGCCATGATACTTAGTTACAAAAGAAACTATGTATGCAACATTTCTTTGGAACCCAAATCTCTTTTTTCACTCTTGAAAAGCTCAGAGGGTGGGTAAGGATATATAAGAGTTCAGTCTCTGGCTGTCTATTGGTCAGACTTCTAGACTCAGCTGATCTCACAGGAATGCTTTCGATTTTTGCTGGAAAAGTATAAAAAAGGTAAGTTGAATCACCACACAGCCTTCTGTATATTCCATGTATACAGATGGGGTTAAGTCTACCAAAGAACAAGATATTTCAATTATGTTAAAAAATTGGGGGAAGGATCTTCAAGACGGTGGAGATCACCGTCCTCCCCACAGATACATCAGAAATACATCTACATGTGGAACAACTCCTACACAACACCTACTGAAACCTGGCAGAAGACCTCAGACCTCCCAAAAGGCAAGAAAGTCCCCACGTACCTGGGTAGGGCAAAAGAAAAAAGAATAAACAGAGACAAAAGGATAGGACAGGACCTGCACCAGTGGGAGGGAGCTGTGAAGGAGGAAAGGTTTCCACACACTAGGAAGCCCCTTCGCGGGCGGAGACTGCGGGTGGCAGAAGAGGGAGTTTCGGAGCCGCGGAGGAGAGCGCAGCAACAGGGGTGCGAAGGGCAAAGAAGAGAGATTCCCGCACAGAGGATCAGTGCCGACCGGCACTCACCAGCCCGAGAGGCTTGTCTGCTCACCCGCCGGGGTGGGCGGGGGCTGGGAGCTGAGGCTCGGGCTTCAGTCGGATCCCAAGGAGAGGACTGGGGTTGGCTGCGTGAACACAGCCTGAAGGGGCTAGTGCACGACAGCTAGCCAGAAGGGAGTCTGGGAAAAGGCCTGGAGCTGCCGAAGAGTAAGAGACTTTTTCTTGCCTCTTTGTTTCTTGGTGCGCAAGGAGAGGGAATTAAGAGTGCTGCTAAAAGGAACTCCAGAGATGGGCACGAGCTGCGGCTATCAGCGCGGACCCCAGAGACGGGCATGAGACGCTAAGGCTGCTGCAGCCGCCACCAAGAAGCCTGTGTGCAAGCACAGGTCACTCTCCACACCTCCCCTCCTGGGAGCCTGTGCCGCCCACCACTGCCAGGGTCCCGGGATTCATGGACAACTTCCACAGGAGAACACACGGCACACCTTAGGCTGTTGCAACGTCATGCTGGCCTCTGCCGCCGCAGGCTCGGCCCGCATCTTACCCCTCCCTCCCCCCGGCCTAAGTGAGCCATAGACCCCGAATCAGCTGCTCCTTTAACCCCGTCCTGTCTGAGCGGGAACAGATGCCCTCAGGCAACCTACACGCAGAGGCGGGGCCAAATCCAAAGCTGAACCCCAGGAGTTGTGCAAACAAAGAAGAGAAAGGGAAATCTCCCCCAGCAGCCTCAGGGGCAGCAGATTAAATCTACACAATCAACTTGATGTACCCTGCATCTGTGGAATACCTGAAGAGACAACGAATGATCCCAAATTGAGGAGGTAGACTTTGGGAGCAATGATAAATATACTTTTTTCCCTTTTTCTCTTTTTGTGAGTGTGTATGTGTACACTTCTGTGTGTGATGTTGTTTGTATAGATTTGCTTTTACCATTTATCCTAGGGTTTGGCCTGTCCGTTTTTGTTTTATACTTTAAAAATTTTTTTTCTTGATAATTATTTCTTATTTTTTATCTTAATACTTTTATTTTATTTTATCTTCTTTCTTTCTTTTTTCCCTTTTACTGTGAGCCGTGCAGATGACAGGGTCTTGGTGCTCCCGCCAGGCACCATGACTGTGCCTCTTAGGTGGGAGAGCCAAGTTCAGGACACTGGTCCACAAGAGACCTCCCAGCTCCATGTAATATCAAATGGCTAAAATCTCCCATAGATCTCCATCTCAACACCAAGACCCAGCTCCACTCAACACCAGCAAGCTACACTGCTGAACAACCTATGCCAAATAACTAGCAGGACAGGAATACAATCCCATACATTAGCAGAGAGGCTGCCTAAAATCATAATGAGGCCACAGACACCCCAGAACACAGCATCAGACGTGGACCTGCCCACCAGAAAGACAAGATCCAGCCTCATCCACCAGAACACAGGCACTAGTAACCTCCACTAGGAAGCCTACCAAACCCACTAAGCCAATTTAGCCACTGTGGACAGAAACCGAAAACAGCAGGAACTAGAAACCTGCAGCCTGCAAAAAGGAGGCCCCAAACACAGTACGTTAAGCAAAATGAGAAGACAGAGAAACACACAGCAGTTGAAGGAGCAAGGTAAAAACCCACCAGACCTAACAAATGAAGAGGAAATAGGCAGTCTACCTGAAAAGGAATTCAGAATAATGATAGTAAAGATGATCCAAAATCTTGGAAATAGAACGGAGAAAATACAAGAATCGTTTAACAAGTAACTAGAACAACTAAAGAGCAAACAAACACTGATGAACAACACAATAAATGAAATAAAAATTCTCTAGGCGGTATCAATAGCAGAATAACTGAGGCAGAAGAACGGATAAGTGACCTGGAAGATAAAATAGTGGAAATAAGTACTGAAGAACAGAATAAAGAAAAAAGAATGAAAAGAATTGAGGACAGTCTCAGAGAACTCTCGGACAACATTAAATGCACCAACATTCGAATTATAATGGTCCCAGAAGAAGAAGAGAAAAAGACAGGGATGAGAAAATATTTGAAGAGATTATAGTTGAAAACGTCCTTAATATGGGAAAAGAAATAGTTAATCAAGTACAGGAAGCACAGAGAGTCCCATACAGGATAAATCCAATGAGACACATGCCAAGACACATATTAATCAAACTATCAAAAATTAAATACAAACAAAAAATATTAAAAGCAGAAAGGGAAAAACAACAAATAACACACAAGTGAATCTCCATAAAGTTCACAGCTGATCTTTCAGTAGAAACTGCAAGCCAGAAGGAAATGGCAGGACAATTTAAAGTGATGAAGGAGAAAAACGTACCACCAAGATTACTCTACCCAGCAAGGATCTCATTCAGATTTGATGGAGAAATTAAAACCTTTACAAACAAGCAAAAGCAAAGAGAATTCAGCACCACCAAACTAGCTTTACAACAAATGCTAAAGGAACTTCTCTAGGCAGGAAACACAAGAGAAGGAAAAGACCTACAATAACAAACCCAAAACAATTAAGAAAATGGTAATAGGAACATACATATTGATAATTACCTTAAATATAAATTGATTAAATGCGCCAACCAAAAGACATAGATTGGCTGAATGGATACAAAAACAAGACCTGTATATATGCTGCCTACAAGAGACCCACTTCAGACCTAGGGACACATACAGACTGAAAGCGAGGGGATGGAAAAAGAGATTCCATGCAAATGGAAATTGAAAGCTGGAGTAGCAATTCTCATATCAGACAAAATAGACTTTAAAATAAAAACTGTTACAAGAGACAAAGAAGAACACTACATAATGATCGAGGGATCAATCCAAGAACAAGATATAACAATTGTAAATATTTATGCACCCAACAGGGGTATGCCTCAATACATAAGGCAAATGCTGACAGCCATAAAAGGGGAAATCGATAAAACAGTAATAGTGGGGGACCTTAACACCCCTCTTTCGCCAACCTACAGATCATCCAAAATGAAAATAAATAAGGAAATACAATCTTTAAATGATACATTAAACAAGATAGACTTAATTGATGTTTATAGGACATTCCATCCAAAAACAACAGAATACACATTTTTCTCAAGTGATCATGGAACATTCTCCAGGATAGATCATATCTTGGGTCACAAATCAAGACTTGGTAAATTTAAGATAATTGAAATCTTATCAAGTATCCTTCCAACCACAATGCTATGAGACTAGATATCAATTACAAGAAAAAAATATGTAAAAAATACAAACACATGGAGGGTAAACAACACACTACTTAATAACCAAGAGACCACTGAAGAAATCAAAGAGGAAATCAAAAAATACCTAGAAACAAATGACAATGAACACAGGATGACCCAAAACCTATGGGATGCAGCAAAAGCAGTTCTAAGAGGGAAGTTTATAGCAATAAAATCCTACCTTAATAAACAAGAAACATCTCAAATAAACAACCTAACCTTACACCTAAAGGAATTAGAGAAAGAAGAAGAAAAAAAACCCAAAGTTAGCAGAAGGAAATAAATCATAAAGATCAGATCAGAAATAAATGAAAAAGAAATGAAGGAAACAATAGCAAACATCAATAAAACTAAAAGCTGGTTCTTTGAGAAGATAAACAAAATTGATAAACCATTAGCCAGACTTATGAAGAAAAGAAGGGAGAAGACTCAAATCAATAGAATTAGAAATGAAAAAGGAGAAGTAACCACTGACACTGCAGAAATACAAAGGATCATTAGAGATTACTACAAGTAACTCTATGCCAATAAAATGGACAACCTGGAAGAAATGGACAAATTCTTAGAAATGCACAGCCTTCCGAGACTGAACCAGGAAGAAATAGAAAATATGAACTGACCAATCACAAGCACTGAAATTGAAACTGTGATTAAAAATCTTCCAACAAACAAAAGCCCAGGACCAGATGGCTTCACAGGCGAATTCTATCAAACATTCAGAGAAGAGCTAACCCCTATACTTCTCAAACTCTTCAAAAATATAGCAGAGGCAGGAACACCCCCAAACTCAATCTATGAGGCCACCATCACCCTGATACCAAAACCGGACAAAGATGTCACAAAGAAAGAAAACTACAGGCCAATATCACTGATGAACATAGATGCAAAAATCTTCAACAAAATACTAGCAAACAGAATCCAATAGCACATTAAAAGGATCATACACCATGATCAAGTGGGGTTTATGCCAGGAATGCAAGGATTCTTCAACATACGAAAATCAATCATATGATGCACCATATTAACAAATTGTAGGAGAAAAACCATATGATCATCTCAATAAATGCAGAGAAAGCTTTTGACAAAATTCAGCACCCATTTATGATAAAAACCCTGCAGAAAGTAGGCATAGAGGGAAATTTCCTCAACATAATAAAGGCCATAGATGACAAACCCACAGCAAACATCATCCTCAATGGTGAAAAACTGAAACCATTTCCACTAAGATGAGGAACAAGACAAGGTTGCCCACTCTCACCACTATTATTCAACATAGTTTTGGAAGTTTTAGCCACAGCAATCAGAGAAGAAAAAGAAATTAAAGGAATACAATACGAAAAGAAGAATAAAGCTGTCACTACTTGCAGATGACGTGATACTATACACAAAGAATCCTAAATATGCTATGAGAAAACTACTAGAGCCAGTCAATGAATTTGGTAAAGTAGCAGGATACAAAATTAATGCACAGAAATCTTTTGCATTCCTATACACTAATGATGAAAAATATGAAAGGGAAATTAAGAAATCACTCCCATTTACTAAGGCAACCAAAAGAATAAAATATCTAGGAATAAACCTACCCAAGGAGGAAAAAGACCTGTATGCAGAAAATTATAAGACACTGATAAAAGAAATTAAAGATGATACAAATAGATGGAGAGATATACCATGTTCTGGATTGGAAGAATGAACATTGTGATAATGACTCTATTACCCAAAGCAATCTACAGATTCAATGCAATCCCTATCAAACTACCACAGGCATTTTTCACAGAACTAGAACAAAAAATTTCACAATTTGTATGGAAACACAAAAGACCCCGAATAGCCCAAGCAATCTTGAGAAAGAAAAACAGAGCTGGAGGAATCAGCCTCCCTGACTTCAGACTATACTACAAAGCTACAGTAATCAAGACAGTACGGTACTGGCACAAAACCAAAAATATAGATCAATGGAACAGGATAGAAAGCCCAGAGATAAACCCACACACATATGGTCACCTTATCTTTGATAAAGGAGGCAAGAATATACAGTGGAGAAAAGACAGCCTCTTCAATAAGTGGTGCTGGGAAAACTGGACAGCTACATGTAAAGGAATGAAATTAGAACACTCCCTAACACCATACCCAAAAATAAACTCAAACGTTTTAAAGACCTAAATGTAAGGCCAGACACTATCAAACTCTTAGAGGAAAACATAGGCAGAACACTCTATGACCTAAATCACAGCAAGATCCTTCTTGACCCACCTCCTAGAGAAATGGAAATAAAAACAAAAATAAACAAATGGGACCTAATGATACTTAAAAGCTTTTGCACAGCAAAGGAAACCATAAACAAGATGAAAAGACAGCCCTCAGAACTGGAGGAAATATTTGCAAATGAAGCAACTGACAAAGGATTAATCTCCAAAATTTACAAGCAGCGCATGCAGCTCAGTAACAAAAAAACAAATAACCCAATCCAAAAATGGGCAGAAGTCCTAAATAGACATTTCTCCAAAGAAGGTATACAGAATGCCAACAAATACATGAAAGAATGCTCAACATCATTAATCATTAGAGAAATGCAAATCAAAAGTACAAGGAGATGTTATTTTACACCGCTCAGAATGGCCATCATCAAAAATTCCACAAACAATAAATGCTGGAGAGGGTGTGGAGAAAAGTGAACCCTCTTGCAGTGTTGGTGGGAACGAAAATTGATACAGCCACTATGGAGAACAGTATGGAGGTTCCTTATAAAACTAAAAATAGAACTACCATACGACCCAGCAATTCCACTACTGGGCATATACCCTGAGATAACCATAATTCAAAAACAGCCATGTACCAAAATATTCACTGTAGCTCTACTTACAATAGCCAGGACATGGAAGCAATCTAAGTGTCCATCAACAGATGAATGGATAAAGAAGATGTGGCACATATATACAATGGAATATTACTTAGGCATAAAATGAAATGAAATTGAGTTATTTGTAGTGAGGTGGATGGACCTAGAGACTTTCGTACAGAGTGAAGTAAGTCAGAAGGAGAAAAATAAATACCGTATGTTAACACATATGTATGGAATCTAAAAATAAATGGTCATGAAGAACCTAGGGACAAGACGGGAATAAAGACACAGACCTACTAGAGAATCGACTTGAGCATACGTGGAGGGGGAAGGGTAAGCTGGGACAAAGTGAGATAGTGGCATGGACATATATACACTATCAAATGTAACATAGATAGCTAGTGGGAAGCAGCCGCATGGCACAGGGAGATCAGCTCGGTGCCTTGTGACGCCCTAGAGGGGCGGGATAGAGAGGGTGGGAGGGAGGGAGACGCAAGAGGGAAGAGATATGGGGACATATGTATAACTGATTCACTTTGTTATAAAGCAGAAACTAACACACTATTATAAAGCAGTTTTACTCCAATAAAGATGTTTAAAAAACTCGTTTATCTATATATTTGAAATAGTAAATATCTTGTAGGCAAACAATCATCTCAAGATATACTGTTCATCACCTAGTGTTTATATCAATAAGTTCAACATTAGTAAGTGAAAAAGTGTTTCAAGTATCTAACATATAAAAATTAGATTAGGGCTTCCCTGGTGGCGCAGTGGTTGAGAATCTGCCTGCCAATGCAGGGGATACGGGTTTGAGCCCTGGTCTGGGAAGAACCCATACGCCGCGTAACAACTAGGCCCGTGAGCCACAACTACTGAACCTGCGCGTCTGGAGCCTGTGCGCCGCAACAAGAGAGGCCGCGACAGTGAAAGGCCCGCGCACCGTGATGAAGAGTGGCCCCTGCTCGCCGCAACTAGAGAAAGCCCTCGCACAGAAACGAAGACCCAACACAGCCAAAAATAAATAAATTTATTTTAAAAAAAAATTAGATTAGGTGAAAAAGGAAACATAGTATAAGAAGGCACATCACTTCATTTCTGTAGACTTTTACTTCCTATATTGAAAATTACAGTATTGGATTACAAACACTAAAGTCACTCCTAGATTTTCTAGACTATGTTGATATTATAGGTAAGTCCAAACCAAGATGTCCAATACATATTGTTTTACACTTGCCAAACCATATACAGAGATTGCCATTGTTTATGTAGTGGTTAGAGTACAGGTTCAAGAGTTAGCTCAATTTAGGTTCAATAAATAATGTTTTAATCTCATAGTATTCACAAACCTTAGAGAAATTATTTACTCTTCTGAAATTTTAGTTCCTCATCTACAAAACTGAAAAAATAATGATAGCTACCACCAAGGCTTATATTCACGTGGCAACCACCTTTTCCGTCTTTTGAGTTGTAAATGGTCAAAATCACTTGTGGTTGGTTAGTACCTCTACTCTGCCTGTTGTTAAGTATTTTGAATATTAACTCTTAGAATAATCTTGGTAGTTCTTCATAAATATTTGTTCTCAATCAACTGTAGTAGCAGTAGCAGTATAGATATATTGATTTCCTCACTTTTATATGTTGGAAGGAATAAAATATTATTTCTGTGCTTTCTTTAGCACCTTCAATTCTGAATATATTCTAGTATTCTTTACATTGAACAATACAGTATGGCAAATACAATTTTAGAAATTGATTTAAGATGATATTTGAAAGAGTTTCAAGACCTTTTTTTTGCTGGGTAATTACTGAACGAGTGGCGTTTTACTGTAGGAATCCTAACTCAAGATCTGGCTTAAAATATTATTTCTTACTCTGATAAAACCTGCTGAAGTATAGACACATCTTCACTCTCCAAAGGAAAATTAGAATGGTGTTAAAAATCATTAGCACATAAGTGAAAGCTCTTTACATATATATAACAGATTAGATTAAAACTTAATTTTAATATTCTGTTTTGAACTAATACTTAAAAACTCGTTGAATTATAAGAAACTCAAAACCTATTGCTAAGAAAAAGATAAATAGTAAAATAATTATTTATCTGTAGGAATCCTTGGAATATAGTGTCAGATCATACTGAGGGTTTCCTTCTCAACAATAGACTGTGACCAGACAGACATACGATATCCATAACAAAGAATTCGGACAGTGAAGGTCTTGACTGGCATGGCAAAACTGGAGAGGTGGTATCATTAAACAAAAATAATGGGAACCCCTTAGGTTATACCAACTTTAACCCATGATTACAAATGTGCAACAATGGATTGATATCACTTCAATCTCCCTTCGCAATTTAATATATTCTTCTCTTTCGAGCTATTTTAGGATTTGCTGACCGGCTACTTCCAAACACAGCTAGCCAACAGGTGCAGGTTCTTATCACAAAGTGAACTCATTTGCACTCGCTTAGGGCTCTGCACAGAGTATAGTAATTGTGTCAGTAGTGCTTCTGCTTATCAAATTTACATTTCAAAGTGGCTAAATTGTTTTGAAAGTGTATCCCAGTGTGGAATCTTTTGCAATCTCAGCTTGATGTTTAAAATGCCTGGTATCTACAGGAAAAAAAAGAAGACCCATGTATTCTTGACATTCAACAAAGCACAAAGAAAAAATAAAATTGCTCCCAAATAGTGCAAGTTTACAAGTAGTTTTTTCTACAGATACAAGTGGCTTATATCACCATTAATATTCAGAATAAAATTTAGTTAAATGCTAGATGTTGAAGGAATTTAAATGCATCTACATCAGTGCATCCTTCTCATTTCACAAATGAAAATACTGCATTCCAGAGAGCTTATAACATTAGTAAAATAATATAGTTTGGAGTTGGATATGTCTCAGTTTGATCCCTGACTCTGTCACTTAAGCTGTGGGAATGCTAAGCCTCAGTTTCATGATCTGCTAAAGAGTAAATAAACTAACTTATCAGTTATGATTAAACTAAGGAAGAAAATCCAGTGGGAAGGACCTGAAAGACCACAGAGAAGGTATGAAAGAACAGGATGGTTATAGGCCTCACAGAAGGAGGTGGGGACATACAACATGAAATATTTTAGTATCTATAACCATATCTATCTGTCAGCCTGGTCTTTTATAGGTCATGAAAATGGTGCTGGATGTTTTTGTTTGACCTCCAGTTCATTACTCTCCTTTCTCCACTCTTTTCTATGTCCTAGGGTGCTGGCTGGCTGGCATCAACCACATCATCATGTTCCTGCATCTTCTAGTTTCCTGTTGGGTCCTGTTAAGGACTTTATACCTTTGTTATCTCAAGGCAGGGCTGGTAAACAGATAGGCTGTACTATCTGCTGTGGTTCCCCTATTCTCATACCTTTGTAAATAATCTCTTTGAGTAAATAAATCTTCCTTGAATTATCCAATTTCAAAAGTCTGTGTTTCTGGCCTGGATGCTGGCTGATACAATATTTGATCACTTAGTCCCACGGCAATTTCCTGGAAGTACAAAGTAGCTCAAATGACATGACTCCAAATTGACCCTCTGGTTTTTATTCAGACAAATTGCTATAGGATATACCCATTCTGGTTATACTATACATTTGAATTAGGTTCTTGGGGCAGCTTTCTGAAAACCTGGACTAGTTGCAGGGTCGTAGGGTCAGACATACTGGATTTCTGTAATGCAGGAACTGTGTCAATTTTGAGAGAGTCTGAAGTCTGAAAAAATTATTTGTAAGCATGAATGAAATAAATGGAATATTTATTTAGTGCTAACATGAGCTTCTTAAGAAGCTCTTAGACTGTGAAAGTCTTAGACTCTGAAAATCTCAAAATCTTTGGATTCTACTGAAAAATGCACATAGTCAGATACAGACAAAAAATAAACAGCACAGTATGCTCCCTGTCAAACTGCTCAATCTATCTTCCCCTTGGAGTTAGAAAACTAACTAATCAAATCAAATTTGATTCAAATCTAATCAAATTTACATAAAGATAAACACTGGAAAAAGTATGTTTCATCAGAATTTGAGCAAGACTCAAATCTACTAAATTAGTATATTTTCCAAAATAATGCTACATATGAAAAAGCAATGTTCCTTTTAGGTAAACAATAAATAAGGTTGTACATAGATATACACACTCTCCTTAGCATTCTTCTCACAACATAGTTCACGCTAGCAAGAAGATCTTTGCCATTAGCAAAGAACTAAACAAAGTACTTTTCCCCCCAGAAACGATCGTGTGGCATAATGTCAAGAATCACTCTTTGAGTCTTCTTCTCCTCTGTTCTCCTTTTTCCCTCCCATGGACAAATCTACCTTTGCCCCTCTGAGGGAAATACAGATTTGGGGGAAAGAGGAAACTATTAGTTTAAGCATACAACCAATGATACTATTTAGTGGCTAAAACCTTGAACATCAAACAGAACAGGAAGAATGAAAAAAGATGAGTGGGAAGGATAACCTTGTTGATACACAATCCCCTTTCTCTCATGGATTAGAAACCTTTACCTCAGAGAGTTTTAATTTCTCAAAGTCTAATGCTGAACCTTGAGTTCAACCCTAAATATAATGGAATTGATTATGAGCTATAATGCTATAATATGTTTAGTTTTTCTTATGGAGATCTTCCTCTTTATATGCTCTCAGAAGAAATCATATCTTGGACTGTTTTCTGGTAGAAGCTATGCCTTTATTCTGACACATCAAGATATCTACCCAGAATCCACAGTGACCAATAACACCCATTCAAAGGATGACTGACTCAGAAAATGAGTCCTGTTTTCAATTCATTAATAGAGCTCAGATAACTAAAATTTAAACCTCATAAAAGTGACTCTTAGGCACTGTCTTCTAAGCAACTGAACTAACCAATCACAGATTTTATGAATCTACATGTGGTCTTTCCAAACCTGGGTAAGAGCATTCGCGTTCATTCTAGGACTGTTTTTTTTTTTTTTTCGGTATGCAGGCCTCTCAGTGTTGTGGCCTCTCCTGTTGTGGAGCACAGGCTCCAGATGCGCAGGCTCAGCAGCCATGGCTCACGGGCCCAGCCACTCCGTGGCATGTGGGATCCTCCCGGACCAGGGCATGAACCCGTGTCCCCTGCATCGGCAGGCGGACTCTGAACCACTGCGCCACCAGGGAAGCCCCTAGGACATTTTATATCCAAAGACCTAAATTAGTGGTAGCCAGAATCTTTGTATGCACTTACAAATTGAACAGATAAAAAATTGGTATCTTATATATAGATAACTGAGAATTCATAAAGAGCAAAGCAGAGATATTGAGAAAGTTTTGGTGAACAGAGATGAGTAATGTGCTACATTAATTTTTAAGATTCTGCATATTAATTTCCTCAAACAATTGCACCTCTCATGCCTGCCTTAGTTTTGAACATATTTTGATAAAGCATCTTTATTTAATAATATTTGATCACTCAAAATTAAACACATTTAGCTTTTACTTTTCCTGGTAATAGAATAATGCTCACTTAAGATTTATTTTTTTCCTCAAGATAGTTTCAAAAGCCGACGGGTCTAGATTGCTGAACACATATTTAAAAACTACAAACCAGAGGGAAATCTCCTAAATATTGCTGAATCAAGTTATTTCTCAATTT
Source organism: Globicephala melas (assembly GCF_963455315.2). Taxonomy (NCBI): domain Eukaryota; kingdom Metazoa; phylum Chordata; class Mammalia; order Artiodactyla; family Delphinidae; genus Globicephala; species Globicephala melas. The sequence continues at coordinate 63,027,313 of NC_083322.1, forward strand.
GAAACTCTACTGATCCATTCTGAGATGCTTTCTTATAACTTCAATGGTCTAAGCAGAAATAATAGTCACCAAATCATATTCTTGATCACACAGAATCACTTAAAAACTGAAAAACCAGGTTTATTTCAGGTGATTCAAGAAAAGTGATTGCCTTTAAAATAAAAAAAAATAATAAAACGGAGTAAGAGAAACAAAAGTAACAGCATATATTTATTTTAATCTAATTAGTATAAATTATATAAACTCTTTATGGTTTCTCATTACTAGTCTACTTATCTATCGCCTTTGTCTTTCACTTTCTAGCAGTCAACCTCCAGACCTATCAAACTGCTTGTCATTTTCTAAAAATGCTATGCTATTTTTTTTTCCTGGATGCTTTTGCAGTCTTCCCCAGAATTCTTCTGTATAAAGCATCCCTCAGGACCACAATCAAGTATTTCTCATTGAAATATTTTGTGACACTTCTCAAAGTCATAAAACTCTTCATGTTGCCTTTTGTATAACTCCATCAGTATTTATTGCACTGTGTTGATATCACAGATTCTATTATTTGTATCTTTTAGTAGATGTGAGCTTCTTTAGGAAAAAGACTTTGTCTGGTTGATCCAACATTGACTACCATAGGCCTGGAATAGAGGTTGCATAATTGAATAAATGAGTGAATAAACAAATGAAGAAACAGGGCTACAAATTTTGGTGACTACTGTACACACTGCCATATAACTTAGCTGAACTCCGAAGAACATATACATAGTGACCTAAAAAGGAAATCCCTAAGCAAATAACCTGGTCAATCAATTCAAATTCATTTAGCTGTTATCATTGCCATTATATCGCACACCAATCATTTTGGTTATTTTCATGGTCAAATCAGTTTAATCACTCATTCAGTTACTCCGTATTCCAGCCCCTACTCTGGGGTCAAGACTGGCCAGGAAACTTGGAGTTTCCTCCTGAGAGTTGAAATTACCCCTGCATAAGGCACAGATTAACCAACCATTAAAAAAAATCTTTAGCAAGTAGGCAGAGCAGTTGCCTCTTAGCAGTAAGATGTGGTGTAAAGAGTGTGGGTTTCAGAGCCAGGCAGATATGGTTTCAGTCCCAGAAAACTTTACCTTCTAAATATGTGACACTGAGTAAGATATCTTAGCCCTGTGCTTATTTATTTATTTTTATTTTTGAAAGTTGAATACTAATATCAACATTATGAGTGGGGGTGCAGGAATGGCAGGAGGCCAGTGAGATAACAGATGAAAAATGCCTCGTTCCATATCTGACACACAGTTATTAGTAAATATTAGTTTCTTACTTTTACTACCACTTTTTCTTTCTAACACTCTTCACTGATCTTTACCTCGCCTTGACAAACCTTCTGAATGCTGGTGCTATTTGATGGAGAATCACAGATGCCACCAAAGACTTCCTTAGTGCTTAGAATGCAGCAGAAGTTGAACTAGTATAAGAGTACTGAGCATAAGAATTATTTCCCTCCCTCCCTCTCTTCCTTCCTTCTTTTCTACCTTCCTTCCTTTCTTCTTTCTCTCTTCTACTTCTTGCTCCTCCTTCTCCTGTTCTTCCTCTTTATTTCTCTCTCTCTCTATCTGAGCAAATCTAAGAATTACAAAGACATTTATAGGTTAAAAGTTCATCTTTATAAAACTTTTATCAAGTAGTTGCTCTCATTTCATCTAAAGGTAGTCAATCATCTCTAATCTTTATTTCTGTACAGATTATCTTCTAGATTCATTTTTTTCCAGGTTCATAATAAAGTGTTTAAAACTCACCACAAGCTGATTAAAATATGTTTTGTTCTCTTTTCATCAAAGATGTACTTATGCTTTGTTTTTACAAGCCTGCTGTTTTTTTATTCAACTTAGTAAAGAAAACAGTATTAGGTAATTTGTTTAATTTTATGGAAAGAAACAACCAACTGATTGATGAATTTTTCACTTTAAAGCTCATTGTCTGAACATTAGGTAAGTAGATACAAATTAAATTCCACTGGAGCAGGCATGATAGGGAGGCATTTTTTAGCACTGGTAGAGATTATAGCTGCTGAGATACACTTTTAAGGTATTGGACAAGCATTTGGTGGAGAATGGTTAATAAACACTAATTACGTCAGCTACAAAAAAAAAAAAAAACACCCTTGGGGGAAGATCAATATTATTAGGTGTTTAAACTAGCTTTTCACATTTACTGAATCTATATGCAACTGGGCAAGCTGAGATTCTTTGTTCTTCTACTTTTTCCTCCCCTTTCATTTAAACTGAAAGTTGGCTTGTAAATCACATTCCTAACCATCTCTTACTCTCTAAAGGCACTTATTTAAGTTGCCACATATACACTGTATATTGCATAAGCTTGCCTAACTCTGAGTTAACTGAGTGTGGTTGGTATGTAAAGCTGATGAATCTGCTAGGATTGAGAATGAATATTAACAAGGCAAAAAGAAAGGCTCCCACTTGCTTCTTCCAAGGTAGAGCTCCAGGGTAAAACTCCAAGGTAAAGTTGTACTTGATTGACTGTGGAAGTAAGACTAACCCTGATTTCAGGACTACTTGCCATGACCTAGAGCTAAGTAATGGTTACCTGGACAAAAGCAGAAATCACCATATACACATGATCTGAAGTATACTGTGAATACAAGCTGCCCTCGATCAATTATTGGTTACTTAAAGTGCCCTCTATAATCATCATCATCATCAGTAGCAGCAGCAGCAACATAAATGGGACATGCTTACTATGTGGCAGCTACTAAGTGTTTACTTTCTATCCTTGTGGCCACTGTTTGAGGTCAGCACTATTATGATCTCCAATTTACAATGAGTAATCTGAAGCTCAAAGAAGTTAGGTATTTATCAAAAATGGCATAGTTACTAGATGATAAAGTTGAGATTTGAACTCAGGCAGCATGGTTCTAGAGTCCACGATCTATCCAAGACTATTTTCCATTTTGCTCAAGGTGCCAAATTTTAATCTCACTGAGGCTGCATCCAGGATTGCAGACTTCGTGGAGAGGCTGTCAACAGTGCCTTAGACCATCATCAATAGCAGGTAATGAAACTGGTTACATCGGCAAACCAGTAAACATCTATTTTGTCAGAATAAAAGCTAGAAACACTGGAGAAAAGAAAGAAGGCCAAGTGATCAGAGAGGATGCACTTGGAGGCTAGAACATCAGAACAAGAACAACATCTACCATTTTCTGAGAAACTAATATTCCAGTTTTATTCTTTTCCCACCAGTACTATCTGCAAAGGTCCTTATAGTTTTTAACAACATAGTAGCAAGACCTTATAGTTTTAAATGCTTACTGTGTGCCCAGCACTGAAAAGGGGCATTGTGTATCACTTATTTCTTGCAACCTTATAAAAGAGATATTATTTGTTTTATTTTAAAGTTGAATACAGCAAAACTTAGGAAGTTTACTACATGTTTGAAACTACAAAATTAAGAAAGGAAATCTAAAAACCACAAACTCCAACAAGTTATATTGTAAGCATCAGATCAGTAAAAATAGAAAGATGTATAATTTCGATTGTTGATGTGGATATAGGACAAATGACATAGGTCCCTTCACACACTGCTAGTGAGAGTATCGACTGGGACATCCATCCTGGAAACATCCATTCAGGAAGGCAATTAAATTGCCCATGAGTTAGCAATTTTCATTTTGGATATATATTCCTAAGATATACATAACAAAATCCCATAAGGATGTTTATTGCATCATTATTTGTGACAGTGAGGAGTCACAGGTGTCTATCACAGGAGGATCAAATAGATAAAATGTGGTAGAAGACTAACATGAGGTGTCACACAACAGTTAGAGCAAATATGTGCATGTGTGCACATGCCTCTGCATGGATAAATCTAAAAATACTACAGAGAATGGGATAAAATATTTTCAAATCATATATCTGATAAGGGACTTATGTCCAGAATATACATGGAAATTTATAGCTCAATAATAATAAGACAAATAATCCAGTTAAAAATGAGCTAAGGATTGAGTAATATTCTCCAAAGAAGACATATAAATGGCAATGAGCACATGGAAATATGCTCAACTTCATTAGTCAATAGGGAAATGCAAATCAAAACCACAATGGCATGCCACCTCCCACCCTCTAGAATGTATATAACAAAAAGACATGAAAGAACAAGTGTTGGTGAAAGAAGCTGAAACTCTCATACATTGTAAACTGGTGCAGCAGTGTTGGAAAACAGTTTGGCATTTTCTTAATATGTTAAACATAGAGTTACCATGTGACCCAGAAATTCTACTCCTAGGTATACACCCAACTAAAAACATATATCCATACAAAACCCAAATATTTATAGCAGCATTACTCAAAATAGCCAAAAGTAGAAACAACCAAATATACTGAAGGTAAATAAAAAGTGCTATAGCCATAAAATGGAATATTAGTCATCTTAAAAAAAAAATTAAGTACTGATACACACTTCTACAACATGGATAAACCTTGAAAACAGTATTCTATGTAAAGGAGCCCAGTCAAAAAAAACACACATTGTATGATCCAATTCACATGATATTCCGTACTAGGGAAATCTATAGAGAAAGAAAATAGATCACTGGTTTTGGAGGGCTGGAGGGATCAGTGCAGAGACTAGGGAGTTACAGTGAATGGGTATGGGATTTCTTTTAGGGAAATGAAATGTTCTAAAATTTTTTCTGGTGATGGTTGCACAGCCCTGTGAATATATTTAAAAAACATTGACTTGTACATGTTACATGGGTGAAGTGAATAGTATGAATTATAAATAAACATTTCTTCAATACACTGTTTAAAAAAAACACATGGTACTAAATGATGTAAATAAAATGGCAGAAAGAGCAGCTCCAAGCTACCATCACTTGTCAAAATATTGAAAAATAAGAAATTGTAAGAACCAAATCTGTCAGAACCCTGGGAAAGGTTTACAACAGCTAACTGAATGCTGAATCAAGAAAAAGTCAACTTTAAAATGGTAGAAAAGTTTTGTGGCTTTTTTTTCTGCCCTTCTCCCATTCCTTCCCTGATTCAGTGGCAGTCTTGAAGAAGACAGCCAGTATTTCCAGCATGGGACTCTGGTCCCTTCTTTTGATTCCAATATCTCTGTTCTGAGCAGTTTGGAACTCATCTTGGCCAGAGAAGCAGCAGATGACTGGGCAAAAGATTAAGATGCAAAATAGAACACCAAAGGCCTGGGAGAAAACGCCAAGGAGAGTTTCTTTGGGAAATTAAGGCATTCAGAGTTAACTTTATACACAAAACTTCACAAACCTTCAACAATGACTCCTCTCTCTTTACTCCTGGTAGATAATCTCAGCTAAATTGTTAATTATCCCCTCCATGTTTTTTACCTATCATTTGATAATGGTCCTTTCTCATCAACATTTTAACGTACTCAAATATTTTCCAACCTTAACAAATGTCCCTACCGATATCCAAGTATCCCTGCCTTTCAATTTATCCCACATTTTACAAGTGCAAGCTTCTTCAATGGACTACCCTAAACTGTCTCCAATTCCTCACTCCCTAACATCTCCTTAATGCAATAATTATGGTTTTCCCTTCTGGACACCCAAAATCTGTTCTTTCCAATGTGATCGCTGAACTACAAATGGCTAAATCCGACAGTCCACACATACTACATTACTTAATTGTCTTAAGTATTTGCACTATTTACCAGTTCCACTTTGAAATACTCTATCCTTGGCATCTATGATACCCAAATGCTACTGGTGTTCTCAAAAACTCTTCTTGGTTTTTCTTTCCAACTCCTAAATGTCAAGGTAAACCTCACTCCTTCCCCACTATAATATAATTCCTTCTAAAAAATTAGTTCTGTTTTTAGGGGAGATACTTTATAACTACATTTACCCATTCTATCCTGTATGAAACTCAGGTTGCACAGTCCTCTCACATGCATTTAAATCAATTTTTTAAAGCAGCAATTTTTCTCTAATTTTTTAATTGAGATAAGATTTTCCTCTAATTAAATAATTGTGTTAATAAAGCATCATTTTAAGATAAATCTTACAGATTTAATATTTATGTATTAAGAATAAATTGGATTTGACTTTAAAATAAATCAAGAAGAGTTTCTTGAAACAATAATCATGGTTAGCATGTAGATTGGAGAATTGGGTAGAAAATATTTAATCTTTCTGTGGCGTGTCTATTATCAGATTAAATATCTGCTCAAATCAACTGTATCTACACTAGTTTAAAAATTCTACAGGTAGATAATCAAGTCTTCCTGAAAGAATTATCCTTTTGTTTCCAGCCTTGTCTCCCATACAATTTATTAAACAAACAAACAAAAACAGCCTTGTTTTCCAACCAGGCAAATATATTATATAATTATCATCTAAATATATCTTCTCATTTTCAGCCCCATGATTTTATTTATTATATTGTTTCTTTTCTTGGAAGGACCATCTTACTCTTCTTTATCTACTTCAAGCCACTTATACCTCCAAACTTTGACAAAGTACATTCTCTTCAAGAAAAGTTTTTTACTGAGCACTCAGCCCATTGTGATCTATGTCTTCCTAGAGTCCCTTGCATGTAATAGTATAAATAATGTAATATAGAAAATGTGCTATACCCAAGCATACATGTTTTCTAACTGTTTATATTTGGAAGATGTCACCACTGTTATTATTGTCATTTTGACTATTCCCATCATAGCACAGGCCGTTTTTTTCTGTTATTTAACCTCTCATGTTTTTCAATGTTTCCCCAACTAGTTCATAGTATTTATTACCTAGGAACCATAGCTTTACTTCTTCACATTGAACGTAGCTACCAATATACAATATATGTTCAATGAATAATTGAAGAAATAAAAGCTGAAGAAAACAGAAGGGAGGAGGGAAAATGGAAGGCAGGAGGGAAAGGTAGAAGCAAACGAATTATGAAACATGGAAAAAGTAAAATGACCCTCATTGATCACTAACCCCCAAATCATTTTATAAACACACTTTCAAAACAGCCCGAAGCTTGAGGTTGGTGAATTAATATTTGCAAAATTGCTTAAATATTATACAATGCTATACAGATGCAGGCATTGAAAACTAATCTAAATCTGAAACCAGAATAACTTCTGCTCTGAATACTGCTGAATTGTCTTTTGAATCTGTCCCACACAACTCTGTCCCTTTGTAAATTTACTGAAAATTGTGCAATACTTGTGGGATTTAGAATGGTACAAGTGAATTCTAATGAAATTCTGTGAGGAGTCAGTCATCCTATTACTAAGAGATACTTGTCTTTTTTTCCTGAGAGACAACTTAAAAGCCTTTAACTGCAGACAAGAGATTTGCTACACAGCCAGAATGTTAAAAACTCATTTCAAATCTTCTTACCATTTTAAATATACATTTAAGAAAGCAAGCTATGACTGCTAAAGGGGTTGTTTGATTTGTAGGCTACTAAAAAGTCCCCATTACATGTTCCACAATAGTTATTTTACAAATATATAAACAGGTATTTACACAGCATATGAGGTCCCTTACAAATATGCTTTTAAAACCTAGTATAAATTTTTATAAATTTGAGCAAGTCTTCTATTGCCAATCCTTCTATCATTGTTTACCATAAAAATAAACAAACCACAGAGTTGCTATTGCTCCTTAGATTTGTTTCAAGTAATGCCATATATATGACAAAAAGAATATGAAAAAATAATTCATTTCAAGACAAGACACATTCAATTAGCTAAAAGGGGACACATTTAAATAGAAGAAAGTGGATATGTCTATGTTTTCAGACGTATGCAACATCATTTTATATTCATACATAAAGGCTTAAATTCCCTTCTATTACCTTTTGAATGCTGTCCTCAATTTGAAGTGCCTCTTTTTGCATTTCCTGGCTGATAGCTTTTCTATTTGAAATACTATTATTTATTTATCTATTCATTTTTTGCCCATTCCGGGCGGCTTGTGGGATTTTAGTTCCCCAACCAGGCATGCAACCTAGACCCTCGGCAGTGAAAGTGCAAAGTCCTAAACACTGGACTATCAGGGAATTCCCTGAAATACTGTAATTTACTTTAGGGGACATTCAAATTTAAATATTGTAGCAAAGGTACTAATTTGGAAGTACCCTTTGCAGTAATAATGCTAAACGAAGGTAGGTTAAAGAAAGTACAGATCAGACAGAGAAAGACAAATACTATATGGTATCACTTATATGTGGAATCTAAAAAATACAACAAACTAGTGAATATAACAAAAAAGCAGACTTACAGATATAGAGAACAAACTAGTGGTTAGCACGGGGGAGAGGGAAGGAAGGAGGGGCAATATAAGGGTAGGGGATTAAGAGGTACAAACTACTAGGTATAAAAGAAGCTGCAAGGATATATTGTACAACACAGGGAATACAGCAAATATTTTATAACTATAAATGAAGCATAACCTTTAAAAATTGTGAATCACTGTATTGTACACCTGTAATGTATAATATTATACATCAACTATACTTCAAATAAAAAAACTTATATAAATATATGCAAATTTATAAATTAAGTATGATTTGTAATCTGTAACATAGTAAATGTACATATAATGTATAAAATATAAATGTGTGCAATCTTCAAAAAAGTAATAAATCATGCTGATAGTATGTGCACTTTTTAATCAATCATTTTATTTATTATTCAAGTATAACTGACTTAATATTAGTATTAGGTGTACAACATAGGGATTTGAAGTTTTTATACATTACAAAGTGATCATCACAATAAGTCTAGTTACCATCTGTCACTACACAAAGTTATTACTATATTATTAACTACATTCCCTATAGTGTACATTACAATCCTGTGACTTATGTATTTTAAAACTAAAAGTTTGTACCTATCAATGCCCTTCACCTATTTTGCCCATCTCCACATCCCTCTCCCATCTGGCAACAACCAGTTTGTTCTCTGTATCTATGAGTTTCTATTTTGTTATGTTTGTTCATTTTTTTGTTTTTAGATTCCACATATAAGTGAAATCATATGCTATTTGTCCTTCTCTGTCTGACTTATTTCATTCAGCATAATACCCTCCAGATTCATATATATATATATCAATCACATCCTCTTTATCCATTCATCAATAGATGGACACTTAGGTTGCTTCCATATCCTGGCTATTGTAAATAATGCTGCAATGAACATTGCATTTGTTATGAAGTGGTAAAATGGCACTTTAACTCTGTGATATTCCTCCCAAAATATGTATAACTCCAGTCTAACCATAATATGAACATCAGACAAATAACAATAGAGGGACCTTCTATAAAAAATCTGACCAGGGGATTCCCTGGTGGTGCAGTGGTTGAGAGTCCGCCTGCCGATGCTGGGGACACAGGTTCGTGCCCTGGTACGGGAGGATCCTGCATGCCGCGGAGCGGCTGGGCCCGTGAGCCATGGCCACTGAGCCTGCACATCTGGAGCCTGTGCTCCACAACGGGAGAGGCACAGCAGTGAGAGGCCCGCATACCGCAAAAAAAAAAAAAAAAAAATTCTGACCAGTACTCCACAAAACTGTCAAGGACATAAAAGATATAGAAAGTGTGAGAAACTCACACACAAGTGATGCCTAAGAAGATATAATGACTAAATATAATGTGGGATTCTGAATGGAACCCTGGAACAGTAAAAGGACACTAGGTAAAAACTAAATATTTGAATGAAGTATGGACTTAAGTTAATAACGTATTAATATTGGGATACAAATTGAAACAAATGTAACACACGTGAGATATTAATAATAGTGAAAACTGGTGTGATGTATATGGGAACTCTCTGTATTATCTTTGTAATTTTTTTGGTAATTCTAAACCTATCTAAAATAAAAAGTTTATTTACAAAAATCAAGTTTAGAAACATGTAGATCACAGGAAACTATAAAAAAGAATAGAATTATTTAAAATTAAACAGAGCTTCTAGAAATGAAGACGTATATAAATTAAAACACAATATTAATGTAAGGTATCAGCTGCATTAATAGAGGAAACTAAAGGGAGAGTTAATAAACTGGAAGATTTGTCAGAAGAAATTACAAAGAACAGCACAAAGAGACAAAAGATGAAAAAGTGAAAGAAAAGTGTTTTGATCATCACTATTAGAGCAGTTTTCTGTTTCATTAATTTGTTTTTCATTTTCTTCCTTCTACTTTGAGTTTAGGCTCTTGTCCTACTTTCACCTACATAAGTTAGTTCCTTAAGTCAATACATTTTGGCCTTTCTTTTATTTTAATATAAGAGTACAAAGTTACAATTTTCTTCAAAATACCACTTTTGTTGCATCCTACAAATACATATACATACCTTTTCATTGTTATTTTTACTAATTTTAATATCCATTTTATTTCTTAATTGACAATTTATCTAGATATGTTTTTATATTCCACACAAGAGGATTTTTTAATTTATATTTTTGTTACTAATGCACCTCTTCATTATTTTGTTTACAGAGAATGTGATATAAATGATGAGACTGAGATTTGTTTTTTTGTTAAGTAAGTGGTTGTTTTTTAAAAAGATTCTACACATGCTTGACAAAACTGAATATTCTCAAATTTGGGTTGAAGAATAATATAAATATTACTTTAAATTATCTGGATACTTAATATTTTTATAATAAAAGAAATATTTTTTACATTCTAATCGATTTTTGTTTACACACAGGAGTATAATACATTTTTACACACTGATTTTATATCACTAAACCTCACTAAAACCTTATTTTGAACTCCAATTATTCATATCCAGATTCTTTGGAATTCTCTATGTATATATTAATAATACCTATGAAATATCTATGAACACTTACTTTTATTTCATCTTTCCCAATTCATATATCTTTTTTATCCTCTTCTTAGTTTACTAAGAACAGTGAATGTTGAAAAAGGAAGTGGTGATATTGAGTATCTCTGCATTGTTTATCATTTCAGAGACAAAGCTGTCTTCACATCATTATTAAGTATGGTATTTGCTCTGGTTTTCTTATACCTATCCTTTTCCAGATTAAAGAAATTCCCTTCTATACTAGTTTGGGATTGCTATTATGAATCAATATTGATTTTGCATCAGGTGCTTTTTCTGCATCTATCTGTGTGATTGTGTAATTTTTTTCTTTAATCTCTTAATGTGACAAGTACATTAATTTTCTAATATTTAACCAATCTTGCATTCCTTAGGCAAAATTGATTTGCAAAATACACATCTATTATCCTTATTATGGGCCTACCTTAATGACCCTAAGATTACTTAACTTGATCATCTGAAAAGACCCTATTTTCAACTAAAGTTTTATTCACAGGTACGAGACATTGGAATATCAGTATCTTTCACAGGGGGTGAGGTGGCGAGGGTGGCAGAGGAGGGTTGGACCATTCAACCTACAACACCATGTAAAAATATTAATGTAGTGTTGTGGAATTATCTGCCTGTGATTAATTTGAATATCTCCTAAATATACACTGTTATCTATTAAAACTCAATATATTTATAAATAGTTTACATTTATTAATGTGATAATAGGCTATATACTTTAAGACAGACTTCTAAGTGGAAAAACAAGAAGAAAAATGAAAAAAAAACTGCAATGAGAAATGAATTACTACATTTTCATTTTGCAGAGCTGTGATATATATTGTCTTTTTTATCATTTTTACTTTGTCATTTAATTAACACAGATTCATAAGAGATGTCACCCTAAATGGGATATCTCTAAATCTGGTGTAGAGAAAGGTCACACTTAATCAAAGCAGATCAGATGAATCACCAAGTCTTGGTCCTGGCCATAATGTAGTATCATAAGTTTCAAACTGAATTTATATTGTGTACACATTTTTTGTAAGTCAGTTAAATGCTGTATATTTAAGGGTAACATAATTTCTAAACCTCACATGTCAGAAGCCTGAAAGTTAAGAGAAAATCCCCTCCTCACATATTCACATATACATGCAAAGTCTGAAACAATGAGCAGCTTTTGTAGTCTTAGAGATTTCTAATAATTCAGATTTCAAAAAAAATGCTATCTTTGTTAGGAGTGATACTTTCAAGAAATATGCCAGAAAGTAGTATCTTCAGGGAAATCCAAGTTTCAGTCAAAATCATGATATATAATTAGCGTCATCAATAGGTTAAGGCTCTGTGGGAGTTTGCTTGCCATGAAACAAGATTTCCAGAAAGCACAATGGAAGGGTGGAACCAGAGCCAGAGAAGTCATATTCAAAATCCAGATGCATAAAAAGATGAGAATTAAAGAATAGATTTTAACCAAAGGGCCTATATTTTAAATCATAAGATAAGTCAGGTTGGGATGAGTAGGCTTAAGGTCCATGGCAATGGGGAGAGTGTTGTCTCAGGTCTCTTTTAGGACTATATATTTTATATTTTCCCTTGAAAGTGTAGACTTCTTATATTACTATGAACATTTGAGTCTAACTACATTTTCTTCATTCACTCTGAATTTTAAGAAGTACACTGATTATAACTAAAAATAATGAAGTGGTTCTCAGACATTAGTTTTCTAAAGTAGGAATGCAGACAGGCTAAGAAAGATCCTTTTATTCCTTCATACTATTTTAATGTTTCTCATTTCTCAAAGAGCACCCTCAGGCAAAGTCTTGTATCTGTTACAGAGACTCTAAAAAAGAAATCTCAGTTCCTGTAAGACATTTGCACATTTAGAGAAGAGTCTTCTCTGAATTTCATTAGTATCATCAAGAAAGAGGATGGCAGAAAAGATATAGTAATTAATGCATATTAAATGCATATTTTACTTGATTCTGTACTTAAAGATGGGAAGATTAAGCTAAACATTTCTACTTTTATTTCTCTTGCTTCATGTATGATATAAGTGAATGTTATAGCTCTAATGTTTTGGTTAAAAAACTTTTTCATGCTAACGAGCCCATAGGAAATAACACTGACGAAATTTAGAACATAATTCTAACTCTTCAACTTTATCAACTACCTTATTTTACATAATTCATACCACTGTAACTTAATTATTTGAACAAAAAATGCTCTGTTTTTAACCTATGATTTTTTATGTTTCCTAAAAAAAAAAAAAATTATGACTGTTTCTGAAGTGAATCCCTCATGTGCTTACCAATCTTTATTTGTCTACCTCTTTGCCTGTTGCCAGAAAAATGAGGACCCTGAGCAAGCCACAGCTGGGATAACCAAATGGTATGACCATCATGTATCAAGCAGGGCAGACTATTTTCACAAAGGTTGTGGGCACTTTACTTTGAAAGGAATGATTATTTCAACCTCTAAATTAGAACATAAGCTCAAACATGGGACTACATTGAGGAGGAAGGTAGATTCTATCCTGGGTATGAAGGAAAGGCTAAAAGGTTAGGGGCCTCCACCCCTATTTCAATCATAGAAGGTTAGTTTCTATTTGTTTCATATATTATAAAAAATACCAAAATTGGGTTGAAGTAGGGTCTTTAGATTATCTAAGTTAAATTTGAGTCATTTTATTAGGAAAAATTAATTTCATAGGAGAAAACCAGCCTTAAATAAATAAAGTCAACTTAGGAGGCTTTGCTAGACTAAGAATGAGGAAAGAGTACAGTACAAATGTTGCTAGGGTAGGAAGTCCCATTATACCATTAAAAATATTGATAGACAATTATCAGTATGGCAGCTCTGAGAGGGTACGATGAAAAGGCTAAGATGATCTTGATCTTCTTTGCAAATAAGATGAAGGTTTTCACTTAAACACTGAAATTTCTTGTTTTGTTTTGTTTATTGTTTTTTTAACATCTTTATTGGAGTACAATTGCTTTACAAACGGTGTGTTAGTTTCTGCTTTATAAAAAAGTGGATCAGTTATACATATACATATGTCCCCAAATCTCTTCCCTCTTGTGTCTCCCTCCCTCCCACCCTCCCTATCCCATCCCTCTAGGTGGTCACAAAGCACCAAGCTGATCTCCCTGTGCTATGCAGCTGCTTCCCACTAGCTATCGATTTTACGTTTGGTAGTGTATATATGTCCATGCCACTCTCTCACTTTGTACCAGCTTACCCTTCCCCCTCCCCATTTCCTCAAGTCCATTCTCTAGTAGGTCTATGCCTTTATTCTCATCTTGCCCCTAGGTTCTTCATGACCATTTTTTTAGATTCCATATATATGTGTTAGCATACGGTATTTAGTTTTCTCTTTCTGACTTACTTCACTCTGTATGAAAGTCTCCAGGTCCATCCACCTCACTACAAATAACTCAATTTCGTGTCTTTTTATGGCAGAGTAATATTCCATTGAATATATGTGCCATATCTTCTTTATGCATTCACCTGTTGATGGACACTTAGGTTGCGTCCATGTCCTGGCTATTGTAAATAGAGCTGCAATGAACATTGTGGTACATGACTGTTTTTGAATTACGGTTTTCTCAGGGTATATGCCCAGTAGTTCTATTTTTAGTTTTTTAAGGAACCTCCATACTGTTCTCCATAGTGGCTGTATCAATTTACATTCCCCCCAACAGTGCAAGAGGGTTCCCTTTTCTCCACACCCTCTCCAGCATTTATTGTTTGTGGATTTTTTGATGATGGCCATTCTGACTGGTGTGAGATGATATCTCATTGTAGTTTTGATTTGCATTTCTCTAATGATTAATGATGTTGAGCATTCTTTCATGTATTTGTTGTCAATCTGTATATCTTCTTTGGAGAAATGTCTATTTAGGTCTTCTGCCCATTTTTGGAATGGGTTGTTTGTTTTTTCGATATTGAGCTGCATGTGCTGCCTGTAAATTTTGGAGATTAATCCTTTGTCAGTTGCTTCATTAGCAAATATTTTCTCCCATTCTAAGGGTTGTCTTTTGGTCTTGTTTATGGTTTCCTTTGCTGTGCAAAAGCTTTTAAGTTTCATTAGGTCCCATTTGTTTATTTTTATATTTATTTTTATTTCCATTTCTCTAGGAGGTGGGTCAAAAAGGATCTTGTTGTGAGTTAGGTCATAGAGTGTTCTGCCTATGTTTCCTCTAAGAGTTTTATAGTGTCTGGCCTTAAATTTAGGTCTTTAATCCATTTTGAGTTTATTTTTGTGTATGGTGTTAGGGCGTGTTCTAATTTCAATCTTTTACATGTAGTGTCCAGGTTTCCCAGCACCACTTATTGAAGAGGCTGTCTTTTCTCCACTGTATATTCTTGCCTCCTTTATCAAAGATAAGGTGACCATATGTGCGTGGGTTTATCTCTGGGCTTTCTATCCTTTTCCATTAATCTATATTTCTGTTTTAGTGCCAGTACCATACTGTCTTGTTTACTGTCGCTCTGTAGTATAGTCTGAAATCAGGGAGCCTGATTCCTTCAGCTCCATTTTTCTTTCTCAAGATTGCTTTGGCTATTTGGGGTCTTTTTAAACACTGAAATCTAATTCAATCAAAAAGGCTGAATTTGTGCACCATTTGCAATTTCAGAAATGCTATACATCAATCATAAATAAGAGGCAACCCCTGTTCTCAAGAATCTTTTCTGAGTTTTGATGTTGTGAGGTGTTGATTCACTCATTTTATTTTCCCCAGTGGATGTTCCAATGCAGACAATATCCAGAGTGGGACTTCCCTGGAGGTCCAGTGATTAAGACTTCGCCTTCCAATGCAGGGGCTGTGGGTTCAATCCCTGTTGGGGAGCTAAGATCCCACATGCCTCACGGCCAAAAAACCAAACATACATGAAACAGAAGGAATATTTTAACAAATTCAATAAAGCTTTTTTAAAAATGGTCCATATCAAAAAAAAAGAACAAAAACAAAACAATCTCCAGAGTGACTTTCTAGATGTTAGAGGGGAAAAAAAAATAAGAGAAACTCTACTTTTCACTATAATGGATTAACTTATATCAGACAAATATCTTGCTGAGAGAATTTAGTAAAACTTGATACTATGTAAAATGAATTGCTTTGAATTCATGGGAGAGCTACTAAGTCACCAAAATTTGACATACCAAGATCTCTAAGAACTGGAAATGCATTCCAGTTAGCCTAGCAGTTTGGGGCAGTTTTTGCCTTGAAAGAAAAGGTAAACCCAGCATACAGCCTTTCTACAATTCAGGAGAGAGAAAAATTAGAGTTGAGGGTTGAGACTCTCTAATTCTCTAGGACTTAGTGTAAATAGACAAAGTTTTAAAAGTTCTGAAACTCAGCTTGAAACTGCTCACTTTCTAATTAAATTAAGAAAATAAGTGTTTTCTCTACCAGTCAGAAACAAATGTTAACCGTCTCTGAATGAAGAAAACATTATCCAGCGATTACTATTGTTCCTAAATTATGACTATATTCAATCAAAAACTGCTAGACATACAAGTAGACAGAATCAAAAGAAAAATGATAATAACTGATCTAGAGTTCATTCAGACATTGGAGATATAAGAAATCAGTTTAAAAATAATTGTTATTAATAAGCTGAAGAAAAGAGATGAGAAGATAAAAAATACATCAACAAAAATAGAATCTACAAAAATAGAGTCAAATAGAAACCTAGAGCGAAATTACACAGCAACTAAAATTAGGAGCAGAATAGATAGATTTAACATATAATTAGATAGAGCAAGAGAGAGAATTAATAAATAAATAAGAGCAGTAGAAAATATGAGAATTGAAAAAAAAAAGAATTGACAATACCTAAAAAGTATGAGGAATAATACAGATAAGACAGTACGATAGTGTATATATATATATACTTGACCCTTATACAACACAGGTTTGAACTGCACGGGTCCACTTATACAAGGATTTTTTTTTTTTTAATTCAATAGTAAATACTGTACTACATGATTTGAGATGGGTTGAATCCACAGATGCAAACCTCAAGTACAGAGGACTGATTTTCTCTTACGGTTTCAGGAAGAGTTTTTTAAATTTTTTTTTCAGTCTATTAAGCTTTTTACTTGTTGTTAGGGTCAAGTGGAGATTTCCAAATTCCTTACATGAGGAACTGGAAATGGGAAGTCTGTTGGAAACTTAGTTTTTCTTAAGGTAGGACATGAATTGCATGGATTAGATTATTTTCATTTTACATGCCTTAAATATTCCATTAAAATATTAAAAATAAGAATGTATGCAACAGCAGTAAGGACTTGAGAATTATAAAAGGAATTAAAATAATACCTTGTTTTAAGGTGATTTTATCAAGAAATTGCTTAGGTGGAAAGGAAATCAATTGCATGCGGCATAAAGGTTCTATTATTTCTGAGATAGTCAAAAAGGGCATGTTAAAAATGTATTGAGTGGTTATAATTTTTATTTCTAGAATTTATTTTAAATTATCAAAAAGTAATAGACATGAGAAAATTTATAACTTAGGTTAACAACTGAGCAACTGTTCTGCTCTAAGATTTGCAGTATGCAGGCCTCTCACTGTTGTGGCCTCTCCCGTTGTGGAGCACAGGCTCCAGACACGCAGTCCCAGCGGCCATGGCTCACGAGCCCAGCCGCTCTGCGTCATGTGGGATCCTCCCGGACCAGGGCACGAACCCACATCCCCTGCATCAGCAGGCGGACTCTCAACCACTGCGCCACCAGGGAAGTCCCTAAGAACCTTTGATTTATTTGTTTTATTTGTAGCATTACTGTTGCATCTCTTTCTAACGTACTTGCTTTAGTATTAAAAACATGTGGTGTTCATTTTGTCTTCCCCAGGAGTCCATGACTCTGTAGACTACAAGATACTGGCAGTATTTTATTCCAATATACATCTTAAGCTGACTAATGCCCCCTTGACAGAACTGTAAAGTGTGAGTACACTTTCAGTCAACTTTAAGAACTACTGGAAAAATAAAACTAATCTTAATAATAATTAATTTCCTTATTAGAAAGGACCTGTATGTTCATTATAGAATAACTGAAAAATAAATTAAAAATTGAAAAAAGGGAAAGCACTTGTAAGGCTCCTACTTAGAACTAGTCAGTGCTAACATTTTGGTTTCACTTCTTTTTTCAGTACATAAGCTTTTATATGATTGCAATCTTTTTTTTTTTTTTTTTAAGATGTTGGGGGTAGGAGTTTATTAATTAATTTATTTTTGGCTGTGTTGGGTCTTCGTTTCTGTGCGAGGGCTTTCTCTAGTTGAGGCAAGCAGGGGCCACTCTTCATCGCAGTACGTGGGCCTCTCACTATCGTGGCCTCTCTTGTTGCAGAGCACAGGTTCCAGGCGCACAGACTCAGTAGTTGTGGCTCACGGGCCTAGTTGCTCTGCGGCATGTGGGATCCTCCCAGACCAGGGCTCGAACCCCTGTCCCCTGCATTAGCAGGCAGATTCTCAACCACTGCACCACCAGGGAAGCCCATGATTGCGATCTTTCAGTCTTTAAAGATATGGTTATCAATTTAATACTCAATAATTATGAAAGTGACATACATATTGTAGAACCAAAACACAATATAAAACACTTTGAAGAACAAAATGTAAATGCCCTTTCAGCAGATATTGCTGGCTGCCAATCCAGTACCCATTTTCCCCTACTTTTTATGATTTGGCTCAAGTTAGTGCAGGCACTTTCTCCCAACTACCTGCCTTTGATATTCTTAACTGGGCAAAATGTGGAAACTACATTCGTTCATTCATTCATTTATTCATTCTTATTTGTTGCCAAAATTTGGAGGAATTTCTACTGAATTTCATGAAAATGAAATAGAGCTAAGAATATAATTGTTTGGCTATTAATGATTTTCTCCCTAAAAATAGAATGAGTCTACCCATATCAGAGTATTTACAAAACACTTCATTCCTCCAACAATCACTGAATCCAAAGATAATATAAATCAGAAAATAAAAAGTATATAAGTACGTGTTTACTGTGCTAAAGCTAGACTTTGAAACTTACAGAAGGACAAGGGTGATAGGAAAACCTATGTCCAGCGAGAAAAATTGATATTCTCTAACCTTTCTGCTAGCCAGATGCAATTTTAAACAAGAAGCCCTTGTTTTTAACAATCTTTCCAATTTTCCTTTGTTTTATAAAGAATAAAGCCAGATGGAAGAGAGTGAAGGCATTTTCTGATTGCTTTTTAGTTTTCCATTAAGCTTCTTAGCACAGATTAGAATTAGATATATAACAGGATATGGAGTGAATTTTTAGTGTTGTACCAGAATTATCAGTGTGGCTCAGAGCTAAAAACAATAATACTCCACAAATTATCGATTGCTGACAAGAATTGAGAACAGGCACATTTTATCACAGTTCACTAAAAGTTAAAGAAATCTTCTCACCCCCACTACAACTTTCTTTATAAGAGTGGGAGGATACTGGAGGAAAGAGTCATCAGGTTTACAGACAGAGCCATGCAGGGTGCTTCCTAAAGGATAAATTGCTTAACTTAATACCGTGTTTATGAGAAAGAGAGAGGAGGAGGCTTCGTTTCTATCTCAAAACAGCAGAGTGCAGAGAAAAGAAAATCACTTGTAGAGCAAAGAGTATAAGACTGCCTGAAATCAGGGGGATAATCATTTCAGTCCTCACCTGGATGTCTGACAGGCATGCAAACTCTACACTTGTCTGAGCAGGGTATAAGAGAATTGAAGAGAGGTAGTAGTGACAGAGAAAGGATGATGGGAGAGCTGTTCATACCCTGCAATGTGGTATATAGAAAGGAATGCATGAGTTTCTCTGAAAAAGCTAAGTGGACATCACAAAAGCCTGTACTATCTTGCTGGTATTTCGTCCAAGAGTGCTGCCTGCAAGTGGGAAGACTGCAGCAAGAGCAGATGTGCTGAGGGAAAGAGCCGAGTACAGCCTTGCAAGGAGTTGAGTCAGAACTGGACCTTCTAAAATAGAGAAGTATCAAGTTGAGAGACTCCACAGAATCTCCAGAGAACTCAGTGGGGTGTTCATCTGAGAACCATCCTCTGGACACCTTCCAAAAAGAGTGCATCAATATTTCATCAGAGTAAGTCTAAGAAACAGTTACTCTCAATGGAGGGAGCAGTACAACTGTGACTAATCCTCATTCTTCTCCCCACATCATCGACAATGGAGAACCCAAGCTTCAAAGGGAAGGGGGAAGAACCCAAGTCTTTGCTACAGATTGAGAAATAGATGGGTTTGAAACCAAGATTATGCTTTAAATTATAAAGTACACTATGTTTTAATGACCAAAGTATCTGGAATGTTTTTAGAATCCGCTTGAGATTTCATTAAAGGACAGGAAAGAAAAATACATCAAAGCTCTGGGGAAAGTGATGATTGTAGAAAAATAACTATTTCTGATTTATATTTCACTGATTTGAAACTCCTTAAAAAGTTGGTAACAGATATGAAACAGGGACAAGACCAAGGAAAATGCCTCTCAGCATCTTTTACTATTACAACCCACAGAGCAAAAGATTAAAATAATGTACTACTTTTGCTTTAGCTTAACTAGTCTGACTACAGTCTACTTCTAACAATTTCCAATTAAAGTAGCTTGACAGTTATTTGAAAAGCTGGCAGAGAGGAAAGAAACCAAGTGAAGAAGAAAAAACGCCAGAATGCAGGTGCTATACAAAAAAAAAAAAAAATCAGCCAACATGCTTTCCCATCATCCTTTGTACAGCTACCTTTCTACCCACTCACATTTCATTAGCAATTTAGTGTTTAGCATGTTGGTTACAGTAGCTAAGTGTTAATTGGCTATTTGGCATGTTATGCCACGATGAACCTGATTAATTAAAAAAGGAAGCACTATCCTTTGAGCAACATGACTTGGGCACTGATGTTGATGCCTCAGGTTGAGTGTATAATGAGACTTGTAGCTTCAGGCAAAGGGATGCTGCATGCTTTCAGACTCTGGCAGAGCACCGAATTAAGTATTAGCTCTGTAGTGGACCCCTGCTTATCAGCAACCTTGCTATTACTCTCCTGACCCTGATGTGCATAAGCAATATTTTCATCCTCTTCCCAAGAGATTTATCTGGCTGTTGAAGTAGAAAATGAATATTTTACAGTTCACTTGTCTGATCAATTACCTACAAGCTGCTGCAGTATTTTATAGCCAGTGGGAGAGCTGTGTAGGTGATGATAGAGAAATCTGGAGGGAATCTCTTAGCCAACTACACAAAAGGGAATAAGACTGTGAATGAGCCATCAGTAACAGTTCTTTGTTCATATGGGTCTAGCCAGAAATTACAGTGTAACCAATTAATGTACTTAAATGATAATCAGCAGAATGTGAATTCTAGAGGTAAAGAAACTTGACTGCTTGATTAGAGGATAATGAACTACCCAATGGTTCAAAGTCAACCCTTCTCAAGGCAACAGCTCCCTTAGTCCTGCCATTTTTGTCTTCAGTAACGGGATGAAAATCATTTTCCAGTGACACTTTGGAAATTAAAAAAATAAAAGTAAGTAAAATGTGCATATCCGAAGAAATGCTGTGCTCACAGTCTTATAGAGAAGAATATTATCATTGTTGACTTTCAAGAAAACTTGTCTTTAAATGAATATCTGATTTGTATAATTTTTATAATTAAATATTATTTTATATGATCTTGATTGAACAGTTTAAAATTACCTTCTCAAGAGAATTACTATCCAAAAAAGGACTTATTTCACCCCCTAAAGGAAATATTCTAAAAGACTCTCAGATGCATTAAAGTTAGCTTAATTCTTAATGTTTGGGGATTTTTTTTTTCTTTTTTAATATTCATAAATCATGTTACTGGAATGACATTTTTAAACATAATTTGTCTCAAGCTTCACATAAATATGTAGCTGAAATATGATGAGAAATATTAAATCATACAATGGCTGGGATCTGCCATCTATATAACAAAGTCCACCGTTCTCTTCAAAATATAAAACTGGCTTTGACAAGCAGACTGAAAGTTATGCACTGCTCAGTAAATTCTAAGAAAAATGAACCAAGATTTTACTTTGCTTAACAAACAGAAATGAGAGTAGGTTTTATTTAGATACAGTGATGATACAGCCATTTTTCAGTGACTAAATGAAAAGATGATCTTAAAGGAATAAACAAAGTGTTTTATTACATATACATTAGTTTGGAAATGTTTCATTTGTATTTGAAAAAACTACATTTTTAAATTTTCATAATGAAATTTTACTTTACCCACCAACTAAATATTCCATTAAGTGATAACTTCAAATTGAAAAATAAAGAAAATAAGGTTTATATAAGAAAGATTAAGGTATATGGAGAATTAACATCTTCTTCCTCATTCCATCACAGTTTCCTGTTTGTTTTGATTTTTTCCATCATAGTGATTGAATGACAAATCTGACAAAGGAGTAGAAATTTTAATCACTTTTTGATATATCAAAAGTGATCTTGTGTCATGTACTTAAAATTTAAGATGCATTTTTAAATGCTCTTTTTTTTTTTTTTTTTTTTTTTTTTGGCGGTATGTGGACCTCTCACTGTTGTGGCCTCTCCCGTTGCGGAGCACAGGCTCCGGACGCGCAGGCCCAGCGGCCATGGCTCACGGGCCCAGCCGGTCCGCGGCATGTGGGATCTTCCCGGACCAGGGCATGAACCCGTGTCCCCTGCATCGGCAGGCGGACTCTCAACCGCTGTGCCACCAGGGAAGCCCTTTAAATGCTCTTTATCTGTAGTTGTACTAAATTTTCTTGCATTATGTAGGGCTCAGAATATGAAATTCCCTTATAATGAAATTTTAATTACTAAGATTAATCTACAACACAGATTGCCAAGTGTTTGAAAATAATATGAATTGATGAAAGATGTGTGAAAAATATACATCAAAACTATCTGAAGCCCTTGATATAAGAACCTAACTCAGAAGTATTAGAGCAATGATAACATTTATGGAGATTTTTATTTCACTATATAATATCAAAACAATTCTATCAGTTAGCTGATGTCTTTTGGTCTTATTTTTAATCTATCTACTCACTTATTTCTTTTAGCAAAAAACAAAAGTAGAGTCCATCAATCTTTGCTTTACTGATTTTGTAACTAGGTCATTTTACCTCATTAGTTTTGGCTTCCTTTTGAGTTATTTTTTTCCTGCATATTTTAAGTCCTTCTATTTCCTCCTTATTTATTTTGTTTTTCCTTCTCTGTTTTTTCTCTTCTCAATAACAGAATGATGATGAGATTTTCATAGAATAACTATTGCTTCTCCCATAGAAGTATGCTATGATGACATGAAGCCCTCAATCTTAGACTTTTCAAGGCTATTCTGGCATTTAATTGATAATAAAATACATCAAGAAATTAATATCTGGTAGGTTGGTTATGTTCCTTAGATTTCAAGTCACATGTTATTAGACATAGATACTTTCCTAAATTAAAATACTTCTTTTTCATTAAAGGGCTATTTGAGAGGCAAATTCATAACATGGTGGTCAAGAGTTCAGCTCTAGAGACCCAATACTTGGTACAAAACCATGGCTCTTGGCTTTATCAGCTCTGAGCCACAGCAAGATACATAACTTCTCCAACTACTGCAAGAGGATAAGGATGATATTAAGTAGTAGCTACCTTATAGATTGTTATAAGGATAAATAAATCAACACATGAAAAACACAGAAAATTGGCACATAGTAAGTATACATGAAGATTAGCAATTAAAGAATAAGGTGAATACATTTTCAACTTCAAAAGAATGCTCTATGGTATCCAATTATTATTTAAATAGGTCCCTAGTTAATGTTTCTTTCAGCAGATTGACTCTTTTTGTGATTGGCCAAGGTAGAGTGTGTGGAACTACATTGATCCTGTTGATCCTGCTGCCAAAATGGCCTTTTCCTCTGGCTTTCCCTTCATTTTGGTCTGTCTCTTCGCATGAAGTCCATAGATAACTGATAGTAGAGTCATCCAAGAAGTTTGCTTATTAAACTACACAGACTTTTGGAACTTAATCCAACATAATAAAGCAGAACTTCTGAAGATAAGATTCAGAAATTTATTTTAAATGAATTAAATTTAAAATAATATTTTAAATAAGAATTCAGATAATTGTTTTAGATGACACTGACCACACAGGCATAACCTCTCTTCTTTGTTTACTTTCTTTTACCTCAATATCACCTTCCTGATATGTTTGCCCTTCCATCAGATCTTGTGAGATATTGAGGCAAATTATTACTTTGTCTAGAGAGATTTATTTCTATGTGCATTACATTAATAGTGAAATAAAAATTTCTGTTTATTTAGACATAGGCAAATGTGGGGTCCTTCACCTGAGTCTCTACATGATCTCACTACAGCCAATTGCCTTATTTGTTAAAGTCCTACCCCAGGGTCCAATGGCCCAGCTGATAGAGTGTTCTTAAATGATATCCACTTATTTCAACTTCATGGAGCTGAACTGGTTCTCCAAAACAGAGCAGTAGTGATCTAGACTGTATCTAATCAACAGGACACAACATCAGAATTTAAAGATCAGATTCATAATTTTAGTTCTACTTTTAACATTGCATAGCTCTGAATAAAGCTTTGGCATTTATCCACTTAAATATAAAATAAGAAAATCCCTAATCCATGGAAAACATGTTTCTGTAGATTTCATAAAACACTTTTTGAAGAAAATAGTTTCTAGGACATTCACATCACAGATGCTTCTGAGTATTACAGCTTTATCTTTACCCTGGTGAACTAATAGTATGATTCTTTAAGTAACTCATATTGTTTCCCTTTTTGCCTTGGTTGCTAGGATGCACGGAATTACATTTTGTTCTCAATTACAATATTATTTCTAAATCTATATTTTGGGCCAAAACTCTTTATCTGACTTTTATCTTAATTTCACTCTAATCGAAAAGTACAATGCTTTCAATATACTACCGTTTTGTAAGTAAGGATGATCGAATAATAATAAATAAATGCTTAGATGATCAGAAGAAGGGAACACTATTTTTTTCCTTCTTCAAAATGGTGACGAAAAAGCTAATGAATTATTTCTAAAACAATTTCAGAAAAGAAAAAACTATATAAACCCAAAATTATGTTAGATATAGGATGATGATATGAATTTTCCAGTACTTTTTGCTTACTACCAGTGAAAATTCACCTACATAAAAAGGAGACTTTATTACAAACTAGAACAATATTAAGAAATACTAATTACTTTATTACTATTTATGACTAGTGGTTTCTCACATAATTTAACTCTTTAGTATGGTTTTATAATAGCATCTTGACTTGGTTGACAAGAACATCATAGAGCTACATAAATTCAGTTTTATTTTATGTCTTTTTATAAAGCTAATTGTAGAAGCTTTTTAGAAACTAGTATCAGCAGAAGAACTGATAGTAGTGCCACCATGTGGGTAACAATTTGAAAAAAGGAAAGCTTTTTAAAAAAAATATGGTCTCTCTTTATCCAAAAAGACAAAAATGCTTTTATTTCACTTTTCTGTTAACCATTGTACGTAAGGGAAGATAACATTTTTTAAAAGTAGGCAAGGTACAGAAAGCCTTAAGGGAAGCAAAAGAGCTTTCACTAGGATGTTACAATTACTGTTTTCACATATTTTCTTTGGAAGTCAGATCCCACTTTTCGTGCTCTGATGCACTTGGGCACAAAGAAAACTTGCAAAGCTAGGTGGGATTTTAAAATTATGGTTTCATTGTTCAAAAATTTCTTATTTTACAGTACAGCCCATTGTGTTATGAGGCAAACAGCATTCCTATGAAACAAAGTCCTACTAGGTCTCTACTTCACCTTATAGCTTCTAGCAACTCAATTGAGTTTTGGAGGAAGTAGAAATTTCTGCAAGTAAAAAAAAATAGGTATACACACACACACACACACACACACCCCTACAGACATACTATTACATGTTTGGAATATGAGCACTGCTTTCTCTAAGAGGCAGACTACTGCTATATCACTTCTCCAGACTGGCCTACTTTGAATAGAAAGAAGGCTTTCTTGCCCCCAACCCTTAGTGTTTTATACGTGAGGTGTAACTTGTGTAGAGTGCTTATTGCCTAATTTTTTTCTTTCTTATTAGGCTTCTTCTTTCCTTATCCTTTGGCTTAAGAGAGCAGGCTGGTGGCAGCTAGGGAGGGGAATCTTTTTTGTCTGTGCCAACTGGCATCTCAAGGGTTGCTGGCTTCTTCAG
Organism: Globicephala melas; assembly: GCF_963455315.2. Lineage (NCBI taxonomy): Eukaryota > Metazoa > Chordata > Mammalia > Artiodactyla > Delphinidae > Globicephala > Globicephala melas. The sequence goes on from NC_083322.1 coordinate 63,053,390, forward strand.
CTCCATGTCCAGGATATATATAAAAGAAACCTACTGTGTCATTCTTTTGGTTCTTAGGTCCTTAATCACTCTACCTTCCTCTCTGAACATGTCAGAGTGTTCTTGTGTTTGTTTTATATATAAAACCCAGGGTTTTTAGTTAAACTTAGCAGAAGGAGGGAAAAGCACATCTACTCCATCTTCCTTGAAGTGGACTCTTGGTTTTCTGCATGATTTGAGGTTACTGGCATGAAACGTCACAGAATTACTTTCTGTCTTGTACCTCTGACAGATTTTCTTTTGAGAGTCCTTCAGCATCACAATTTTCTTCTAATGGACTTTTTCACTAAAAGGAGAACATGTCATATTGGGTCAAGTAAGAGTTATATCCTCTTCCATATTCTAAGGCTTACAATAGCTCAAAGGGGATTTGATGGTTGGCCTCCTTATGATATTACAAAAGTTAAATATACTGCCCTGCAGCAGTAATTCCCCTATCAATCATTTATTAATCCACATTCCATACATTTATGAAAACATTTACCCATCTGTTTCTGATTGGAGACATCAATATCTTTTTAATGCAATGGATTTAATAGCAGCAATTATACTACCACTACTAATAAATGACCACCTACTTTGTCCTAGATACTGTACTATGTGGAAACAAAGATGAATATTTTTTAAATTAATTTACACTTCAATGGAGGAGACAAAAGGCAAACAAGTAACTATAATGCTAGAATATACAAAATATAACTGAACAATCTCGTAAACAAATTAGGGAATTAAACTTTCACAGGTAATAAGAAATCTGGAAGTACGGCGTCTTAGGAATCCAGATTCCTTATGTATTTTTATCCCACCGTTCTTAGCATATAGTCTTGTTTCATAGTCACAGGGGTAAAGGCAAAGGACAAACAAAGGTCCTAGAAGTCTCACAAATGACTTCCACTTATATCTCATTGTCTATTCTGGGCCACCTCTAATTGTAAGGGATTCTGGGTAATGTCTTTTTTTTTTCTTAAGATGGGCACATGGCTACTACAGAAAAAGTGGAGTCCTATGAGTAGGAAAAAGCAGAGAATAAACATTGCTATAGGAGGACGTAAAGGTGGTAATGGAGATGAAGATTGAGGGAACATTACTTTCCTGACACAATACAATTTGAGTGAGGTGTAAAGTCTACTTGGGAGTAAAGGTTTCTGCTAGAGGAAATGGCATATCCAAAGTTTCAAGGAGCTTTTGGAAAATAACGAGTATTCCTGAATAAAATAAACAGTAGGTGAGGAGACAGAATATGACTACAAACATAATTACAACCTTATGCCAGAGCTTGATGGTGGTGGACTCTAGATGCCACGTTAAAGAAAGTAGACTTTATCGTATAGGGATTAGAAAGTCACTAAAAGTTTTAATAGATGACTGATATTAGATTTGCACTTTGAAAAGAGAACACTAGTGATAGATCAGAAAATGAATTAGAGAACAGAAAATGAAAAAGAGAACACTAGTGATAGATCAGAAAATGAATTAGAGAGAAGCCCGAAAACCCATCAGTCCATCTTAATCTGACACTAGAATCTCAAGAAGCCCATCTTTTATCATTTCGTAGAAATTGCTCTGTTTAATTATTTAAAAGCATTCTTCTGTAGCTCTGTCACACTTCCTTGAGGCAAAGAGGTGACAATTATATACGATATTCCAAGTCAGGCTTCCTACTGTTTCATATAAGGTGGGCTACAGCTTTCTGACTTGTTTCCTATAGTCTTGCTTGTGCTGCCAAGTAGTTTCCTCAGTGTCCTTGGCTCTGATTCTACAATGAGCCTATTGAAATTTGCTGGATCTCTGAAAATTGTAGAGTTGATCAATGTTTTTCTCTCACTCAGTCTATACTATTTTTTTTTCCTATTTGTTTACAAGGTTGATCAGGTTGTACAGGCCAGCAGTTCATGGATCATTTTGTCCTTCATTCTATTCAGGAAAATGTATGAAACAAAAGTTTCAAAGTTTTGATTGAGCTTCAAGTATTCTACAAATATATGATTTGCATTTTTAAAACATACAGTTGAGTATTTTAAAACTTTATAAGTAAACTACACACACACGCAAATGTCAGTATTAACATCTGCTAACACACTGACTATTGTTAACTTTATATGGCAGTTCAACTCATTTTGTATAACCCAGACACAATTTTTCTTATCATCTCTGAGCATATATTTATTTTTTAATGTAAACCGTTGAGTAAGAAGTTTGTAGTTTTGCACGCATCATTCTTTGAACTTGGCCCTGACCATGACTCCTCATAATAATTCTTTTTGCAAGCCATTATCCTTTTATGGCAGATATGAAATTGGCTTAATTAAATGCCAGGCAAAACTCAACACCTATTCTTGGGAATTATAACAAGTGAACATATAATTTACATTACCCTAATAATGTTGCATTACATATAATAAATTGTTTGGGAGCTTTTTGTACTTTTAGAATACCTAAATTTTAAGATTTTAATAAACTTAAAATTCTATCTAAATTTATGCTTATAAATGTTATTTGTTTTCAAGTGAGGTACAATAATTATCCAATTATCCTTAAAAGAAGAACTCTATAATTCTTAAAAGAACACTATCACCCAATAAAAGCAGGAAATTAAACTTTGATAATGACTAATGACTCTGACAGGATCAAGCAGACTTAAAATCCAAGGACAATTTTAACTATACTCTCAATGACTGTTTCTTGAACCAATATCACGCTGACAATAGTATGAAAACTAAAGGGGTAACCTGAAATTTTTCATAGGAATTCACTCAAAAACAAGAAAGTATAATAAGTTGTCTTGTGTGTTTTACATATATGCAGATAAATACTTCCCAAATTCTAAAAGAATTTTATGTTGTACACTTTTACATAATAATATTTTGGTCTCTGCGAAGTTACATATAATTTTAAAACATAGGATAAAGAATGCAAACATTTAGAACAGCCCCTTCTTTTTAGCATATTGTGAACAGCTTAATATTACTAAAAGGAGATAAAGTAACAGATAAGGTGAGTTAAACTCATCATATTTGAAAGAGAGGCAGATACGAATGGAAAAAAAAAGATATTTAAATCCTGGATGACTAACATCACAACAAATACGTGATAATGGATTAACTGGGAGGAAAATACAATTAGTGCCATAGTCAGATAATCTAAAGCAGAAAGGATCCCAAGATGGATCACCCGACAAGACTGATACATATGTCCAAAGTCTTACACGCCTTTTACTTTCTACTTTTATTTCAGATTTTTTCCTCTTTTCCCACAGTCAGCCCTGCTCTGACAATGGAAGAGTGGGAGACGGTGGAAAAAGATAAAAAGGCTGTTATGTCTACATTGGTCTTTCTTATGACCATGCCTCCCTTTGCACTCTCAGCTCCAATTATACTGGCCATTTTGCTATTCTTAAATGAGCCAAGTCCAGGCTACATCAAGGCCACTGCACTTACTAATTTTTTTTCCAAATTATTTGTTTCATTCATGCATCTGTTCAAGTATCACTTTTACAAAGAGCTTATCTCCATCTGCTCCTCATATTGCTCTATCTTCATAGAAATTTGCATTATCAAAGACCATAATTAATATTTGTTAAATTGTTTATTTTTAATTATTTCCCATAAGAATGTTACTTTCATGAGGGGAGAGACTGTCTTTTTGCTTACTGCCAAATAGCCAGTGAAGTGTAGTTGGCATTTGGTAGGTTTAAATACTTGTTGACCAAGTGGATGAATATTTCAGAAATCATAGCTCTTACAAAACTTAGATTTTTTTTTTTCTTAAGAAACAGACAGAAAAAAATAAGCTGCTCTGTTCCTAAAGTTTAAAAAAATGGCTATCCCAGGCAGGAAGGAAAGAAATAAATAAGAAATGATTGGAGCGGAGAATAAGTGAAGAGAGGGATGCTGAGCCCTAACACCTGTTGGTGAGTTCTGGTGAGTCAGGAAGACATCTGAGAAGGGAATGTCTATTGGGAACTGTGTCTTGGTGTGTAAGATGAGATCCCCATGTGCCGATTCCTATGCCCTAGCATATCAGGTCACAGGACCTGAAAAAAAGAAGTGAAATATTTTAGTAGTTACTAATGGAGCTCAAACATCAAGTACTGGCTTGGTGGTTCTAATCCCTGATACTGGATAAGCTCCCTGGAACCTTGAGATACTTCTGCGGATGGGAAAAAATATTCAAATAACTGGTTAAGCTACTTCCACTCTAGTAAATGGGGACTTGTAGTACAATCATTAGATTAAGTATTTGTTTCTTGTGCACTTGAATTTATGTGCTGAGATTCATAACTGCCACACTTACAGTTCAACTGAGTGAGAGTACATGTATTTCTGATTTCCATTTGCTTGTTTTCTACTGTACATGCAGGTGAATGTGAGGAGGATGCATTAATTTAAACACTTGACACTTAGACAACAGGTGGATTTTTTTGCTAGTGTTTGGATCAGTTTTTAACACACTATAAAGAATGTTGGCAAAAATGTAGTGACATCTGTACTGACAGTGTGAAAGCACTGAGGTCAACAACTGCCACGATGGCAAGTATGAATCTATTGCCCAAATGTGTTCAAGTCAGCACCACATGTTGCAAAGAAATTACAGAAGCCAGCATCTTTCAAAAACAGTTTTGAGAAATGTCACATAATTGTCAAATGTATTAGCTATCTTATTAAATAGGAGACTTTTCCAGAATTATCTCTCATGGTCTGGAATCAAGGTGGAGGCTTGAACATGTCACATGAGACAAACTCATTATTTTTGCTGATGAAAATAATCTCAAACACACCACCTCTCTCAAACATGTTTATACAATATGTTTGGAATGGTATGGACTTTTTTTATTTTTTAATAAGCTGAAGGGCTTACTTTAGCAATGGGAGCTTGTACTGTTAAAGTGCATAATGTTGCAGATAAAGTTTTAGTGGATGGATTCTGGATTCAACTTGACAAACAAAATAAATGTTGAGTATCTTGAGAATTTAGGAGACTATCTGAGACAAATGCCACTGACCTGAGATTTAATGTAAATATCATCATTCAATTTATAATACTTTAAGATATACTTGAAAAATTTATTTTTCACCAAAAATAAAGTTCCAAACTGGCTGAGGAGCCTAGTATTCTACTCATTTAAAATGTTTCAGCTATCAGAGGATACAAGCAGTTACTAGATGTTATTAAAGTTATTAGAGGTTGTGATTGATTGGACTGTGAATAAAAATCTCTCTACTATTGAGGATTCTGCTTATTTGAAATGAAAAGCATCCTGTGAGTAGAACGTTAGCTGTTATTGTTGCAGCTGTCTATCTCGATATATTTGGATTTTTCTCTGTTCAATTAACCAAAACAAAATTGTGAGATAAAATGGATGCTAAGACTTACATGTGCTTAATTTTTTTTCATGCAACATTTCCTAATACAAATTTTTGGTTATGTTCCAAAAACACTTCGTGATTTCCAAATATCCACATTTTTTGGATGACTTTATTTCACATAAATGCTATAAAACTGAACTTAATATATACTATTAGTATGCCAGTATCCTTTCTGGAGCTTACGATCTCATAGGGGAGTCTCTACCACACATGTTGATATGATATTACAACTGTAGTAAGTGTTGTAAAGGAAAGGTATATGTTGCTATGTGAGTCTGTGACAGTTTTTGTTTTTTTTTTACTTTTTTTAAGACATAAAGTCAAAGAAGGCTTGCTGTAGGAAGTCTTGCTTGAATTGAGGTCTAAGGGACTAACCGGACTACAGCAGGGAAAGCCTGTAGGGTGAAGAGCATGTGCAGAAGGTGGGTGTGACTGCAAAGCTATGATCAATAGGGCAGGATGGGAGGCAAGAGTTGAGATGAGAATCAGCTAGGGCTCAAGCTAGGGAGCTCAGTCTTCATTCTAAGGCCAATGAGAAGTCACTGAAATCATCCCAGTAAGAAATTACTTGATCATATATGAACTTCAAAGAAGTCACTCTGGCTTTATGAGGAGAACAAATTAGAAAGAGAGAGGATGATGGAAGACAAAGGTAATAGGCTACTGCAGTATTCCAAGTGAGAGAAAATGGTAGCTTAGGCTATCAAACTTTGAGAGAAAATAGGAGATAGGATGAGTTGGTTTACTTTAAAGTAGAAAATTACAACAAATTGCCTTTGAGTATATAAAGGGTCCTTTGGGTTTGTTTGCTGTTTGGGTTTTTAACCTGATTAACAGCATGAATGGTGATACCACTCATACATTATTCTAGGCCTCTATTTCTTCCTGTATAACATGCAGGGGTTGATTTCTAATATTGTCTCTAGATCTAACATTACTTAGGGGAGTTTACCAATTAGTGAAGGACTCAGACAAAACCAGCTTACCATAATGTCCCATCAAGTAAGACCATCTTTCCTTTGGTCTCTCGTCAGTGACACATTATGGCAGATCTGACTTACATGAAAGGAACTAGAATAAAATACGAGTTCTAGTTCGTGATGTAAAGGTTGAAGTTAAATTGGATTTCTACAGAGGTTATCTTCAAAAACATGAAATAAAAACTGTTTTTTACCATGTATTTTAAAGTTTCATTTTCAGCTCTTTCGTGCACTGCCTTCTTCTAGACGTGTGGAATCACTCAGTGCCAGGAACACACCTGAGGCAAAAATAATCTCTAAAAGTTCCCAAACTTACTCATTTTGCTCTAGCAATACTTTGAAGAGCTTAAAGTTCTTAATCAATATTTGCTTGTGGTTTTGAGGATGATGCCATTTGCATAGTTACAATATAGACTTTATGCTGTGTGCTTTACCTGTTGAATGTGCTCATACTCAGTGGTGATGTTTGCCTTTACAGTAATTATCATACTGATCATGGAAAATGGGAAAATAAGCCTTGGTGCTAAGCATGTTATCATCCTCCCTGCTGAACCTTGCAGATACAGCATGAAAATAAAGCTGGACATAGTTATAATCTCTTTAATACCTTCTAAAAATGCACTTTAATTCTAATTTCTAAACTCATATCTCTCCTTAGATGATATGTAGATATATAAAAACATCACTAACATAAACATTTGTGTCATATATTTTAATTTAGTTTTTCATTCTTTCTATTTAGCTTTCCATATCTTTAAGATTATTTTCAAAAATATTTATGGTCTCATTTCATAAATCTTTATTTACACTCTGTGTTAAATTGTACAATCCATGTTAAATAATATAAGTTCACATGAATATTCTTGCCAATTCTTTCTTGTGTGGAGAAGACCTAGCATCTACCAATCAATAAACTCCTATTTAACATGAATTTGAGGTAGAAGGTTTTCTCTCAATGATGAATTTTCTGTTTTCCTAGTTTAGAGAAGCATTTGCCGGCCCCAAAGAAATGTGGTCTATATAGCTTGTTACAGACACTTTTCTGGGCTCTTTCTTAAGAAGCAGCATTGTATAGAGGGGAAAACACTAGGAAAGGAGTCAAAGAACTTCTTTTTACTACAAGTCATGTAAGCTCCCTGAGTTTCAATTTCTTCGTAAGTAAAATAGGTATAATGATATCTCCCCTGCTTACATTACAGAATTGTTTTGAGAATCAAATGAGATAATTTAAAAGCACTACAAAAGCTGTAAAGTACTATACTTGTGAATATATATCACCATTTTTATGGGGAAGCCTTTTGTTATATAAACAATGCATGCATATTAGTTTTATTATTACATGATTATGATAATATTGATGATTATTGTATGTTTCCTATGGCTGACATAACAAACTACCCCAAATTTGGTGGTTTAAAACAATACAAATTGATTATCTCATGGTTCTGGAGGCTGAAATTAGCTTCCCTGGGCTGATGTCTCCATGTCACCAGTCTTGTTCCTTCTGGAGGCTCTAGGAGAGGTGTCCTTGCCTTGCCTTTTCTAGCTTCTGGAGCCCACCTGTACTCCTTGGCCCATGACCCCTCTGATGCATCACATCAACCTCTTGCTTTCATCATCATGTTGCCTCTCCTCTCCTCTAGTCAAACCTCCTGTCTCCCTCTTCTAAGGGCACTTCTGATTATATTTAGGGCCCACCCTGATAATCCAGGGTAACAACATCATTTTAAGATCTTTATCACATCTGAAAAGTCCCTTTTGCCTGAAAGGTAACATTCACAGTTTCCAGGGAATAGGATGTGGATGTATTGGGGGTCATTATTCAGCCTATGACAATTATTAAAAGATTACCATGGTAACCAAGTACCTGCAAGGATAGGATATCAGATGAATTCAGCTAATTACTGTTTATGAAAGCATTTACCTGCAGTGCACTGCCCTAGAATGGTGAGAGGCTTCTAACCTGAGGACTGAAAAATCCTTGGAATATATTCAATATAAAAATTCATTGGTCCAATAATCAGTAAACACTGAAAGTATCACCACTACAACGTAGGTAATCCTGAAATGTTGTGACATGAAAATGGCCCTCATGTTAGAAAGGCTAGAGGAGTGGCTGAGCCTCTACAGGGGAGGCTAGGACCGAATGACTAGAAGCATCAAAAGCCAGGGAGGCTCTGTGCTCCCAGCCCCATTTTACAGCAGCAAGAGGATTGTCTGCTTAAGTATTGGACTTCCAAAAATGTATCTGGTTCATTAAAGGGTCTTTGAGGTAAAAATAAATAAAATTAATAATAATATTTGCCTGGAAAAGGCTGTTCCAAAACACTGTGATTCTGTCCAGAATACCTTGACAAGGTATGAGTGAGGAATGTCTTTTTACATATAAATCATTAATGGTTCCAGCACTCCCTTAAAGGGAACAGTGCACTGATCCAGGGTTACTTTCTCCCACATATAATGATGTTAATACTTCTTTTCTATAAAAGCACTAACCAGTCAGAGAGGTTTTGGTTGTTGTTGTTTTTAACTTCACTGTTCTTTAGTAAGTGATCAATTATGATAATGGGTGTTCTTAGAATTCAAGGATAAACAGAAGTCTTGAGCAAATTACAGTTCTTTACAATTGCTGAATTCGTAAATGAATTCTCACATGTTTAGGGCTATGCTGGCAAAGCAGTATGAATTTTATTCTAAGTGGCTTAAAGTAAATTAGCATCCTTTCTCATCCCACCCACTATTCACTAGCAATTCTTAACCACAGTCCAAATTCGTTTAACATTTTGATTGAGTTATAGGTAAAATAATAACCATAAGGCAATTTTTCAATTTGTATACAATTTATGCAGTTTCTAAGTTTTAACTCAGAAGTTTATGGAATCTTAACACATGAATTAGAAAAACTGGATTAGGTTAATACAATCTGAATACTTGCCTTTTATCTATATTGGCTATATAAATGTGTGATTTTATCTAAAGGAAACAACTGACAGTTGCTCATAGAATAAGAAATCTAACCTTTGCAATTTATGTTTTGGAAAAAACACGGACTTCAGACTATGTCTGATTAATAGATCTAAAGTCAAGAAACAATTTAATGTAGTGTAGAATACGCACTGTGTTATCTTTTCGCTCCTTTGTCTGTTCTCTATAAACTACACCCATATCTCTGACTTCCACCTGCTCATCACTATTGAGCCCTTTTAACATGATTTCAGCCTGAGCCCATTCCCACCCAGTGTCTACATTTCCCTGTGGATACTGATGTGGTTATCAATCATACGCCTCCCAGGCTTCAAAGCTGTGGATCTCTTGAGTCATTTTTAACTTTTCCCTGTTCTTTATCCCAATATGCTAGTAGAAACCAAATACCCCCTTTTCCTTTTAAATATCCTTTGCTTTTTATCTTATCAATATTTCCAATTAGCTATGCCATCACCCTGGACAGAAGCCTTGTCACTACTTATTTTGACTTGTTCGGTGGCCACTGAATTTAATCTCCCAGGTTTAGCTTAACCTTCCCATCTGATTATTACACAAATTATTTTTATTGTTTTTGCTTTTTTTACTCTCTTAAAAATGCTTGCTGGTTCTTCCTCAAGTCCTTCACCACTTTTTTGAGTCCTTTCATCATTGAGCCTTATCCTACCAGTCTGACTTGATTTCCACAGCTCATGCTTCCTCAGCCACAGAAATTTTAATTTTTCACTGCTCCAAATTTGTTCCTCCGTTTATGTTCCTTTATTTTGTTGTAATGTCATCCTTTTTTCTATTAAAATTCCACAGGCATTTAGATTACTCTCTCGAGTTTTCTTTTATGTTTGAAGTATTTCACACAAGCATAAAACACCCCTCTGGCTGTCAACAGTGAAGCAGAAAGACCAGTGAGAAAGCAATGAAGCACTCTATTGCCAGAGGTGACTTGATAGTAGCCAGGCTTTCCATAGAAATTATATAGGTTATTAGATGATAACATTATGGCTAATTTTGCTGATGATAATCATCCAATTTCAGAATGCAATTTTTGTCTGAGTTTTAGAACTATATATGGAGTTCTTCACTTTCATTACTAAAAATAATTTAAATGTAATTAACAGATCTAGGCAAACACTTATTTTCACAGCATTCCCGTTATCACTTGACATATCAAGTTGGCTTTATACTTTTAACATTTTTTTGTAAATTAAACAAATTTACAAAATATGTTTGATTACAAAAACATATGTAACAAAATTGTAGTGATTTCAAGAAAGTGCTTAAAAATAAGAGTTGGGTCATCTACCATCTTCAAAATTTCAGAACCATCAATGAAAGATTATAAATGTGAGACCACTGAAACCCAGAGAGTGAGTTTTCAACTGCAATTTGTTTGACTATGGAAACTATAGGTTTTAATATTGTAAATATTCCTCCAACAATTTCCTAAAGAATTTAGGTTGACTTCTGCATGAGGACACCTTAAACAAATGTAGGAACTACTGTTATGAAATAAGCATTTTATCTCTTCTGTAACTAGTACCCTATCATTAAAGTCAGTAAAACGGAGATTGTTTTGAAGAATACAAGTAGTTATGCTTGGAATTTACAAAATTGCTTTCAAACCGCACTTCTTCTTTCTCCAAATTAACTCCTCTGATGGACTGTTTTTCTGGCAGTCTTTTTCTGCTTCCTCAAGCTATAATTAGTCATTGAAGATTGTCTCAGTGCATGCCTGGAAGACATTGTAAACTCCAGTCATAATTCTTTCTTCTTGTTAAGAAAAGTCCCTCTCTGAATGATATAATCTGAGGAACCTAATGACCGAAAGAGATTTTGGGACATCATGACCACTATTCCTCTTTACTAGTCTGTAACAGTAGCATACGTACAAAATTATTGGTGCTCTATCCTTTTAAAGATACCAGTAAAGAAGAAGCAAAACTAGTAAAGTCAGAACAAAAAAACTTGCCTAATTTGCACATTTTGTTGGAACAGAAAAAAATTACCCTGATTTTAATAAGTATTTTTTGTCTGCATGCAGTGATAAAACTAATAAACTATAAAGATTGAAAAAATCAAAGCCAGTCATTCATAATGTATTTGCAGTTACACTGCAGCTCATTTCTAGTTTCAGGCTAAAGCAACATTTAAATGCTAGATATTTGATATTTGCAATTTTGAGAGGAAATGCTGAATCGGTTTAAAATAACTTCAAAGATGTAGATATTCATGTGAGAATTAATTGGCATGAAGAAGAAGGAAAACTGCTGAAATGATTTACATTTACCTCTCCATGAAATCTCCTGGGTTTCACACTATACATTATCCAATGCTTAGTTGTAACTTTAGGCATTTTTTCATTAACCACAACTAAAACACAGAAGTTCTGACAATAACATATATGGAATGTATCCTACTTTCTCTGTGTAGTTGTGATGGAGAAAGCAATATAAAGTAAACTCAACAAGTCACAACATAAAGAGCACAAATCAGTGAGCCCAGAAGTAGGACAACTTTCTTCACCAGTCCAAACTCACAGAATCAGATTTTCCATGTCCCGGTCTGGGAAACAGACTTTACAAAAGCTGAATGCTTAAGTTTTTGCTCTCAAACATAATAACCTTTGGTCTGTAATTGCTAAGTGTACCACAGTTGCTAATTCTTGTTGAGTCTCTCCCAACCAGACATAATGGGAACTAATTTAGGTGTAATATATGCAACTTATCATCTACTAGAAGTTAAAATTTTCGTTTGATTTTGTACCTTCACCCTGGTGTGTAGCAGAGGACTTTGCAATAAACTATTACTAAATAAAAATAAAGTGATAACAAACAAAAATTCTGGTCTACCCAAATGATCTTTCTAAAATTTTCAAACTGATCTTAATCTTTCTCTTTTAACAAACCACCAATGTATAATGCATAGTATTTTATGTTTTAAAGAAAGTGAACTAAACTGAATAATCAGGAGATGCACCCCTAAGCCTGCACAGCTAGTAGAACAATAAAAGGAGACCTTTAGTAAAAATGACATAGAATATGTAGGGGATAAACTACACATACATGGCAACTGACTAGAAATAAGCAGATACATAAAACAAATAAATTATACCTTATGAATTAAAAAATGAATACAAGAATAAAAATGCAATTAGAACTTTAGAAGATAAAATGGAAGCAGTGTTTCACAATATAAAGTAAAAATAAAACAAATTTTAAATCAAGAATAAAAACAGAGAATTTCAGAGTAGATCCAGGAGACAAAATATTCAATTAAAGAAGTATCAGAGAGAGAAAAATAAATTTATGGAGGAAAACAGTAATTGAAGAAAAATCAATTGAAAAAATGCTTTAGTTTGGATTGAAAGGGAGTACTGAGCACCAGAAAGGATTCCTTCCTTCCTTTAGTCTTTCAATAGATATTTATTCAGCAAATATTTATTTAGCATACTATATGCCAGGCACTGTTGTAAGTAGTAAGGATATAACTGGGAGTACAGATTATTAGCAGGGGAAGACAAGCAATAATAAGTTAATAATTAGTATATTATGGAAAGACAGTGCATAGCAAGGGTTTAGAGAGGTTTGGAGGGGTGATATTTTTCTTCTATACCTTTATTTTCTTTTCCACTTCATCTGACTTGTACATAGAGTGATGTATAAATATTTCCATTAAGCAGGACAAAAAAAAAAACTTTACAGAAATAAAAGAAGACCTGAATTATCTACTGAAAGGTCCTATCATGTTTCTAGAAAAACTGACTTGCAATGATCATTGCATGTCCTTGTATTTCTTTGTTTCTTTCTAGCTATGAGATCTTTATCTTCCGTAGATTCTGCTTTACAGAGGTGGTTGTCATGCTTCACAGGAGACAGATGATAGATAGCTAGGTAATAGACAGATACATAACTGTAATATACACATAAATGACATGTCTTTATTGTAAATTATGGCTTTTAGCATTTAAAAAGTCCTCATTTATAGGCTTAATAATTTTTGGATCAAATTTTACTTGCCTGATTCCAAGATCAAAATCTGTAATCTGTTACTTCTATTTGTGTGGTATACTTTGTATCTTTTTTTTTTTTTTTTTTTTTTTTTACAAATTCTGAATCATTTGCTTTACTGGTGTCTTTTGTACATAGCATAGCATTGTGTTTTGCTTTTTGAGCCAAACTGAAAATTGTTTTATTTTATGAGGTGAACTAAGCCCATACACATTTACTGATAAGGCTGTGATGTCTGGTCTCAACTCTGATATATTATTTTATGTTTAATTACTATGTGTATTAGGTGATATTTGCTTTCTGTACTTGGATGATTCTCTTTTCTTCCTGATAGTTAAAATTTATTTTGATATTTGAAAGGTTTGTATTTTTGTTCTAGTGGTCACCTTCCTACTTATACCTTTTTTAAAATGCTCTTAATTCCCTGACATCTTTTACTACCTGTTTTGTCAGTGTTTAATGTTATCTTTGACTTCTACCTATTGCCTATGCTACATTCCACTTTCCATAGCCCTTCTCCTCCTTCCTTTTATTTGCGTTATATCCACTTTGTCAGAACATAAAATGTACATATTCTTCCCCATACTATTTTTCTCTCTTATGCCCAGCTTTGAGTCATAGTTCTACAACACTGTCACCAGCAGTCCTTTTGCCAGTTTCCCTACTCATGTCATTGTTTGATGAAGTTCATTCTCTAGTAGATTGCTGAATAAGAGCTCAGGGTTAAAGAGTTTTCTGAGCTTTTATATGACTAAAATAAGATTTCTATAGCCTTGGCAATTGAAGGACAGCTTAGCCAGATATAGCCCTTTTGGTTCACAATTTCTTCCCTTGAGCTTTTCCTTGCTTTGCATGCTGCTTTAGCCAGAATTATGCCAGTTTAATTCTTTTACCTTGGTATGTTATTTGACCTCATTTTTCTGAAACTTTGAAGATTACTTTTATCTTTAAGCTCCAATCATTTTACCAGGATATGCCACAGAGTTTATCATTTCAGTACTTCCATTTTAAAAATTGTATTTTGGGGAGGGGAAGATGGCGGAAGAGTAAGACACGGAGATCACCTTCCTCCCCACAGATACACCAGAAATACATCTACACGTGGAACAACTCCTACAGAACACCTACTGAACGCTGGCAGAAGACCTCAGACATCCCAAAAGGCAAGAAACCCCCCACGTACCTGGGTAGGGCAAAAGAAACAAAGAAAAAACAGAGACAAGAGAATAGGGACTGAACCTGCACCAGTGGGAGGGAGCTGTGAAGGAGGAAAGGTTTCCACACACTAGGAAGCCCCTTGGCGGGCGGAGACTGCGGGTGGCATAAAAGGGAGCTTCAGAGCCCCGGAGGAGAGCACAGCAACAGGGGTGCGGAGGGCAAAGCGGAGACATTCCCGCACAGAGGATCGGTGCCGACCAGCACTCACCAGTCCGAGAGGCTTGTCTGCTCACCCGCCGGGGCGGGCGGGGCTGAGAGCTGAGGTTCGGGCTTTGGTTGGAGCGCAGGGAGAGGACTGGGGTTGGCTGCATCAACACAGCCTGAAGGGGTTAGTGCACCACGGCTAGCCGGGAGGGAGTCCGGAAAAAGATCTGGAGCTGCCGAAGAGGCGAGAGCCTTTTTCTTCCCTCTGTTTCCTGGTGCGTGAGGAGGGGGGATTAAGAACTCTGCTTAAAGGAACTCCAGAGATGGGCGCGAGCCGCGGCTAAACGCGCGGACCCCAGAGACGAGCGGGAGATGCTAAGGCTGCTGCTGCCGCCACCAAGGGGCCTGTGTGTGAGCACAGGTCACTACCCACACCCCTCTTCCGGGGAGCCTGTGCAGCCCACCACTGCCAGGTTCCTAGGATCCAGGGACAACTTCCCCAGGAGAACACACGGCGCGCCTCAGGATGGTGCAACATCACGCCGGCCTCTGCAGCTGCAGGCTCGCCCCGCGCGCCGCGCCCCTCCCTCCCCCCGGCCTGAGTGAGCCAGAGCCCCCGAATCAGCAGCTCCTTTAACCCCATCCTGTCTGAGCAAAAAACAGACGCCCTCCAGCGACCTACATGCAGAGGCAGGGCCAAATCCAAAGCTGAGCCCCTGGGAGCCGTGAGAACAAAGAAGAGAAAGGGAAATCTCTCCCAGCAGCCTCAGAAGCAGCGGATTAAAGCTCCACAATCAACTTGATGTACCCTGCATCTGTGGAATACATGAATAGACAACGAATCATCCCAAATTGAGGAGGTGGACTTTGAGAGCAAGATTTATCATTTTTTCCCCTTTTCCTCTTTTTGTGAGTGTGTATGTGTATGCTTCTGTGTGAGATTTTGTCTGTATAGCTTTGCTTCCACCATTTGTCCAGGGATCTATCCGTCCGTTTTGTTTGTTTTTTAATTTTTTTCTTAATAATTAATTTTAATAACTTTATTTTATTTTACTTTATCTTCTTTCTTTCCTTCCTTCCTTCCTTCCTTCCCTCCTTTAGACAACGAATCATCCCAAATTGAAAAGGTGGTCTATGAGAGCAAGATTTATGACTTTTGCCCCTTTTCTTCTTCTTGTGAGGGTGTATGTGTATGTTTCTGTGTGAGATTTTGTCTGTATAGCTTTGCTTCCACCATTTGTCCTACGGTTCTATCCGTCTGTTTTTTTTTTTTTAATTTTTTTCTTAATAAATATGTTTTAATTTAATAACTTTATTATATTTTACTTTATCTTCTTTCTTTCTTTCATTTTTCCTTCCTTCCCTCCTTCCTTTCTTCCTTCCTCCCACTGTCCCTCCCTCCCTCGCTCCTCTTTCTTTCTTTCCTTCTTTCCTTCCTTTCTTCTTTCTTTCTTCCTTCCTTCCTTCCTTTCTTCCCTCCTTTCTTTCTTTTTTTCTTTCTTTCTACTTCTACTAATTCTTTCTCTCTACTTTTTCTCCCTTTTATTCTGAGCCGTGTGGATGAAAGGCTCTTGGTGCTGCAGCCAGGAGTCAGTGCTGTGCCTCTGAGGTGGGAGAGCCAACTTCAGGACACTGCTCCACAAGAGACCTCCCAGCTCCACGTAATATCAAACGGCGAAAATCTCCCAGGGATCTCCATCTCAACACCAGCACCCAGCTTCACTCAACGATCAGCAAGCTACAGTGCTGTACACCCTACGTGAAACAACTAACAAAACAGGAACACAAACCCACCCATTAGCAGAGAGGCTGCCTAAAATCATAATAAGGCCACAGACACCCCAAAACACACCACCAGACGTGGACCTGCCCACCAGAGAGACAAGATCCAGCCTCATCCACCAGAACACAGGCACTAGTCCCCTCGACCAGGAAGCCTACACAACCCATTGAAACAACCTTAGCCACAGGGGACAGACATCAAACACAATGGGAACTATGAACCTGCAGCCTGCAAAAAGAAGACCCCAAACACAGTAAGATAAGCAAAATGAGAAGACAGAAACACACACAGCAGTTGAAGGAGCAGATAAAAACACACCAGACCTAAGAAATGAAGAGGAAATAGGCAGTCCACCTGAAAAAGAATTCAGAATAATGATAGTAAAGATGATCCAAAATCTTGGAAATACAATAGACAAAATGAAAGAAACATTTAACAAGGACCTAGAAGAACTAATGATGAAACAAACAAGGATGAACAACACAATAAATGAAATAAAAAATACTCTAGATGGGATCAATAGCAGAATAACTGAGGCAGAAGAATGGATAAGTGACTTGGAAGATAAAATAGTGGAAATAACTACTGCAGAGCAGAATAAAGAAAGAAGAATGAAAAGAACTGAGGACAGTCTCAGAGACCTCTGGGACAATATTAAACGCACCAACGTTCGAATTATAGGGGTTCCAGAAGAAGAAGAGAAAAAGAAAGGGACTGAGAAAATATTTGAAGAGATTATAGTTGAAAACTTCCCTAGTATGGGAAAGGAAATAGTTAATAAAGTCCAGGAAGCACAGAGAGTCCCATACAGGATAAATCCAAGGAGAAATATGCCAAGACACATATTAATCAAACTGTCAAAAATTAAAAACAAAGAAAGCATATTAAAAGCAGCAAGGGAAAAACAACAAATAACACACAAGTGAATCCCCATAAGGTTAACAGCTCATCTCTCAGCAGAAACTCTGTAAGCCAGAAGGGAGTGGCAGGACATATTTAAAGTGATGAAGGAGAAAAACTAAAACCAAGATTATGCTACCCAGCAAGGATCCCATTCAGAGTTGATGGAGAAATTAAAACCTTTACAGACAAGCAAAAGCTGAGAGAGTTCAGCACAACCAAACGAGCTTTACAACACATGCTAAAGGAACTTCTCTAGGCAAGAAACAAAAGAGAAGGAAAAGATCTACAATAATGAACCCAAAACAATTTAGAAAATAGGAATAGGAACATACATATCGATAATAACCTTAAATGTAAATGGACTAAATGCTCCCACCAAAATATACAGATTGACTGAATGGATACAAAAACAAGACCCATATATATGCTGTCTACAAGAGACCCACTTCAGACCTAGAGACACATACAGACTGAAAGTAGGAGAATGGAAAAAGATATTCCATGCAAATGGAAACCAAAAGAAAGCTGGAGCAGCAACTCTCATATCAGACAAAATAGACTTTAAAATAAAGACCATTAGAAGAGACAAAGAAGGACACTACATAATGATCAAGGGATCAATCCAAGAAGAAGATATAGCAATTGTAAATATTTATGCACCCAATATAGGGGCACCTCAATACATAAGGCAAATACTAACAGCCATAAAAGGGAAAATCGACAGAAACACATTCATACTAGGGGACTTTAACACCCCAAGGTGTTAAACACCAAGGGACAGATCATCCAAAATGAAAATAAATAAGGAAACACAAGCTTTAAATGATACATTAAACAAGATGGACTTAATTGATATTTATAGGACACTCCATCCAAAAACAACAGAATACACATTTTTCTCAAGTGCTCATGGAACATTCTCCAGGTTAGATCATATCTTGGGTCACAAATCAAGCCTTGGTAAATTTAAGAAAATTGAAATTGTATCAATTATCTTTTCCCACCACAACGCCATGAGGCTAGATATCAATTACAGGAAAAGATCTGTAAAAAATACAAACACATGGAGGCTAAACAATAAACTACTTAATAACGAAGTGATCACTGAAGAAATCAAAGAGGATATAAAAACATACCTAGAAACAAACGACAATGGAGACACGATGACCCAAAACCGATGGGATGCAGCAAAAGCAGTTCTAAGAGGGAAGTTTATAGCAATACAAGCCCACCTTAAGAAACAGGAAACATCTCGAATAAACAACCTAACCTTGCACCTAAAGCAATTAGAGAAAGAAGAACAAAAAAAACCCCAAAGTGAGCAGAAGGAAATAAATCATAAAAATCAGATCAGAAATAATTGAAAAAGAAATGAAGGAAACAATAGCAAAGATCAATAAATCTAAAAGCTGGTTCTTTGAGAAGATAAACAAAATTGATAAACCATTAGCCAGACTCATCAATAAAAAAAGGGAGAAGACTCAAATCAATAGAATTAGATATGAAAAAGGAGAAGTAACAAATGACACTGCAGAAATACAAAAGATCATGAGAGATTACTACAAGCAACTCTATGCCAATAAAATGGAAAACCTGGAAGAAATGGACAAATTCTTAGAAATGCACAACCTGCCAAGACTGAATCAGGAAGAAATAGAAAACATGAACAGACCAATCACAAGCACTGAAATTGAAAGTGTCATTAAAAATCTTCCAACAAACAAAAGCCCAGGACCAGATGGCTTCACAGGTGAATTCTAGCAAACATTTAGAGAAGAGCTAACATCTATCATTCTCAAACTCTTCCAAAATATAGCAGAGGGAGGAACACTCCCAAATTCATTCTACGAGAACACCATCACCTTGATACCAAAACTAGACAAGGATGTCACAAAGAATGAAAACTACAGGCCAATATCACTGATGAACATAGATGTAAAAATCCTGAACAAAATACAAGCAAACAGAATCCAACAGCCCATTAAAAGGATCATACACCATGATCAAGTGGGGTTTATGCCAGGAATGCAAGGATTCTTCAATATATGCAAATCAATCAATGTGATAAACCATATTAACAAATTGAAGGAGAAAAACCATATGATCATCTCAATAGATGCAGAGAAAGCTTTCAACAAAATTCAACACCCATTTATGATAAAAACCCTGCAGAATGTAGGCATAGAGGGAACTTTCCTCAACATAATAAAGGCCATATATGACAAACCCACAGCGAACATCATCCTCAATGGTGAAAAACTGAAAGCATTTCCACTAAGATCAGGAACAAGACAAGGTTGCCCACTCTCACCACTCTTGATCAATATAGTTTTTGAAGTTTTAGCCACAGAAATCAGAGAAGAAAAGGAAATAAAAGGAATCCAAATCCTAAAAGAAGAAGTAAAGCTGTCACTGGTTCCAGATGACATGATCCTATACATAGAGAATCCTAAAGATGCTACCAGAAAACTACTAGAGCTAATCAATGAATTTGGTAAAGTAGCAGGATACAAAATTAATGCACAGAAATCTCTTGCATTCCTATACACTAATGATGAAAAATCTGAAACTGATATCAAGAAAACACTCCCATTTACCAATGCAAGAAAAAGAATAAAATATCTAGGAATAAACCTACCTAAGGAGACAAAAGACCTGTATGCAGAAAATTAGAAGACACTGATGAAAGAAATTAAAGATGATACAAATAGATGGAGAGATATACCATGTTCTAGGGTTGGAAGAATCAACATTGTAAAAATGACTTTACTACCCAAAGCAATCTACAGATTCAATGCAATCCCTATCAAACTACCACGGGCATTATTCACAGAACTAGAACAAAAAAATTTCACAATTTGTATGGAAACACAAAAGACCCCGAATAGCCAAAGCAATCTTGAGAACAAAAAACGGAGCTGGAGGAATGAGGCTCTCTGACTTCAGACTATACTACAAAGCCACAGTAATCAAGACAGTATGGTACTGGCACAGAAACAGAAATATCGATCAATGGAACAGGATAGAAAGCCCAGAGATAAACCCATGCACATATGGTCACCTTATCTTTGATAAAGGAGGCAAGAATATATAGTGGAGAAAAGACAGCCTCTTCAATAAGTGGTGCTGGGAAAACTGGACAGGTACATGTAAAAGTATGAGATTAGAATACACCCTAACACCATACACAAAAATAAGCTCAAAATGGATTAAAGACCTAAATGTAAGGCCAGACACTATCAAACTCTTAGAGGAAAACATAGGCAGAACACTCTATGACCTAAATCACAGCAAGATCCTTCTTGACCCACCTCCTAGAGAAATGGAAATAAAAACAAAAATAAACAAATGGGACCTAATGAAACTTCAAAGCTTTTGCACAACAAAGGAAACCATAAACAAGACCAAAAGACAACCCTCAGAATGGGAGAAAATATTTGCAAATGAAACAACTAACAAAGGATTAATGTCCAAAATTTACAAGGAGCTCATGTAGCTCAATAACAAAAAAACAAACAACCAAATCCAAAAATGGGCAGAAGAACTAAATAGACATTTTTCCAAAGAAGATATACAGACTGCCAACAAACACATGAAAGAATGCTCAACATCATTAATCATTAGAGAAATGCAAATCAAAACTACAATGAGATATCACCTCACACCAGTCAGAATGGCCATCATCAAAAAATCTAGAAACAATAAATGCTGGAGAGGGTGTGGAGAAAAGGGAACACTCTTGCACTGCTGGTGGGAATGTGAATCGGTACAGCCACTATGGAGAACAGTATGGAGGTTCCTTAAAAATCTACAAGTAGAGCTACCATATGACCCAGCAATCCCACTACTGGGCATATACCCTGAGAAAACCATAATTCAAAGAGTCATGTACCAAAATGTTCATTGCAGCTCTATTTACAATAGGCAGGATATGGAAGCAACCTAAGTGTCTATCATTGGATGAATGGATAAAGAAGATGTGGCACATATATATAATGGAATATTACTCAGCCATAAAAAGAAACGAAATTGAGCTATTTCTAGTGAGGTAGATAGACCTAGAGTCTGTCATACAGAGTGACGTAAGTCAGAAAGAGAAAGACAAATACCGTATGCTAACACATATATATGGAATTTAAGAAAAAAAAAGTCATGAAGAACCTAGGGGTAAGACAGGAATAAAGACACAGACCTACTGGAGAACGGACTTGAGGATATGGGGCGCGGGAAGGGTGAGCTGTGACAAAGCAAGAGAGAGGCATGGACATATATACACTACCAAACGTAAGGTAGATAGCTAGTGCGAAGCAGCCGCATAGCACAGGGATATCAGCTAGGTGCTTTGTAACCGCCTGGAGGGGTGGGATAGGGAGGGTGGTAGGGAGGGAGGGAGATGCAAGAGGGAAGAGATATGGGAACGTATGTATATGTATAACTAATTCACTTTGTTATAAAGCAAAAACTAACGCACCACTGTAAAGCAATTATACCCCAATAAAGATGTTAAAAAAAATTGTATTTTGTAGGTATATTCATACGGTGAATAGTACTTTTTATACAGAGCTATTCTTGTAAGCAATGCTTGTGTTAGCAAAAGATTGGAAACAACATAAATGGCAACCAATACTTGACTGATTAGATAAATTATTGTACATTCATAGAGTGGAATAATCTATAGTTATTTTAAAAAGCAACAGTCTTTCACATTCTGAGGCAAAACTGTATCCATGATTTATTCTATTCACCCTATTCCAATCTGACTTCTATTCCCATAGCTCTATTGAAACTGCTCCTGTCAAAGCCACCAAAGGTTTTCATGTTGCCAAAACGAATGGATCCTATTCTGTCTTTCTCTTACCCTACCTATAAATGGTTTCTCTCTCCATTAGGTACTATTGCTTTCTTGAACACTTTTCTCCTTGAGATTTTGTGATATATGCTGGGGTTTCTTTTTCCCACACCTTATCATTCCTCCTCTCTTTCTCCACTCAGCTTGTAAATGTTGAAGTAGCTTAGGGCTCAGTTCTTCTTCCTTTAATTTTCCCTACGGCACTCTCCCCAGGGATCAGAGTCATCAAACAAGATTAAAAGCTCAATTAGAACTTGTCACTCTCAAACACAGAATTCTCCTTTAATGTTTAATTACATTTATTATAAAATCCAAATACCTTACATGACCTATAAGATGCAAATGCTTTAGGGCCTGCCTATTCCTCCATCACTGTCATCTCTATTTCACCCCACCCCTATCCGCAATGATCCAGTAGCATTGCCTTTTGACATTTTATAGGACATATCATATACTTCTTAACATCTGGAATTTATACTTGTTATTACCTGTCCTGGGATCTCTTTCCATGGCTTCTCTGTAGCACTTTTTTTTTAATACAGCAGGTTCTTATTAGCTATATATTTTATACATATTAGTGTATACACGTCAATCCCAATCTCCCAATTCATCCCACCCCCACCCCCACCGCCCCACCGCTTCCCACCTTGGTGTCCATATGTTTGTTCTCTACATCTGTGTCTCTATTTCTGCCTTGCAAATTGGTTCATCTGTACCATTTTTCTAGGTTCCACATATATGCGTTAATATACGATATTTGTTTTTCTCTTTATGACTTACTTCACTCTGTATGACAGTCCCTAGGTCCATCCACATCTCTACAAATGACCCAGTTCCATACCTTTTTATGGCTGAGTGATATTCCATTGTATATATGTAGCACATCTTCTTTACCCATTTGTCTGTCGATGGGCATTTAGGTTGCTTCCATTACCTGGCTATTGTAAATAGTGCTGCAAAGAACATTGGGGTGCATGTGTCTTTTTGAATTATGGTTTTCTCTGAGTATATGTCCACCCTGTAGCACTTTTTTATACTTCAAAACTGAGCTTAAATATCATGTTGTGAGAAAAGACTTCCTCTCCACACCATCTAAAATATTGTTTTAGCCTCTGATGTGGGAGATGTATACATCATGGGAAGGAAAACATTGATGATCCATTGAGATACAGGAAGAAAGTATTAAGTTGTCCATTTATACTTGTTTTTGTTACATACTTTCAACTATCTGTGTATATGCTTTATAAAATTTATAATGATGAAATAATTATTATACACATATACATACATATATAAATTTAAACAAATATTCTTCTATAAAAGTGTACACAAAATTTTTAATTAATATGTGTACTTAATGATATATGCTTAAAGACCACTATTCTTGCATTACTCTGTTTATAGCCTTTGTGACTTGATTATGAGCTATAATTATTTTCTATGTATTTATCTATTTTTTGTTTCCCAAATAGATCATAATTGTCATATTCACTAGTGTATCTCAATACCTAGTATTATTTGAGTGATTAAATGAATGAATGAACTACAATATATGTAACTTAATTTACTGGTATAATTTAGTATGTATAACATCAAATATAATAAAATATTATGTAATTTTATACATACTTTTTATATTAGGAAAAAACTTTAAAATTATTATGAGTTTTAATGCAAAATTTACAATGCCTCTTAGATAAAAGAATAAAACTAATCTTTTACTCAGAAACCTAACAGAAACTCTGAATAGGTGGAGAGTGATACTGTTTTCCTAGCTCATACACCTTAAAAATGCTAGTGTCTTTTGCTTATGAAAATGTAAATTTTGAGCAATTCCCATTAGAATCCTAATTTCCCCAAAAACTGGACTAAATAATTCCAAATATTATTGGAATGATAATATTTAAAATTGCTAAATAGTTTTAGAAAGTAAAAAATAAGTAGTAGAAAGTGCTTTTATAATGGATATTAATACTACAATCAGGAAAAAGAGAAAGTTCCTGAAAGGACTCAACATCACCCCTGGCACAGACTCCTAAAGCCCTTGAAATTTCCTGAGCATAAGAGCAATAGGGAAGAGGTGGCCAAGATGGCAGAATAGGAAGACCCTGAGCTCACCTCCTCTCACAGGCACACCAAAATTACAATTATTTGCAGAGCAACTATTGATGCGACAGACTGGAAGAGTAACAGAAAAGATCTTCCTACGACTATAGATAAAAGGAACAACCGCAATGAGATGGGTAGGAGGGGTAGAGACACAGTATAGCCAAGACCCACACCCTTCAGTTTGGTCAATCTACAAATGGAAGGATAATTACAATTGCAGAGGTTATATAACCAGTATAATATATTAGGTAAATGACTAGATAAGAGAAAGCTCAATTCAGGTTCATACTTAGTTCATTAAAAGTTCCAGTATATCTGCCCATTTAGATTAGTCCCAAATGAAAAGAAATCATTTAATAGTACCATGGAATGGAAACTGACTATTGCACATACTACTGCATGCTAAATATAAGCATACATTTCTCCATCACTGTGATTTAAAAATGGTAACAGTTTGGTTTTCAAAGGTTTTCAAATTTAATAAAGATCAAGAAATAAATATTAATATCTTCTAAAAATTTTTGAACAAATGAGTTTCAACTGGTAAAGATTCAGGATACAGAAGGATAGTATCAAAATTTCTGGACAGTTGTAGGTACAAATATTTCAACAGCATATTTATTATTATATTTTCATATGTGAAAATGGAAATAAACTATTGCTTTTAGAAAACAAACTACAGAAAGTAAAACTTAACAAAATCCTCTTTGCTGATGGGAATATATTGAAGATGGTCAATTTCTTGTCAGTGAAATAAGAGAGCTTGCAATCCAACCCAAGCAAAGTCAAGGAGAAATATGATATATATCACAAGATGATTTAGGATAAATTTCTCTGACAAATAAATAATTTACTCATAATGGGAAAGAAAGTGTTGAGTTTTTAAACATCTTACTCATTTTTCCTAATATTAGCCTATGATTAATACATATTAAACTGTACTGAAGATTTCAAGGCAGAGACAAGAGAGGTGTTACATACACAGCCCACAGAAAGGCTAAATTTTTGAAAAATCTTATCTAACAAAGATCAAATTTCTCCAAAGTCCCTCCTGACCATTCTGTAATCATGGTGTGTGTGTGTGTGTGTGTTTCCCAAATATATCTAAATATATATAATTTTTAAAACTCATATTTCTCTCCAACCCTTAACAAGTTTTCTTATGTATCATCCAGTCTCAATGGTTTGTCTCAGTCTCTCTCATTGATTCTGCTCCCCCCAACCCCATTAACTTCTAATTTTATGCAGAGTAATTTACTCCACTTTAACCTCTAATTCCAAGCTTACACATACAAATCATAAAATTGGTCAGACTAAACAGGGCTTCAAATTGTTAGGACACATCCTCTTAAGAGTATGGAGTGGTGTTCTAAAATATGCACTTGTTCTCTCTTCTCTCTCTCTTTCTCTCTTTCCCTTGAGCCAGTTTCCTGGAAATGCAACTTGTGGAGTCACACAGGGCTCTGTGCACGGCAGGGTCCCATACTTGGTTAAGGCTCTCCTGTCATCTTTTTGAAATTTTTAATAACTTTTGAACAAGGGGTCCTGCATTTTTTTTTTTTTTTTTTGCACTGGGCTCTTCAAATTGTGTAGTCTGTTTTGATCTCTCTGATGTTTCTCTCTGTCTCTGCCTCTGTCTCTCTATCTCTCTGTCTCTCTATCTCTCACACACACACACTCAAGATTAAAAACTCATAGGTGTAAGCCTGTAAAACTGAAACAACAGTGTTACATAAAGAGAAATGGACACATTATAAAGAATAGTTTTTTATGGGGAGGTAATGAAATGTATATTCATATTTAATCATGTTGTTTCATATCCCGGAAAAGCTTGGTATTTGAAATATGAGGTTTTAAAAAGAACAACAGAACCAGAAATGTTTAGCAAAACCAGAAATATTAACATGTCAATTTTATACATATAACAGTGCCAAACTATATCAATCCTTAAGATTTTTGTGAGAAATTCCAAGAGGTATTAATTAATAAATGTTTAGAGAGTTTGAGTTCCTTTACTAAATGACAGATTAGTAATAATTTTATGTCAGGAATCCAGAAATGATTTCTTCTTCCTCCATCACTTGTAATTCCATATGATCAAGTCTCATGTGAACTAACTGTGTGGAATTGAAAATAACACTACAAAGTGTACAAACCTTAGAGAGACTGAGTCATCTTTTATTGTGCTTGATTATCAGCTAGTCTTTCATTTTCATATTGTTGCTAAGTGCTTTTCCATCTAATTGCACAGGGACTGATTTGTTTAGCAACCTCTGTTTAGAATCAGGCTTTGTTCTTTCCACTGTGGACACCAGTCTGGCATTGTTTTCCTGCTCCCATTGTTTCATAGAGCACATTTCAACACAAGCATTTTGTGATTCAATTATCCTCCCCTCATCCCTCCTATATATAAGTGATATTAACCTTTGGCTCTAAATATATGCTTCTAAGAGCTGCTTTGGAATATTCATTGAAAAAGACAGGAAAAAAACCCCAAACATCTATGTTGCTACACCTTAACATAAAATAGTCATACTCAATTAAATGACAACAGTAATCAAAATGGAAATAGAGAATATATGCATTTTAGAAGCACCAGGATAACTCTAGTTGACATCTCATCATATTTCATAAATTCATATCACAATTTTTTCAAAGTAATTGTGAAAAATTATTCACACAATATAGTTACATGCATTTAAGCTGTGAATTATCTCATCCCAAGAAATGTAAAACACAGGATCTAACTAAGTAGAGTGACAATTATGTCATTTTAAGAATAATATACAATGTAGGATTAAAAAAAAGCTTTTAATCATATTTCCTTAAGGTTTTTATTCCTTTTAGAAACTTTTATGTACTAAGGCTCTCATAGCATGAAAACCAAAAAGAGAAACTAAATCTACTGAAAAAATTTAAAGAAAATTAAAAAAAAAAATTTGGATGGATAGATCTAATCCATAGCCTAAATATATTTATTCATGAATAAGATAAAAAATGGTAAAGGGAAAATAAAATATTTGTTCCACTTCTTAATGTTAAGTTATACAAGTGCCACTTGAAATTCTCATCTTGAAAAATATTATAATAATTTTTAAACAAGAACATTTTGGAGAAGTACCCAGGTGAAATAGGAAAAAAGTCTAATAGGCTAGAACAAATCAACTTTTTAATGTATGGTATTCTACCTGGGTACCTGCTACAAACTGGGCAGCCCACTTTTCCCTTAGGGCTTTTGTTGACTAAAAAAAAAAAAAAAAACATGGGGTATGGATCCTGGAATTTATGGCTATCTCAGTGGAGACAATTACTAGAGCTCAGGGCTGTCAGAACAGTAAGAATTTGAGGGATTGAGAACTCTAGAGTAAAAGAGAACTTTAGAGGAGTGGGCATGGCATTCTGCCAAAAATTTCTCCTTGAGGCATTAGTTGAGTGATAAAATTCAAAGAACAAAATTCTAAGAAAACAAGCAGAGAACAGCTGCTGAGACATTAAAATTTTAAGCAGATATTCCATCAGTTTTGAGGTGCTGGGGAGATGAAAACTGGAGTTTAGGACCACTACAGAAGAGGGCCTTTAAAAAAAAACCACAGACTTTCAGCTGAGACTCTTAAAGGGGCAACATCTATGGAGCAGAAGCAAACCAGAAGTAAATCATTCTCCACAGAAACAAGGTGATGTGCACATAGTTTACTGGCCTACAAGAGGAAAGACAACATCACTCAGAGCCCCAACACTTTTCTATTCACAAGTTCTGGGATTCAGCCAAAAATTACCAGACCTATTGGAAAACAGGACCAAATGACTGAGAAACTGAGGGGTAAAAAAGCAAAAGTTGACCAACAGAAGTTCCAGATTGTTGAGTTACTGGGAATAAATTTTAAAATAACTATGTTTAATATGTTCCAAATATAAATACAAAGATGAAATATTTTCACCAGAATATTGGAATTTAATTTTAAAATCAAGTAGAAATCAGGTACATTACAAAAAACTGAAATTAAGACATAGACAGATTTAACACAGTAGGAGAGAGAAAAGATATACCTATAGAACTGTATAAAAATACATGTAGAAAGTATATAGTTGAAGCAAGAAGAAGAGATGGAGAAGAAAATAAGAGATACATGGAACATGATGAAAAAGTCTCACATATCTGTAACTGAATTCCAAAAAGAAGAGAGAAAGAGAAATATAAGAAGTATGAGAAGAAATACTGGCTGAGAATTTCTCAAAACTGATGAAAAACATCAAGCTATTGGAGGCATTCAGGAAGCTCTAGGAATCACACGTGGCTACATACAATATAACACCTAGGTCCATCATATAAAACTGCTAAAAACTAAAACAAAAAGAAAATCTTTAAAACATGCAAATAAAAAAGGCACATTGGTTTCAGAAGAGAATAGTAAGACTGAAAGATGACTTCTGAAACAAAATAATGGGAGACAGAGGCATTTACAGTGCTGAAAGAAAATAACTGAATCTATACTTAGGACAAAATATTCTTCAAAAATGAAAGATAAATAAAGGTTTTTCTGAAAAACAAAAACTTAGAGAAGTTGAGGCCATAGCACTTGTCCTAAAAGAAATACCAACCTTAATTCTTCAGACGGAAAGAAAATAATCCTTGATTAAATTATAATCACGATACAGTACAGGAGGAATAAAAAGCACTGGAAAGGGGAAATATTAGATTATATCAAAAGCAAATATTGAATGCTAATACAATAATAGTAATATATATGTAGTTCAAAATATATGTAGAATTAAAACTCATGATATTAATAATATAAAAGGTGGGAGGGGAATTTTGAAAGTATTTTCATTGATCAGAAAATGTAAAATTAATAAAGACATATTCTAATCAGTGAAGGACACATATTGCAATATATAGAGTAAGCATTTAAGGCATTAAAAGAATAAGAAATAGCATATTGCTTAAAAAACTAAACAATGAAAAATGGAATAAAGAGCAGATGGGGCACAGAAAATAAATGTTAAGATTATATAAACCCAAATATGTAAGTAACTATTATATAGTAAATACTCTAATTGACAGACAAAGAGAGATTATTAGACTGGATAAATATACAACTATTTCTGCTTAAAGGAATATAATATATATAAATATATTAAAATATATACTATTTAAATATAAGAAGAGGTACAGAAAAAATGAAAACACAGGATATTAAACGATGTCCGAAAATAGCTATAATCAGACAGGGCAGACTATAAGAAAAACTATCACAAATATAAAAAGGAGAACTTCATAATAATGAAGAGACCATTAACATCACTACATTTTTATGCACCTGAAATAATATCCTCAAAATACAAAACAAGGGCTTCCCTGGTGGCGCACTGGTTGAGAGTCTGCCTGCCAATGCAGGGGACATGGGTTCGTGCCCCGGTCTGGGAAGATCCCACATGCCGTGGAGCGGCTTGGCCTGTGAGCCATGGCCGCTGGGCCTGCACGTCCAGAGCCTGTGCTCCGCAATGGGAGAGGCCACAACAGTGAGAGGCCCGCGTACCACAAAAAAAAAAAAAAAAAAAAACAGAAAAACAAAATCTAAATTTCTGAAATAAAGGTGAAATTCACACATCCATATAAATAACACAAATCTTTAATATATTTCTTTCAACTTACATAAGCAGAAAAAACCAAACACACAAAAAAACTAGACCTGATATCTATAGAAAACCATACCTAGCAACTGCAGATGACCATTCTTTTCAAGTGCATACGTAACATTTACCAAAACTGATCATATGTTAGGCCATAAAGCAGTGCTCAGTAAAGTTAAAAGGATTGACAGTATAATAGGATATTCTTTGACCATGGTGGAATTAATCAAGAAATCAGCATTAAAAGTAACTAAGAAACTTGAATATTTGACAACTGAAACATAGAGTTTCACATAATCAGTGGAACAAAGGAGAAATCACAATAGCAATTAGAAGTATTTTCAACTGAATAATACTGAATATCTGACATATAAAACTTGTGAGATGCAGTCAAACCTATACCTAGAAAGTACAAAATTGTGCCCTAAATACATATATTGAAAGAAAACCTGAAAATATATGATTTTAGCATAAATCTTAAGAAGAAACAAAAAGAAGAGCAAATTAAGCTCCAAAAATGTAGAAAAAGGAAAATAAAGAAACAGAGAAATTCAGAAAAATCAAAACAGCCAAAATAATAATAATATTGGAAAAGCCCTTGCAAGACACGCACAAAGAAAGAAAGACAGAGAGACAGGGAAAGAAAGGAGGAGTAGGAGGAAAGGAGGAACTTTGCTTAGGTAGTTTCTTCAAAGGTATGTGCTGAACAGTATCCAGCTGCATGTGCCAGTAGGATTCTCCTCATCACTCCAGAATTCTCTCTTTGTGTAGCTCTCTCCTATCTGGTAATATTTTCTGAAAATTCTACCTGCTTTAGTCTCCATGGACTCTCAGTTCATTTTCTCAATTCCAGAAATCCTTGTCTGGAAACTCTTTCAAGGAGAAATCATAGGGTCTCACTTCATTAATTCCCTGTCTCCCTAAAATCATTGCCTTTCATTGTCTAATGTACAGTATCATAAATACTATTATTTCTCTTATAATTTTCCTTTTCTTGGTTGTTTGGGGGAGGGGGCGTAAATCCACTCCCTGTAATTCCATTTGGCTGTAAGTAAAAGTATTAAAAATTATTTTAAAGCAACTGTAGTTATTTTAAAAGGAAAAATATCAAAATACATTAACTTCTAGTACCTAACATAATCAAAATGATGTTTAACATTCAGTGGGAAAAAATGTCTTTCAAGATACATAGAAAAAAATTAATCCACTGCTACCTTATGGAGAAATTATGCTTTCTATCAAGGCAACTGTGGAAACCATTTGTGTGTCTACTCAAGATTTTCACAGTTATGTAATATCTTATTTATACAATGCACAGTTATGTAATATCTGGCTAATCCCCTGATCCTTTTGAAGGTATATCTGTGTAATTAGCGACTGAGCCTGGAAGGTACTCTTGTGTGATGAGCCACCCACCAGGCACAAGAAATGATATGCTTTCCTGTGGACATACAGGTGACAATGCCCATTATAGATATGTCAGAATCTGTAAAAGAAAATGCCCACTCTTCACTGATCCGTATCATAGGAAAGTCCAAACATATTTGCTTGGAATAACTCCTATTTGCTGATCTGATACGTGGTAGTTACGGGACCATTATCTTCCTTTTGATAGACTCATATTTGATTATAGTGATTCTATTTGTTAAAGTTTGGATTCTTGAGACTTCTCCAAAAATAGGATCACTATTTTTCCTTTTAGGCTATCCTTAGTTTACAGGATTGTATAGTTATGAGAAAGATATTCAAAATTAAATTGTTTCCTACTCTGTGATAGAACATCAATTTATCCAGCTGCCTTCCTCTAAAAAATGGTGATGGCCCTATCCTTCTCAAACTCTTCCAAAATATAGCAGATGGAGGAACACTCCTAAACTCATTCTATGAGGGCACCATCACCCTGATACCAAAACCAGACAAAGATGTCACAAAGAAAGAAAACTACTGGCCAATATCACTGATGAACATAGATGCAAAAATCCTCAACAAAATACAAGCAAACAGAATCCAACAGCACATTAAACGGAGCATACACCATGACCAAGTGCTGTTTATCACAGGAATGCAAGGATTCTTCAATATACACAAATCAATCAATGTGATATACCATATTAACAAATTGAAGGAGAAAAACAATATTATCATCTCAATAGAAGCAGAGAGAGCTTTTCACAAAATTCAACAACGATTTATGATAAAAACCCTGCAGAAGGTAGGCATAGAGGGAACTTTCCTCAACATAATAAAGATCATATATAATAAACCCACAGCCAACATCGTCCTCAATGGTGAAAAACTGAAACCATTTCCACTAAGATCAGGAAAAAGACAAGGTTGCCCACCCTCACCACTATTATTCAACATAGTTTTGGAAGTTCTAGCCACAGAAATCAGAGAAGAAAAAGAAATCAAAGGAATCCAAATCCGAAATGAAGAAGTAAAGCTGCCACTGTTTGCAGATGACATGATACTCTACATAGAGAATCCTAAAGATGCTATCAGAAAACTACTAGAGCTAATCAATGAATTTGGTAAAGTAGCAGGATACAAAATTAATGCACAGAAATCTCTGGCATTCCTATACACTAATGATGAAAAATCTGAAAGTGAAATTAAGAAAACACTTCCATTTACCATTGCAACAAAAAGAATAAAATATCTAGGAATAAACCTACCTAAGGAGACAAAAGACCTGTATGCAGAAAATTATAAGACATTGATGAAAGAAATTAAAGATTATACAAATAGATGGAGAGATATACCATGTTCTTGGATTGGAAGAATCAACATTGTGAAAATGACTCTACTACCCAAAGCAATCTACAGATTCAATGCAATCCCTATCAAACTATCACTGGCATTTTTCACAGAACTAGAACAAAAAATTTCACAATTTGTATGGAAACACAAAAGACCCCAAATACTCAAAGCAATCTTGAGAACGAAAAATGAAGCTGGAGGAATGAGGCTCTCTGACTTCAGACTATACTACAAAGCCACAGTAATCAAGACAGTATAGTACTGGCACAAAAACAGAAACATAGATAAATGGAACAGGATAGAAAGCCCAGAGATAAACCCACACACATATGGTCAGCTTATCTTTGATAAAGGAGGCAAGAATATATAGTGGAGAAAAGACAGCCTCTTCAACAACTGGTGCTGGGCAAACTGGACAGGTACATGTAAAAGTATGAAATTAGAACACACCCTAACACCGTACACAAAAATAAACTCAAAATGGATTAAAGACCTAAATGTAAGTCCAGACACTATAAAACTCTTAGAGGAAAACATAGGCAGAACACTCTATGACCTAACTCACAACAAGATCCTTTTTGACCCACCTCCTAGATAAATGGAAATAAAAACAAAAATAAACAAATGGGACCTAATGAAACTTCAAAGCTTTTGCACAGCAAAGGAAACCATAAACAAGACCAAAGACAACCCTCAGAATGGGAGAAAATATTTTCAAATGAAGCAACTGACAAAGGATTAATCTCCAAGATTTACAAGCAGCTCATGCAGCTCAATATCGAAAAAACAAACGACCCAATCCAAAAATGGGCAGAAGACCTAAATAGACATTTCTCCAAAGAAGATATACAGACTGCCAACAAACACATGAAAGAATGCTCAACATCATTAATCATTAGAGAAACGCAAATCAAAACTACAGTGATATATCATCTCACACTGGTCAGAATGGCCATCATCAAAAAATCTACAAACAATAAATGCTGGAGAGGGTGTGGAGAAAAGCGAACCCTCTTGCACTGTTGGTGGGAATGTGAATTGGTTAAGCCACTATGGAGAACAGTATGGAGGTTCCCTAAAAAACTAAAAATAGAACTACCATATGACCCAGCAATCCCACTACTGGGCATATACCCTGAGAAAACCGTAATTCAAAAAGAGTCATGTACCAAAATGTTCATTGCAGCTCTATTTACAATAGCCAGGACATGGAAGCAACCTAAGTGTCTATCATTGGATGAATGGATAAAGAAGATGTGGCACATATATGCAATGGAATATTACTTAGCCATAAAAAGAAATGAAATTGAGATATCTGTAGTGAGGTGGATGGACCTAGAGTCTGTCATACAGAGTGAAGTAAGTCAGAAAGAGAAAAACAAATACCGTATGTTAACACATATATATGGAATCTAAAAAAAAAAAACAAAAAAAAGGTCACGAAGAATCTACTGCTAAGATGGGAATAAAGACACAGACCTACCTGAGAATGGACTTGAGGATATGGGGAGGGGCATGGGTAAGCTGTGACAAAGTGAGAGAGTGGCATGGACATATATACACTACCAAATGTAAAATAGATAGGTGGTGGGAAGCAGCTGCATAGCACAGGGAGATTAGCTCAGTGGTTTGTGACCACCTAGCGGCGTGGGATAGGGAGGGTGGGAGGGAGGGAGATGTTATGGGAACATATGTATATGTATAACTGATTCACTTTGTTATAAAGCAGAAACTAACATACCATTGTAAAGCAATTATACTCCAATAAAGATGTTAAAAATAAAAGTAAAAATTAAAAAAAATGGTGATGGCAATGCAGACCAGTTTTACCAGAGTTGAGATAACTAAGAAGAGAAAATATAAAGAAACTAGATTCATAAGTAAAACATCAAAATTAAGAGGCAGATATGATAAATTGACATTCATGAAAAATAAAACAATTAATGGATACTCCAAATTCCTTTTGAGTTTTTTTGGTTAAAAATCAATATAAATTTTATTATTTCACCTATCTTTCCTTCTATAGAACTATTTTAACAAATATAATTTATTCTTTATTTAATGATTAGATTAGATTAGCTTCTCCAAAAAGCAGCCCTGAGACAAGGATTTCAGTGTGAGTACTTCATCTGAGAGATGATTCCAAGAATTACTGGTGGGAGAATGGAAAATAGAGACAGAAAAAGAAAGTCAGTTTAGGGTGTGTAATTGAGCAGATGTGTACTGTAAGCAACTGAGGTTTGATTCTTCTGGAGACTTTTAAAAATTGGTAATAGGACTTAAAGTTCTAAGAGTATTTAAGAATCCTGAGGGACCATTGTAACATTTGCTACAATGATTGAGGATATTTTAATATTATGCAGTTTCTTTGTACTTAATAATAGCAATTATTCAATAAATCAGTTGATTTAGAAACTTCAGAAAGGTTAATTTTCTACTGAACACAGACCATACTTTGAAAGTTCCTGTATTTTTAGGAATGTATGTGTTAGTGAATGGGAGTTGCATGAATGCATTTCGTATTGTTTTGTTTTCCGATAAAGAGTGTGTCATAGAAAAAGAAAGTGGCAAAAACTGTTATTTCAGCGTTCTGATCATTCAACTTTTAAGAGTACTTTGACTCTATTATACTTGCTATCCTAAACTTTTATCCAAAAACTGCCAAGTGAAAACTGCTTTTTCATTTCCAATAATTTGCGAATGACCGTTGTCCCTTATATAATGTTCCACGAGAAAATATTTTAGCATATGGCCAGGAAAGTAACATATCCCTTTGGTAATTAATACATGTATTCCTTTCCATTATCTTGCTTTAATTTGTGTCCTGACTTCCAGAATGCTCAGAGTTGAATTTTATTTTTCGATAATAGCAACTATGTTAATCCTAGTGGTTGCAAGTTTATTTCCTCCTTTCCTTCCTATTGCCTCAATTATTTTAAAAGAAACTTAAAATGCTATAAATACTTTAACACAGAGATATTCCAATGTTTAGGTAGAGCATTTTGTAACTTATGCTAGAGAAAAATGTTTCTAAGCCAAATACTCTTCTCTGTAACAGGAAAAAAGACATTTCCTACAAGTGAGCTCTTCTCAGTCTTCTATACCTGAGAGTACTGCCATAATGGGTCTTTGGCAACCTTCCATTCAGCCTAGGACTAGAGGTTAAAGATAGAGATGGTAAGCTCACAGGAGCAGATGCCAGCAGTGGATGAACACCCTTTGCAGACTTATTCTTTATGTAACTTACAGAAGATTTACCCTATGACCTGATAATCTACATTTTTTTTCAACGAGTACATAGTTGGGAGAAAATACTAGCAATACTTTCTCACAGCAATCTTAGAGGAATTTTTTTTCCTGATTCTTGGTGGCTACCACGTTGGTGAAATGAGTAGTTGTGTACCTTTTTCACAAGCCATTATGGCAATATTACTCAAAGCCAGGACACAGACACAAGAGAAGCCTTCCAAGCCACTCACTAAGCAATGGGTGAAGTCAAGATTCGAGGCTAGGATTAGTGATTTCCAACTGAGAGACAAAAATAGGATACAAGAGAATGAAAACACTGCATACCTCAGATTGGTCAGGGACACTGGCTGCTTGATGCAGGTGGTCAAGACAAAGAGAGAAACATAGGGAGACCCTCCACCATAGCCCTCCTAGTGCCCTTAATTACAGTTAGCTTCATATAAGAGTTTTTCACGTATGAGTTGTCTCCTCTCTCACTAGACTGTGAACCCCTCCTGGGCAGGTGCCACATCTTACTCATCTGAGTAACACCCATTATACATTTTGTCTTAAATATAGTAACTAGGTCCCCTGAGTGCTTAACTCAATTGTGATAAAGCAAAGATCAGGAAAATCAGCCTTCACAGATGTAAGAGAAATACTGCCATTCAAATCACAGCTGTTTACATGACTTCAATAAAACATGCTTACTTCTTCTAAAAGAAATGATAAGAAATGACTGTTAAGCTGTTACTGTAATTATTTCACCAGGAAATTGATAACCCAAAAGAGCCTGTTTGTAACTGCTGAGGAATTCTGTGTATCAAATTAAGTTGTTTTTTAATGAGGTCATTACTGGAGGCATATATATGACTGTCAGCTTTAAAAAAGAATACTGGAAGAACTTAGACTACATATTCACCATCTTTTCCCACCCAAACGTTTAAGAGTCACAAATACTCTGATCTGTACTATCTCTATCATACCTAATATTTCTCTTTGATAGTAGAGCCTTCACTACATAAGCCTGAAGTGAAAACATTATAGATCATCTACCACCAAGAACTCTATCAGGTGTTTCCAAATGTTTTGAAGAATTAATTATGAAATAATAGGGAATTTAAAGAATTACATAATGAATAGTATAGGCTAAAATACAATGAATTACTTCATATTGTTGATAATTTCATCATATTCCTTGCTAAATAAGAAGCAGGGGTTTTGTCTGAATGGCTGTATGTCACAATAAATATCACATCCCTGGTACATGTTTCTTCAGTTGTAGAATAAGTGAGGTAGACAGGAATGACATTTTTAAATGCTTTTAAGACTGATATTCCAAACTTTAAATTTATCACACTGACATGAAGAGTTAAATTTCAGTGTAATGGTACATACTTGTTTTTGAAGATGTTGAAATGACTTGGCTCTGAAGAAAAACAAAAACAAAAAAGGTAACAAGCTTAGAAAACATACAAACTTTATACTAGGGAAAAGGATCTAAAATTATTTTTTAAATGTGCAGAAGTATATTTTCACTCGATGAATTTGATTTTCCAGTTTTACAATCAGTCAATAATCTGATGTTTAAGATTCAGCTTATTGACGAAAAGATATTTAAAGCTGAAATAAACTTAAGAATGATATTTAAAATAGTAACATAAATACAAGAAGGTCCCTCTTCATGTCCTAGCTTAATCCCACCAGTGTTCTAAACCCCACCTTCCACTCTGACTTCAAGGCATTGGTCTATGAGTCATTCCTTTTCTCTATTTTCAATCTCTTCCTTTCTACTGAATTATTTCCCTCTTGCCTATCATTGTGACCAAGCCTCTCCTATTTTAGAACCCCTTCCATAAATCCTACAAAAATGAACTTGTACCATGCCCTCATAAAAAAATGAACTTGCACCTTACCATCTGATGGAGAAAATAAACATTAAACAAATAATTACACAAATCAGTATATAATTAAAATATACTGTATATATATTTTATGTAATCTACCCAATTGCCAAATCCATGGAATTATTTTCAGGATAGTTCTACTTTATCAGTAGCACTAGTATAGTCAACCACCTCCTTCTTTTAACCACCCCCCCCCCTTTCTTACTTTCTGTGATAATTCTTAATACCTCTTTGGCCTACTTCTCCACTGTCTTTGTAATTACGCTTTATCAGCCTTTGTTTATATCTTCAATGCAGGTGATTTTCCCATGGCTGTGCTTTTTAATTCTCTATATCACTTTTCAGTCCTTGTTATCTTAAAAATTTCTCATTTTAAGGCTACATATACCTTTCCAAATGATAAATCCATTGGTCACCTTTCCGAGTATATCCTAATTGACTTATGCATCACTAACTTTATTGATTACTTCTCCCATGCACTGCCCTTTTTCCATGTCTCTTCTCTCCTTTTCAGTGACATTCATGTCTAACAGTTCTCCCTCTCTTTCTGATCATTACTACTCAATTTCTGTTTTTTCATCTTGTTGCTACATTTCCATTATTTTCTTAATTTCCCAAGAAGACTGATATTTTCAGTCTTCCTTTAATCTTATTTTATTCATTATCTCTAGACAATTCCTTTCTTTCCTATAGCTTTAGCCTTACTCTGACAAATTCCAAACCTTTATAGATGACCCAGGCCATCACTGGAACTACAGAGAGATATTTCCACCTGTGAACTAGACATTATGTCACATCTCGAACTTAATCATACCAGGATAGAATTCATCATGCTATGGTTTATGGGGATGTTATTTTATAATAATTATTTCACTGTGCAGGGATCATTGGTTTGCCTGACTCTCCAAATATAGACTATGAGCTCTTTAAAGGAAAGGGGACTTGTATCTCCATCTCTTTAAAGTCTAACATATCACCAGGCTCTTAGTAAATGCTCAGTAACAATAATGTAATGAATAATATAAGCCCATTAAGGGCTCAGCTTTACTTCTGGCATGTTAAGCCATATTTTACTGGAAGTACATTTGAAGAGTGAAGTAAAAATTTAAATAGATCTACAGAGACAGAAATTATAGAGCTTCCTTTATAATTCTTCTATTATTGTCAAGTTGACCCAAAGTGGTTCAAGTATTTTAAAATTACTAGTTTCTAGTATAAAACAAGTACTCCACTTTCTTAGCTTTTAATTAAATGGAGCAACATCCATAACAGAGTATGACTCTCCTTTCTAGTTAAATTTTGCTTTTCTGCAAAAAATGCAAAATAAGGGGTATTATTTTCCCCTTGCTCTTCAGCATATGAGAAATGGTTATCCAGCCCTCCCATTTCGTGACAATATCCCAAGAATTTCTACATTCAGATAGGGTGACGCTCCAAAAAATGTAAGTCCTGTTTGTTTTTGTTTTGTTTTGTTTTGTTTTTTGCGGTACACAGGCCTCTCACTGTTGTGGCCTCTCCCGTTGCGGAGCACAGGCTCCAGATGCGCAGGCCCAGCGGCCATGGCTCACGGGCCCAGCCACTCAGCGGCATGTGGGATCTTCCCGGACCAGGGCACGAACCCATGTCCCCTGCATCAGCAGGTGGACTCTCAACCACTGCGCCACCAGGGAAGCCCTGTAAGTCCTGTTTGAATTTTAGATGAAAAAAGGAAAGTATCAAGGCCTTTTCCTCAAAAGAAATAAAAAAGAATTGTGGAGTCTTTGGAAAAAGATAAGAATAAGACAAGTGAGATCAAGCTGTGAATCTTAAAACTGCAATAGCAACTGATTAAGATTGGCTTTGATGGCTCTCTCTCTCTCTCTCTCTCAGCAGTTCAATGTAGAGATTATCAATATAGATTGTATTTAATTTTATAAAAATACCTCAATATGTTCTGAAAATTTTATAGTTTCATTCTTTTATAAACAATGAAGAAAACATCTGCTCTCAAAGTACTTAGCAAGAACTTATTAAGCAGCTTGGGATTCAAGCATAGGAAGTGTTTATGCTTTATGGATGAAAAAGGAAATAAAACAGTGGTGAGAAAGAATGTAAAACTTAAGACTAAAGAACAAAGAGAACAGAAGAAGTTACAAGATAAAAAAGAAAAAAAATGTATAAAATAAAATCTGAGAATGATTTAGAAAACAAAGCAGTTAATTTCTTTTACCTTGCTTTCCTTGCTAACAGAATGTAATTCTATTACACCCTGGCAACATCAATGCTACTTTCATTTGACATAAAATCTATACCCATTGGAACTTTGGGTTTGGGTAAGCAACAGACGCAAGTTTCTGTGGACAGTATCTTAAAATATGTGGAGGAAATGATGACTCTCACACAAAGGACTTGCTAGATTATTTCAATAGGCATCAATCTCACAGGCAATTTTCAATGTGGTATTTTAGGTGATTGAAATATTTATGTGTCCTGTTACAAATCGTTTCTCAACTGGGAACATAATACTTTCTGATAAACTATTGTTCTATTTTTTTTCAGTCTATGTTATATTCAAAGAGCCATTGCTGAAAATTAAGATTTTTTTTCAATATGAATCAGAGTATAGAGAAGCAAAATTAGCTTAGGATAAAATGCCTTGAAAAGACATATTTTCTCAAGCCGTTCAAAATTCTAAGATGCAAACAACAGATAGACAACAATACTTTGCACTTATACACTACTCTTTACCAAAGGCTATCAAGGCATTTCTAAAACACAATAATTAACCCATATGTATAGATGTGGAAAAAAATAGACACACAAATTATAAAGCAGTCAAAAGGTTGAAACTATCAGTAAATCCTCCAAAAAAATCATTACCAGTCCTTACAACAATCAAAATTCTCAACTTCCTCAGTTGTAGTAAAACCTTCACTCTCTAGACTGCCAGAAGAAATTTTCAAAGCTCTACTACTTCCATTCCACATATTCTTACATTTTGACTGCTTCAGGAAGCTCACAGTATAATTAAGGAGGGACAATTGCCTGAGCATACCAGCAATGAAAAGAATAAGGAAAAGAAAGAAGTATTTAGGTATGAATACAGAAAGCTATAATAGGGTAGAAGAGAAAAGAAAGCAGATGGCTATAGTCTGTGGACATCTGTTTAGAACTGGATATTTATTAGAAGGCAGTGAATTATGGAATGACTTAAAGCTTCAACCTGGAAGATTATTCCAGCAGACATGCTTAGAATGACTTAGAGTAGTTGGAGTTTAAACAAGATTATCATCATTACCATCATCATCACCATTATCATTAGAGCATTTTATACTCTTTAAGATGTTTTTGTATACAATGTTTCACTTCTTCCTTTCAACATCTCTACTTTGCTGGTCAAAAAATTTAAACAGAGTTTAATGTCCCACTTAAGCACCTATTATGGTGTCAGTGGTAGAATTAGCTCAAATATCCTTTACTTAGAACTGTATTTTTAAAACTTCCAGAGCAGAGTAAAATTAGTTTAGAGTCAAAATCAATTTAAAGGCAACTAAAGAAATTATTCTGGAAGTCTACATAAACTGGTTTGGACTCTGCTAAACCTATAAAGAAATGGCATTGTCTTTTATGTATGTTAAAGGAAACATTCCAAACCAATATGCAAAAAAATCCCAATGAATCACCAATGCATCCAAGTTAATTAATTTCAAGTTGCTTTCATAGAGTTTTAATGTGAAAGGTGTTACTATTCTTATTATTTTATACAAGAAATATATAAGAGCCAAGTATTAAACAGAACATGTTTTGTCCTTCAAAATTCTGCTCATGACTCATATCTCCTACCATATGCTAAAAAATAGATGAGAAACATAAATGTAAAACTTAAGCTATAAAGTTTGTTGTAAAAAAAATAAGAAAAAATATTGAGTTGTTTAGGTAAAATTTCTTTGAAAGGATATGAAAAACACTAATCATAAAATGTAATAAAGGACTTTACCAAAATAAAACATTTTGCTCTTCAAAAGAAATGAAAAGAAAAACCCAGACTACAAGAAAACACTTGCAAAATGTATGACAGTGATTGGTACTGAGACTATATAACACACTCCTAAAATACAGAAAACAAAACACAAAACAGAGCAACCAATAAAAATTGGGTAAAAAATTTGAACGAACACTTTACCAAACAAGACAAATCAATAGCAAATTAGTACATAAAAAGATACTCAAAATTCTTAGTCATTCAAACTTAATGAAATACCACAGTCTACCCATTAGAATAGGGAAAACAAACAAACAAAAACACACAAACACATAAATTCACAATGTCAAATGCTGGCAAGGAGTTGGAACAACTAGAACTCATTTCTGGTGGGAATGTAACATAGCACAGTCTCTAAGGAAAAGAGTCTGGAAGTTCTCGTAATGTTAAATATACATTTACCATAAGACCCAGTAATCTCGGAGGTGACCAAGATGGCAGAGTATGAAGACCATGAACCCACCTCCTGTCACAGACACACTAAAATTGCAATTACTTACGGAGCAACTATCTATGAGAACAATCCAAAGACTAGTAGAAAAATTTTTCCATGACTAAAGATATAAAGAAGGAACCACGAGATAGGTAGGAGAGCTGGAGATGCAGTCTGGTCAGAACCCACACCCCTGGGGTGATGAACCACAAATGGGAGGAATATTACAGTAGCCAAGGTACTCCCCAAGGAGCGAGGGGTCCAAGTTCCACACTGGACTCCCCAGCCCAGGGGTACTGCACTGGGAAGCCAGTAGAATGCCCAGCTTTGAAAACAAGCAGGGTTCATGTTTGGAAGAGCCAGAGTGTTATAGGAAGCAGAGACTCCACCGTTAAAGGACACACACAAAATCTCATATGCTCTGAGTCTCACTGCAAAGGCAGTAGCTTGAAAGAAGCCTGGGTTAGACCCACTTGCTGATCTTGAAGAGCTTCCTGAAGAAGCAGGAGGCAACTAGGGACTCCCCCTAGGAACTGAGATGCTGGTAGCAGCCATTTTGGGAAGTTTGTTCTACCATGATAACATAGGTGTTGGTAAGCACCATTTTGGAATAGTATTCCCTTTAGCCTATTAGTGTCAGGGACCCAGCCACATCCACCAGTAGGCCTGCACCAGCTCCACACTCCCCTGGGCTGCACAGACAGCTGTGCAGAGACCTGGCCTGAGCTCCAGTGGGTGAGCAGCAGCCCTGTGCCCAACCTAGGCTGTGCAGCTAGCCATGTGGGAAGACTACCCTGCCCTCCAGTGGGCCCAAAAGCACCACACAAGGTACGGCCTCACAGCCAACTGGGCCAGAGACAGCCCCGCCTACAAGCATGCCCACAGTAGTCAGCCCCACTACAACAGAAGGGTGCCTGTAGCCCGCATAGGGGGCACCCCTTGAGCATACAGCTATGGTGACCAGAGGGAAGTCTGCTGCTGGGCCCCATAGCACATTTCTACACAAGGCAACTTTGCCAAGATCAGGAAATGTAACCAACCTACCTAACAAATAGAAATAAACACAGAGAACTGGGCAAAATGAGGAGACAGAGAAACATGTTCCATACGAAGGAATAAGACAAACCTTAGAAAAAGCACTAAACAAAGT
Source organism: Globicephala melas (assembly GCF_963455315.2). Lineage (NCBI taxonomy): Eukaryota > Metazoa > Chordata > Mammalia > Artiodactyla > Delphinidae > Globicephala > Globicephala melas. Next base: position 63,096,897 of record NC_083322.1, read on the forward strand.
GGAATAAGGAATCTACCCAATATACAGTTCAAGGTAATGATCACAAAGATGCTCAATGATTTGGGAGAAGAATGAATGAGCACAATGAGAATGTCAAAAAGAGTCAGAAAATATAAAGTAGAACCAAACACAGATGAAGAATACAATAAATGAAATAAAAAATAACTAGAAGGAATCAACAGTACATTAGATGATAGAGAGGAATGGAGAAGAAATCTCAAAGATAGAGTAGTGGAAATCACCCAAGATGAACAGAGAAAAGAAAAAAATAATTTTAAAACATGAGGTTAGTTTAAGAGACGTCAGATACAACATCAAGTGTACTAACACTTATGATGTTGGGATCCCAGAAAAAGAATATAAAGAGAGAAAGGCAGAGAACTTATTTGAAGAAATAATAGCCGAAAACTTCTCTAAACTGCAAAAAGAAACAGATATCCAGGTCCAGGAAACACAGAGGGTTACAAACAAGGTTAACCCAAAGAGGTCCACACCAAGATAGATACCCTATCGTTAAAATGGAAAAATAAATAAATAAAGATTAAAAAGAGAATCTTAAAAGCAGAATGAAAAAGGCAACTAGTTATGTGCAAGGGAAATCCCATAAGACTTTCAGCTGACTTTTCAGCAGAAACTTTGCAGGCCAGAAGGGAATGGCACAAAATATTCAAAGTGATTAAATGGAAAAACCTACAATCAAGAATACTTTACATGGCAAAGTTATCATTCAAAATTGAAGAAGAAACAAATAATTTTACAGACAAGCAAAAGCTAAAAGACTTCAGCACCACTAGACCTGCTTTACAAGAGATGTTAAAGGGACTTCTCTAAGCAGAAAAGAAATGACCACAAATAGAAATATAAAATTATGAAAGGAAAAATCTCACTGGTTAATGCAAATATATAGTAAAGGTAGTAGGTCAACCACTTATAAAGTTAGTAGGAAGGTTAAAAGACAAAAGTAGTAAAATTGTCTATATTCACACTAAGTAGTTAAGGAATACATAAAGCAGAAAGACGTAAATTATGATGTCAAGAAAAATTAATGTGGGAAAGAGTAAAAATGTAGGGTGATTAGAATGCATTCAACTTAAGAGACTGTCAACTTAAAACAATTATAAATATAAATATTTATATCAAAATAAAGACAAAATAGACGTTAAAACAAAGACCGAAACAGGAGACAAAGAAGGTCGTTACATAATGATAAAATGATTGATCCCACAAGAAGATGTAACAGTTGTAAATACATATGCACCCAACACTGGAGCACCTAAATATATAAAGCAAATAAACATACATAAAGGGAGAAATAGTAATACAATAACAGTAGAGTACTTTAGCATTCCACTTACATCAAAGGACAGATCATCAGATAGAAAATCAATAAGGAAACAATGGCCTTAAATGACACATTAGGCTAGATGAACTTAATAGATACTTAAAGAACATTTCATCCAGAAGCAGCAGAATACACACTCTTTTTAAGTGCACAGGGAACATTCTCCAGGATAGGTTACATGCTAGGTCACAAAACAAACTTCAATAAGTATAAGAAAAGTGAAATCCTATCAAGACTCTTTTCTGAACACAATGCTATGAGACTAGAAATCAACTACGAGAAAAAAACTTCATAAAACACAAATGCATGGAGTCTAAACAACATACTACCAAACAACCAATGGGCCACTGAAGAAACCAAACAGAACATTAAAAAAATAAGTGAAGACAAATGAAAATGGAAACACAATGATCCAAAATCTATGGGATATGGCAAAACAGTTCTAAGAGGAAAGTTTATAGCAATACAAGCCTACCTCAGGCACAAGAAACAGCTCAAATAAACAATCCAACCTTACATATACAGGAACTAGAAAAAGAAGAACAAACAACACCCAAAGTTAGTAGAAGTAAAGAAATAGTAAGCATCAGAGTGGACATAAATGAAATAAAGACTAAAAATCAACAGAAAAGATGACTGAGACTAAGAGCTGGTTTTTGAAAAGATTAACAAAATTGATAAACCTTTAGGTAGATTCATCAAGGAAAAAGAGAGAGCCCAAAATAAATAAAATCAGAAATGAAAGAGGAGGCATTACAACTGACACCACAGAAATACAAAGGATCATAAGAGATTACTATGAACAATTATATGTCAATAAAATTAATAACCTAGAAGAAATGGACAAATTCCTAGAAGTGTACAAGATTTTAAGTTGAATCAGAAAGAAATAGAAAATATGAACAGACCCATTATCAGTAATGAAATTGAATCAGTAATTTTAAAACTCCCAAAAAACGAAAAGTCCAGGACCAGATGGTTTCACAGGTGAATTCTACCAAACATTTAAAGAAGAGTTAACACCTCTCCTACTAAAACTATTCCAAAAGTTGAAGAGGAAGGAACTCTTTTAAATATTCTATGAGGCCAGCATCACCTTGATAGCAAAACCAGACAAAAACACCACAAAAAAAGAAAATTACAGGCCAATATCCCTGATGAACATAGATGCAAAAATCCTCAACAAAATATTACAAACTGAACTCAGCAATACATGAAAGGATCATATACCAGGATCAAGTGGAACTTATCCCAGGAATGCAAGGATTGATCAATATCCAGAACTCAATTAATTAACAAACTGAAGAATAAAAATCATATGATTACCTGAATAGATGCAAAAAAAGCTTTTGATGAAATTCACATCAATTCAAGATAAAAACTCTCAACAAAGTGAGTATAGAGGGAACATACCACAAGGTAATGAAGGCCATATACGACAAACTTGTAGCCAACATCATACTCAACAGTAAAAAGCTGAATGCATTTCCCCTAAGATTAGAAACAAGATAAGGATGCCCACTCCTGCCACTTTTAGTCAACATAGCATTGGAAGTCCTCACCACAGCAATCAGACAAGAAAAAGAAATAAAAGAATCCAAATTGGAAAGGAAGAAGTAATCTGTCACTTTTTACAGATGACACGATACTATATATAGAAAATCCTAAAGACACTACCAAAAACTGTTAGAATGAAAAAATGAATTCAGTAAAGATGCAGGATACAAAATCAATACACAGAAATCTGTTGCATTTCTATACACTAACAAGCTATCAGAAAGAGCTGTTAAGAAAACAATTGCATCAAAAGGAAAAAAACTAGTAGTAAATAACTAAGGAGGTGAAAGACCCATGCTCTGAAAACTATAGGACACTGAAGAAAGAAATGGAAGACAACACAAATAAATGGAAAGATATATTGTGCTCGGGGATCAGAAGAATATTGTTAAAATGACTATACTACCCAAGGTTATCTACAGATTCAATGCAATCCCTATCAAAATTCCAAAGGCTTATTTCACAGAACTAGAATAAGTAATTCTAAAATTTGTATGGAAACACAAAAGACCCCAAATAGGCAAAGCAATCTTGGAAAGGAAGAACAAAGCTGGAGGTATTGTGCTTTCTGATTTCAAACTATACTACAAAGCTACAGCCACCAAAACAGTATAGTACTGTCACAAAAACAGAAACATAGGTCAATGGAGCAGAATAGAGAGTGCAGCAAAAAAACCCACATTTATATGGTCAATTACTCTATGATAAAGGAGGCAAAAATATATACTGTGGAAAAAACAGGCTCTTCAATAAATGGTGCTGGGAAAACTGGACAGCCACATGCAAAATAATTAAATTGGATTATTTTTCACACCATATAAACAATAAACTCAAAATGAATTGAAGACAGATTTAAGACCTGAAACTATAAAAACTGCTTGAAGAAAACATAGGCAGTATGCTATTTGACATCAGTCATAGCAATATTTTTGGATCTGTCTCCTCAGGCAAGGGAAGCAAAAGCAAATTATACAAATTGAACTACATCAAACTAAAAACTTTTGCACAGTGAAGGAAATGATCAATAAAATGAAAAGGCAGCTTACTGAATGTGAGAAGATATTTACAAACAATATATCAGATAAGGGGTTAATATCTAAAATATATGAAGAACTCATACAACTCAACATCAAAAAAACAACCCCATTAAAATTGGGCAGAGGATATGAATAGGTATACTTTCTAAAGAGGACATACAGATGTCCAACAGGCACATGATGTTCAACATCACTTATCAACAGGGAAATGCAAATCAAAACTACATGCGATGCCACCTCACATCTAGCAAAATAGCTATTATCAAAAAGACACAAATAACAAGTGCTGGTGAGAATGTGGAGAAAAGGAAACCCTTGTGCATGATCTGTGGGATTGTAAATTGGTGCAACCACTATGGACAACAGTATGGAGGTTCCTAAAAAAATTAAACAGAACTTGCATATGATCTAGCAATTTGATTTCTGGATCTTTATCCTAAGAAACGAAAACACTAATTTAAAAAGATACATGCACATTAATGTCTATTACAGCATTATTTACAATAGCCAAGATATGGATGCAACGTAAGTGTCTATCGAGAGAAAAATGGATAAAGAAGATGTGGTGTGTATATATATACACAATGGAATATAACTGAGCCATAAAAATGAATGAAATCTTGACATTTACAACATGGATAGATCTAGAGGGTATTATAATAAATGAAATAAGTCAGAGAAAGACAAATACCATATGATTTCACAAACAAAGCAAAGCAAAAAAAAAAAAAGACTTACAGTTACAGAAAACAGACAAGTGGCTGCCAGAGGGGAAAGGGCTTGGGGTGGGGGTAGGTGAAATAAGTGAATGGCACTAACAGGTACAAACCTCCAGTTGTAAAATAAATAAGCCAAAGAATGTAATATACAGTTTAAGAAATATGGTTAATAATAATATAACTTTGTATGGGAACAGGTGGTTCCCAGACTTACTGCAGTGATCATTTCATAATGTATGCACATGTTAAGTCATTATGTTGTACACCTGAAACTAACATAATATTTTACATCAACTATATTTCAATTAAAAATATTTGAAGTTTTTCCAAAATCTTTTTCAAGTAAATTTCACAACTTTCTTTTCATACATACAGCACATTCACATTTACTCCCATATATGCTCAGGGTAAGCAACAAAGAAATATTAGTCTAACGGTCTATATCAGAAAATATAATGTCTACATTTTTGGTAGAGCACTGGACCCTGCACACTGTCATCCAACTGTCATTAGACTCTTGCTTATTATCACTCTCAAGCTTTGTAAATAGGGACCTGACCATTTAAGGCACTGCCACTCTGAATAAGATAAAGATGTATTATTCTGAGCTGCTACAGAGAGCAATGTAAGTTGACAGAAGTAGATACCCTCGTTGGTAAAATGGAATGAAAATGCCTTCCTTGCATAGCTGAGAGGAGTATTACTGAAAAATCTGTGTTCATTCCTAATACAATGTTTGGAATATTATAGATATTCAATAAGTATCGGCACCCATCCTACCTTAGCTAACTTTTGAAATTAATTATTCATCTCACAAAAGCAAAACATAGTTTGTATCAGCTGCTAAAACTCCTCTAAAAATAATTCCCTTTACCACTAAAATCCATGCTGCTGTTTACCATGCTGTAACTTTACTATTGAAGACGATACTCACTGCCAGCATAATCCTTTGGGGGCTTCTTTTTGGCAGATGCATGGACATAATCTGTTTCCTTCTGTTTTGCCAATCTCTGTCTTCCCTTCCTATCCCTTTGTTACAAGTAAAGGCTGAGAAGGCCATTTCTATGCCAGGGAATGCCCTGTACATGGGGACCAGGTGGACCACTCTGTGGGACAAGTGGCAGTTCTGATGGTGAGCAGAACTGTATTGCAGTGGGAAAAGCTGACCTGGGGTGTTTTATTCGAAGACCATCATGAAAGTAGATGCTGATAAATTAAAAGGCGTGCCTACACAGGGAACAGTCCAGAAAATTGTGCTATACAGCAGCATTATAGGTACTGTTAAAACTCAATTTCCCAATTAATAATTTTTATGATCCTACATTTTACCTAGTAAGCATGTCAGTAGGCTACACCTCTTCTATATAATTGTAGTGACTTTACTCCATATCACAGTATCTGTTGTTAGGGATCTCACAAATAACAACATAAAAGCTTTGTTATTTTAATAACATACAATAAATTTTGAATACAATAAGCCTATGAAAATCACACTTTAGTCTGTGGTTTCATTGAAGCTTACAGTACATAATGCTACAGTAATTCTCTAAGGTACTTTTCAAAGACTGCCAGGAATAAATGCATAGTCTCTATTGTTAACCATTCTACAGGCAGCAAGATCCTGGAGTGTGATACTGGCTTTTCATTGCTGCTCAAACCAACAGTATCCCACTTGCATATGACAAAACATCAGGAAAACAATAAAGAGTCTTTCAACAAATTAAAACTAAACATAAATGCTACTGAGCCAGCTTTCTGCATGAGGTGATTTGTTATTTTAACATAATAGAGCCAAATGAGGAGTCCTGACTAGATGAATACCAAAAAATATTTGTTTTAAATTTTTTGGATTACAAAAAAAATGGAATTTCCAACTGTAATTATCATTTCAGTCTCATTTATCACGGGTAATTCTATGGATCCTAGCAAAAGCATATATACATAATCTTGCCTCAAATATTGGCAAAAGATTTTTGAGAAGGGAAAAAAATACCATTTATATTAAATTAATTAAATTCTTACTGATGTGTTTAAATTTAAACAATTACAATAGAGGAGTTATAGTGCAATTTTGTAAAGTAATATTCTACTGTACTTTATTACAGTTTTGGCAGTGCTGACACCTAAAATATTTAAAGTGATAAAACTTCAAGTTTTTGTCTACTTTATTTTCTCTGAAAAGTAGGTAAACATCTGGTCCAAAAGGTAGCATCTGGCTTCACTTATTATGTGTACATTTTTCAGAGGCAAAACCAATATCTAACAGTGTCTATCAGAACTTACTGTGTGACTAATTGTGGCTTTGTACAAAGAATCCTGTGAGAAGAGACTAATAATTTTAGGTCTGTGGAAATCATGTTAACGTGGAGTCTAAACGGTTGTATCCATTCCCACAGCTAGCACAAAGATTATCAATACATTTCATATGAGCTCTGTTGAATAACTCTGGCCAAATTCACAGATGAGCCATATTTACAGATTGGATGGGCGTGAAAATCTGAAGTAAAATGAGACAATGGCATACGTCATTTAATCATTTAAAATGCTCCTTGTTCAGAGTAAAAAAATGATCTAATGAAACCAAAGGGTAAGATGCCATCTGGCTCTAGAGAAGGCAGATCTGAAAAAAAAAAAATCTGAAAATTGAAATAAATGGAGAAACCAAAAAAAAAAAAAAGGTCCAGAAGAATAAAACATAAATGATCCATGGGACTAAATTATTACAAATAAGATATATGTAGTCATGCTTCTTTTTAAATCACTTGCCCCTTAAATTAGAATTCTATTTAAATAATCAATCGAATGATTTTGAAAAGACCCACACTAAATAAATTTCCTATTAACAAATCTCAAGGAATTGCAAAATGTTCTGTATATGGTAATTCTGTTTCAAGGGATATTGTACCACATTCTGGAGCATGGTACGTCTTTAACTGGGCAGAGTTTTCATCACAACAGCCTTTGTGGTCACAGTTTGAACCATAGTACTATAAAACTTCTCATCATTTTTTATTATTTTAAGGAGGATATAAACAACTGGAAATAAAATATAACCATATATATTATCTGAATTAGAGTTGCACTATCATGTAGATGACAGTATTTTTGCTGCAAAATAGTGCAGGTATTAAACTAAAATATATTTTGCTTTTAAAAATATCTGCCCTGTTCTGCTCTAATGAAACTCAGCCGGTTTGTATTACATTTTGTGTTTACCCTGAAGCGTGCAGATACATCATCTGGCCCACAGGAGAAATGTTAAAGCAGTATTGGGAAATCACAAAAAGTAATTGCTAATCTTCACTTCTTTTAAAAGAATCTTTGGCTTAATACTGATTGAAAGGAACTCTCAGAGGATACTGAGCTTCATCAAATATTGCAAAAGATAACCATTTATATTCATTCTGAATATAGTTGAAATTTCCAATGAGTGGTGGCGTCACTTTGTGAAAGCTTACTTTAGATGCCTGTTTATTGCATAGTCAATTCAATTTCTGCCCTTTACTCTCTAAATCTCATTACCTCATTTATAGAAAGAAATAGAATCCAAACAATTAGAGTTGGAAAGCAGATTGGCAGATATTACTGCATGAGAAGAATACACCCTCTAGAACAAAAATCATTCATACTTCTGAGATTTCCTTGAGTACATATTCAAGACTGGCCTCCTCAATTTTAATGACACATTAGGGAAAATTTAGGTTTTATGATAGCTTTGCTTTCTTTGGGGGAAATTATAGATAGATAGAAATATAAGTGTGTGTGTATTCCTATATGGAAGGAATGGAGAGAAAGAAAGAGAACATACATAATGTGAGCCCCATTGGGCCTCTTTAAGAAGAAATAGATACTGTAATACTTTAGCCTCAGGACATGATATATAATATCAAAACACTCACTGGTAATTGGGAGCGCAAACACTTACGGTATATTAAAAAGCACTAGTATGTACTTACTAAACAAGAAAATGATGAGAAGTTATTATCTAGGGAAAAACTAAATACATTATAACTGTGATAATCAGAAAGAAGAAAAAAAGTGTTGCAGAGAGGAGTCTGGGAAAAAACACCCAATCTAAACATGGGTTGAAAACTTTGGCACTTCGAATAAACTAAACAAATGTGGTTTTGTGCTTTTCTTTACCAAAAAGAGGGAGGATTCTTCAGGGACAGAAAAATCTGATTAGACATATCTGAACTATGTTAAAACTATTTGCTGTGAAAGCAGTAACTAAACTGAAGTGTTAAGTTTAGATATAAAACAAAGAAAAAGTAACTCCAGCAAAGTTGTTTTCAAAGCCATTTATATTGCATTTACATTACATTGCATGGCCTATGGACACTTCATATTTCCATTTCCAGTAAAAGCTGTTACCTCATGATTGTCATTTGTAAATATGGTCTCTGTGGAGATATTTACCAAAATTGCTCTCACAATTCAGAAACTCCACTATCTCATTTATTAGCCAGAGGCTAACACCATATTGATTCATTTATTCACTGTACAATAAATATATTTGGGGTATGTGTATATACTCTAATGACAAGGATTAAAAAGATATATTCATGCCTGATGCAATCACTGCTCTCAAAAACTTTAATGTTTTGGGAATATAGGTAAATCCATAAAATGCATTACTGAAGTTCTATGACAATCAGTTTTTGGAACAAGTACAAAGATAGGAAGGACAATATACTTAGGAGTCAAGGAAAGGTTATGCTGGATGAAAGGACTAAGTTTAAGATTTGAATGATGAAAAACAAAGAAAGGCATTATATCCATGAGGAAGAACTGTTGCAAATGTAGTAAGAGAGGTTATTCATGAATTTCATCTTCTCTAACATTAATACATGATAGAATTTTGAGAGGTCACATAACCAGAACTAATTTTGAAATTCAAGGTCACAAAATTTTTGAAGTGTTAGATAAGGAATTTTTCTGGCATTTACATACATAATACATAAAAATGAAATTCAATACTACATACTACATTAAACAACACCATAAACTCCTTGGGTATGACTTTACATATTCATTTCCACTTTTGCAGTGATTTACCACAATTTTATCCTTATCAAAGACATTTAAAGGAATTTAAATTTGCAACCTCAGTCTTAACTTTGTAATAGTGTGTGTTGCAATACATCTGTAAATCACAGTTTTACTCTATTTCCTGGTGTGAACATTAAGCTTACCAGTAAAAAGAACTGATTATTTCTACCAAACTTCTTTAGAAGAATGCATACCATAAGTATACAGATTAATGCATTTTCATTAACAACTCATGTAATTACTCCCTAGATCAGTAAATAGAATATTACCAGCATATTGGAGGGCTATCATCATTCATTCCAGACACTGCTCCTCTCCTCCTCTCCAAAGTAATCAATTAACTTGAGATGAGTTCCAGTTGTTCCACATTCTGAATAACACTTGATACTGGCAAACTTTTCAATTCTAGCAATCTGATACTTAATGATATCTGATACTCATGTGTGTTTATATTGCTCTTATGACTAAGTAGATAATGAAAATCATTTCATATGCTTACTGATCATTTAAAAATCCTGTTTTTTTTAAAACATCTTTATGGCAGTATAATTGCTTTACAATGGTGTGTTAGTTTCTGCTTTATAACAAAATGAATCAGTTATACATATACGTATCTCCCCGTATCTCTTCTTCTTGGGACTCCCTCCCTCCCACCCTCCCTATCCCACACCTCTAGGTGGTCACAAAGCACCGAGATGATCTCCCTGTGCTATGTGGCTGCTTCCCACTAGCTATCTCTTTTACTTTTGGTAGTGTATATATGTCCATGCCACTCTCTCACTTTGTCCCAGCTTACAGTTCCCCCTCCCCATGTCATCAAGTCCATTCTCTAGAAGGTCTGTGTCTTTATTCCCATCTCACCCCTAGGTTCTTCAGGACCATTTTTTTTTTTTCCTTAGAGTCCATATATACGTGTTAGCATATGGTATTTGTTTTTCTCTTTCTGACTTACTTCACCCTGTATGACAGACTCTAGGTCCATCCACCTCACTACAAATAACTCAACTTCATTTCTTTTTATGGCGGAGTAATATTCCATTGTATATATGTGCCACATCTTCTTTATCCATTCATCTGTCGATGGACACTTAGGTTGCTTCCATGTCCTGGCTATTGTAAATAGAGCTGCAATGAATATTTTGGTACATGACTCTTTGAATCATGGTTTTCTCAGGATATACGCTCAGTAGTGGGATTATTGAGTCATATGGTAGTTCTATTTTTAGTTTTTTAAGGAACCTCCATACTGTTCTCCATAGTGGCTATATCAATTTACGTTTCCACCAACAGTGTAAGAGGGTTCCCTTTTCTCCACACCCTCTCCAGCATTTACTGTTTGTAGATTTTTTGATGATGGCTATTCTGACCAGTGTGAAATGATATCTCATTGCAGTTTTGACTTGCATTTTTCAAATGATTAATGATGTTGAGCATTCTTTCATGTGCTTGTTGGCAATCTGTATATCTTCTTTGGGGAAATGTCTATTTAGGTGTTCTGCCCATTTTTAAGTTGGGTTGTTTTGTTGATATTGAGCTGCATGAGCTGCTTGTAAAGTTTGGAGATTAATTCTTTGTCAGTTGCTTCATTTGTAAATATTTTCTCCCATTCTGAGGGTTGTCTTTTCGTCTTGTTTATGGTTTCCTTTGCTGTGCAAAAGCTTTGAAGTTTCATTTCTCTTGGAGGTGGGTCAAAAAGGATCTTGCTGCGATTTATGTCATACAGTGTTCTGCCTCAGTTTTACTCTAACAGTTTGAGAGTGTCTGGCTTTACATTTAGGTCTTTAATCCATTTTGAGTTTATTTTTGTGTATGGTGTTAGGGAGTGTTCTAATTTCATTCTTTTCATGTAGCTGTCCAGTTTTCCCAGAACAACTTATTGAAGAGGCTCTCTTCTCTCCACTGTATATTCATGCCTCCATTATCAAAGATAAGGGGACCATATGTGTGTGGGTTTATCTCTGGGCTTTCTATCCTGTTCCATTGATCTATCTTTCTATTTTTGTGCCACTACCATACTGTCTTGATTACTATAGCTTTGTAGTGTAGTCTGAAGTCAGGGAGCCTCATTCCTCCAGCTCCATTTTTCTTTTTTTTTTTCTCAAGATTGCTTTGGCTATTCAGGGTCTTTTGTGTTTCCATACGAATTGTGGAATTTTTTTTCTAGTTCTGTGAAAAGTGCCACTGGTAGTTTGACAGGGACTGCATTGAATCTGTATATTGCTTTGGCTAGTAGAGTGATTTTCACAATGTTGATTCTTCCAATCCAAGAACCTGGTTTATCTCTCCATCTTTTTGTATCATCTTTAATTTAATTCATCAGTGTCTTATAATTTTCTGCATACAGGTGTTTTGTCTCTTTAGGTAGGTTTATTCTTAGATATTTTAGTCTATTGCTTGCAGTGGTAAAAGGGAGTGTTTTCTTAATTTCACTTTCAGATTTTTCATCATTAGTGTATAGGAATGCTAGAGATTTCTGTGCATTAATTTTGTATCCTGCTACTTTACCAAATTCATTGATTAGCTCTAGTAGTTTTCTGGTAGCATCTTTAGGATTCTCTATGTATAGTAACATGTCATCTGCAGTGACAGCTTTACTTCTTCTTTTCTGATTTGGATTCCTTTTATTTTATTTTCTTCTCTGATTGCTGTGGCTAAAACTTCCAACACAATGTCGAATAATAGTGGTGAGAGTGGGCAAGTTTCTCTTGTTCCTGATCGTAGTGGAAATGGTTTCAGTATTTCACCACTGAGGACGATGTTGGCTGTGGGTTTGTCATATATGACCTTTATTATGTTGAGGGAAGTTCCCTCTATGCCTACTTTCTGGAGGGTTTTTATCATAAATGGGCGTTAAATTTTATCAAAAGCTTTCTCTGCATCTATTGAGATAATCGTATGGTTTTTCTCCTTCAATTTGTTAATATGGTATATCACATTGATTGATTTGCATATATTGAAGAATCCTTGCATTCCTGGCATAAACCCCACTTGATCATGCTGTATGATCCTTTTAATGTGCTGTTGGATTCTGTTTGCTTGTATTTTGTTGAGGATTTTTGCATCTATGTTCATCAGTGATATTGGCCTGTAGTTTTATTTGTTTGTGACATCTCTGTCTGGTTTTGGTATCAGGGTGATGGTGTTCTTGTAGAATGAATTTGGGGGTTTTCCTCCCTCTACTATATTTTGGAAGAGTTTGAGAAGGATAAGTGTTAGCTCTTCTCTAAATGTTTGATAGAATTCGTCTGTGAAGCCATCTGGTCCTGGGCTTTTGCTTGTTGGAAGATTTTTAATCACAGTTTCAATTTCAGTGCTTGTGATTGGTCTGTTCATATTTTCCATTTCTTCCTGATTCAGTCTCCGAACATTGTGAATTTCTAAGAAGTTGTCCATTTCTTCCAGGTTGTCCATTTTATTAGCATATAGTTGCCTATAGTAATCTCTCATAATCCTTTGTATTTCTGCAGTGTCAGTGGTTACTTCTCTGTATCATTTCTAATTCTACTGATTTGAGTCTTCTCCCTTTTTTTCTTGATGAGTCTGGCTAATGGTTTATCAATTTTGTTTTTCTTCTCAAAGAACCAGCTTTTAGTTTTATTGATCTTTGCTATTGTTTCCTTCATTTCTTTTTCTTTTATTCCTGATCTGAACTTTATCATTTCTTTCCTTCTGCTAACTTTGTGGGTTTTTTGTTCTTCCTTCTCTAATTGCTTTAGGTGTAAGGTTAGCTTGTTTCTTTGAGATTGTTCTTTTTTCTTAAGGTAGGATTGTAATGCTATAAACTTCCCTCTTAGAATTGCTTTTGCTGCATCCCATACGTTTTGGGTCATCGTGGTTTCATTGTCATTTGTTTCTAGGTATTTTTTGATTTCCTCTTTGATTTTTTCAGTGATCTCTTGGTTATTAAGTAGTGTATTGTTTAGCCTCTAGGTGTTTCTATTTTTTACAGATTTTTTTCCTGTAATTGATATCTAGTCTCATAGTGTTGTGGTCGGAAAAGATACTTGATATGATTTCAATGTCCTTCAATTTACTAAGGCTTGATTTGTGACCCAAGATACGACCTATCCTGGAGAATGTTCCCTGAACACTTGAGAAGAAGTTGTATCCTGTTGTTTTTGGATGGAGTGTCCTATAAATATCAAATAAGTCCATCTTGTTTAATGTATCATTTAAAGCTTGTGTTTCCTTATTTATTTTCATTTTGGATGATCTGTCCATTGGTTAAAATGGGGTGTTAAAGTCCCCTACTATGATTGTGTTACTGTTCATATCCCCTTTTATGGCTGTTACTATTTGCCTAATGTATTGAGGGGCTCCTATGTTGGGTGCATAAAAATTTACTATTGTTTTATCTTCTTGGATTGATCCCTTGCTCATTATGCAGTGTCCTTCTTTGTCTCTTGTAATAGTCTTTGTTTTAAAGTCTACTTTGTCTGATATTAGAATTGCTACTCCAGATTTCTTTTGATTTCCATTAGAATGGAATATCTTTTTCAATCCCCTCACTTTCAGTCTGTATGTGTCCCTATGTCTGAAGTGGGTCTCTTGTAGACGGCATATATATGGGTCTTGTTTTTGTATCCATTCAGCCAGTCTATGTCTTTTGGTTGGAACATTTAATCCATTTACATTTAAGGTAATTATCGATATGTATGTTCCTAGAACCATTTTCTTAATTGTTTTGTGTTTGTTATTTTAGGTCTTTTCCTTCTCTTATGTTTCCTGCCCATTGAAGTTCCTTTCGCATTTGTTGTAAAGTTGGTATGGTGGTGCTGAATTCTCTTAGCTTTTGCTTGTCTGTAAAGGTTTTAATTTCTCTGTCAAATCTGAATGAGATCCTTGCTGGGTAGCGTAATCTTAGTTGTACGTTTTTCTCCTTCATCACTTTTAATATGTCCTGCCACTCCCTTCTGGCTTGCAGAGTTTCTGGCTTGCAGAGTTTCATCACTTTTAATATGTCCTGCCACTCCCTTCTGGCTTGCAGAGTTTCTGGCTTGCAGAGTTAAGCTGTGAACCTTATGGAGATTCCCTTGTGTGTTGTTTTTCCCTTGATGATTTTAATATTTTTTCTTTGTATTTAATTTTGGATAGTTTAATATGTGTCTTGGCATGTTTCTCCTTGGATTTATCCTGTATGGGACTGTCTGTGCTTCCCGGATTTGATTAACTATTTCTTTTCCCATATTAAGGAAGTTTTCAACTATAATCTCTTCAAATATTTTCTCAGTCCCTTTCTTTTTCTCTTCTTCTTCTGGGACCCCTATAATTCGAATGTTGGTGCATTTAATGTTGTCCCAGAGTTCTCTGAGACTGTCCTCAATTCTTTTCATTCTTTTTCTTTATTCTGCTCTGCAGTAGTGATTTCCAATATTTTATCTTCCAGGTCATTTATCCATTCTTCTGCCTTACTTATTCTGCTATTGATCCCTTCTAGAGAATTTTATATTTCATTTATTGTGTTGTTCACCACTGTTTGTTTGCTCTTTAGTTCTTCTAGGTCCTTGTTAAACATTTCTTGTATTTTCTACATTCTGTTTCCAAGATTTTGGATCATCTTTACTATCATTATTCTGAATTCTTTTTCAGGTAGACTGCCTATTTCCTCTTCATTTGTTAGGTCTGATGGGTTTTTGCCTTGCTCCTTCATCTGCTGTGTGTTTCTCTGTCTTCTCATTTTGCTTAACTTATTGTGTTTGGGGTCTCCTTTTCACAGGCTGCAGGTTCGTGGTTCCCATTGTTTTTGGTGTCTGCCCCCAGTGGCTAAATTTGGTTCAGTGGGTTGTGTAGGCTTCCTGGTGGAGGGGACTAGTGCCTGTGTTCTGGTGGATGAGGCTGGATCTTGTCTTTCTGGTGGGCAGGTCCACATCTGGTGGTGTGTTTTGGGTTGTTTGTGGCCTTATTATGATTTTAGGCACCCTCTCTGCTAATGGATGGGGTTGTGTTCCTGTCTTGCTAGTTGTTTGCCATAGGGTGTCCAACACTGTAGCTTGCTCGCCATTGAGTGAAGTTGGGTCTTGGCGTTGAGATGGAGATCTCTGGGAGATTTTCGCCGTTTGATACTACGTGGAGCTGGGAGGTCTCTTGTGAACCAGTGTCCTGAAGTTGGCTCTCCTACCTCAAGGCACAGCCCTGACGCCTATCTGGAGCACCAAGAGGCTTTCATCCATACAGCTCAGAATAAAAGGGAGAAAAATAGAAAAACAAAGAAGATAAAATAAAATAAAGTAAAATAAATTTATTAAAATAAAAAATATTTTTTAAAATTTTTTTAAATGAAAAAATCACAGACGGATAGAACCCTAGGACAAATGGTAAAGTCAAAGCTATAGAGACAAAATCACACAAAGAAGAATATAGATACACACTCACAAAAATAATATATATATTGTTGCTCCCAAAGTCCACCTCCTCAATTTGCGATTATTCATTGTGTATTCAGGTATTCCACAGATGCAGGGTATATCAAGTTGATTGTAGAGATTTAATCCAGTGCTTCTGACACTGCTGGGAGAAAGTTCCCTTTCTCTTCTTCATTCGCACAGCTCCTAGGGTTCAGCTTTGCATTTGGCCCCGCCTCTGCATGTAGGTTGCCTGAGGGTGTCTGTTCTTTGCTCAGACAGGACGGGGTTAAAGGAGCAGCTGATTCAGGGGCTCTGGGTCACTCAGGCTATGGGGAGGCATGGGTGCCGATGCAGGGCAAGCCTGCACGGGCAGAGGCTGGTGCAACGTCGCACCAGCCTGAGGCGTGCCGCGTGTTCTCCCGGGGAAGTTGTTCCTGGATCACGGGACCCTGGCAGGGGTGGGCTGCACAGTCTCCCAGGAGAGGAGGTGTGGATAGTGACCTGTGCTTGCACACAGGCTTCTTGGTGGCAGCAGCAGCAGCCTTAGCATCTCATTCCCGTCTGTGGGGTCCGTGCTGATAGCCACGCCTCGACCCTGTCTCTGGAGCTCGTTTAGGCGACGCTCTTAATCCCTCTCCTCGCGCACCAGGAAACAAAGAGGCAAGAAAAAGTCCCTTGCTTCTAAGGCAGCTCCAGACCTTTTCCCAGACTCCCTCCCGGCTAACTGTGGTGCACGAGCCCCTTCAGGCTGTGTTCAGGCAGCCAACCCCAGTCCTCTCCCTGGGATCCAACCGAAGCCTGAGCCTCAGCTCCCAGCCCCTGCCTGCCCCAGCGGGTGAGCAGACAAGCCTCTCGGGCTGGTGAGTGCCAGTCGGCACTGATCCTCTGTGCGGGAATCTCTCCGCTTTGCCCGCCACACCCCTGTTGCTGCGCTCTCCTCCGTGGACCTGAAGCTTCCCTTCCCCCCCACCACCCACAGTCTCTGCCCACGAAGGGGCTTCCTAGTGTGTGGAAACCTTTCCTCCTTCACAGTTCCCTCCCACTGGTGCAGGTCCTGTCCCTATTCTTTTGTCTCTCTTTTTTCTTTTGTCCTACTCAGGTATGTGGGGAGTTTCTTGCCTTTTGGGAGGTCTGAGGTCTTCTGCCAGCATTCAGTAGGTGTTCTGTACGAGTTGTTCCACATGTAGATGTATTTCTGATGTATTTGTCAGGTGGAAGGTGATCTCCACGTCTTACTCTTCCTCCACCTTGAAGGCTCCTCCAATCCATAGTTTTCTAAAATTCCTGTTTAAATCTTCTGCCCTCTTACGTATTGCCTGTTTTTTGTGTGTGTGTATTAATTCATTTTAATTCAAGGATTAATCAGTTTATATGAGGGGTAAATATTGATATATTAAGGCTTAAATTTACCATCTCATAATTTGTTTTATTATCCATACTCTATATCTTTCTTTTTTTCCTTCTTTCCTTCCTTCCTTCCTTTCTCTCTCTCACTCTTCCTCTCTCTCTCTCTTTTTCTCTCTTTCTGGTGGCACAGAGGTGGGCGATTGGATAGACCCAAGTCCTTATGTCTCAGATCTCTTATAATCTGCTTTTTATTCTTCATATTATTTCTGTATATACTTAATTCTGAATATTTTCTAAAAACTATAGTTTAATTTATTAACTCTTGTTTTCAATCCTCTGCCTATTGAGTACTGAATTTCAGTTTTATTTTTATTTCTATAGTGTATGAGCTTGGATAAGTTAAAGTATCTTAAAGAGTGCACAACAAGGCAAGTATTTGATGAACTGGATATGAAGAAACAAACTCAAAGTCTATTTTTTTTCACTTCAGTGCTACCTTTAGATTATAAAAAGCTAGAATTTCTCTATCTTATACTCAGATGTTTCAGAAACATACTAATTTTATTATATAGTTAAAAATTATGACTACTACTTATAGTGGATATTTAAAATGTCTACCCAACATTCATAACAGGCGTGAGGAGCAGAGAGATCAAGTTAACTCACCTACAGACAACTAGGAATTTACAAGTCATGGTTTGAACCCAAATTTCTTTGACTACTAAACTCAGAGTCCCAATGCTTGTGCTAGATTGATAGGAATACAGATATAAAACTGATCAACTGGAAACCAATTTGGATACATACACCTTCATTTAATAAAGGGCAAAGCCATGGCATATGGTTGTCTGGCACTGCATTTATCAGAGGTTAATTAAAACACTGGATTGATTTCTCTCCATTCTATTTTTTTCCAGTAGTACAGAGTAATAGAATTATTAAATGAAGTTTCCTCATCAACTGTTTGGAAGCATTTAAACAATATCTAGTGACAGGTGAGATACGACACTGGCACAGTTTAAAGAACTCCAGTTTATCTGGTAATATGGGAAGCAGAATTGTACATATGTGTGCTAATTTTTTCTCATATAAAAAACTTTGATAATCTCTGAAGCAAGTGATACAGGAATACTTTTATAATTCAGGTTGCGAAAGGATTTACGTTTTGGGTTTTTGCCTCTGGCCAAAGTTCTCCTTACAGTAGTGATAACTTGTTCAGTCTATGTGAAAGATGTACAGTTTTCTCTCTTTGAAATCAGAAGCTCTGCTTGTCAGCTTTTCTTCACCAGGTCCTACACAATAATGCTTTAAAGTAAAGGTTTAAGAAGTATTTGTTTTCTGGCATTTCTGAAATAAGTACCTTGAATAATACTTTTCTCATACTCAGAAGAAACCAAAATATAGACTATCAGCTTCCCCAAGAAGTAGCAGCATTTCAAAAGGCCTTTCTAGGATTGAGTAACCTGTGGTTGATGAAGTAGAAATATACTTTCAATGCCACCATTTATTTCTAAAAAGGATTCTGTTAAGCATCAACAAAAGTGCAACTGAATAACTTTATTTGAAATTATAACCACTGTTCCTTCACCAAAAAAAAAAAAAAAAGAAAGAAAGAAAGAAAAGAAAAAGAAACTGCCTAAAGGGGAGTGAGAAAATTTAGCTATTACAAGAAAGAAAAGGAAATGCAACAATTGGTACCCATAACCTGTTTGGTCAAGTTAAAGGAGTAATTTAAAGAAAATGAGTACTTGTGGCATGTGGAGTACAACTCCTTTCACCAGGCTCTGGACTGCAGGCTGTCACTGCCAGAGAAGAAACAAAATGATGTACTAGCTGTTTCTGTGCAGGGTATACTAATTTAAAACCTGAGAACTTGAGGCACTTGAGGAACTATGACTTTTCTATGTGAACAAGTGTCAGTGCCTACCATGTCCTCTCTCTCTGTCTCTCTCTCTCTGCCTCTCTTTCTCTGTCTCTGTCTCTGTCTGTCTGTCTGCCTCTCTCTCTCTGTTTCTCTCTCTTTCTCTCACTTGCTCTCAGCAGTGCCCAGTCTTCTGCCACTCAGGTTTCACACTGGATTTCAGCATTTCCCTGGAAAAAGCATGGCAGTCAGACTTGTGTAAGGTACCAACAGTCGGAACCTCACCACCTGCAGGGTTTTTAATTATCTGATAAAGTGGATAACGGCTTGTGATCTGACCATACTAGCTGCAGAGCAAAAATGGCCAACATATCCTTCATACAAAGTTGAGCTCATGTCATTTTTGTGTCTTTTCATGGAAACTGCATTTTTCTTTCTTCTTGTGTTCAGGAGAATGGCTGCAAAACCAGTCCAATTACCAATATTTTATTTTTTGCAGTACACGGGCCTCTCACTGTTGTGGCCTCTCCCATTGTGAAGCATAAGCTCCAGACGCGCAGGCTCAGCAGTCATGGTTCACGGGCCCAGCCGCTCTGCAGCATGTGGGATCTTCCTGGACTGGAGCATGAACCCGTGTCCCCTGCCTCGGCAGGCAGACTCTCAACCACTGCACCACCAGGGAAGCCCCAATTACCAATATTTTGACCACTTCTTCCTTTATTTCTAAAGGCTACAAATTGCATCCCAGCCACCTCAGATGTGTTCCACCTCACAAGAGGCAAACACAAATGTATTTGGGGGTCAGAAATCTACTCTAAATGAATAAAGCAGATGATGTAAGCATTAGTGAGTGGGAAGCTCTAGTCACTTGGACACAGCATGCTCCATGAACAGTCAAATATGAGTTTTAAAAACAGAGAAATATACATGCTCTGCACCAGTCTGCAAACCCTGCTTTATATAATGATCTCTAAGTTTCAGCTGTAAATATTTGCCCAATATTTCTTAATTCAAATTCCTTAGAGAATGAAACTAATTGGCCAATACTGGATTATGACAGGGAACCCCTTGAGTCACATTCCTATTCTTATCCAATCAGCACAGAAGGATTATGGTCACATGATGTTTAAAATTCCGATTTATTCATTGCACATTCAATTGGTCAAGGGCTATTCCTTCAGACGTAGCCGTGGGAGAGCCAGGCATTCTAACAGCTGAACTCTACAACAGTACAATGGTCTTTCCTGTAGACTGAGAAACAGTCATCTAAAAATAAAAGAGACATTAAAAATGTTGAATTTCCTAAATAGATAATCTATAAAATATTGTCCTGTAGGATATTTAATTTTAAAAAAATGTTCTGGACTTGGGAACTTTATGAAATACTGAACAGATTTAATCCAAATTTCTTAGAGCCTTTAATATATTCACATACACTGTGAATCTCTTAAAAAAGAATTGCTATTTATATTTCTCAAAGTTTTATTTTGTTGTTGTCATTATGTTTTGCTTGTTCTTTTAATTAAAACACACTTCCATTATAAGCATTCTTAGTATGCCTAAAACCTGTGTTTGACACTTACCAATCTAAAATCATTTTATAGATCAGAAAATGGGGCTACTATTAATATATTTCTTTGGCGAGTATTATTTAAACAGCTACTATATGCCAAAAATTTTACTAAAAAAACAGACAAAGCCCCAACTTGTTATCTCTCTAGGCAGGATGATAGCAAGGATTGTGTGGTATTAGATATTCTACACTCTACACCCTACTAGCCTTATGATTTCAGTGAAACTTTGTCAAATAAATTTTAAGTGAATGAAGAAGTAGTTTTGAACCCTGGCTTGTGAATCAGTATCTCTCATAGGTATATTTAAAAACAAACAAATAAAAAACAAAACAAAACGCTCATAAGCTTGGGCACACTTCAGAGTTATTAATCAGAATTTCTGAGTTAATGACCCCCAAATTTTTAATATTTAGCAAACTCCATAGGCAAATCTAATATCTAGCCAAGACTGAGAATCATTCATTTAAAAACATGCAATTTACTAGTGGCATAGTCAGTGTTAAAACTGAAGATACTTGCCATCCAGTCCAATAAGTTATCTCCTATACTATGTCAGTTAGGGACAATATTGAGGGTAGAATATATGTACAGAGAATGTCACAGAAACCAACAAAGTAGACATACCCATAGGCCCACAGCAAGGGATTGAGACTGAATAAAATATTAGGGAATCAAAGGAAGGGCAGACAGTCTAGGAAGACTCACTAGCAGAATATTAGTGGGCAGGATGCTCAACCAATCAAAACACACAGCCAGGGAACCAAAGCAGAAAAAGACAGTACCGAGAATTACGTTTGGCCCTATGAAAAGGTAGCAAAAGAACCTAGTTGTTGGGGGAGAAAACAACAACAACAACAACACAATATTATTACCAATTTTGATTGACAATGTAGAATATGCTAGTTCTATGTACTTTACATGTAGTATCTCATTTAATTCTCAGAGCATTACTCTGAAGTGGGACTCATTATAATCCCCATTTTGGAAAGCAGGAAAATGTAGCTTGGAAAGGTTAAGAAATTCCATAAGATTACCGATCTAGTAAATATAGAGCCAGAATCCATCCAGAGCCGCCTGAAATTAAGGCACAAAGTCAAAAGAAGACCAGCAGCAAAAGGGCCCATGCACCTAATGGCCTTAAAGTATTGCTTGAGTCCTTCTTACATTTCCCAGGAGTCATGGACTGAACCTGTAGGTGAACTTTAAGGAGCCTCAGTTACAAATCTTGGAAGTTGAAAAGAAAAGAAATTCAACTGGGTGATTAAAGAAGAAATTTAAAAATCTGTATTTGTTAAAACCTGAAACAAAAAGAGGCTGTTGACAGAACACCCAGACTCCTGGGAAGAGCTGAATCGTTCCAGGGTCTGGATTATCTTCAGTGTTTAAGGGAGATTCAACACAGTCTTCAATTCTAATACTTACTAACTGTGTATTTTCTTTGTTCAACTCTGGTTCAAGATTTTTAAAAAATTCTAAACACATTACTAAAATAATCCCTTCTAAAATCAAGGGATAAATAAGATTACATACAAAACTGGTTATGTTCTTATCTGTCTAGATTATTCCCATGAATATTTATCACAAGTTTTAGAGCAATCCGATTCCTCTTTTATGGCAGTTGTGCATACAAAATTGTTTTCACTTAAGAATAAAATTTATAGCATCTCAATTCCTAATCAAAGTTACTCTTTTCCAAAGTGAAATACATTCCCTTGAAATAAAGTCCTTAATTGACAAGAATAACATTTTTTTTTTGCTTAATGAGAACAATATACATACTGAATATGTACTTGTGTTCCCAGTCATACAGGTCAGTTCATCCAGTACAAATGTTATGTACAAATTTTATACATTTTATGCTGGCTTAATCTCATCAGCCAAAGTTCATTCCTTATTTTGATTCTCTCTCCTCTTTCTCTATTTAAATGTGATCTCAGCCCCCTAGAGAAGCACATTGCATTGGGAGATACAAAAATTCCTTGAAGCAGAATATAGGAATTTGATATGATAACAAAGTGCTTTAGGGAAGCATGATGTGTTAAAATCCAGTACGGCCTCACTGTCTATTCATGAGGAAGGGGCAGTCATTTTGCAACAAGTTCTCAAACGATGTGCAGAACATTATTTTTTTTTACAATAAGAACTTGATGGGTGCACTTAAATAAAATATCGTAAAGGATTATAACCAAATTTTCATCCAGAAATATTTCTTAAATTGAAGTGGGGATGTATATTAGTAATCTAGTGTTAAGTTACAAACTACCACAAACTTAAATGATTAAAACAACACATATTTATTATATCAATGTTTCTCTGGGCCAGGAGTACAGGAATAGGTTAGTGGGTCCTCAGCTTAGGGTCTCACAAGGCTGCAATCAAGTTATCTGCTGGGTTTTGTTCTTATCTGGAGTCCTGACTACAGAAGCATAAGCTTCCAAGATAACTTAGGTGGTTTGCAGAATGTATTTTCTTGTGGGCTAAGAGACTAGGCTTCTTGCTAGCCATCACCTAGACATCGCCCTCTAGTCCGTACCCTGTGGTGCTCCCAACATGGTTGCTTACTACTTCCAGGACAGCAAGAGCACATAGAGTCAGTCAGCTAGCAAAATGGAGTCTTATATAATGTACCATAATCACGGAAGTGAAATACAAACACATTTTCTATATTTATTGGTTAGAAGCAAATCTCAGGTTTCACCCACACTCAAGGGAAGGAATTTACATAAAGGCATGAATGTCAGAAGGGTGACCACCCTAGAGTCTGTCTGAAACAGAATGGTAGAAGTCAGGGTGAATATAGCTTGAAAGCCCCTCAAAATGTTGCAGATATATTCCTCTTTCCTTCAGAGAATTGCTGCTCTCTATCTGCTATTGTTTCCTCTTAAAGTGAACTTGTTGGACATCTGTGTCAAATTCTCTTCTAAATACATATCTGGAATCCAGTCTAGTCCAACTTAATGAGAATGCCTAAGAGAGGTCCCGAGAATCGACCTCCATATGGTATTTAGAACAGCTGAAACTTGAGAGCAATTACTTAACATCCTGTTATTGAAAGGATTAAAATTTCCAACTATATGTAATATCTTTTTCCAGAACTTTAAATAAAATTTTAATCTCAATGATTTCCCTATATTTTGGATTTTCCTTAGAATAGCAAACATAGTAGTAATATAATAAAATGAGTTTTCAAAAAACATTAACAAATTAAGGCTCTTTTTAGCATCTAAAACTTTCAAAATTTGGGAGGCCACTTCTTTAGTCATTAAATTTATTGTAATAAAAACTACAGGTTACATTCATAATTTGGATGCTTAAAATAAGTGCTTTAGAATATTATAGGATCATTTTTAACATGTAAAGAACATTTCAAAATATAAGGTGAGGAAACAGAAGTTTAAGAATTTTGCCAGGCAATATTCTTTTGAAAAGAAAAACCATCACCAGGGGGAATCAAAGATTTTTCCATATCAAAAGAGGCCAAACAAGGTGTCTTCCTTTTCATTAAACCATCTGACAATATGTAACACCAGGTTCATAATTTTGTCAACCACTGACCTTTTTTCTTCTAACACCAACGTTACAAATACCTTAAAGAATACTTTTCCCCTTAAAAGTGAATCCAGTTGACTATTAATATTTGAAAGCAACTGCTTCAAGCAATCTTTTAGGTCTACAACTTAAAAGAATTGTGTGATCTTTGACTGCTTTCCTGATTTGGGTATCATTTTCACTGTACAATTTTATCCACCCTTTAGAATTTTTTCTCATCTTATGATAACTAAGTAGAAAAAAACTCAATAGATATTTTTCCCAGAAATTTATCATTTCCTATCTTTTCATCAGATTCATGTGATCTCTTCTAGGGTCATCTTTTAAAATCTCTCCCATTTCCTTTCTAGTTCCCAGAATGCTTTACTGGTAGACTAAAGATAAAAAACCTGAACCTCTCTGAAATAATATTTTTAAATTAAACTTTCTTTGATTTGAATATACAAACAGAGTTTGAATGTGTTGTTTTCATTACATAGAATTGCATTGTGTTGAAGAGAGGAATAATATTACATATTCCAAAGCATCCAAACAGATTTGTAGACCAGGAAGTGGGCAAGGCTGGGGAGAGTTAGAAAGGGCAAGGCTTGGAGAGGACAGGTAGAGAATAAGGATGAGATGAGCCAACTCAGCCTTTATCACGTACACATATCTTGGATTGCAGTGAAACCTTCATTTACTAAATCACTCAATTTTGTCTAGGCCAGCAAAGCAAGGAAAATGCTCTGGACTATCAGTACATTTGTACTGATTTAAGAATGACTGGGTTAGTCTCTTCACAATTATAACAAAAGTAGGAATTATTATTGGTCCCTTTCAATTTAGATTCCATTGAGCAGATTTACTAGTCACTGAAAGAATTATTTTAGCTACTGGCTAGATTTCTCTATACCTAACATGTACCTTGTCCATGATATTTTTACCATATACTCTATTCAAACAGTTACTTGAGCATCTGTACAGTACTAAGTGATATCTTGGCCACATTGTTAAGGTAATATTTTATTTTTTGCTACAAAAACAACAAAATTGTATAGTTTATGAGCTCCACTGTCTTATTTAGCAGAGGTGTTCTCAAGCTTTTTGGTCTTAAAAACTATTATTATATAAAGAAAACAAATATATTTTTATTATTTATTTAAAAATTTGTTTTTTATTGAAATATAGTTGACATATGTTAGTTTCAGGTGTAATAAATAATGATTTTATATTTGCATATATTATGAATTAATCACCACTATAAGTCTAGTAAGTATTTGTTCCCATACAAAGTTATTATTATATTATAAACACTATTATAAACCATATTCCTTATACTGTACATTACATCTCCATGACTTATTTATCATATATCTGCAACTTTATATTAACTCAGTCTCCTTCACCTATTTTGCCCATCCTCAATGCCCCCTCCATCTGGCAACCACCTATTTGTTCTCTGTGTTTACGAGTCTATTTTTGTTTTGTTTTGTTTTTTAGATTGCACATATAAGTGAGATCATGCAGTATTTCTCTCCCTCTGTCTGCCTATTTGACTTAGAATAATACCCTTGAGATCCATTCATGCTGTTGCAAATGTCAAAAATTCCTTTTTTATGGCTGAGTAATATTCCACTGTATGTATATACCACATCTTCTTTATCCATTCATCTACCCATGAACACTTAGGTGGCTTCCACAACTTGGATATTGTAAATAATGCTGCAATCAACATTGATGTGTATATATCTTTTCAAATTAGTGTTTTTGTTTTCTTCACCTAAATACCCAGAAGTGAAATTGCTGGATCTATGGAAGTTCTATTTTTAACTTTTGAGGAAACTCCATACTCTTTTCCACAGTGGCAGCACGAATTACAAGCCCACAAACAGTGCACAAGGGTTCCCTTTTCTCCACATTCTTGTCAACACTTTTTATTTGTTATATCTTTAACGATAGCCATTATAAGTATATAAGTATTTTATACTGGGAGTTCTTACTACTTAAAATGTGTACTATTCAATACACAAAAGGATAGGTATTAATAAAGTGGGAAAAACACTTATAAAAAAGGTAGTTGGGCTTCTCTGGTGGCGCAGTGGTTGAGAGTCCGCCTGCCGATGCAGGGGACATGGGTTCGTACCCCGGTCCGGGAAGATCCCACATGCCACGGAGCACCTGGGCCCGTGAGCCATGGCTGCTGGGCCTGCGCGTCCGGAGCCTGTGCTCTGCAACGAGAGAGGCCACAAGAGTGAGAGGCCTGCGTACCGAAAAAAAAAAAAAGGTAGTCATGTGCCCTGGCATTGATTCCTTTTAAAAGCAATGCTTTGGGTTGTAAGAGAAAGAGATCAGTCATGCTTCCACCAAACACATAAAATTTCAAAATCCATGGAATTTCCATTGCTTCAGGGACATTTTTCCTGGAATTTTTATTGATTTATTTCAAGAAAGTGTCTTTTAAAAACAACACAGTATAGTGGTTGAGAACTTGGGCTGTGGAACCAGACAGCCTGAGTCCAAGTGTCAGCTCTGCCATTACTAGGCTGTCTTTGGGCTAGTTACTTAATTTAGTTTCTCTGTATTTAAAATGGGGTTAATAGTAGTACCTACTTCATAGTCCTATTGTAATAATTAATATTAAGACTTTTAATAGATCTAGGCATACAATTAGCACCCTTTGAGGCTTAATTAATAAATCTGATTATAATGTCTTTCTATGTATAACTGGGTATACAACAAAAAATTTTTCAATCTGTAACAGAAACTAAAGAGATTGTGTTAAATAAACAGAAGGTATGATGGCCAAGTGGTTAAACCAATGGGGGATGATGAGAGCTACACAGACAAAAAACAGTAAGGCAGAAGAAGAAAGATGGAGACAACAAACCAAACCTATATCCCATATGCAGTTAATATCCAAAATGTGTATGCAAAATCATCTAACTTTCTTTAATATCCATGAGCTGCAATGCATGTTTGCAACTTATTTTAAAGCATAAAATTTTTAACTGCTCTAGGATCTATAGGATTCTTTTTGAAAAAGAAAATAAATGAGCTGTTCCCTGTTCCAAATGAAATATCAGATAAAATGTTGAAAAGGCTTCCTATCAAAGAAATGGTTTGTGCTATATTTTATACCTGGGTAAAAAAATAAAGACACATTTTCATGTTTGGAACACTAAGAAATTTAGATTTGCACTGAAGTAGGATAATTTTATAACAAAGTACAAAATGGCAAGTTTGGACAGTTTGCCACCTACTATAATTACTTTTAAAACAACACACTAAAAGAATGTTTTTATAAACACAATTCCATTCAAAAGACCATAAACATAGACAAACTATTCAAAAAGAAAATGAGGGGGGGAATCATACAGAACAGAGGGGCATAATCATGGGTTCTACAAGCAAGTTTGGTAGAAAATAGACCAAGGAGGGTGAAGATAAATCCTGGGAAATCTGAAGAAAAGGGAGGTTTCAGATTCCAGAAGAAAAAGAGAAAGAAGAAGGGTTAAAAAGGACATTAAGATATAAAAGCTTACTATGTATAGTAGGGAGAAGTTGAGAGAAGGGATATATATATACATACCACAGATATGAGATATTCATGTGTAATCAGAAAGGCATAATTAATAAATGGCAAGAATAAGTGCCCAGGATAGAAATTCACACTAATTTTTAGATACAGGTTTTAATTATTTTTAAAAGATAACACATATACCAGCAAAGAAGATTAAATATAGGAGCTAAAAGCCAAAAGAAACTCAAGTATTGTCCAAGTCAATCTTATCATTTTGGAGATTAGGGAAATGAAGCTCAGAAAAATGTGATGACTTGCTTAAAGCCACAGAACTGGCTAGTAGTGGAATTAGAGCTTGGATCCAATCACTTGAACCACTGGGTCAGTGCCCTTTACAATATACTTGCCCAACCTATCATGGCAGAGGGCTGATTTTTTCCTCACCCAATTAATCTGAATAATGTTATTCCTAACAATCTGGAGAAACTAATAGATTCAAAATCACTCTGGATGTATATCAAACAAACAAACAAATCCTCTGTAGTACACAGTATTAAAAATACTTATAAAAGTAAGGAAGATATTTTTATAAGTATAAATACTGTGTTGTTTAGCTGCCTGTTTATGGGTAAATAAAAATTAACAGTCACTGAACTTGCTAAATGAGATCTCTAAGAATCTAAGAAAACATGTTGCAGCTGAAAATAACTGTAACCCCTCAATTTGTTGTGCATTCATTCAAATATATTTATTGAGCATTGCTACATGCCAGCCACTGTGCCAGGACCCAAGAGTCAGTAATCAATACAGACCTTTTCCTTACCAGTCATGTGCTGGTTAATGCTTAACAATTAAGTCTTTAGGATAAAGAAATCCTTGCTGTGTACGCCTGCCAATTTCCACGGTATAAATACTCCACCATGGCTTGTTAATTTTTTGTTAATTATCTAGTTCTCCCAACAGAAGATATCCCATGAAGGTCTATTGGTATGCTGGAGCCAGCTCATATCAGCTTATATAAATTGGTTGATCTTAAGCTACCAAAGTGACATCACTGAACATGAAATTAAGAAGAAACGTGCAGTAACAAACTATTATGTGGTGTTTACAGGATAACTATTGTCCTTTACAAGCAAGTCTGAGCTGGCTTCACCATATCACTGGAACTTCATGGAGTATCTCCTCTTGGAAAAGCCAGAAAATTAACAAGAAAACTAAAAACTGCACAAGATATTACATTTTGTAGTATAAGTGTTGTGAAGGAAAGACACAGGGCAATGGCTCAATGGGAGAGGGCTGCTTAAGGCGGAGTGGACATGGCTTTTTAAAGTCATGACATAGGCTTTAACAGATAAGATGAGTTTTCCATGCAGAAGGAAAGCAATACTGGGGAAGGCAATCAGGAAAAGCACATTCTGGGAAGCAACCAAACTTCCTGTAAGTTAATCACTAATACAGGCAGAGTCCAGTAGATGGTACAAAACATTTATTTACTCTTCTTGCTTATTCACCTTTTTTTTTTTTTTTTTTTTTTTTTTTTGCGGTATGTGGGCCTCTCACTGTTGTGGCCTTTCCCGTTGCGGAGCACAGGCTCCAGATGCATAGGCTCAGCGGCCATGGCTCACGGGCCCAGGCGCTCTGCAGCATGTGGGATCTTCCCGGACCGGGACACGAACCCGCGTCCCCTGCATCAGCAGGTGGACTCTCAACCACTGCACCACCAGGGAAGCTCTTATTCACCTTTTAACTCAAAGTTCACTGAGCTAGAATTCTTCTCTTTTCTCTTTTTCCCCCAACATCACTGGCATTTTTCTACTTTTCTGCCCTCCTTCTGGGGTTCTGAAGAAGTGGCAGAATGTTCTTGAAATTCTGAGTAACCTCCAGATTCCTTTCAATTAGGCAGGGCAAAGCCCCACAGTGTATTATAGGAGGAAGCTTAAAGTCTTTTGGACTAATCAGAACAGAATATCTACATATCAAACCATCCTTTGTAATATGACCATTTCAAAACACAATGACTATAGATTAACCACACATGCAATTTATATTTTGCTTTTTCTTACCAAAGGCCGTTTTTTTCCCTCCAGGCAGTAGTCAATAGATAGGGAGGGAAAATGAGAAATATAAGAAATAAAATTCTTTCCCTCCACATAGACTTTTTAAAAATTATTTCAATTTCATCATCTTAAGTAATTAAATAAGAAGTTTATATTCCCTTGGCAATTGTTCACTTACCTGTCCATGGTTTGATATCAGGAGAAACTACGACTGTATTAGTAAAAAAACAACCGAATTTATAGTACTGAATATTTCAAAATCCTTTAAAGATGCCTTGTTTAATATTTTCATTGAAGTTCACGTGTTGGTAATGCTAGCTCGTGTCCTCAACCTCTTAGCCATTTCATTTACACCCAAAGATTTAACATATTTCCTTTTGAGTTTAGAAAATACCCTATAAGTTATAATTGGGTGAGATGCCAGGAACACCAGAGATTCCCTTGCTGCTAACAGAAATTATACAGCACAGATCTGATTGCTATAAGTCTATGAGAATTTCTATAGCAAATAATCCAAGAGAGCAGTGAAACTATATTACAAGCAAATTAGAAGAATTGGAGACTTTCTATGTTACAGATTTAAATGCTTTTTTAAAAAAGGGCCTTAGAAGTTCTGACCAAATGATCCAAATTTTTATTGAAATTATTTCTATGGCTCTGGCCAGAGCTTCCATGTTCAAGTCCCATCTATTTCCACATTTGAATGAATAAAAATGAGAAATTATTTCATCAATTTGGTACTAAAAATACATTTTGAGCAGGTTTTTGGTTTTCAAGGAGAAGGTTCTTAAAGATATACTTTGTGGGAGGGAAAAAAATTACTTCAGTGTAGTGTGCATTGAGAATTAAAAAAAAAAAAAGTGTCCCCATGCTTCTAGAAAAAGACTATCAGTCATTAAAGCAGATCAGCTTTTAATCCCATTTAATCAATTAATGTCAGTTCTATAATTTAGGACTGATTTTTAAGCTCTGTAGTCAATCAAGGACACTGAGCTGTAAGCCCAAGATGAGTATCTGCCTCAGGCTTTGAAGTTCAGCCAATAGGTAGCAAATAGGTGGCAGATTCACTCCAATGAAAACCTAAGGCTGTTTTAACATACTCTCTGCTCTATACAACACAACTTCAAAAGAATGCCTGCCCCAAAAAACCCACATAAAATCAGTTATTTTGTTCGGAGACTACGTCTAACAAATAAAGCTTTTTATTACTTAAGTAAGTAATAAATTCAGCCATTCGGTTTCAGATATTGCGTGATTGTTTCATCTTTCTACAGAACTGGCTAAAAGTCTCTTTCTGTTATACGACTGAAATTCAAATATATTAACCTTTTATGAGAATATAACACAAGGACACAATCCATACTCCAAAACTGTTAGGGCCCTATGCATTTCAAAATTCAGGACTGTTCAAATTCAGAGAGGTAATATGATGCATATACCATATATTCTAATATTCTCAGTGAAGCCTGGGTTTGATAGTCAAGCCAACATTTCTACAGCAAAACAGTGGTATAAATATTAAAAACTATTAATAGCTTCTCATCAGTTCAGGTATTCAGGTAGGATTTTGCTGCTAGAAAAAGTTCATAACAGGTCAAGTTCTGCCACCGAATGAGTAAGAAAAAGCTTGGCTGTGACAAAGCGAGAGAGAGGCTTGGACATATATACACTACCAAACGTAAGGTAGATAGCTAGTGGGAAGCAGCCACATAGCACAGAGAGATCAGCTGGTGCTTCGTGACCGCCTGGAGGGGTGGGATAGGGAGGGTGGGAGAGAGGGAGATGCAAGAGGGAAGAGATATGGGAACATATGTATATGTATAACTGATTCACTTTGTTATAAAGCAGAAACTAACACACTATTGTAAAGCAATTATACTCCAATAAAGATATTAAAAAAATAAAAATAAAAAATAAAAACGAAACCATGCACACACAGGCAAGTGCAAAGACTTAAAAAAATGTTGTAATTCTAGCAATTAAGCAGCATAACCTAGGGGCTAAGTAAAAAAAAAAAAAAAGAAAAGAAAAAGCTTGGGTTTTAAGAGTTCTTGTGGAATTTTCAATTTTGGAATCACAGGTGAAGGATTATAAAGCTTATATACCTACTAACATAGAGACGGAGGCATTATTAAGAATACCTATTCTCTAGATATTTTCACATTTGATAAAAGACAATATAGGAAAGCAATAATTAAAAATATATTTAATAAGTGTTAAAAAGAAATCCACAATGGACGTCCCTGGTGGTTCAGTGGTTAAGACTCTGCCTGCTCTTCCACTGCAGGGGGCAGGGGTTTGATCCCTGGTCAGGGAACTAAGATCCCTCATGCTGTGATGTGCAGCCAAAAATTAAAAAATAAAAAACAAAGACATCCACAAGAGTGATAAAAGTGTTCTATGGGGGACAATAGATGTGGAAGGTATCACGGATGGCTTCCCAATGATGCTAAATTAAGTCCAGAAGAATATGTAGAAGGTAAACAACTACATGCAAAAGGGAAGAACATTCTAGGCAAAGCAAAGAGAATGTACTAAGGCACAGGGGACAGATAATATGCCTGCCTTGGAGTATTTCATATAATTCAGTTGAGTTGATGAGTAAATGAGTGGCAGAAAAGGAGGCTGGAGGAATAAACAGAGACTAGTGCAGGAAAATTCATATCCCATGCATTTAGAAAAGCAAGGTATGACCTGAGAAAATATGGTAAAAATAGCAATGTTGTATTATTGTATTATAACCCAAAATATAAGAAAAAATTCATGAGTTCATACTGTTATAAATAAATACTTTGTAAATGTTTTATCTTTTGGCCATGCCGCACAGGCATGTGGGATCTTAGTTCCCCAACCAAGGATCGAACCTGCGTCCCCTGCACTGGAAGCACAGAGCCTTAACCACAGGACCGCCAGGGAAGTCCTGATAAATAATTGTTTTTTAATGGGAGAGAAGAGACAATCTTCTGGGCAGAAGAATTCCGAATTCTGCATAATTTATGTGATGCTGCGCCTTGAAGGAGGTAGAGCATTAACTCCCATCCCTTAAGTGTGGGCTGCACGTAGTGACTTTTTTCAAAGAATTCAGTATAGAGAGATGGGGGGGAAAAGAGTAACTTTACAGCAGAGAAACCTGAGAAACACTACCTCCGCTAGGTGATCAGGGTTAACACCCACAGTGATGTCATGTTGATAGCAGGTATCCTTGATATGATATGATGATACTGGCTATTTACTTCTGTGGTCTTCCTCCCAAAACCCATAACCCCAGTCTAGTTATGAGGAAAACATCAGCAAATCCCAATTGAGGTGCATCTACAAAAGTTCTGACCAATACTCCTCAAAATTCTCACAAGCATCAAGATAAGGAAACTCTGAGAAACTGTCACAGCCAAGAGGAGCCTAAGGAGACACAATAACTAAATATAATGTAGTATTCTGGGTGGGATTCTGTGACAAGTAAAAAAGAAAAAAGAAAAAAAAACACTAAGGAAATCTGAATAAAATATGGAGTTTTGTTGATAATGATGTATCAATATTGGTTCATTAGTTGCAACAAATGTACCATTCAAATGTAACATGTTACCAATAGGTGAAATTTAGTATGGGGTATATGGGAATGCTCTGTATCATCTTCGGAACTTTTCTTCGCAACTTATTATATCATGAAGTTTTCTCAATCCCATTCATTATTTTTATAAAGGGAGCTGCCTTAAACCAGACTGCCCAGAAGTTGGAAATATTCTGTCTTTGAACTTCCCCTTCAGAGAAGCTACTAGGATTCGGTCAATGTAGAATCCTCCCTTTCTACAATAAGCAATAAATTTGTCTTTGCTTGGGCAATGGGTTATATGGTGATTTTTTTCAGGAAGTCTGTGGTCAACATTAAGAAACACTCATGTAAGCAACAACTTTGACCCATAACTCCTGTGGTGTAGGAGGATCTCATGTATTTTGGTAAATGGTCTTATACATCCCCCACACTTGATACTCTTCCCCATTCGCATTAGTACTCTGAGCATCATTAGAGTTTCTAATCACACAAACCAGGATGAGCTCTTTCCTGAAATGTAATATAAAACTTCACTCCTTACTGCTCCCAGACCTCCTATATCCCTGAAATTATGCACATAAGAAGAAAAAAAATCAAGAGTTTCATGCATTATATTCTAATTATGAAAGACAATCATGTCTAAATTATAGTGGCCATTAACCACTCTATTATTTTATTCTTTAAATGATATAGTACATTTCTGAGAGAATACACAAACACCAAAGAGTGAGAAAAAAGAAGGCAGAAAAAGGATACTTTAAATTGCTATTCATCTAGAAGTAGAAATGGGAAAATCATAACCAATTAAATCAAACATTTTAAAACAGCACTAGATTGTGGTAACTGCTTGTAATTTGCTAGCCTAGCAAAGCATCCATTACCTAATGATGACAGCTATTTACCCAGATTGAAAGTCACAGGAAATTGGAACTACTGCCACACCATACAGCCTTAATCAGAATAGCCATCAGTAATGGCCCCTTCAGAGTACCAAATCAGTCGTGTTTAGTAGGGATGGTTCAAGTTCAAAGAGTTGAGAAGTTAGCCAGCATGCCTCTTGGTCCCAGGACCAGGACTCTGGGAGTCCAGCTCGGAGTTTTATGAGCTGGTTAGAATACAGTTCAAGGGATGTATAGCCTTATATGGGCTAGGTAGCCTTGTCTTCCTCAGCCTTCTTAAGCCACGGTAGAAAATTTCGAAATGGCTAATTTTTAACTCAGCCAATCCAAAATGCCTGTTTGAAAATATAAAACATATCAGCCTTCACTGTCAATTCATCCTTTTCCCCAGCCCTGACCTTCAACTCATCTCTGAAGAGCAAACCTTTTCTGATTCTTACTCCATCCCTGAACAGTATACCAACTATGAATACAATGCATTTCTTATCTCACCTCTCATCTTCTTGAGTAAATCTCGGAGACTGAGAAATAAACTGTTACATATATTAATATTTCACAGAAATAAAAATTTTAAAGTCTAATAATTTATTTCAAGGTTATGTCAGTGTTCCTGAATGCAAATATTCTAGGCATCAAAATGGTTAAGCAAAGTAACTCATCAAGAAGTGATGTTCCCATTACTATAGTGAACCACTGTTTATAAAGGATCAAATGAAATACAGAGTAATGTAATACAAAACACAGATTATAGCCTCTACTCTTGATGCTTTAGAACAATTTTAGTCTATGAAAGATGGCACTTTTTTAAAATTAGAAATGACATGAACAGGTCTCTAAATGAGTTGCTATGACAACAGAATGATCCAGTGGTCTGTGGCATAGGCAAACAGAATGAACTAATATTCATAATCTCTTACTCAGAAGGCTGGGAGTCCCCATAGAAAGAAATGGGAAAAGGTAAAAAACAGGACAGTTAGAAATGCCTCACTGATTCTTTTCAATGAGAGAAAATCTCAGCAGACGGAGTAACTCTTGGAGATACAGGTAAGAGGAAACATCTACATTCAAAGATTTTAGAAGAGTTGGTTCAAGTAACACTGTAATAGGGATAGAGAATCTTAAGCTAGTATCAAAGGGTTGTTGTTGCTTTAACTGTAACTCTTAATTTAAGCCAGGACCTTCAAGGTTGGCTGAAGTTGTCCTAAATCAGAGGTAAATCCTAGATTTCAGCAGAAGTAGACCAAAATAACCTCCACAAAATAACCTCCACAGTACTTGATGAAAATCAAGTACTGATCTCACAACCAAAGATAATCTAACACATTAGGAGGCAAGTCAGCATGACTAAAAGTCAGGAGAAAAAAAAAGTAAACAATCGATTTAGATCCTAAGTATACCTGTCTGACACTGAATATAAATTATTATTTGTGTCTCTGCTAGTTAAATTAAAATAGGTTAAAATTAAATACAATTGAAAATTTGGTTGTTCAGTCACAACAGTTATATCTCAAGTGTTCAACAGCCACATGAA